>NC_133538.1:141357921-142557921 GCF_048544455.1 Silene latifolia
ACATATTGATCATTGGGAATGATTTAAGACTTTTGGAGTATTATAATACATCTTAATATCCGGATTTGTGGAGATAAATCCACATAATATTAGCGTCAAATAAGAAGTCTTATGTTGATAAGATTCATGACTAGTTCAATCAAGTTGAACACATTTGATTGATTCCATTTGCTTCCGCTGCCGAATCAATTAAATAGGAAATGATGTATAACACTTCATATACTTTGAGTATGATGAATTGTTTCAAATCGAATTTAAGTAATAGTTACCAAGTAATCCATAAAGATTACCCTTAAGTGTTTGCAGAAGCATTAAGGATGTAATGCAAAGTATTTTTGATGCAATTTTGTGTAAGGGTGTGACACAAGTGACAATTGACAATTGAGATTGCGCATGGTTTCCGACAAAACCATAATCAAAACACATTAGGATGGTTAAAGATACCATTGTGGCTATGTTATTTAAGAAATAGATTTTCTAGAATCGTTCTAGACAATAAAGAACAATGAGAAATATTTACAACAGAAATTGAGTACACTTGCAATCATGAGATGTGCAAGAAGGATGAGTCCCGCACACTGTGAAAACAGTGGGAGTTATTCTAAGGCTAGAGGGCCTATGTCTTGATTAGATCTCGACACGTTCTCAGAAAGTTTTGTAATGCAAATGTATACATTACAAAGGAAAACGAGTATGTAGTAAGGTTGAGTGAGGTACAAGAAGTTGATAAAACCTACTAACCAAAGCCTTCTCATAGGCTTAACATGATGAGTCATGTCATTTCAATTAAATTGAGATGAACAAATACATTCAAGATCAAACTGGATTATAGAATATGAAGTAGTAATCAAGTATTGACTACTCATGTGATAATCACATTTATCGTTCGAGTTTTTAAATCAGAAAACTCCTGTTATACTTTGTTACATCCAAATGGGTTGTAGAGACAATATTGGACCCCATTAAAGTGAACTCGGATTAACATTGTATTCGCCCATAGTCACTTATATGAGGTGACGTCTCGAAGTGACTAGAGTGTGATGCGATTGATGGCAAGTTCAAGTGCCATGGAGTCATATGAGAATGACTAGTCGATCACATAGGCAGGCTGTTAAGAACACCTTGTCGGGCCTTATGACCGCTTATAGAGTTCTGGCAAATTTATATAGCCTGGTCGTAGCGAGAGCTACTATAGTATTCTAATGAGTCGATTATTTTGACTAAAGACTGTTCGCCTAAGATGGCACCGTTTCAGATTAACTTTGATTTGTGTTACTACGACCTTCGTAAATGGGGTCAAATGGGCATATTTTGGGTTATGATGGTTGTGGCTAGTCGAAGGGAATAAGTGCGATAGGAATTGTCCACCCCTTGTCAGGTTTATAACAATATCTCAGGGCCACTAGAGGAGTAATGAACTGGAAATGCGTGGTCACGCTCGGAAGGTATCTATGGTAGATAAACTCCAGTCAATCAGTTATTCTCCAGATCAAGGAAACCACTCTCGATATGATCACTTGCAAGTACGACCTGAAAGACACCTTGCATTGAGTGGGAGATAGTAATAGGACAAGAGAATTGGTGACGCACACTTGTCGAGGACAAGTGGGAGATTGTTGGAATATGTGTCCTCCGACAATAATGCGATCACAACTGTCGATCATGATGATCACATGTTTAAGTCTCATTTTAAGAATACATGTGGGATGTAAATATTTTACAGTCAACTGGTCCACACATATCGGTAATGATTGGCTGACTAGAGTTTGACATTACTGTCGTGCGACGGTGGTGATCAGTTGATCCCCTTAGGTCATACCTATAGGGAAATACTCTTAATTGATTATTTAATTAATCGTATGCCAATACGGGTTAATTAAATTGCTTAAAATTGACGGATGATTTTGTGAGTAAAGTTAACGTGTCTTATTGTAATTCGATTAAATTAGATACGGTCTAAGTAATCGAATTGTTTTATTACTTGGATAAAAATATTGTTTACGAAACAATTGATATTGAATTGAGATTGAATGAATGATTTATTATAAATACAAGATGTTGTGATTTATAATTGACAAACCATTTTGGTACAAGTAATTACGAATTACTAGACGATTTTGTAAATGGCGTATTTTATGAGTATGTTGATTTTTAATATGTTAAAAATACATTGCATTGTAACATGTCATGTAACATGTTACATGCGACAAAATTGACAAATGACAAAATAAAATGGACCTCCCATTTTATAGACATGTACCGAAATATTGAAGGGAGTTAGTGGAAAAATTGTGTAAATTGTTTTAAGTGGAAAACACAATCATAAAAGCTAACTACTAGCCTTGCATGCCTATCATTTTCTTGGGTAGAAAATCTTGCCCATGCATTGGGCACATATACTCCCTCCAACCGGTTTCACCATAAAAAATAGAGAGTGTTTCCTCTACAATTATTCATTCACTCTTATCATAATTTTTCTAGTGTATGAAAAATGCATGCTCTCAACAATTTGTGTAAATTCTAGAGAAATAAACTCCAAATAATTCCTCCTCTCCACCGAAATAGTAGAGAGACAAATTAATATTTTGTGTCATTTTTAAGTTAGACTTTTATTATTACTAGATCAAAATAATATTTGTTATTGAGAGGTTTCCTTGGGTATTCACTTTTGGGAGAGATTCTATACTTGAATCTTTGTTCATCCATTATTTGGAATGCTCAAGAACTAACAAGAAGGAGATCTTGTTGGTGCCCTTTTAATCCGAAATTTATAGTGAGGAAAACGATTTCTTCACTTATCTATTTTAGTTTGCATGCATAAGATTTGTATTTAATTTTATGACTAAATTATATCATCACATATATGAATATGTTAATTAATGAGATATAGATTTCTAACAATTCATGCCTAATTTAATATGTTTTCATATTTTATTTTCTTGCTTGTTGTGATCTCAACTTATGCACATGTTATGTTTGATGAAATGCGAGCCTATGAATCCTTGCATTTTTTACCCATCACTTACCTTTTCAATGAGACTTGTAAGACATAAACCAACTCGAGTATTATTAGACCATGCATATAGTTGAGTAGGGAAGATTAAGTCGACTTGTAGGTGTTGTACAATCTAATCGATTCGGCTCCGGGACCCAAACTTTCCTAGGATTGTAAGATATAAACCAACTCGATCCATCACAACAATAATTGCTTGCTTATAATTTGAGAATATATTTGTATGATCAATTCCCATGAATCCCCTATGACCCCATGACACCCTTGTGCCTTTTATCAATTGTTTAAATCCCTTTTTAATCATCTTGCTTGTTTACTTTCTTTGCTATTTAGTTTAGTGATCTTCTATTCCAACCCCAAATTGTGACACCCCTAGACACCGCTACTTGCAATTGAAAATATCACTTCAATGCCCGTCCCTTGGGATCCGACCTTTACTTGCCTCTTTACTAATAGTAAAGTTGTTTGTGGAGTTATAAATATTGGTTTGCTCTAGGTGCTCCTAACGACAAGTACCAAAAACTAAACCTCTCAAGAGGGCTCGGCCAAAAATGGCGCCGTTGCCGAGGACGGTGTTAAATTGATTTAGATTTTCTTAGATTGTTATTAGTTGTGTCTTTCTTTGCCTTGGGGAAGTAAAACTCCTCAAGGTTTGTTCTAATTATTTTCGAGTTGTTTGATATTTTGCATGTCTAGAAGATCTCAAGGTAACTTGTTACCCTTTGATCACGAAATTGAAAGGACTTTGACAAACAATAGAAGACTTGCTAGAGGTACTTTGAGAGATATTGGTGAGGTTGTAGATATTCAACCAAACACTAATTAGTTCGTCAAACCTTTTGCAAGAGAAGGTGAGAAGAACCCAACACAAAATCCAACACAAAATCAACCCACAATACCTAAATTTTCATCACATTCCGTACCAACCGAGGAGAACCTACCCAATGGTACTCTCACACCACAACGCTTAACCGGAAATTTCATTGCCAAATCCGCATTTATCCAATTAGTCGAAAGAAGCCAATTTGGGGGGATGCCTAGTAAAGACCCTCACTCTCACATGAAGACTTTTTATGACTATTGTGATGCGATTTCTCAAACCGGTGTAACTCAAGACCAAATTCGATGGGTCTTATTTCCTTTTTCTCTAATTGGCACCGCAAAACAATGGTTGAAAGGCCTTGATAAGGCTACTCTCGGAATTGACTATAAATTGGCTCTAACTTTCTACAAAAATTTCTACCCACCGGAAAAGACTAACATGCTAAGAGCTTAAATTATGGGCTTTAAGCAAAGAGATGAAGAATCTTTGTATGAAGCTTGGGAGCGATTAAAAGGAATTTGTCGCTCATGTCCTCATTATGGACTTAGCGAGTGGTTCTTGGTACAACAATTTTGGAATGGTCTTTATGAAGACTCAAGAAACATTCTCGACATGGGATCAAATGGTATGTTCACCGAAGTTGACGATAATCAAACTTGGAACAAGATTGAGGAAATGGCGGTCCATAATTCACAATATAGTAGATCTCGCAAGGCTACTAGAGGAGGAAAGCATGAAGTGGACTCTATTACTCAATTGGGTGCTCAACTTAGTGCTCACATTGATACCATCAATTTGAAGTTCGAAAAAGCTATGGCTAGACTTGAAGAAGCCTCAAAATAACCAAAGCAACATGTTAATGCCATGACGGCATCTTCATCAATCCCAAGCGGGATATGTGAGAATTGTGGAACTTTGGGACATTACCAAAGTGAATGTAGGGGAACAAATGAACAACTGAATGCTTTTCAAGCATACAAGAGTGGTATCCCTTATTGCAATTATTACAATGAAAACACCAAATTCCACCCAAATCTCTCATACAAAAGCCAAAATGTTCAAAACCCTCAACCAACATACACCCCACCTCCCATGAGAAACCAAAATCAAAGACCCTTTTACAACCAAAACCAAGGTTACCAAAACCAAACTCCATACAATCAACAAAATGACCAAGGTTTTGATGTTCAAAAAGCGGTCCTTCAAATGCAAAAGAATCAACAAGAGTTTTTCACTCAAATGCAAAAGGATAGTCAAGTAAAGGAAATCACCATCAACAACATCCTAGCCCACACCAAAATGTTGGAAACCCAATTGACTCAACTAGCATCTTCAAGTTCTCAAAGACAAAAGGGGCAATTACCATCTCAAAGTATTCCCCCAAGACATGAAACGGTTAGCGCCATTCACTTGAGGAGTGGTACGAGGTATGAAGCACTAATGAAGCAAGTTGAGGATAAAGTTGTGGAAGCTAGTGACAAAGAAGAAGTTGTGCAAAACTCCAAAGATGGAGAACCATCAAAAGAAGAATTTTCAAAGAAAGGTGAAGACAAGGCCAAGGAGAAGGAACCCATTGTGATTAGACTTCCTTTTCCAAGTCGTCAAGCTAAGCCCAAATTTGATGACCAACTTGGAAAATTTATGGAAATTGTGAAGAATTTGGAAGTCTCGATTTCTTTCACGGAATTAATCAATCACGTGCCGGCCTATGCAAAGTACATGAAGGACATCCTTACGAAAAAGAAGTCAATCCGGAAGCTTGAGATTATCGCCTTCACTAAGGTGAGTAGTGCAATCCTTCAAGGGCGTTCACCTCCGAAACTTAAAGATCCGGGAAGCTTCTCAATACCATGTACCATTGGCGACACAACGATCAACAAAGCCCTATTTGATCTAGGGGCTAGTGTGAGTGTTATGCCGTATTCGGTAAGTAAAAGGTTAGGGATGGGAGAACTTAAATGTACCAATATCACACTCCAAATGGCCGATAGATCGACGAAAAAACCATTAGGGATATAGGAAGATGTTCCCGTAAGAGTTGGGAAATTTTTCATCCCGGTGGACTTTGTTATTGTTGACATGGAAGAAGACTCCAATATTCCAATTATTCTAGGTAGACCTTTCTTACACACTGCGGGTGCAGTGATAGATGTGAAGCATGGAGAGCTCACTCTAGAGGTGGGAGATGAGAGAATAACTTTCAATCTTGACAAGATCATGAGAGCTTTTCGTTTGCATGAACCATGTTTTATGGTTGATCATTATAGCCGGAAGGATGATAGGAAGAAGTCGGAATTTTAATGGAAAAAGAAAGTTGATGATGCTCCATCAAAAGAGCAAGAGAATAGCAACAAAGAGAGCTTGACAAGCTCACCCATGACAAGTGAAGAGGATGGTTTCATTGGCCAAATCAAGAAAGGAGGAGAGTTGTCTCTATCAACTCAAGAGATTTTTAATGATCAAGTAGACGAAGTTTGTGGTCTTTGGGACGATGAGTTTGAAGGGATTTTCAATCCCTATATTGGTAATGCTATCGATCAAGACCAACATGAAGGACAATAAGTGCAATGATCTATTGATGATCTTTATTATGATAACGAACAAGCTTTTGACTACTTCTTCAAGGTGTTGAGTAACATCAACAACGCCTTGAACATGCCCCCATGACATCTCACTAAGGATGAGAGTTTGGTGGAGTCCTCTCCAAACCACCATTTGTAAATATTTCTAACTCCCTAACTTGCATTTTAATTCTTACATTGCATTTTTTTCATTTTTGGATTTTTGTGCCTTGATTAAGATATTCATCATTTTTGAGAGAAGTGAGGGAGGGACTAATGATTTTATTGATGTGTAGTGCTTTAACTTAGTGTGGGGATAACAATTGCCTGGGCTATTCATGCCTTTGTAGTGCCCCTACAATGAAGAACACGGGATTTGAAGAATGAAAATGACGCGGGATATGCAAGTTCACGGATCGACCTGAATCCAGATAGACCAGGAGGAATCTGAGCGGCTTAACGGGTAATCCGCTCGTCTTACAAGAATCCGAGCGTCTGTGGAGGAATCCGTCAGTCTAAATGAGCTGTAAAATGAACAATTTTGGTCTATAAGAGAATCCGAGCGTCCAATCTGAGAAGACGCTCGTCTGAAACTGGCCGCTCGTCTTTATAGAAAGACGCTCGTCTTTCTGCCAGTGCACATTAAGAAAATTTCCTGTAAGAGAATTCGCTCGTCTTTGAGGAAATCCGCTCGTCCCACATTAAGAATCCGCTCGTCTGCTTTGAAAGACGCTCGTCTTTAGGCGAGTTTTCCTGAAGCCAATTTGAGTAGAATCCGAGCGCCCCGACAGGAATCCGCTCGTCTTTCCCCTGCTGTTTTGAATTTTTCGGGTCTTTTAATACACCTTCCCACATTCATTTCATTCATTTATCCATTCAAACACTACCCATAAACCCCAAAACCCTCATCCTCTCCATCACCAAAAACAAGATTTCCTCAACCAAATTCAACAAAATCAAATTCAAACTTCCTCAAAACAACAATTAATCACTTCTTTTGAAACAATAATCAATCCAAGCGCCAAAATCTTCAACCTTTGAGTCGGTTTTTGAAATACAAAGCAAAATCCTTTCATCTTAAATCGTTTTGGGTATAATTAGAAATTGAAGATTTTCAATCTTTTCTTGGTGTAATCAACAATGGCAAGAACAAAAGGAGCAACAAAGGCACTTGATACGGTCGTTTCGTACCAAAAATAAATACCTAAGTACAACTAACAGAAGTCAGCGGTAAGTAGGGTCGATCTCCACAGGGAGGCGATGTACTATCTATTTGTCCGTTTATCTGTCTAAATGTCACAATGCTGGGGTTTGATTGATTTAACTAAACTAGAGATTAATGCAAAGAAAATGAATAAGAGAATTAACAGTAAGAGAAGGGAAGTATGCTAAGAGTCGGTCCACCGTGGCAGCTATCAAATCTTATACTATCGGGAATACTGAGGCGATTAAACTACTGATAAGAAGAGCTATGGTCGTTACCTTTCGGTCCTTAAACCGCCCTAGAGCGTAAACAGCTTAACTTTCGCCCTCACTGCAATACCATATTGTAATTAAGCAAGCCTTCCCTTCCAATCTTTCGATCTAGGTCGGGGTTAACTAGATTTATGGTCTCCTGCATGCATTCATTCGACCGGATAACAGTTAAATTGCCTAATACAATTCCTATCGCAAGTCTAACCTATTCAAGTCAGTTAAAACATGCTACCATGGCTTCCCTAATCCTAACATACTAGGGAGATTAGCTACGCATAATTAAAGGGGAAACGAGAAATAAGAGAAGAACAATAAACATAAGTAAACAATAATTAAAGAAGAAAAGGAAGGGAAAGAATTACTGAGTTAAGTCCGGAAATTAAGAACGAAAGTAACAGTGTAAAAGGTAACAGTGTTTTTTTGGGAAAATAAGAGAGGAAAAGCACGAAGTCCCCGTACAAGCCTCCTCTTAGATTTATTTATAGCATCAAAATATAAAACCTAATCTAAGCTTAACGTGAATAGAGGCCCAATAGCTTGTAACTGCTCGATCGAACAGTTAAGTCACTCGATCGAAGCAGTTCTGCGTCTGTTTACTCGATCGACCAAGAGAAACCGCTTCGATCGAGCAGTTGGCCACTCGATCGAGCAGTTCTTTTTGTTCACTCGATCGACCAAGAGAAATCGCTCGATCGAGTGGTTCCGGTTCCACTCGTGTTGGTCTTGTAGTTTGGTCTTTGACTTGTCCTTTTAGCTCCCGAAATAGCTTCACGCATCCCAAGACAAAGAATAATTCCCGCTCCAAATTATCTCTTCCTCCAAATGCATGCAAAACGGACGGTAAATGACTTGATTTCGCTACTTTATGGCTCATTCCTGCAAATAAGACAAGAACTTCCAAAGTATGCAATTCGGGGCATTTCGTAGCATAAAACCACGATAAAAGCATAGAAATACGTGCATAAAATAGGCTAAAAAGACTATATAAAATGCACGTATCAAATCTCCCAAACCAAACCTTTACTCGTCCTTGAGTAAACTCAAAACTATACGCTAATGGAACGGAAAAATAACTCAGAGCTAGCTTAACTTGTCTACTTGAACCAATTTAATGCAACAAAAATTAACGGTTTAAGCTAAGCAGTCAATATGCAAACAAATTATAAGCTGTTCAGAAATATAGCCAACCTATCGACCTTGCAAGACCAACAAAATCGGACTCTCTCGTGGTCACTCTTCTCTCATGAAGCAAAGGGTGAATGTTTATATGTAAAAGAGAGAAGAAAGGACAGTCACTCACCTAACTGCGACCTACATAGCATGCATGCAACAAAAATGAAAGACAATTCAAGTACTAATGCACACACTCCAACCAATAATGTCCGTCACAGCCGAGGGCTTACAAATGATATGGGAATAGTAAGGGTCAGGTGAGAAAAGGCAAAACAAGTTATGGTAATGTGGAGGTAAAAGCGTCAAGCTAGTTCCTAACAGGACCATATAAGACCATTCAATTCTCAACCGACTGAAAAATAAAGTATAAGTGCCCTTCATTTGGCACACAACTCACCACCCATTTACACTATCTCCTCAAAAATATGGAATAAAACGGAGGAGTGAGACCGTCACAATATAAAAGTGAACACATACGGACTCAAAAACAAACCAGCTCAATTCCTGGTTTCTCATCACTGTACACGTGATTCTTTGATTTTTTTTTTTTTTTCATTTTTCATCATGTGTTTTTTTCTTCTTTTTCACGTTTTTCACATCTTTTTTTTTTTCAATTCTTTTTTCTTTCTTTTTCTTTTCTTTTCTCCTTCCTTTATTTCCACCAACTCCAATAAAATACACACGGCCAAACTGCAGACGATAAAATATACCACAAAAGACAAGCTAAACTAGCTTGACTAGGCAGGCTCAGTTTTGGATGTAGCTAATGGGTCAAAAAGGCAAGATTTGGCTTAAGTGGAGCTAAATGGGCTAAAAATATAAGAAAAGGGGAAGATTTATAAGCACCTCCCTGCATGTGACGCCGACCACAAACCCGAATGTATGCATTTGACAAGAAATCGAATGTCATAAAAGTGCAAAAATAATGAACATGCTATGCAAGGAGTACTACTCTCAAATCCTACATGAACCGGTCATGAATGTCACCAGTTATAAGGCTCTAAAACTCAGAAATTGTAGAGTAGGTTGCCAATTTATCAGGTCAAGTCTACACAGTCAGCTATATTTGAACAAAAACTCGTAGATATGCGCATGACTCAGCTAATAACTGTCAATAAAGTGCAAGGCTCAAGTAAGAAAGACAAGTTAAAGTGCAATTTCATCACGGAAATCTACCGTTCCGACTCAACCTATATGCTAAAATAAACGTGAAATTTTTTGAATTTTTAACAATTTTTGAATTTTTATTGAATTTTTTTTTTTTTGAATTTTAACGAAAATAAACAACAATGCAAACATAAATTAAACATGATAACAGAAATGCAATAAAAACAATATGCAGACGTAGATATGGATGCAAAACCTCCCCAAACCAAACCGTACAATGCCCCCATTGTACCGAAACATGGAAAGGAAATGCAAACTGAAGGAGAAGGAGAGTAAATACGGAAAACTCACAAGATACGCGAAATAAGGGACCTCCCCAAACCGACCATGAAATGGGAGGTTGCTAAGGGCCCGGAAAACCGTCTCAGGAAGCTAATCCAAGTCAAAAGCGTGAAAGGGGCATCCAAAACTGCTCGATCGAAGGTAATAGCAGTCGATCGAGTGGTTTTCTTTCTGCAGGTGGTCGATCGAGTGGATTAATTACTCGATCGAGGGGAATTCATCAGCTAAGGTGCTCGATCGAGTAGAAATCTACTCAATCGAGTGATCTTCACCGTGTTCCTGCAAAACGCAATGAAAAACAGCCCGCAAACTAACAAGACAAGCATACTGAGATAGTCTATGGTATAAAAACCATTTATTACAACTGAAATTGAAATAAAAAGCAAAATAAAATCTCCGGGTTGCCTCCCGGGTAGCGCTAGCTTGATCAGTCCCAGCTCGACCTTCTTTTTCTTCGAGCTCCTTTCAAACTAATCACAATCAAAACAGCTCAAAGCGCGCAGCAACCTGTCAAAAAGCTGCGCATGTGCTACACAAAAGAGTAAGTAGCACCAAAGTGGAATAGCAAAGTAGGAAATAAAGATATGTAAACATTTAAGTCTAACAAATTTCCTATGGGCGCTCCTAAATTTATCCACAAAATATAGGAGCGCGGGAGCAATTGTCAATAAAGTAGGGCTCATTTGATTAACGAAATTAAAATGATAAGGACGGTGAGAAATCGTCAAATTATACGACCCTCGGGAAGGGGTAAAGCATTGGATGCGCAAAGAAAAAGTCAATTGAGGCAATTTACTATTAAAACAAACAATAAATAAATTATCGTTTACTACCTCGTGTCGGTCACTCTCAATGACGGAATCATCGACAAAGGAAGATATTACCTCTTCCGTGCTAGGAGCAATTACCGACTCATCTGCCTCTTTGACACCCTTCTTAGTGGAATTCGTTCAGTAAATCGCAGCCTCAAGTGCATCCAACGGCTTTGAATAGGGAAGATTCACCGTATCCATTATCGTCATCGAAATCGTCATCAAAATCAAACCCAAATGACGAACCAAAGCTCCCAATGGCCAAACTACTCGATCGAGTAGAATCTTCATTCGATCGAGCAGTTTCCTCTTGATTTCCACTCGATCTAGTAGAATGTTCACTCGATCGAGCACTTTCTCCTGGAAAATCACTCGATCAACCAATAATTGTCACTCGATCGAGTGATTCCTCCACACTGAAATCCTCGTGTGGGGCAATGAAATGTGATAGAAACTCGTCGTCTGAGTCATAAAAGTCATCCTCAAGATTGGGCAACACGGTTTCCTCATGGGAAAAACCGCTCTCGGCAAGGTATACCTCTTCTGGTTGCCAATTATCCGACTCGGTGCTAATCGAGCAATTTTAGACTCACTCAATGATTTGAGCATCCGCACGTCTATCACTCTCTCGCCTCACTCGGTCATAACTTTGGATTTGAGATGCAAGTATCTCCATTAAAGACCTCGATTTACGCAACCTCTTCTTCTTGCATCTCACCGCTAACCGAGCAATGTCGATTTCGAGCTTTTCAAGTCGCGAAGAAGTGCGCCTATCATGATCTTGCCTCACTCGGTCACGATCTTGCAATTGAGATGCAAGTGTCTGCAATAAGGATTTCAGCTCCGCAATCTCTTCTTCTTATATATCAGGAGGATCTTGTTGCGGTGGCCATTGATAGGGTGGATGTGGCGGCACAACTACAGCTGCATTGTGCTCAGCAGAACCACATCTCCCGCAGCAGATCACCGGTTGTTCCATATAATGGGACATCGGTGATGGGTCAAAGGTACTCAAGCCTACCCCTTGACTGTCTTTCACCTAGAACTGTCTAGGTAGTACCTGTAAGGCCTATCAAAACAAAGACTCAAGGAAAAAGATCGGGAACGGCCTCAAGGGAAAAATCCCCTGAGGCTAAAAACAGATAAAATTAAACAAATAAATAAATAGATTGCCTCCCCGGCAACGGCGCCAAAATTTGATACGGTCGTTTCGTACCAAAAATAAATACCTAAGTACAACTAACAGAAGTCAGCGGTAAGTAGGGTCGATCTCCACAGGGAGGCGGTGTACTATCTATTTGTCCGTTTATCTGTCTAAATGTCACAATGCTGGGGTTTGATTGATTTAACTAAACTAGAGATTAATGCAAAGAAAATGAATAAGAGAATTAACAGTAAGAGAAGGGAAGTATGCTAAGAGTCGGTCCACCGTGGCAGCTATCAAATCTTATACTATCGGGAATACTGAGGCGATTAAACTATTGATAAGAAGAGCTATGGTCGTCACCTTTCGGTCCTTAAACCGCCCTAGAGCGTAAAATGACTTAACTTTCGCCCTCACTGCAATACCCTATTGTAATTAAGCAAGCCTTCCCTTCCAATCTTTCGATCTAGGTCGGGGTTAACTAGATTTATGGTCTCCTGCATGCATTCATTCGACCGGATAACAGTTAAATTGCCTAATACAAT
The DNA here is from genome assembly GCF_048544455.1 of Silene latifolia. Lineage (NCBI taxonomy): Eukaryota > Viridiplantae > Streptophyta > Magnoliopsida > Caryophyllales > Caryophyllaceae > Silene > Silene latifolia. The sequence continues at coordinate 141,370,918 of NC_133538.1, forward strand.
TCCTATCGCAAGTCTAACCTATTCAAGTCAGTTAAAACATGCTACCATGGCTTCCCTAATCCTAACATACTAGGGAGATTAGCTACGCATAATTATAGGGGAAACGAGAAATAAGGGAGGAACAATAAACATAAGTAAACAATAATTAAAGAAGAAAAGGAAGGGAAAGAATTACTGAGTTAAGTCCGGAAATTAAGAACGAAAGTAACAGTGTAAAAGGTAACAGTGTTTTTTGGGAAAATAAGAGAGGAAAAGCACGAAGTCCCCGTACAAGCCTCCTCTTAGATTTATTTATAGCATCAAAATATAAAACCTAATCTAAGCTTAACGTGAATAGAGGCCCAATAGCTTGTAACTGCTCGATCGAACAGTTAAGTCACTCGATCGATCAGCAGTTCTGCGTCATTTACTCGATCGACCAAGAGAAAGCGCTTTCGATCGAACAGTTGGCCACTCGATCGAACAGTTCTTCCGTCTGTTCACTCGATCGACCAAGAGAAACTGCTCGATCGAGTGGTTCCTGGTTCCAGCTCGTGTTGGTCTTGTAGTTTGGTCTTTGACTTGTCCTTTTAGCTCCCGAAATAGCTTCACGCATCCCAAGACAACAATAATTCCCGCTCCAAATTATCTCTTCCTCCAAATGCATGCAAAACGGACGGTAAATGACTTGATTTCGCTACTTTATGGCTCATTCCTGCAAATAAGACAAGAACTTCCAAAGTATGCAATTCGGGGCATTTCGTAGCATAAAACCACGATAAAAGCATAGAAATACGTGCATAAAATAGGCTAAAAAGACTATATAAAATGCACGTATCAAATCTCCCCAAACCAAACCTTTACTCGTCCTAGAGTAAACTCAAAACTATACGCTAATGGAACGGAAAAATAACTCAGAGCTAGCTTAACTTGTCTACTTGAACCAATTTAATGCAACAAAAATTAACGGTTTAAGCTAAGCAGTCAATATGCAAACGAATTATAAGCTGTTCAGAAATATAGCCAACCTATCGACCTTGCAAGACCAACAAAATCGGACTCTCTCGTGGTCACTCTTCTCTCATGAAGCAAAGGGTGAATGTTTATATGTAAAAGAGATAAGAAAGGACAGTCACTCACCTAACTGCGACCTACATAGCATGCATGCAACAAAAATGAAAGACAATTCAAGTACTAATGCACACACTCCAACCAATAATGTCCGTCACAGCCGAGGGCTTACAAATGATATGGGAATAGTAAGGGTCAGGTGAGAAAAGGCAAAACAAGTTATGGTAATGTGGAGGTAAAAGCGTCAAGCTAGTTCCTAACAGGACCATATAAGACCATTCAATTCTCAACCGACTGAAAAATAAAGTATAAGTGCCCTTCATTTGGCACACAACTCACCACCCATTTACACTATCTCCTCAAAAATATGGAATAAAACGGAGGAGTGAGACCGTCACAATATAAAAGTGAACACATACGGACTCAAAAACAAACCAGCTCAATTCCTGGTTTCTCATCACTGTACACGTGATTCTTTGATTTTTTTTTTTTTTTCATTTTTCATCATGTGTTTTTTTTTTCTTCTTTTCACGTTTTTCACATCTTTTTTTTTTTCAATTCTTTTTTCTTTCTTTTTCTTTTCTTTTCTCCTTCCTTTATTTCCACCAACTCCAATAAAATACACACGGCCAAACTGCAGACGATAAAATATACCACAAAAGACAAGCTAAACTAGCTTGACTAGGCAGGCTCAGTTTTGGATGTAGCTAATGGGTCAAAAAGGCAAGATTTGGCTTAAGTGGAGCTAAATGGGCTAAAAATATAAGAAAAGGGGAAGATTTATAAGCACCTCCCTGCATGTGACGCCGACCACAAACCCGAATGTATGCATTTGACAAGAAATCGAATGTCATAAAAGTGCAAAAATAATGAACATGCTATGCAAGGAGTACTACTCTCAAATCCTACATGAACCGGTCATGAATGTCACCAGTTATAAGGCTCTAAAACTCAGAAATTGTAGAGTAGGTTGCCAATTTATCAGGTCAAGTCTACACAGTCAGCTATATTTGAACAAAAACTCGTAGATATGCGCATGACTCAGCTAATAACTGTCAATAAAGTGCAAGGCTCAAGTAAGAAAGACAAGTTAAAGTGCAATTTCATCACGGAAATCTACCGTTCTGACTCAACCTATATGCTAAAATAAACGTGAAATTTTTTGAATTTTTAACAATTTTTGAATTTTTATTGAATTTTTTTTTTTTGAATTTTAACGAAAATAAACAACAATGCAAACATAAATTAAACATGATAACAGAAATGCAATAAAAACAATATGCAGACGTAGATATGGATGCAAAACCTCCCCAAACCAAACCGTACAATGCCCCCATTGTACCGAAACATGGAAAGGAAATGCAAACTGAAGGAGAAGGAGAGTAAATACGGAAAACTCACAAGATACGCGAAATAAGGGACCTCCCCAAACCGACCATGAAATGGGATGTTGCTAAGGGCCCGGAAAACCGTCTCAGGAAGCTAATCCAAGTCAAAAGCGTGAAAGGGGCATCCAAAACTGCTCGATCGAAGGGAATAGCAGTCGATCGAGTGGTTTTCTTTCTGTAGGTGGTCGATCGAGTGGATTAATTACTCGATCGAGGGGAATTCATCAGCTAAGGTGCTCGATCGAGTAGAAATCTACTCAATCGAGTGATCTTCAGCGTGTTCCTGCAAAACGCAATGAAAAACAGCCTGCAAACTAATAAGACAAGCATACTGAGATAGTCTATGGTATAAAAACCATTTATTACAACTGAAATTGAAATAAAAAGCAAAATAAAATCTCCGGGTTGCCTCCCGGGTAGCGCTAGCTTCAGTCAGGTCCCAGCTCGACCTTCTTTTTCTTCGAGCTCCTTTCAAACTAATCACAATCAAAACAGCTCAAAGCGCGCAGCAACCTGTCAAAAAGCTGCGCATGTGCTACACAAAAGAGTAAGTAGCACCAAAGTGGAATAGCAAAGTAGGAAATAAAGATATGTAAACATTTAAGTCTAACAAATTTCCTATGGGCGCTCCTAAATTTATCCACAAAATATAGGAGCGGGGAAGCAATTGTCAATAAAGTAGGGCTCCATTTGATTAACGAAATTAAAATGATAAGGACGGTGAGAAATCGTCAAATTATACGACCATCGGGAAGGGGTAAAGCATTGGGATGCGCAGCAAAAAGTCAATCGAGGCAATTTACTATTAAAACAAACAATAAATAAATTATCGTTTACTACCTCGTGTCGGTCACTCTTAATGACGGAATCATCGACAAAGGAAGATATTACCTCTTCCGTGCTAGGAGCAATTACCGACTCAGCTGCCTCTTTGACACCCTTCTTAGTGGAATTCGTTCCGTAAATCGCAGCCTCAAGTGCATCCAACTCGGCTTTGAATAGGGAAGATTCACCGTATCCATTATCGTCATCGAAATCGTCATCAAAATCAAACCCAAATGACGAACCAAAGCTCCCAATGGCCAAACTACTCGATCGAGTAGAATCTTCATTCGATCGAGCGTTTCCTCCTCGATTTCCACTCGATCGAGTAGAATGTTCACTCGATCGAGCACTTTCTCCTGGAAAATCACTCGATCGACCAATAATTGTCACTCGATCGAGTGATTCCTCCTGTACAGCGCTGAAATCCTCGTGTGGGGCAATGAAATGTGATAGAAACTCGTCGTCCGAGTCATAAAATTCATCCTCAGCATTGGGCAACACGGTTTCCTCATGGGAAAAACCGCTCTCAGCAAGGTATACCTCTTCTGGTTGCCAATTATCCGACTCAGCTGCTAACTGAGCAATTTTAGACTCCAGCTCAATGATTTGAGCATCCGCACGTCTATCACTCTCTCGCCTCACTCGGTCATAACTTTGGATTTGAGATGCAAGTATCTCCATTAAAGACCTCGATTCGCAACCTCTTCTTCTTGCATCTCAGCTGCTAACTGAGCAATGTCAGTTTCGAGCTTTTCAAGTCGCGAAGAAGTGCGCCTATCATGATCTTGCCTCACTCGGTCACGATCTTGCAATTGAGATGCAAGTGTCTGCAATAAGGATTTCAGCTCCGCAATCTCTTCTTCTTGTATATCAGGAGGATCTTGTTGCGGTGGCCATTGATAGGGTGGATGTGGCGGCACAACTACAGCTGCATTGTGCTCAGCAGAACCACATCTCCCGCAGCAGATCACCGGTTGTTCCATATAATGGGACATCGGTGATGGGTCAAAGGTACTCAAGCCTTCCCCTTGACTGTCTTTCACCTAGAACTGTCTAGGTAGTACCTGTAAGGCCTATCAAAACAGCACTCAAGGAAAAAGATCAGAACGGCCTCAAGGGAAAAATACCCTGAGGCTAAAAACAGATAAAATTAAACAAATAAATAAATAGATTGCCTCCCCGGCAACGGCGCCAAAATTTGATACGGTCGTTTCGTACCAAAAATAAATACCTAAGTACAACTAACTGAAGTCAGCGGTAAGTAGGGTCGATCTCCACAGGGAGGCGGTGTACTATCTATTTGTCCGTTTATCTGTCTAAATGTCACAATGCTGGGGTTTGATTGATTTAACTAAACTAGAGATTAATGCAAAGAAAATGAATAAGAGAATTAACAGTAAGAGAAGGGAAGTATGCTAAGATTCGGTCCACCGTGGCAGCTATCAAATCTTATACTATCGGGAATACTGAGGCGATTAAACTATTGATAAGAAGAGCTATGGTCGTCACCTTTCGGTCCTTAAACCGCCCTAGAGCGTAAACAGCTTAACTTTCGCCCTCACTGCAATACCCTATTGTAATTAAGCAAGCCTTCCCTTCCAATCTTTCGATCTAGGTCGGGGTTAACTAGATTTATGGTCTCCTGCATGCATTCATTCGACCGGATAAAAGTTAAATTGCCTAATACAATTCCTATCGCAAGTCTAACCTATTCAAGTCAGTTAAAACATGCTACCATGACTTCCCTAATCCTAACATACTAGGGAGATTAGCTACGCATAATTAAAGGGGAAACGAGAAATAAGGGAAGAACAATAAACATAAGTAAACAATAATTAAAGAAGAAAAGGAAGGGAAAGAATTACTGAGTTAAGTCCGGAAATTAAGAACGAAAGTAACAGTGTAAAAGGTAACAGTGTTTTTTTGGGAAAATAAGAGAGGAAAAGCACGAAGTCCCCGTACAAGTCTCCTCTTAGATTTATTTATAGCATCAAAATATAAAACCTAATCTAAGCTTAACGTGAATAGAGGCCCAATAGCTTGAATCGCTCGATCGAGCAGTTAAGTCACTCGATCGAGCAGTTCTGCGTCGCATTTTACTCGATCGACCAAGAGAAACTGCTCGATCGAACAGTTGGCCACTCGATCGAACAGTTCTTCCGTCTGTTCACTCAATCGACCAAGAGAAACTGCTCAATCGAGTGGTTCCTGGTTCCAGCTCATGTTGGTCTTGTAGTTTGGTCTTTGACTTGTCCTTTTAGCTCCCGAAATAGCTTCACGCATCCCAAGACAGCAATAATTCCCGCTCCAAATTATCTCTTCCTCCAAATGCATGCAAAACGGACGGTAAATGACTTGATTTCGCTACTTTATGGCTCATTCCTGCAAATGAGACAAGAACTTCCAAAGTATGCAATTCGGGGCATTTTGTAGCATAAAACCACGATAAAAGCATAGAAATACGTGCATAAAATAGGCTAAAAAGACTATATAAAATGCACGTATCAGCACTCAAGGCAAAGACACTTTCAAAAAGGCAACAAAGCCTTCAAGCAAAGAAAGTTTCAATGGCTATGGTGGTTTCTAATGCAAACTTGGAAGTTCAACAACAACAAGATCCTCCCTTGGAAGCAACAACATCAACAACTCCGGAAATCGCTCAATTATCCAACTACCCGGAGGTAATTTTCATTTCCAGCTCCCATAGGGATACATTTGCCAAGTATACTAAGAAAGCCATTTTGCCCACCAAATTCATTTGTGAAGATGCCTTGAACAAATTGGGTGTCCTTGAACAAACAAAAGCCTTCTTTGAAGCCAAGGGATTGGGTAAATTATTCACCATAAGAGAATTGACATACCCCTCCCTTACCTTGGAATTCTTAAGTTCATTGAAAGTGACTAAGGTAGAGACTTGAGAATACATCGAGTTTCGTCTTGCAAATGTGAATAGGCGCATCACCTTTGATGTTTTGGGTAAGATATTAGGCCTTAGTGATACACCATATTATCACAAGATGCCCGAAAAGTATAACCCCGCTCCTCTTTGGGAGGCAATTTCCGGGAAGAAATTTGTGAGCTTTCATGCTTGTCGCGCTCTATTAGTCCACCATCCGGGCATTAGAGTGTGGCACAAGGTCATCGGGAATACTATAATAGCAAGAAAAGGCACTAATCACTTTACCAAGCTCGATTGTGTTCTACTTGAGTTGGCCTTAAATGTAGGAATGGAATTCACTAAGCCCTACAATGCTCTAAGGCTTTTGATGGAAAGATGGCTTAATGTTGATTGTGGTAAGGAAGGCACCGCTCATATTGTAAATGGAGGTCTAGTTACTCTCTTGGCCAAGCACTTTGACGGAAATTTCAACAAGGATAACACCTATTTGGCGATCAAAGGGGTCATCTCATTGACATGGATGCCATGATTAAAAAGTATAAGTGGGTCAAGCATAACTCTCTTGAAACCAACTATGGGTGGCTAACCAATGATGCTAAATCTTTCACTCTGCCTTCCAAGATATGCCGATTAAGTGCCCACCGAACAAACTACCTTCTTCCACTCTCCAAGGGCGTCGAATACATCATCCGTCAATAAAGGGGCGAGATTGAAGAGCCCTCCTCCTCCATTGTCACACCACCCTACCCATTCAAATATCAAGAGGTCAAACCCAAAGATGTTGAAGTGGGAAATGAGTACATCACCCTACTCATGAGAGAAATTCATAAACAAGCTTATAATGATCGAGTAGATACATACTTGGCCCAATATCCACCCCTCGTTCATTTAGCTAGGCAAGGACTACTTGATCCATCATGTCCTTTGCCTAGTTAGGGAGATAGGGAAGTTTTCTTTCCAAGCACATCTAGGGGTGAAAGACCGGGTGAAGATGAGAATGTCGATGATGAGGTTGTTGATGATGAGGGTGTTGATGAAGAGGTAGATGAAGAAGAAGAGGCTAATGAAGATGATGAGGAAAGTGAGCAAGATCAAGGAAGTGAAGATGAGAGTGGAGATGATTCCACTTCCATGGAGAAAAATGATGACAATGACAATATGATGGAGGATTAGCAAACTTTGGAGGCTCCTACCCTCTTGAGGTTTGTATACTTCTTTCTTTGTTTTCTTTATTTTATCTTGATCATAGTTTGGAGAGTCCTAGCAACATGAGGACTAACACCTTGGCCCAATTGAGGTGTTCTTTTTATTGTTCCCACTTGAAAAATCCAAAATGACAATATATAGTTTCATGCATTTCATTTCGTGTGCATGAACTACCCCAAAATTTAAGACATTAGAAATAATTCTATCTCGGTTTGGGGAAGTACATGCATACGCAACATGAGGTAATCTAAATTACGCTCTCCGTCATAAACAAAAACCCATGTATCATGTAGTTTAGCTTAGTATAGCTTGCATTTAGTCTAGAAATCATGCATCATACTTGCATAATTTCCTATCATATTGGCCATTGAGGACAATGCCGATTTTAGTGTGGGGATGGGAAATTCTAACTTAACTTTTATTCAAAGCTCAAAAAAAATCAAAATTTTAAAAAAAATCAAACAAATTGAAAAATTGAAAATCCAAAAACAAGTTCATTTCCTTTGTAGTGTAGTCTTGTGTATATATTGTTTGTATATATTATGTTCGTCTATCATTGTTCACATTGATCGACTACGCCACATCCGAGACATGAGGATATTGAAGACCGCATGGTATGATCTTTCCAATCTCCTTTTTCCTCTTTATGTTAATGACTATGTGGCTTTATTTTGATTGATGCGGTATAAACAATGTGAGTCTAGGACTTGCATTTAGATTATTTGGCATATTAGTTGGTAGAATCATATGCATTAGGATGTATATATGTTAGTTGCATCATGGCATGTAGTTGTATGTTAGAAAAATTTTGTGAAACCGTCTACTTGGGAAGTTTGACAAGTGTATATAGGCCCTAGTAGATGCTTTTTCTTCTTAAGACTTTGCTTATTATAATACTTGTAAAACACCCTACGATGTGTCATGCTAGTATTCTTTGACCCATGGATTAAGGCCTAGTCAAGAGTACATTGTGGTATGATAACTCCTTGGCTACCGTTTATTCCAAGGTGACCCTTGAAACCATGAAACCATCATTCATCCATGTTCTACCATACATTTTGCCATCAAAGGGAATGGGCACAAAAATAAATTGATTTGAGTTCAAGAAATGAAATGAAAAGTAAAAGAAAGTTTGCAAAATGCATCAAAAATGAAAAGAGGAGTAACAAAAATGAAAACTCCTATGCTTCAAATATAAGGCACCCTCACTACATATGGGGTGACTTTGAAAATGTTCAAAAAAAAAAAATGAAAAAAGTTGAAAGTTGTCAAGTGTTGAAATGCCAAAAATCAAAAGAAATGGCAAAAAAAAAGTGTTCTCAAATGTTATATGCCACAACAAATTGGGGGGAAAACAAAAAAAAAAACAAAAGCAAACTCCCAAATGAAACTCAAAATTCTATCGATCCTTTTGTCCATCGTATCCATTTTTGTGCATGGTAGAGAGGGGACGACCCTTCTTCGGGGAATTCTGCGATCCTCCAGTGTTTCTAACACCATAGGGGTCTACTCTTGACAAAAGCATTTAACGATTGAGGACAAAGCTACCCTAGCTTGACACAATTTGGAGGTGATTTATTGGTATCCTTCTAGGCTTAGTTGTTTGAAGAAATTGCATCTATGAAGGAGTGCGTACCCTTGAATTGCTTCCCTTGTTGATAATTTCCGCCACTTAGATGAGGAAAGTGGCTATTCTTTTGTAGATGCATCCATTACTTGATTTTGTGTGCTTAATGTTTGGATGTGTCGCCATTTTGGCAAGACCCACCTTGCCTTGCAAGAAGGCATCCTACCTCATGGTTGTCTTGTTGTGAGTTGAAGGGGCGGAGTGAGACCCGCTAATTGTCTCATATCGGCTATGCTATTTGGTTAGTTTAAATAACGGTCCTAGTTTTTGTCACCTCTTTACTCGGGACGAGCAAAGGTTCGGTTTGGGGATATTTGATGTGACCCTTATTTGAGCATATTTAGTCCCCGAATTAGCCTTGTTCCCATGCTTTTTAGTGCATATTTAGGTCATTTATTGTCTTTAGTCCTTTGTTTTGCATATTCTTTGAGGTTTTGATCCCTTGGTAGGAAAGGAGTGCAAACCTTGCATTTTCATGGCAAAATAGAGCTAAATTGATTGAATTCAATGACCAAGCATCAAAGAGAAGACAAGACTAGAAGGCCGTTGTACATATTGTAGTAGATGGGAAATGATGAGAAAATATCCTTGCATCTCCGATGAAATCCCCAAGGATTGTATGAAGAAGAAGGAAGAAAAGAAGAAGAGAAGAAGTTGACCAAGAATCCGAGCGGATTGCCCTCTGGACGCCCGTCCAAGACAAGGAATCCGAGCGTCTTCCTCAGAGTGACGCTCGTCCAAAAGCCAGTGAATCCGCCCGTCCAGCCACTGAATCCGCTCGTCCAAAAGCCAGACAATCCGCTCGTCCCGTGCCCTGGACGCTCGGATTGTGTTACAGCTATTCCATTTTCTTCTTGTTCTATGAAGGATGCGCATACCTCGGAAAGACTAGCAAAAAGGAGACTCGCATATTTTTCTGAGAGGAGTGATTCCTCAAGGACTTAAATCGTCATTTAAGCCCTTATTAAACCCTAATTTGTGTACCTAATCCCCACTATAAATACCCCATTAGTCTAATTAGATTAGATGTTCTTCTTATCAATCTTTAGTGTAGTTTATATCATTCTAATCTCTCTTTAATCTTGTAATCAACTTTTAATCAAGTCTTAATACAAATCTCATTTCCTTAATCTCTCTTTTTTTCATCTTTTATTTTGGGTAATTGAAGATTATTTGGGTTATTATTGGGAGATTGACAACCTTCCAATCAATAATCAAGTACTTCTATTATTCTTTGCTTTATTATTGGAATCATTAGTAGGTATAATTCTCTTAATCCCTTTTTAATTATTGTTAATCATCTTCATTTATTCATCATTTTTTACTTTGTTGGTATGATTGACAACCTTGCTAGCATGTTCAACATGATAATGAGTGAGTAGTTTCCTTAACTAGGGTTAATGGGTAATTAGGGGAAACCAACATGGGGGATGATTCATGATTAATTTAATATGTTTTCATAGTTTATTTGCTTGCTTGTTGTGATCTCAACTTATGCACATGTTATGTTTGATGAAATTCGAGCCTATGAATCCTTGTATTTTTTACGCATCACTTACCTTTTCAATGAGACTTGTAAGACATAAACCAACTCGAGTCTCATTAGACCATGCATATAGTTTAGTAGGGAAGATTAAGTCGACTTGTAGGTGTTGTACAATCTAATCGATTCGGCTCCGGGACCCAAACTTTCCTAGGATTGTAAGATATAAACCAACTCGATCCATCACAACAATAATTTCTTGCTTATAATTTGAGAATATGTTTGTATGATCAATTCCCATTAATCCCCTATGACCCCATGACACCCTAGTGCCTTTTATCAATTGTTTACATCCCTTTTTAATCATCTTGCTTGTTTACTTTCATTGCTATTTAGTTTAGTGGTCTTCTATTCTAACCCCAAATTGTGACACCCCTAGACACCGCTACTTTCAATTGAAAATCTCACTTCAATACCCGTCCCTTGGGATCCGACCTTTACTTGCCTCTTTACTAATAGTAGAGTTGTTTGTGGAGTTATAAATATTATTTTGGTCTAGGTGCTCCTAACGACCAGTACTGAAAACTAAACCTCTCAAGAGGGCTAGACCACACATTCACATTAGTAGTCATGTTGCATATTCGCACACTTAAGTCGTGTCGGACTTTATTTGCTTATTGAAACTGACGTTTGTGTTTCTGTGTATTTGACACCTGTTTCTTTTGGGTTGTTCTGTGTTGATCCATATGATATCCTTTGGTCATATTAGGAGCAGGTTAGGTACATATTGTTTGGATAGTATGCGGGAGACGGGACGAGTTTGATGAGTCACGCGACGAGTGTAGTTAGTTAGATGAGTATAGTAGCCATGAGTTGTATTTTTATTCATTAGTTAATGGTTTATAATCACTAAACTTAGCATTTATAATAAATATTTCTTTATTGTATCTCCGATTCACCACATCGGAAAACCGAGAAGGTAACATCTCCCAATTACCTCGGTCGGATAAGACGGGGGTGTTAAAAAGTGATATCAGAGCGACGATTTTGGAACCTAAACTAATGAACCAAAATGAACCAATGATTGTCTAATAAAATGAACCCGACTTGAGTACGATAGGAGATCGATTTTGGATGAGTGGGGGCCCTCATGTCAAAACTAGTGCATATTGTCTCGGTTGGTCACTACGTGGGTGGTTGAGAGTATGGGTGAACGCTATGTGGAAAGTTGTATAGTGGCATGATTGCATGAATGTGTTATTTACATTAAGTCCTTGTATGATATAGTACTTGCCATGATGCATGAAGGTGTGGAAGTTGAATGCTAGATTGTTAAGAGTAGTATGCTTAAAAATAGTTGGTATATGTTGGTATGCGAATGATGACATTGCTCTATAAATTTTGCACCGAGTGTTAAATGAATGCATGTTAGTGTATCTGTTGTAAATGATTGGTGAGCTGTGTTGGTAGAGTAGTTATTAGTAATACGATAATGTACCAAGAATGGTAAAATAGGATGACGTATGAGATAACTTGGGTGAGTCACGGAAAGTCGGTGGACTCCCGAACCTTTTCTTTGTGTTGCAGGGATTTCACCGTTCTCTTTCGACTCGAAATTAACCATAAGCAACCACTCCACCGAGTACGATTTCACACCCGATCGAGTGAGTTCGCACTCGACCGAGTGGCCCCTGCCACTCGACCGAGTGGACTTTCTAGAAGATGGAAACATCCTGGAAAAAGGGGCACTCGACCGAGTGAACTCGCCACTCAACCGAGTGGATCTGGGATGGGATTTACACGGGTTTGATTCCCTTTTCTTCATTCCTTATCTTCTTCATATCTCAGTTTCACCTCATTCAAACAACACCAAAATCTCTCTAAAAATAATTCTGAAACTCCATTTTTGTGATTTGCTACTTGGAGTAAGTTTTCCACTTGAAACTTCCATCTCAAATCTCTCCTAATTAGCAAGGTAAGTAGACCGTTCCTCTTCTTGTTTCTCCATCTTGAATTAGATGGGTCTACACTAATGTGTTTGAGGTTTGTCAATTAATTTCATGCTTTTACTTAATTCATATTAACAAATAGCTTTCTACATTATTATTGTTGCTAGAAATTTAATTTTTATGTCAATTCTACCACCTAAATTGAAGAACACGAAAGTGGATACATGAGCTTGTATGTGGATTTTTGGTGCTTGTTGTTGAGTCTAATTGGACAACAAAGGCTTAATTAACCTTTGTTGTTATTGATGGATCTTGTTTAGTATGTGAAAATTTCGTCTTAAAACTTGGGTTAAATTTCCAAATTTCTCCTAAATCACCCATGAACAAAGGTAAATTGTGTCGTTAAACTATGAATTTGATTGTTATTGTTATATCATGAGGTAAACTAATGAAATTTTCATCTTAAAATGTGTCCAACTCCTCGATAATTTGGTACTACCCAAGTCAAAATTTTGATTGTTATACTCGATACATGCCTTACTTACCCATGGTTATTTTAAATCTCAAGTTTTGATGCTTCAGGAAGCTTCGCATTTAAAAATTTTCCGTCTTAAGGACTGTAAAGTGTTGAAAGTAAGTACTATACTTACCCGGATTTTTGATTTTTACTAAGCCAATTATTGCTTTACTCACCTCTTACCAATTTAAGTCGGATTGTGATAACATGTAACCTCTCATGCTAGAATTTTCAATCTTAAAATTTTTAAGGTTTTCAAGATGAATGACCATCACGTTAGGAGTCTAATACGGTGTTTCGTTGATGAGATGAGTCTTGGTCGAAAAGTCGGCTATAATTAAGAGTAATACTTTTGATTAAAATTATTCTTGAAGTCATATTTTTGCCGCAATATTTCCCAATTACAGAAAACTTGTAATACTACGATTTTCTATGTCTATGGGTACTCTATCGAGTGGGGCTTACTCTGTCGAGTAAGTAGTTTTTGACGCAAAACAGTAGTCTGCCTGTAGGGTACTCGATCGAGTAAGTTGGGTACTCGATCGAGTAGGGGGCACTCGATCGAGTAAGTGCCTTACTCGATCGAGTAAGTGTGTTTTACGGGTCTGTTTTGACGGGTTTTGCCAATAACGCGAGATTAATATAAAAGGCTTCCGTCATTTTCATTAATCACTTTTCACCTCTCTAAACCTTTCAAAAGAAAAAGAAGTTACGTAGTTCTCTCTCGTCGCGTTGTTGGCAAATCCTAATGGCTAGAGTCGTCGGATTGGTAAGTTCTTTACGCTGTTGAGACCGTCGTGTTATGGGTAAGATCCTTGTACCATTTTTATATTGTTTCATTGATTTTGGTTAAACCCTAATTTGGGGATTTGGGGGTTTTTTTTATTGTATGATTAAGGTAGTATTTGTATGAATGTATGTGTAGGAGGAGGGTTCGTAGAAGAGAGGTTTTGTGACATTTGCTAGATCGTCTGATTCTGTGATTGCTGTTCCAGGTAGGGTTTCCCTACTCAGTATTAGTTACATGATGTGCGTGTTGATTGTGGTGAACTTAATGGTTGTTGATTGATTCACAGACGGTTGTGATTTCATATTATTGATTGTGTCAGACGGTTGTTGAGGTTGTATTATGATTACTGTTTATCTGTCTGTGTTCTTCGGGGTGCGTCCCTGGCTAAGTGTAGTCACTTGCGGGAGTGGCTTCACGCCCTTGATTCGCCTTTTGTAGAACCCGCCACAGAAGGGATGTTCACATTAATGAACATGGGTTTATCGCTCGAAGGAGATGAGCGGGGCTTAGGTGGTAACGGCTGCGGTCCCCCACTAGCGGCGAGGATTATCTGTTGCGATGGGTACTCTGGCAGGGCTACACACTTTAGTGTGTAGTCAGTTACGAGGTGATTGGAGATGGAGACTGGGATTGTGTGTGAGCTGTTTGTATGATTGTTTCAGTGTGGCTTTGATTATGTAATTAGTACTGACCCCGTTTAAATGTTTTAAAAACTGTGGTGATCAATTCGGGGGTGGTGAGCAGTTATTGAGCAGGTATGATATGACGCGTATGTGACAGTTGGGATGATTCATCACGTGGCAGTTAGAAGTCTTCCGTTTCGTAAGACGATGTTTTATAGTTTTGACAGTTTTATCAGTAGACCGTCTGAGAACCTTGTATTTCAGTTTAACAGTTTTGGTTTTGATCATGTAATCACTTTAAACTATATTGTTATTTAAATTGTGTTTCTTCATTGTCATTTGATTATCATTGCATCGGGTAACCGAGATGGTGACGTTCTTATACCTTAAGTGGTCCTGGTAAGGCACTTGGAGTATGGGGGTGTCACAAAGTTGTATCAGAGCGACGATCCTGAAACCTGTAACTAATGAACCTAATGAACATAGGGAGTCAAATTAAAATGAACCCGGGTAGAAGTTGTAGTAGCTAATGCAACGGCTTGGGAGACATCCTAAAGTCGCGAACTCGCCCTACAATTTTGAACCGGTCACCATGGGATATGAGTCGGGATCGCTATGTGTTTATTTTGTGAATTGTGTACCAATATAGTGATGTGTGGCATGAATGGGTGCGATTTTGTATGTTGTTGGTTGAAAGCATGTTGAATGATAGTTGGTTTACAATGTTGGTTGGAGTAGTTGGAAAAGTATGTGAGAATGATGAATGAGGTGGTGGAAAAAGGAAGTAGTTCATATGCGATAATATGTGATGAATAATGATGTTGCAGGATGAATGATTTATAATGTGTCAATACTAGTAACACGTGATTAGGGGATTTGATATGATTTTACATAATTTTGTTTGCGTAAAGTTATGTAATAAGTTCATATAATTGTCTACTGTGGTATCATATGCACTTGTTATATGGAGAATGTGATTGAACTTGGTGAATTGATTGGAAAAGATGAAGTAGCAATTGCATGACAATATGAATTTCGTGATTATGAATATACATTTAGGTGACAAAGTGGATTTTTAATATATAGTAACATGGAAATAGGATTTGTAATGTATAAGTATGTTTTATTTTACGAAAAGTTATAAAGTTAAAGTATATGGTAGTACATGATTGATAAGTTGAATGTTATATGAGCATGATAGATGTCAATGACTGGCTTTTGGTAGGTAGTAGCATGTGTTTGGGGATAGTGGTTTTACAAGTATGGAGTCGCTTTTTTTCACCTTGTTGATGTTTAAGTTGTTTGAAAGAAAAAAAAAAATTATATAGTTATGTCGTCTGATTACAACAAAGTTGTCTTTAAACTGTTATACTTGAGATGCATAAATGATTTTAATGTGATTCTAATTGGAGGTGATAGCTTGTTCTTTTACGATACTAACGATAGGTCACACGCCCAAAACGACCAAGAAACGAGTGAGTTATGACCGTTTTACGAAAACTGGACAGTGCTGAGAAATGCGTAGGATACTCGATCGAGTGCACCTCTTGGTACTCGATTGAGTAACCCTTACTCGATCGAGTAGCCCTGGTAATTTGTTATACGTGTCTCTGACCTTCACCTACTCGATCGAGTAGGCTATTCACTCGATCGAGTGGCATGTACTCTATCTAGTGACCCTTGTTTTGGGTCATATGCTTATCTTTTGAATTCATTGCATATTATGTTTAATTCAAAGGTGTTATTTTGCTTTTTAATGCATTGTTTTACATGTATGTTGGTCTTGATACGTAAGTTACCCAATTTTATGGTGTAGTGAGTGGCACCTGTGGTGAGTATGAGTTTTGTGGGAGGACATGAGTTATATATGTTGTGATAGATGGTGGGGAAAAAAAAAGGAAGATCGGTAAAGCTTATTAAGGCATGGAGCATGTTTTGTTAGAAGAGATGAGTGATATAATTTTGTGTTGAGTAATGTAAAAGTAAGTAAATATGGGCAAGGGATGATGTGAGTCTAAGGAACGTGAGAATGAATAGATTGAAAGGAAGAATGTGGATAGTAGCAACTTGAAATGTGTAAAGAATTATGGAGGGAGATGGTTAGGAATTGTGTTGGTTAAGAATATATATATAATGAAAGGTCGTTTTAGCGGGATTGAGAAGAGTTGTATATAGTGAACATAGTGGAGACATGTCGCGACGTGGTTTGCAGATAGTGAGTGAGTTTGGGAATTTGTGTTATCAAAAGGTGAAACTAATGTGTGATTCCCTTGGGCAATTAACGGTATAAAATGAATTTTGATTTCTAGAGATGTAAAAAGGGAGATGAAATTGTTTGAACAAGTAAACGTTGATTCTATGGATGGATTAGTGGCAAGGGTGAGTGATAGCATAATAAGAGAATATCCATGGTAAGAAAGAGTGAGATAATATCGATAAGAAATAATGGGATTTGAGTTTTGGAGCAATGAGAAGGTAACCGGAGCACTAAAGAGTTAGGTAGAAGTAATAAGGAGTTGAATGGTTAATTGATTTTGTCGAGTGTAAAAGAAAAGAATGAGGGGAGTAAAACTAGGAAAATGCTTACCGGAGTTATGTGACATAAAAGTAGGGAATCGTCGAGATGTATGATACTATCATGAGGATTTGAGTTAACAATTATATAGGAGTCCCAGGACGATATGATAATCATGAGTTTCGAGGAATTAAGTAAAGTAAAAGTTGGGTAAAGATTTTGCACGATATGAGTTCTTGGTGGTGAGTGGGGTGACGATACAATTAAGGATGGAATCGGAAATAGAGTTGAGATGAATTTTGTTGATGTATTTCATGTTCGTTATTTGGGATGATAACCAAAGATAGGAAAGAAACTGTGATGTTTAGAGATGAGTGTAAGAAGTTTTATGTACAAACGGTGGTGTTGTCACTAGTGGTTAAGGGAGATGATAAATAGAAAAGATGGCAATTCTAAAGAGGTTGATTTTATAGAGACCGAATTGATATGTATGATTGTGAGGAAGTATAAGACGTAGTCTTAAGAGGCGGTTTCTGGTAATGAGTGTTAGCTGTATGGTTATATATGGCAGAAGGTGCTGGTTATGCGAATGAGAGAATGTATTATGAGGAGCATACGAGTTAAGCTCGGGTGAGAGGTAATCTTTGTCAGGTGGTAACTTACGTGATCATGATTGACTAGTTGGATGTGATTACGGGTCTATGATGTGTATGAATATTTGTGCGAGGTTTTGACCTCACAAGAAGTGGTATTGTGTGATAATTATAAAGTTGTTATCTGAATTTTCTATATGTTGAGTACGGTAACCTAATTGAATGATATTAAAAAAATGGTAATAATTTGATTGATCTGGAATGGTTAGTTATAATTGTATGTGTATTTATAATACATGTGTATTCCGTGAAATGGTAGGGATGATGGTCATGAGGTGCTTATCCGTTTATTCATATAATATGTTGCGTTGTGATTTAGTAAAGTGGATTTGAGTAAGTTTTCTTGTCCAATAAGTTATATCTGTGTTAGTGTTTATGGGATTTTGTATGTTGCGATGTCTATCGGTATGGTTGTGGTGCCTCGGGTGGTGATCCGGGCACGGTACTTAGTGTTGTGATGCGGACATTTTCGCACTGCGGTGTGGCTGTTGGTGGCGGTGTTGCGATGCCGTCACCGGTTGTGGTGGAGTTGGCGGGATGATTACGATTCGAGTTTCGAAAGTACATACCAGTTATACATAAATTGTTGCTTTGTTTGATGTTGCTTCCTGTGAGTTTCAGTTTGTACAGATAGACAGTTGTTTTGTTTATTGATGTTTCTTACCAGTTAAGTTTGGGAATGAGGGTAGAGTATGATATGAAAGAGAGTTGTATATGTTTTCGTTGTTGTCATGGTATAATGATATTCTGTTGATGGGACACAGTTGTCAGAAGTTGTTACAGTACATTTAATCTTGTTGTAGATGAGGCATCAGTGCACATAGTCACGGCAAGTGATTCGTAGAACATGTGTGGTAATGATCTGAAAGCTGCAGGTGGTTCATAATCTTTCGGTTAGACAGTGAGTGTAGGGTGTTGGGAATTAGTGTCATGTTAAGTTATGTATGAGTTTTGCGGTAATGAAAGAAAATAACTTGAGGATCTAGTGTGAGTGTATGTAATAATTGTCGATCGTAAGTTATGAGTATGGAGATAGGAGCAGATATAGAGGATTATGTCGTTTTGGCAGTAATAGGGGAACAATTGAAGTTTCGGTTAAACTAAAGATTTTGAGGTAAAGGTTAGGTGGTGTGACGAGTGAATTAAAGTATGAGAATTGTTTAAGTAAGAGAGCCTTAGATATATATATGTCGAGTGTTAAGATTATAGGTGGTTATCTTTGACATGCGGTGGCGATGGGGATGATGAGAAGATATAGCTAGAATTTAGTATTAGTGAGTTACGAGGACGTAACTTTTATCTTAAGAGGAGTAAGATGCGATAAAAGAGATTTTTATGGTTATGCATATGGTAGTATAATTGGAAGTAGAGTGCGAGAATATTTCGATAGTGTTGACAGTTGGATGATGATGATTATGAGTTCGATAGTTTTCGCAGTTGGATGATGATGTTTATTAGTGTGAGTAAACTTCGAGGACGAAGTTCCTTTTAAGATTGGTAGAATGTAACATTCCATTTGATGTTATGAGTATCTTGATATTGGATTTTCTAGTGGATGATATGTTACGGAGCTAGCAACGTTTGTGTTGGTAGTGTATGGAGTTAGTGTCAAGAGAGATATAATGTAGTTGATACGATATTGTGAGACGTTGTGGAGGTAGGCGTAGTTGGTGGAGTTGGTGTTAAGAGTTCATGTTTTATAGGTTGGGGTTTCGTTTTGAGTTCTTAGTTGCGTTGTTGTGTCTTGGTCGAGTTTGTATGTTTGTGTTGAGTATGGGTTGAACTTTGGGGACGAAGTTCTTTTTAAGGAGGGAAGACTGTAATACTACGGTTTTCTATGTCTATGGGTACTCTATCGAGTGGGGCTTACTCTGTCGAGTAAGTAGTTTTTGACGCAAAACAGTAGTCTGCCTGTAGGGTACTCGATCGAGTAAGTTGGGTACTCGATCGAGTAGGGGGCACTCGATCGAGTAAGTGCCTTACTCGATCGAGTAAGTGTGTTTTACGGGTCTGTTTTGACGGGTTTTGCTAATAACGCGAGATTAATATAAAAGGCTTCCGTTATTTTCTTTAATCACTTTTCACCTCTCTAAACCTTTCAAAAGAAAAAAAAGTTACGTAGTTCTCTCTCGTCGTGTTGTTGGCAAATCCTAATGGCTAGAGTCGTCGGATCGTTAAGTTCTTTACGCCGTTGAGACCGTCGTGTTATGGGTAAGATCCTTGTACCATTTTTATATTGTTTCATTTATTTTGGTTAAACCCTAATTTGGGGATTTGGGGGTTTTTATGATTGTATGATTAAGGTAGTATTTGTATGAATGTATGTGTAGGAGGAGGGTCCGTAGAAGAGAGGTTTTGTGACAGCTGCTAGATCGTCTGATTCTGTGATTACTGTTCCAGGTAGGGTTTCCCTACTCATTATTAGTTACATGATGTGCGTGGTGATTGTGCTGTACTTAATGGTTCTTGATTGACTCAGACGGTTGTGATTCATATTATTGATTGTGTCAGACGATTGTTGAGGTTGTATTGTGATTACTGTTTATCTGTCTGTGTTCTTCGGGGTGCGTCCCTGGCTGAGTGAAGTCACTTGCGAGAGTGGCTTCACGCCCTTGATTCGCCTTCTGTGGAACCCGCCACAGAAGGGATGTGCACATTAATGAACATGGGTTTATCGCTCGATGGAGATGAGCGGGGCTTAGGTGGGAACGGCTGCGGTCCCCCACTGGCGGCGAGGAGTATCTGTTGCGATGGGTACTCTGGCGGGGCTACACACTTTAGTGTGTAGTCGATTCTGAAAGTGATTGGAGATAGAGACGGGATTGTGTGTGAGCTGTTTGTATGATTGTTTCAAAGTGTGGCTTTGATTGTGTAATTAGATCGACCCCGTTTAAATGTTTTAAAAGCGTGGTGATCCATTCGGGGTGGTGAGCGATTATTATTGAGCAGGTATGATATGACGCGTATGGGATAGCTGGGATGAGTCATCACGTGGCAGTTAGAAGTCTTCCGTTGTGTCATACGATGTTTTATAGTTTTGACAGTTTTATCAGTAGACCGTCTGAGAACCTTGTATTTCAGTTTAACACTTTTGGTTTTGATCATGTAATCACTTTAAACTATATTGTTATTTAAATTGTGTTTCTTCATTGTCATTTGATTATCATTGCATCGGGTAACCGAGATGGTGACGTTCTTATACCTTAAGTGGTCCTAGTAAGACACTTGGAGTATGGGGGTGTCACAAAACTAGTAGTATGAGAAAATGTTAGTATAGAATTTAGCATAAGGGAATTATGTTAAAACTTCTTTTAAAATGGTTAATTATTAAATTGAAGGGTTGCAGAAATTCCCATTCACCTCAAGAGAAAATTAGTTCCAAGTTCTTATCTTTCCACTCTACATCGTGTTGTGTGATTTATTTTGTAGCATGTCAAGGAACACGAGGAGCACCTGTGGAAGAAACAACCGTCAACCCCAACCCGAACCGGCGGCACCACCCGCCATTACCCATCCAGGATACCCATGGCTAGAATTTGAGAGTGAACCCCATAAAATTCCTTCTTGGCCCTCGCCGAAAGACATATGAACGCCACTAGGTGTGTGTCATAGAATGCCTTAGAATCCTTGGGGATTGAGGTGCAAATGCATGATATATTTAGCGTACTTGGAATGGAAGGGTTGTATTACTTAACGGAAATAAGCTATCGCAACCTTACCTTAGAATTTTTGAGCTCCTTCCTCTACAATCCAAAAGACCACACCGTGAGCTTCCGACTCAAGAACATCCCCCTTCCACCTATCTAGTGATGTCTTTGCGGAACGGCTAGGTGTAGAAAAAAGGATCACCCTTACTTTTGAAAAGGTGAGGAAGGAAATGAAAGCCACAAAATACATCAACCTTTACACGGGTAACCGAAATACCGACATTAGTGCCATGAAAATAAACGATGTGGAACACCCCGTTTTGAAAATTTTCCTTCGCCTAATGACCAACCTCCATTACAGAAGAAGGGACCCTAGCAAACTCAACTCCTCGGAGGTACTACTTATTAGCTCCTACCTCAATCCATATTATGAGAGGTGTTTTTACTTTAGCCCCGTGACCATGGTGTGCTTAGCATTTCAAAGAATGACCAAGTCTGACAAGTGCTCCTTTGATTATGGCGCCCTAGTGACTAGACCAGCCGAGAATTTCTTTGGTTATGAACTGGGGGCAATTGATAAACTCATGAGTTCGGAGGTTCCCTACTTCGACCTTGCCTACATGAGGGCCATGTTTTGGGTTGTGGACAGGAAAGACAAACAGGGATACTCGTGGAGGGTGAACACGGACCTATACATTAAGCTACCCGCAAACGGGAGGTTTCCCGAGACTTCCAACTTGCCTGAACTGGCCCTACCTCGCCCATCCTACCTCATTCCCGAAAATCTTACTTACACTCTAGATGGTGAAGCGGTACAAGGGGAACCAATCCTGCAACTCCTTTTTGACCCTTCTAGGACTTTTCCACATGCCCCATCGTCCTCCTATGTCCCTATGCCCTCGCCGCCCTTTGATCGCCCTAGACGCTACACTTACGCCCCGTCCTCTTCTTTCATGAGCGAACCTTCGCCACACCATGACCCTCCCCGACACTCCATGCATGTACTATCTCTCACCAGAGAGTATAACCAACAACCGCCAAGCTATGGTCATCAATATCCCACGACATACCTAGTTGAGAGAGTGAACAACTCCTTGGTCCTAAGAGATGTGCATGAGTTCACCAATAACCAAGGGGTAAGGCCGACCGAACGCCCTAGCTTTTGGTCCGGGTATGGGGACACTCCCGGAGTATTCAAGGCCAATGGTATCCAACCCTCGGATTTGGTTCATAGAGTTCCTCACGGCGACGGACACTTGCTTGGTCCTTGGGCGGGACCACACTATACCACCGGGAGTTTCTTCAATAATACGCATCAAGGTGGAGGCTACCAAGATAATGTGGGTGGTGATTACCAAGGTTATGTGGATAGTTCGTACCAAAAGGAGGTGGGAGGTGTCTCTCACGAGGCTGGGGGCAATGTTTTCTATGAAAGCGGGAGTGGAGGAGGAGCATCAAGTTAGGCACCGGGACTTATGGAGTATCATGGCTGCTACGTCAACGCAATAGTAGAAGACGCGTTGATGGACACCTCGGGCGATACAAGGAGCGAAGAACTTAGCTCGCGAAGGGAGGAGTCACCGGTAAACAACCAAGGAGCTCTGGTTCGGTGGGTTAAGAGGCTTGACAAGAGGAGGAAGTCCTCTTCTTAGTCCTGTTTACTTATGTAGAAACTTGTTTGACCTTGTGTCGATCGAGTCTCGAACAACTTGCTTTCCTCGTTTTTTAACCTCAGCCATAAGGCCGAAACCTAGTAGATGATGTGTGGTAGGATGGTGCTATGGCCACCATTGAGACCCTTTTTCAAGTATAATCAACCATATGTAAGCTTAAAAACCAGGAATGACCGGATTTTGGACTATCAGGTGATACTCGGCCTAGTCCCGTTTTCACTCGACCGAGTGGCGGTCCACTCGACCGAGTGCCCCTTTTCACTCGATCGAGTGAGCCGAAAGAGACCCTGGGAACTTTATGTAAAAACCCGCACTCAACAAAGTGACACTCTCACTCGACCGAGTGACATCCCCCACTTGACCGAGTAAGTCCCCACTCGACCGAGTGGACTGTTTTGTTCTTGTTTTGATGGTTTTGAACCTACATGGATTGAGTACTTTCGTTTTATGACCCTACCGACCTTCCGATAGTTGTATGAACGTAGAAATCATTAACGAATAAACTGGAATGAATTGTTTATATTGTTATGTGCCGCTTAGTACGTCGTAACATGAAATATGTTTAGTCGATGGATGAGACCTAACATGCTTAGTAAGGATAATAATGATGTGGTAATTGGTAAGCATAAGTGATAATTATATGAGGGTTATACGTGATCGAGTCTTGCAGCGACTAGAGTGGGATGATATGATACGAGGATAGATAAGAATACATGCGTGATCACGTGGTTTATGCACCACATGAGTTAGTCGAGAATAAGGAATATGGAAGAAAGTGAATCACTGTAGACGAGGTACCCAACCGTGTTACGATTGTTATGTACAGAGTCAGAAATTCTACATGTATACCTAGAGTCACAAACTATGCACGATACGACTGAACCTTAGCTATAAGAGTAGGAATGAATGTTGATCTTGACTTGTACTCGAACCCATGAGCCTAGATTGAGTGAATAAGAGGATCCTTCTAGCGAGAGATCGAGTGGCGAACTTCGGGACGAAGTTCTCTTTTAGGGGAGTGAATATAACATCTAAACATTTAGGAATAAGAAAGGACATGAGAACACAAAATATCATGTACGGTAAAACACTAGCAAGAGAGACGAGTGAATGCGTGAGGAAGAGATTTGGGAGTTAGACATGACACGAATGAGACGTAAGAAAGTGTTAAGAAAAAGTGACGGTGATGCAAACTTTGAGGACGAAGTTCATTTTAAGGAGGGAAGATTATAATACCCGGCCTTTGTGGGACCCGTACTTAGACCTTGGGATGCGTGAGAGGACCTTTAGATCGATAAGAGAGCACGCGGAAGGGAAGGATAGCCTTACATTAGACATGGGCCAGGCCGAATGGTGTTGCAATGGATCGAGTAGGTCCACTCGGTCGAGTAAAGAGTACACTCGACCGAGTGAGTCCACTCGACCAAGTGGCGTGC
Source organism: Silene latifolia (assembly GCF_048544455.1). Lineage (NCBI taxonomy): Eukaryota > Viridiplantae > Streptophyta > Magnoliopsida > Caryophyllales > Caryophyllaceae > Silene > Silene latifolia. The sequence goes on from NC_133538.1 coordinate 141,395,199, forward strand.
TACTCGGCCGAGTGAGTCCACTCGACCGAGTGAACTCGGCACTCGGTCGAGTGACGCTGTTTTCAGAAACACGGGATTAACACCCCTTTCTCCCCTAACCCTAAAATCATTTCCACCTTCCTCCTTATCTCTCCAAACATTCTCCCTTCTCTCTAAACCCTTACAAACACCTTCTACTTGGGATTTAGGCTTGGATTAGAAGATTTACCACCTTCCTCTTCATCTCCTACATCTGATAAGTAAAGATTTACCCTTTCCTAGTCTTTTAAACCCTAACTTTTGGAGGATTCGTTATGAGTAATTAATTAGTGATTATTATGGGTAATAGGGGTAACTAAGGGGTAATGATAAGGGGCTTTGTAGTGTATATTAGTATAGGATGTATTGTGATAGTTATTATGTGATTTGTATAGGATGAGACGGTTCCTTGAGACGGTTTCGGTCCGGATTCGAGTAGCTTAAAGAGATTGCAAAAAGGTAGGTTAATCTTACTCGGTTTCAATAATGTGATGTTGTTTATGTTGATGTTGTAGTTAGTCTTGCATAATTAGGGTATTTGCATTATAACATCTTGTGTAGTAATCACATCATCAAGAGGATGATTATGATATGTTGTAGTTGTTGTTGTTTTGGAGACGTAAGACGGTTGGGAGACCGTCTTACGCTTAAGTCGCCTCTTGGAGCTTCCCACTCCAAGAGGGATGTGCACATTAATGGCTTGAGTTACAGAGGGACTCGTGCGGTTGAGACACGACGTATGGCAGGGGATCCGGTTGGCTTCCGGACCCGGTACGTCTAGGCGTGTCCCGGTACCTGTTTGTGGTTGTCTGTATGTTAGGGCGTGTCCCGGCACCAGTGTGGTTGTCAGTATGCCTGGGCGTGTCCCGGTACCGTGGTGGTGGTTGTTTGATAGCGTCTCATTCACATTAGTAGTCATGTTGCATATCCGCACACTTGTGTCGTGTCGCACTTTATTTGCTTATTAAAACTGACGTTTGTGTTTCTATGTATTTGTCATCTGTCTCTTTTGGGGTGGCCTGTGTTGATCCATATGATATCCTTAGGTCATATGGGGAGCAGGTTAGGTAAGGTTGTTTGGATAGTACGCGGGAGACGGGACGAGCTTGATAAGTCACGCGACGAGTGTGGTTAGTTAGATTAGTATAGTAGCCATGAGTTGTATTTTTATTCATTAGTCAATGGTTTGTAACCACTAAACTTGTCATTTATAATAAATGTTTCTTTATTGTATCTCCGATTCACCGCCTCGAGAAACCGAGAAGGTAACATCTCCAAATTACCTCGGCCGGGTAAGACGGGGTTGTTACACTACAACCAAGTTATTTAAATGGAAGTTGGCCCTCAACAAAACCAGACTGACAGTATTTCATCCCTCAGTTTCTTGCTCATACCATTAAAATAGGCACAGGATTTCATTGCATTCATATTCATACCAGAAGCATGAGAGAATGAAGAGAAGGCTCTGAGTAGCACCATGATTGACTTAAGGTCACCCTTACTAAACATCAATAGATCATCTGCAAATATGAGATGAGTCAATCTCAGTTGTTTGCAAAGAGGATGAAACCTAAAGTAAAGCTTACCAACAGCACAGTTAAGAATCCTACTTAAATACTCCATACAAAGAGTAAAAAGCAGGGGTGATATAGGGTCTCATTGCCTGAGTCCTCTTTTCCCCATGAAAAACCCAAACATGGTACCATTTAAAGAAATTGAGAATGATGCTATAGTGACAGAAAGCATAATTAGTTCTTTGAAGTGAGCAGGAAAATTCAGAGCTTCTAACATTTCCTCAACAAATTTCCAACTTACTGAATCATATGCCTTCATTAGATCAATTTTGAACATACATCAAGGGGAACAAGATTTTCAGTTATATAACTCCCCCAAATCTTGACGTATGAGAATATTTTCAATAATACTCCTACCTTGAATAAATCCCCCTTGATTTAAACTCACCAGATCAGGCAGGACAGAACCCAACCTTGCACTAATTAACTTGGAGATGATCTTATACAAGGTGTTACGGTAATGAAGCAATGGGCTGAATCGGGTGACATCTCGAGCATAGTACATTTAGGAATTAAGGTTAGTACAGTAGTATTAAGTTGTTTCAGAAGCTTTCTTTTATTGAACACATCAAGAATAGCTTCACAAATTTCATCACCAATAACACTCTAGGAGTCCTTAAAAAAATTGCTAGAGTACCCATTTGGGCCAGGGGCCTTATCATCAGGAATAGAGAAATGAGTGTAATACCCCGTATTTTATATAATAAATTAAATGGATATTATATAATAAATTAAACGGATATCATTATATATTAATTATTATCAATTTTATATTGCCAAGTAAGCCGGGTAAATTTTTGAGTCGATAATTTCATTAAGTTATTTTATTTAACTCGCGTCGTATCGAGCTAAGTTAATTGAGTCGGTTTTATATAGAATTCGAATTGTGAGCTGACCCATTGAGCTGGCCCATTATCTGTCCAGCCCATCTAACCCTAACCCTAACCCTAAATCTAATAGTACCCCTAATCCCTCAACAGTCAACCCGCCTCCCTCCTACACTCCCTCAAACCGCCTCCCTCTTTTCTTCAGATCCCATCTCGGCTTTCACACAAAACGAGAGAGAGAGAGAGTGCCTGGGTTGTTGACGGCGCAGCGAGGAAGGGGTAGGGGCTTTGTCGACGCTCCGAGGGTGGCCGTGGTGGCTGTTGTGGTGGCGGAAAGGTAAGCACGTCACATTTCTTTTCTGTTTTCATTGTTTATGTCGTGGGTTTTGGGTGTTGTTCGTGTCTTAGGGTGGGGATGCTGGTGGTTGGTGTCTGGGTATAGGTAATGGGTGGTAAGGGGCGAGTGTATTGGTGGTGTTTAGGGTGGTTGTTGGTGGTGATAATGGCGGAAAAAGGCAGCAGCGACATGGGTGGTAGAAACGGGTTATTACACGGGTTTTCAGGGGAGTTTAGACAGGTGGGTTTTGGGTGGCACCACCGTGGACTAGGGGGAGGTCGAAACGGTGGTGCTAAGTGGTCGGTGTTCGCGGGTTGACGGCGAGTAGGGCGGTGGTTGTTTGGCAGAGTCTAGGTAATAGTTGCGGTGGTTGCGGGGAGGAGAAACACGGGCGTTTGGTGAGGTTTGGCGGTGAACCAGGCCAAATGACGGCCGTGGTTCACCTCGCCGGTGGGAGTCGACCCTCGTGGGGGTGGTCCTGGGTGGTTGGGTCAGTGTGGGGGATCGGGTGGTGGTCATCACGGCCCTGTGGTGGCGCGTGGTGGGTGGTGAGTGCGTGGGAAGGGGGTGATGTTGTTAACGGGTTGTTTTAGTGTTTAAAAACGGGTTTTCATAAGTTAATCGTTATATTTCGTAATGGGTCGTGTTCTTAATTAATTAATATAATTCCCGTGTCATTAAATAATTGAGTTAAGTTAATTCCCGAGTTATTTAATATAATTTGAGTCGGGATTGTTCGAGTTGTTCAAGTGTTGATTCGTTTCATCACATAATTCGTTTAAACCTCTAATTATCGTTTTGGTTTGAGTTCCGAGTTATTTAAAATAAAATAATAATTAATAATGACTAATTAATTAAAGACGGGTCTTTGAGTCGGGTTTGTTAAAAGAGAAAAGTTACTATATCGGGAAAGTTTCCACTTTGGGAGATTTCTATATTTAGTAGTTAATAATTATAAATATTATAATTGTTTTAGGTGACGGATTCGTGAAGGATCGATAATCAAATTCATTGCTTTATTTCTGGACTGCTTAACCGCTTAATTGGATTTTGGCACTTGAGGTAGGGAAATACACTTGTCCTATTATCGTTGTTGTTGAATTGTGTTGACTTGATTCGTGATTGTTGATTTACGTTATGATTCATATACGGGAAGGTGATTGATTTGTGTTGATCGTGTTGAGTTTGTTATCACAACATTCGGTAGCCGGCATGATTTCATTCATTAATATACATATTGTGTTGCATTATTACCGTTGAGCATTTCATATGCATTGGAGTTGGAGGATGGTGTAGGAGTGACGATGTTGAGATACGATGTGGATTGTGATAAGGCCCGGGCGGGTTCTGCGCAGACTTGCCCTGGTGTCCTCATTGCGAATGGCAGATCGGCTACGGTCGATATATATAGTCTACCGGGATCGGTATGGCTGGGTTGTCCGGGTTATGAGATATGAGAAATGAGATATGAGATATGAGTTGAGATGGAGATGGAGGTGACGGAGGATCATGCATATCATATTTTGTTGTTTAATTGTTTTCCTACTCGGCTTCGGTGACCCCCTGTGTATTCGTGTACTTTGTGATGATCCAATTATTGGGGAGTAGATTGTGGGTATTTGTAGACTGATGGGAGCTGGCCGGGAAGAGAGCTTGGATGACGGACTTAGTGCCTAGCCCACCTTAGTCTTATTAGTAGTTTTATCAGACTTTATCTTTTGGTCATATTTTTGGAGGCTTGTTTTAATTTGGTTGTAATCTCACTATAAACATTTTAATAAAGTACTTGTGTTTCTTTCCTTTGTATCTCTTTGCTTCGGGTTTCGAGATGATAACACCGTCATTTATCCGAGGAGTCCTAGTTCAGGCCCTTAAATAAATGGGGGTGTTACAAAGTGGTATCAGAGCGAACGATCCTCAGGCCTAAACCAATGAACCCAATGAACATAGGAAGAGTCTAAATAAAATGAACCCCGGGATAGAACTGTTAGGAGCACACTAAGGTAAGGTATGAGTTAGGGGCCCCCTCACACCGAACAATGCCCTCTCGGTTTGACCGGAACCCGAGTGTATATGAGAGAAAGGGTAGCAAAGTTGCTTGAGGTTGAACATGAAATTCCAATATCGTTGCCTAAGTGTTAATCGATTGATACATTGATTATTGCATAACCGAGTGATGTATACCTTGCGACCCATATATTCTAACCATTCTGCAGGACAACGCTACGGTAAGTATTTTGTATGAATGATGACGTGAGCATATGATGTTGTAGAAATGAGAAATAAAATTTTCGAGTTGAGTTAATAATCAATGAAGTGTTGTGGTAGCCGTGAGTATGAAAATAATTGCGAGTCAATGATAGTTACCTAGTTGGATGTTAAATGATGTGTTGATTGTACTATTATGCCTAGTAATATGCGATTATGTGATCCCGAAGCCATGCTAGTATAGTATTGTGATAGTAATTAGAAACACTGTTGAATTGCATGTTTTAGTCATAGCAATTGTGATTTAGATGTAAGGAGTGGATCGAGATGCGAAGGGATTCTACGGGATAGATGTTTGCAAAAGTACAGTGTGAGATTTAAGTTAGGATGAGTTAGTATCGATAGTATGGTTGTAAGAGTTTGAAACGTAGAAAATGAATGACCTAGTCTTTGAAACACGTTGTATGATTTTACTCTCAACTTGATCTTACTGCCATTTCTTTTCTGTTTATTGCCTAGGGATGAAAATTTTATGAGAGATAGCCTCGTGAGTTAGTGTTCATTTGGCATTGGTTTCATGCTTATATGATATACGGATTAGGAGTTATAAATATTTTAGTGGGCTGTGGTCGGGAAGTTCTCTGTGATGATGTTTTGACCAACGATTTTGTAAAAATCCTCATTTAAATTGTGTTAATAATTTTTGCATAATTCCAACTCCATCGATCAGAAGTTTCGCATATGTTTTCAAATTAACAAACCACGAAAATTCTTGATGTCTTTATATTAAACGGTAGGTTTTGCAAACTGACCCAAGTCTTGGACCAATTGCTGTCACATGTTTGTTTGGACCAACTGAGTTGTAAAATTCCTTAAAAATGAAATTTTTGTGTTTTGTACCTACTTCTTTTTCCCCTGTGTTTTAACTCTCCGTGTTTTATAAAAGTAATATGAATCAAGTTTTAATCGAGCAGTTATTTATTCGTGATTTTTGGAAGTTACAACGTAAACCAAAACATTTAAAATGTGCGTTCTATGTTAGGTTTTCATACAGTTGTTTGATTAATCCACGAGCCTTAGTAATGTAGATTTATAATGTTTTATATGACAATAGTAGCACGCATGTTCAGTAGTTAGGTATCTTAATCAGTGATAAAATTAAAGTTTAGTCGATAACATTATTGGCATGATAATATGAGTAAAATTGAATAAGCTTATTTAAATTGATTTCTAATCAAGGGTGAAATATGTTATACGAGTCCAGTTGTTTGCATATTTTATATACATTTGGCATGTTGTAATATTTTATATCATATTTGCATAGTGGTCGGATATATATGAATAATAAAACTATATCGTCGTACCTAAGTAAAATTGATGGCGTTAAAAGCTAAGGTGATTGTCCTAATATACTCGCATGAATGATTATAATAATTATGTTTAAATGTTTACACATGGATGGTAGTAATGATCGTGTCTAAATGTCCACCCATATAGGATGTCATCTGAGTTTAAAGACTTTCATGTGAGTCGGTGTGCCTATAGTATATTTATTACTTACATTGCATTAAATTATTTTAGTTAAACCTAAAACCTATAACATGAAAATAAACAGTGTTGTTAATTCTTAGTGGATATGTTCATCATTATATCGTCATAAAATACTAAAGGGATTCTTGCAATTGTAGGAGCATGATATAAAGGAAATTGTTTGATATAATACGACGATTGGTATAACTAGATTCTCGAGTCATCACTATCAATTATATTTTAATAAAGATTGTTTATGATAAATATATTAGCAATTATAATGGGATAACCCTTCTATGACTCACATGATATGCGTTGGTTTAAATGATAGTCATTATAGTTACGTTTAGTTGGTAGTGAATATAAGCGAGTAAAGAAGTGCAATTAAAAATCGATGATTGAGGTAATAGTCATGCATTAATAAAGATAGGACTGAAATGAATAAGATGAACCTGTAAATTACGATATATGAGTCGACACCTAAGCTGGTTTTGTTTAAAGGAATTAAATTAAGTCTATCTGACTTTGAGTTCGTAGTAAGTTGTAAATGGATTCTATGGACGACTAATTGTTATAAGATCTATAATTAGGAAAGTTATTCACCGTCAAAGATGAAAGTAAAGGTTTTGAAAATGAAGTTAAATGTTGTCGTTGTCATAGATCATATGTTGTTACTTTTATCGGGAAACATGTTTTGGAGGTGATATCGTGCAAACAATTTTGATAATTTAAAATATGAATTATGAGTATGTTGGTGATTGCTTAAATTCATCGGCCTAATTCGTGACCTAAACCAGTGAGTGAGTAAAATGGTTGTACGGACATGTCAATGAGATCCTGTGATTGGGAGGGATAGCAGTGGTAGATCTTTTCGTGATATGCTTACAAATGTGAGAAGTTTTAAATTGTTTTGTTGATTCTGCTCTCGCTCGTTCAAAGTCTATAATTGATCATCAAATTCGTTTAGTTGTGAAACCGTGTAAACCTTGGTCCCTTTCTTGTTGTTCTTTTAGTCTGATGTTGTGTTTTAAGTTAAGCATGAGCTAAGTAATAAATGTTACTTGTTGACAATCAGTTAATTCCATAATAAAACCTTGTTTCGACTTTAATGTTAATGCGCAATATCTTATCGTGTGTTCTTTCCTGTTACATGTGGTTGATAGTGATTTTGTTGCATATGTATATGAAAGTGAAAAGAGGTTACGAGGACGTAACCATATTTCTAGTCGGGTAGGATTGTAAAATCTTAATGCTTAATTTGCACTTGTTTGTAGGTTATAGTTGACCAAGTTGATGTTAGTTGTGGGGTACCTATGCAAATGAGTTTTATACGTTTTATTCCTACCTCTGTTAGTTGGTTGATGTGTAAAAGGAGAGTGTGATTAAACTACTGGTAATGTGTTATGAGTTAGCCTATGAGCTGAGTTATGGTTACGGGAGATACGTTGCGGTCCAGTGCGACCATGGTTAATGAGTTTATGTTGAGTTTGAGATCGGAAATTGAGATGGAAAGAAGATGGTGTTCTCAGATGATTATATAGTGTTATACATTTGTGTTCGCAGGTAATTATTAGTTGTAGTTAATTGGATTAAGAAATGATGAGTTAAACTTAGGGACGAAGTTTATTTTTAGGAGGGCAGAATGTAACATTCCGTATTTGTTACGTTTAATTGATGAGTCAAAGTGTGTTAACCGTGTTAGAATTGCGTGACGTCCGTAAGTACGATATACAATACCATTTTGAGGTTTGGGTATGGGAGCGAACTTCGGGACGAAGTTCATTTTAAGGGGGGAAGACTGTAATACCCTGTATTTTATATAATAAATTAAATGGATATTATATAATAAATTAAACGGATATCATTATATATTAATTATTATCAATTTTATATTGCCAAGTAAGCCGGGTAAATTATTGAGTCGATAATTTCATTAAGTTATTTTATTTAACTCGCGTCGTATCGAGCTAAGTTAATTGAGTCGGTTTTATATAGAATTGAATTGTGAGTGACCCATTGAGTGGCCCATTATCTGTCAGCCCATCTAACCCTAACCCTAACCCTAAACCTAATAGTACCCCTAATCCCTCAACAGTCAACCCGCCTCCCTCCTACACTCCCTCAAACCGCCTCCTCTTTTCTTGAGATCCCATCTCGCTTTCACACAAAACGAGAGAGAGAGAGAGTGCCTGGGTTGTTGACGGCGCAGCGAGGAAGGGGTAGGGGCTTTGTCGACGTCCGAGGGTGGCCGTGGTGGTCGTTGTGGTGGCGGAAAGGTAAGCACGTCACATTTCTTTTCTGTTTTCATTGTTTATGTCGTGGGTTTTGGGTGTTGTTCGTGTCTTAGGGTGGGGATGCTGGTGGTTGGTGTCTGGGTATAGGTAATGGGTGGTAAGGGGCGAGTGTATTGGTGGTGTTTAGGGTGGTTGTTGGTGGTGATAATGGCGGAAAAAGGCAGCAGCGACATGGGTGGTAGAAACGGGTTATTACACGGGTTTTCAGGGGAGTTTAGACAGGTGGGTTTTGGGTGGCACCACCGTGGACTAGGGGGAGGTCGAAACGGTGGTGCTAAGTGGTCGGTGTTCGCGGGTTGACGGCGAGTAGGGCGGTGGTTGTTTGGCAGAGTCTAGGTAATAGTTGCGGTGGTTGCAGGAGGAGAAACACGGGCGTTTGGTGAGGTTTGGCGGTGAACCAGGCCAAATGACGGCCGTGGTTCACCTCGCCGGCGGGAGTCGACCCTCGTGGGGGTGGTCCTGGGTGGTTGGGTCAGTGTGGGGGATCGGGCTGGTGGCTGTCACGGCCCTGTGGTGGCGCGTGGTGGCTGGTGAGTGCGTGGGAAGGGGGTGATGTTGTTAACGGGTTGTTTTAGTGTTTAAAAACGGGTTTTCATAAGTTAATCGTTATATTTCGTAATGGGTCGTGTTCTTAATTAATTAATATAATTCCCGTGTCATTAAATAATTGAGTTAAGTTAATTCCCGAGTTATTTAATATAATTTGAGTCGGGATTGTTCGAGTTGTTCAAGTGTTGATTCGTTTCATCACATAATTCGTTTAAACCTCTAATTATCGTTTTGGTTTGAGTTCCGAGTTATTTAAAATAAAATAATAATTAATAATGACTAATTAATTAAAGACGGGTCTTTGAGTCGGGTTTGTTAAAAGAGAAAAGTTACTATATCGGGAAAGTTTCCACTTTGGGAGATTTCTATATTTAGTAGTTAATAATTATAAATATTATAATTGTTTTAGGTGACGGATTCGTGAAGGATCGATAATCAAATTCATTGCTTTATTTTCGGACCGCTTAATCGCTTAATTGGATTTCTTGGCACTTGAGGTAGGGAAATACACTTGTCCTATTATCGTTGTTGTTGAATTGTGTTGACTTGATTCGTGATTGTTGATTTACGTTATGATTCATATACGGGAAGGTGATTGACTGTGTTGATCGTGTTGAGTTTGTTATCACAACATTCGGTAGCTGGCATGATTTCATTCATTAATATACATATTGTGTTGCATTATTACTGTTGAGCATTTCATATGCATTTGAGTTGGAGGATGGTGTAGGAGTGGCGATGTTGAGATACGATGTGGATTGTGATAAGGCCGGGCGGGTTCTGCAGACTTGCCCTGGTGTCCTCAATCGCGGTGGCAGATCGGCTACGGTCGATATATATAGTCTACTGGGATCGGTATGGTGGGTTGTCCGGGTTATGAGATATGAGAAATGAGATATGAGATATGAGTTGAGATGGAGATGGAGGTGACGGAGGATCATGCATATCATATTTTGTTGTTTAATTGTTTTCCTACTCGGCTTCGCTGGGGCGACCCTGTGTATTCGTGTACGCTTTGTGATGATCCAATTATTGGGAGCAGATTGACGGGTATTTCAGACTCGATGGGAGCTGGCCGGGAAGAGAGCTTGGATGACGGACTTAGTGCCTAGCCCACCTTAGTCTTATTAGTAGTTTTATCAGACTTTATCTTTTGGTCATATTTTTGGAGGCTTGTTTTAATTTGGTTGTAATCTCACTATAAACATTTTAATAAAGTACTGTGTTTCTTTCCTTTGTATCTACTGCCTCGGGTTTCCGAGATGATAACACCGTCATTTATCTGAGGAGTCCTAGTTCAGGCCCTTAAATAAATGGGGGTGTTACAATGAGTCTCTCTAATCTCAAGCTTGGACACTGGCTTAGCAAGGATATCCCAGTGTGCATTAGTACAAATATTACCCCTCCTAACAATTCTCCTATTAACAGGAATGGTAATGGTCTTTGTGCCCAACAACCACTTATAGTATTCAAGGAATGTATTTTGGACGTCTTGAGGTTCAACACAGTCATTACCCATCCTATCTTTAATTTGAAGAACCTGGTTTTTCATTTGTCTACTTTGTATCACACCATGAAAGTACTTAGTATTGAAATCCCCATCTTTGATCCAGGCAGTTTTGGCTTTTTGCTGCAAATAACTCAAGCAGATTGCAATTCTCTCTATTCTTGTGTAGCAAGTTGCTCTTTAACAATCAAGTCAGGATTCAAGGGATCACCACTCAACTGCTCTTGAATATATTCCAGTTGCTTTAGCGCAATCATGGCAGAGGTCTCAACATTTGAAAAAATTTCTCTATTAAAGCCCTTAAGATGCTGTTTGTGAGCCTTCAGTTTGGTAACCACTTGATACATTTTAGTACCTTAATCTTTAAAATACAGGGAGTGTGATCAAAATCCCTTTCAGATAAGAAATGAGCATACATTTCCATCTGATCCACCCATTCACAATTGACTAGGGCCCTATCTAATTTGGAACACACTCTGATAGCAGCATCTTGTTTATTATTCCAAGTAAATAAATAAAGGTCCCACTACAATACTATTTACCAGTCCACAACCATTTAAATAATTCTGGAAGTCATTTATCTCAGTAAAGCTAGTAGACCCACCTAGCCTCTCTGTCGGAGATAAAACACAATTGAAATCCCCAAAGACAAGCCAAGGATTAGATATAGAAGAAGCAATTTGTAAAAGTTGATTCCAAAGAGTACTTTATTATTTAGAGCATTGAAGGCATAAACCATACTAAGTTGAAAGCAAATATTAGAAGATAGCTCAAGCACTTTCATATGTATGCATTGAGAACTATAGTCTTAAAAATCAACTTGAGACACAGATGGATTCCAGATAACCCAGATTTTACCTCCAGGATGCCAGCTATTATTAGTACTTAAACATCAACCATCAGGTAATATCCCTTTAATACTATTCTGAGAAAGAGTTTTTAACTTTGTCTCAAGGATTCCAAAAAGCCCAGCCATATATAGAGGAACCATTTAAAATATCTCTACTTAGTTTGCTTATTGAGACCCCTAACATTCCAAAATCCAAAGCTATGCATTCTCCACCTTCTGGTGGAGAGCATTACTACTTGTCCTAATACCAACTTTGGGAGTTGAGTTTCTATTTAAGTTCTCTAACAAGGAAGTTTGTCCAAACTTATATATGCTGATACTAGAAATCTGTTGGAAAAAATTTATTAGTACTTACTATTTCTTATGAAATATTATTATTATATGGATTTCCATATCTTATAGGATTATAGAATATTATATTATGGAAACTCTACCATTGTATGTGTATATATACTCTCATAATGGAATAAGAAACAGAATATATTATCTTATGGAATCTCTACCATTATATGTGTATATATACCCTCATAATGGAATAAGAATACACTTTTCTCTCTCTATATATATTCTCTCCAACTCCTCTCTACAATTCTCTTATATTTATTTCACAACATGTTATCAGCACGAAACGCTTATTAATTAAAACTGCCATAAAAAAACGGATTGAAAACACACGGCTATGGGGAAGACATAATCATTAAGATGGCCACACAACAAAGTGTTTATCACACTTAATCATTCCCAAGTAAGTTTTCCAAGTACAATTTTCTTCCATATATGTATAAGTATTACTTATTTTGTTTCATAATCGTCAAGATTTTGATTCATGTATCTGAAAAGAATATTGTTACAAGAGATATACAAATTTTAAAAAGGGACATATCATATAATTTTGGGCCTGAAGTTCCAATTTTTTTTTTTACAAAAATAAAGAGATATGTCCATGTTATGACGTCGGCCTGAAATTTAAAGTTTTAAAGTTTTATAATAATAAACACAATCTCATCAATATAATATATTCATATTGTATAAGTATATATGGCTAGAAGTGCACATCTATGAGTTAAAGAACTGCAATTGAGTTTTAAGCGGTCTTTATTAAGGGAAAATTTATTTGTGAATTGATCCTTGTTCACCTGAAGTTGAACAATATAATGAATATGAATTTTTATTCATTCTTGAGAGTGAATGTGACATCTCATAAAAACTCGCCGTATGTGAGAGATCAAAGACTCGTCTACATTTGGAAATTCGATATAAGAAAAGGAAAAATGATATACGAGTTGAAATTTTGGTATTCATACGATGGCATGAATTTCATAGAATTTATAAATATTGAAACTATGACCAACAGTTCATACAGTTCATAGTGATTACACATACTGATTAAGACCTGAAGTTCATAATAATTATAAATATTGAAACCGTGGTCTAAAAGTTCACAATGTAAGTATCGATATAAATTATGACATCAAGTCTCTAATTCTAACATTATTAAGCATTCAAACGGGTACTATATTGACTAGTACGGTCTACTTGAATTACTATTGTACTCTATGGAGGCTATATTATTAAGATTTGATAATCAGAAGGTTTGTATATCAGATCTTATTTCATTATTATTCAACTGAATAAGGTATGTTTTTCATGTCCAATTTATTATTTATTGGATCTAAATAATCTCAATTATGCCTAAAATCAATAAAATATATCAGTTCAAATTAGAAAATCAACACTCATCCAGAACTCTTGTAACTCAATCTCTATCCTAGTAATTAATGCCACGTGATGACTAACTAGATTTTGTGTGCATCATTATACCACTATACTATGATGATTGATGAGTTTGATTTACTTCGCGAGCTTGTTACATAATTAACTCAATGACATGAGACTCTAAGGGATTGTATTTTTCATTTATCAAAGCTTTAATACGCATATATAGAATATATAGAATTTAATTGATCTTAATTCTGAATAATTGTTACTAGTTGGATTACTTGTTACTTGGGTATCACTGAAATTATCTTTATAACATGTGCTTTAAATACTTAGGCTATAAACAATTAAAGTTACCAAATTGCTGATACTATGATTTTATTGAATTTCTTTAATAAAAGGTAAGTAGTTCCCCTTGTTGACATAGCTTGTTAATTTGTTTGGACATCGTATATATGGTAGCTATCCTGAAATTTTTGGGTCATGCCATGTTTTTGGATAATAATATAAGATTTATGTCTTGATGTGTTACACTAAAGAAAACTAGTTTAATGGAGTGTCTGTTAGTGATATTGATTTGTCTGAAAAAAATAGTTTCCAGTGATGCTAATATGCTGCCAATAACGAACTTTTTAGCGGCCTTAAGTAACCATTATAAAAATCATGAGAATTGTTACTAATAGTAAATAATCATCTATTTGCGCGTCTTTATTTATTGTTTGATTTGTTGGGTCATTTAGTAAATTTGTGGGTCCTTTGGTGACATAATGCAAGTCTACGTGATATTTATATTGATATATACTGTAAACTGATGATAACATGTGTATTACTTGTATTAGAGTGCTTAAGAGAAAGTCGTATTTTACTAGTGTTATTAATCTCTTCCAAATTGTGAGAAAGTCATATTATGGATTGACAGTATATTAAGTGGCTTGTAGTCAAGTAATAACTTTTCTGAGTAGTTATTGTGTAGAAATCACAGTTTGATTATTATATGGAAAATCATTAGTCTCCGAATTGGGCATTGTGATTCAGCACACTTAAAATCCAACTGCATTATATGTTACTTCCCGAAATATTTTGTTATCGTACAAAAATGCCCATATAAATTCTCATCGGTGATATGAGCAATAAGGTCTAAGGTGGTTATAGTTACTACCACCTTAAGGGTATAATGATAAGGAAAAGTTGGTAAAAACAAACAAGTATGTTATCCCTAACTGGACCGGAAGTTCAGCGGTTTATTTTCAATATGAAATACATCAAATAGAGGTTCGTCGAATTAAAAATGATGGTATTCATTTAGTTATGAAGATGTATTATGATACCACTTTGTCACCTTATCAAAATGTGATATGTTACATTAAAATCTATGATTTAATTATAGACAGTTTAGCCCTATATATGGTATAGCGAGCTATACATTAGTCATAGAAAATATATGTAATGAAAATATTAGATTCTTGCCAAATTGAACAATAACCACACAAGAAATGTAATGTGAGAGTCATATCGGTTAACATATTTCAAGTAATAAGAAAATGGCAGGCTTGGCAGTTGGTACTCCTATGGAGTAAAGAAATTTGGATGTCTCAGAAGTGACATAAATATCTGAATGATATAGATGGCCTATATACATAAGAAATGGTACCAAATATATTCAGATATCAATGATTCAGTACTGACAATATCACGAGATGTTGAAATTATATCGATGTGGTTAAGGAACCGATATGCATTTGCGCGCGGAATTTAATGGACTAGATAATGGGGATCTTATAAATAAGTCCAATTTTATTGTCGACATATAATCTGTGATTATAAATGAGCTCATGGACCTGAAGTCCATCCATTGACGTGGAGTCAATCGAAATTATGAATATTGGAAAAGAAACTGTACAGTTTGCATTTTTGTGTCATCATCATGTGCATATAGATAGTAAGTTCATCATTGCATTTAGTTTTACTATTTACATTATTATTACATTGTTTTAAAATATGTTATTTACAAATTTGTTTCATATCATATGCATGTACATGTTAATAAATGTTTAAAAGGGAAAAATATTATTTTATGAGATACTATAACGAGGATAACTTCCTATAGGAGCCTCTTATAAATGATCATCAAATGACGATGTTTGATTAATTGAGTTTTGGGAACTCATAATTATATATGAACCTCTACGACACGATTGAAAGGTTATCGTGATTATTTACAAAATGGAATATTCAAACTCGTGTGGAGTTTAATTGAAGCAATTATTATTGTCTCAATCTGAAGTTTGAGCATATGGGAATTCAGATTTAAATGAGTTTCTTGCTAAACATGTGAAATTAGGTTATGGTCCAGAAGTACCATAACGATTGGAAAATAATGTAGGTAAAGTTTACAATGAGAATGTCAATCCATACATATGTGGTTTAGCAAAGAAAATCGCTCAAAGGTATTGAATGATTTATTCAATAATTATCGGATTGATTCTCCTTAAGACAAGGAATTAAGGAGTGATAGCTGCACTCTTTTCCTCTTTGACTAGGTTTTTTGTCCCAATGGGTTTTTCCTAGTAAGGTTTTTAACGAGGTAGCACTATAAGAGCATTATTACGCTATAGTCATGTCATCGTGATTGTTGAGATGACAATTGTTTTAGACATATAATGTTATGTCGTTTATTGAGGAGAAACTATATCACTATTACGGAAGTATTATTTTAAATGAAGATCCAAGAGTTATTATGAAATGATTATAATCAGACTGTGAGTTCTCAAAGAAATATGATATCGAAGTTGTCATGGATTTTTATTGACCGAAGATTCAAGCTTATCAACCACAATGGGTACTACTTCAACATCATCAAGAAGTAATGTCAAAGCATGGATCATTCAATATTTATTAAGTTATGTAATCATTAGGGGGGAGTTGACACGCGTTGTATTCTTTTTCATTATCTATGGTTTTGTCCCACTGGGTTTTCCATGGAAAGGTTTTAACTAGGCATCTATTATTATGCGTGTTTGAAGAGTATTGTACTCTTTTCCTTTCTAGCGTTTTTCCCATAAGGTTTTTCTAGTTAGGTTTTTAACGAGGCATGTTCTTCAGTAATTGACATCCAAAGGGGAGTGTTATAAAATATTATTATTATATGGATGTCCATATCTTATAGGATTATAGAATATATTATCTTATGGAAACTCTACCATTGTATGTGTATATATACCCTCACAATGGAATAAGAATACACTTCTCTCTCTCTCTCTCTCTCTCTCTCTCTCTCTCTCTCTATCTCCCTCCCTCTCTCTCTCTCTCTCTCTCTCTCTCTCTATCTATCTATCTATCTATCTATCTATCTATCTATCTATCTATCTATCTATCTATATATATATATATATATATATATATATATATATATATATATATATATATATCCGGTGAGAACTCCTAAGTATTTGAGGATTGAGTAACGAATGAAATATCACACCATATATAAAACAATATCACGAGGAAAATTGACAAATAAAACCACCTAAAACTCCCAAAATCAGTCAATCGTTTCTCTCTAAAAAATCCAAAATTAATCTAAAACACTTCAAACAAAAATATATCACAATCCTCTAAAAAATCTCACTGAAAATCTGCGAAAACCTAAAAATTCAAACACGATTTCAATTGTATTTCAACATCCTAGATTTATTCATTCACTAGATTGAATACTCTCCTAGTAATTCGCGCAAAAATCGTTGAGGTACATTTGTTTCTCGTTTTCTTTTATTTCTGCGATTTTATTTCAACTTATATAGTGTTAAATTGATTTTACGTGTTAATTTTGTTCGAAATTATTGTATGTATGTTGAATTACATGACTTTAATAGGATTAAATCAAAAAAATTGAATTAATCGTCAAGTTATTTAGTGTACTTTCATGTTCTTGCTGTAAATTTCTAAATATTTTACTTATAGATGGTTTTAAATGTTTTTCGTTCATAATATCGACACATTGAATCAATTACTATCATCAATTGAAGTTGTTGTTGTTTATAAGATGTCTTTTTTTGTTTTAATTGCTAAAATTAGGGTTTAATATTGATCGATTGTGAAAGTTAGGGTTCGACATTGTTTAATTGTGAAAATTAGGGTTTCATATTGTTTTAATCGCGAAAATTAGGGTTTAACATTGTTTAATTGTGCAAAATTACAGTTCATATGATAGAATTGAAGTAATCGTTTGTGTTCAGTAAAATGAGTAATGTCGAATTACATGTTGTCTATGATAACGAAAAACGTGTGATATTATTGTTTGTATTATGTGATATTGAATGTGAAGATTAGTGGTACTCTATTTTCATACATTTTGGCAGGTGTACTACATAATTAAGTTGTAAAATGTCATCAAGGCACTAAAATGCTATAGTATAGTATTTTCGCTGTAAAATGTCACTGATTTGTTGTAAAATAATGTGAAATGTTGATGTAAATGCTATAATATGGTGTATTTTTTATATTTGGTGTATTTCTTTTGTCTGAAAGATGATACTAAGATGATATTTTGTACTTTGTTTTCCTTTTTTTGCAGATTTCTTCGCTTTTGGAGGTTATTCAAGAGTATGTGTGCATGCTGGCGAAGTTTATAGTGCATGATCAACTAAACAAATCATATTTTTTTATTCATTCCTCTTATAAAGACAAATTCTTTATTCTTAGATATCGTTTCAAGCGATTATAAATTTGTATTTTTTTTTCCATTTTTGAGTTGGAATGTAAAATAATTGTAACAATATTATAGTTGTACAAGGATTTGCTTCTTTTTTTTATGTTATTAAATAGAAAATATATGGTTTCTAAAGTATTTCATTTTTTTGGTAAACAATATCACACGTTTGTTTTAACAATATCACAATTTCTAGTAAACAATATCACACTTAATTATAAACAATCTCATCTTTCATGACACTATCAAATGACTTTTAGAACAATATCACACTATTAGTTAAACAATATCACAAGATGTGGTAAACAATATCACACTAATGGCTTAACATTATCATAAGATGTGGTAAACAATATCATAAAACAATATCACCCTTATTGTGTTAATAATATAAAATGATTTGGTTCTTTCAAAAAAAATATCAAATGATATGGCAAACAATATCAAGTTATTGTGCTAATAATATCACACTATGCTATTAACAATATCATATACATATATATATATATATATATATATATATATATATATATATATATATATATATATCTTTATTTGCTAGTTTCCAAACAGTTCTAAGAAATAATATATATCTTCATAAGTATCACGTCATATTGTTCTAGAGGCATTACCAAACAATATCAAACTTCATGAACAACTGTATCACACTTTAGCCAAAACAATATCACATTCACAAGGAATCTTGAAACCCTCCAACTTTTTGCTATTAAGAAACAATATCACAACATATAAGATAAAATATCATTGCTGATTCTAAACAATATCACAAAATTACAGCAGCAATATTAATTTATAACGACTACAGCAGATTACTATCCTTCCAAAATTACATCAATTAGTGCATATTCAATTAAAGTTCTGTCAACACAATCTGAGTACACAGATTAGTTCCTTTCTCTTCCTCTACCTTTACCAATTTCTATTTATTATCCTTTTTGGCATCTTTTTCCAGCACAATCTTCAACTTCTTGCTTGACGTTTGTTCAACCTCATCTTGTTTTAAACACTAGTACAACTGTTTCATACAACCATGACTCAATTTAATGCAGCCACCAGACTATCAACTCAACTTTCAGGAACTCAATTACATCAAACTTTTAGTACGACACTAATAAAGAATATCATTTGACTTCATATCCCCTTGAAAAGCAGCACAGATCCTTAGCTTCATTTCTTACTTGACTTTATCAATTAGCTTCTCTGGACGCATCACATAATAATTTACTCGACTGGAATTCCTCACCATCCATACATTATAGTACACACGAACCACAATTGCACTCTTCACCATCCGAATGAACAATGGATTATGTTTGTCCTACAAGATTTTGTCAGAAGTAATTAGGTCATTCTCATCAATCCCCAGCCAGTCAGCCAACATCCTAAAGCATTCCTTGATATAAAAGCATTCCCCAAACAAATGTTCATGAGAATAACACAACTATACCATTACAATAACACAGTTATACACTAACAATAAAACTTTGTCAAGGTTATGCTTTGACAATGATAGCTTATTAATATAAAGTAACTCAAATAAAGGATTAGAATCCATGCCTCTGTGTAAAAATACACTATTACAATAACATAGTTTTACCATTAGAATTACAATATCAACTAATATGTGACTAAGGAGTTATACCATTAGACTAGCACAGTTACGTCATTAAAGTAACATAGGTAGACCATTACAATAATACTATTGTACCTTAGATACTAGTCTTATCTATGCAAACATCCTGACCAAACAATAACGTCAGAGTAAGAAGGAAAAGAAAGCACATGCAATATAGAAAACACTATGATACAATGATATTATGTCTAATGCAAATCAACTAAATGATGAAGTAATTATCATTATCAGTTCTCCTGTAAGATTGGGAGTCATTCTTAACTGATCACCATTTAGAATAACACAGTCACATCATTAAAGTAACAAAGGTATACCATTAAAATACAATGTAAACAAACAAGTAATAATTGATGTCTGAGAATCAAAGTAATAGGGATGGAGTAACACAATATCACACAGTCTGCTAAACAATATCACACTGGATACATATCACAACTATCATCTTTTGCTATATTCGAGAATTCATATCACAACAAAAATCTTTTGTAAGAATATCAATATCACAACTTAATCAATAACACAACGATCATCTTTTGTTATTTACATCAAATAAAACTGAAAATAACAATAAAGGTAGATGAACATAAGAATTAAAATAGAAATAAATTAAAAATAGGTACGAAAATTATAAGAAGCGAGAAGATGCCTTTAATTGGAAATATATGTACGAAAACGAAAATAACATGTGATTTTAAGTTGAAATTAAGAATTAAACAAAACAAAAAGCTGAAATCAACAACAATAACGTACCTAACATCGAGATTATGATTGAAATTAGATGATAATTGATCAGAACTAGAAGAATGAGCTGAGATTGAGATGAAAACCTAGAAATCAGGATGGAAACATAACAAATTTAGGGAAATAGCAAATAAAGCTGAAAATAATAATAAAGCTAGATGAAATTAAAAATCTAAACACAAAATTAGAAGAACAGTAAGATGTGTACGAATTAGAAAGATATGTGAAAAATGAAAAAAAAAAAAGTGATTTAAAGCTAAAAATTACAAATTATTAAGAACATATAGCTGAGATTAACAAGAATAACGTACCTGACAACGCGATTGTGATTGAAATTGTATGATAGTTGATCATAAATCGAAGACTGGGCTGAGATCGAACAGAAAAACTAGAAATGAGGAATAAAAAGTAAGGAAAATTAGGGTTTTCATGGAAGAGAGAGTAAGAGAAGAGAGAAGGTAGAGAGAGACGTTGTTTTGTGGGAGAATGATGATTTTGGCTTAAAAGGGTTTATATATGGGTGCGCGAAAATGACAATTTTGCCCTTAATGGTCCGCGCTCAATATGGGACGTTGGATCTCTTAGATCTAACAACTAGTATTAATCCTTAATCCTCAAATATATGAGTCATACTTACATGATCCCAATATATATAGGATTGGGATCCGTTGAGAACCACCCATATAATGAGAACCATGAGAACCACTTAACAACCCTTAAATTTAATAATACACAGAGATTAACTTAACCAAACCCCAAACTTTTTTCCCCCCCCCCCCCCCACCCCCAAAAAAACCCGCGTAATCTCAGTCATTTTCTAATTCTACTTCTCTTTCATAATTCTTTCTCTCTCTTCAACTCATCTCGTCGACTATCAAAACCTTCCGCCATCGCCTCTTCCATAATCAAACCTTATCTTTCTCTACAATCGAACGATAAATTCTTCGACAATCAAACTTTCGACGCTGCTTCAATCAATGAAGCCTTTAAATTCGAGGTAAAATTTCAATCTTGATGATTATTTGTTGTGAAATTAGTTGAATTAGTCGATTAAATTAGATTGTTCGTGAAATTAGGGAATGATTCATCGATTAGATTTCTGAATTGATGAATTATGCTTCTGAATTTAGGGTTTCGTCAATTCCATTGGGGAAACTGAGAAATTAGGGTTAGGGTATTCGAGAAATTACCTAAATTTGTTGTAATCATGAAATTAGGGTTTGATTTGTCTATTAAGTTTCTGGATTGATAAATTATGCTTCTGAATTTAGGGTTTCATGAATTAAATTAGGGAAATTGAGAAATTAGGGTTGGAGAAATTGAAAAATCACCTAAATTTGTTGTAATCAGGACACTGGAGACCGTTTATGTGCATCAAATTCCTGTTTATGTGCATCAAATTCCTGTTTAGGCGCATCAAACTGTGATTTTGTGAATCAAATTGGCTTAATTGACAAATTAGGGTTGGAGAAATTGTGAAATTGCCTACATTTGTTAAAATCAGGGACTCAATTTCATGAATTATACTGTTATATTGTTACTTATTTAATTTTTGACATTTCTTGTTGCAGAAATAATGACAATGACAACTGCTCAATACTATCACAAACTTCTTCAAATGTCATTACAAACGAAGGAGTGACTGTTGAAGCTAATGCATGCCAGCCTATATTAGAAATATCTGCAATAGCAGTTGAAGATGATGTGGATGAAGTTGTAACTTTCGAATTTGTTGAAGGTACAATTCTGTTCATCCTGAATTTATGAGTTTCATGGTTGTCTTAGTTATTATTGTAAAAAAGTTGGTAGCCATCCCAATTCTTGGTTGTCTAACTAGTAGTTGCTTGATGTTTTCAGCTTTTTTTTTATGTAATTAGGCTTAGTTTTTAGGATACCCGTCCTCTGTACATGCATGAAATAAGGTTAAGTGTGCATGAAATAAGGTTTAATGTGCATCAAATAAGGTTAGAACGGTGCTGTAATAGAATGTTTATGGTCAGGGGGAGTGTACTTGGATTATCCAGTAACACAAATTTGTGAGAGTGTAATTCATATTATTTTGTATCCCTCATCTTTCTTAATTTAATTGCACCACATATGCATATATCATAGTAGAGGAGGCAGAGGACGAGAAGGCAGCAGAAGGTTCTTCAAGCAACACGAATCGGGTTTTTGAGAGTCTCATCCATCTTAAGCCTGTTATTGGTATGCTATTCGATAAGCTTGATCTAGGTGTTGAGTTTTATGAAGCATATGCAAAAGAATGTTGGTTTGTGACTAGATTAAGCTCACAAAAGTCTAAAAAGGGTGTCGTTACGCATAAAAAAGTTGTGTGTAATAAGGTTGGAGTATGTAAAGCGAAAGGGAAAAATCACTGGAGGCAAAGGACTAGGATAGAATGTCCTTCCTGTATTAAATTTAAGCGAATTTTGGAGGAAGGTCCTGATATGGGTAAATACCAAATTTATGGTTTTCATGAAGGTCGTAATCATATGCCACAAACACCATCAACAATGGTATATTTGACACAAACGAGAGAGTTGAATGTAGTTCACAAAAAAATGATAATTGACATCTCCAAAAATAACATATGTCCAGTTAAGTCGTATAGGTTGTTCAAGGAGTATGTTAGAGGTTATAGGAATGTGGGTGCGTCATTGGAAGACTTTAAGAACTTTTCTAGAGATATCAAAAATTATTTATCAGAGGGGGATGCTCAAATGCTTATTGAGCATTTTATGAAGATAAAACACATGTGTCCATCTTTTTATTTTGATTTTGAGGTAGACGAGATAGGTCGATTGTCACATGTGCTTTGGGCTGACCCTATTAGTATTAAAAGTTATTTGTTATTCGGGGACATGACCTCTTTTGATACGACCTTTAGAAAAAACAAGTATAGGATGATATTTGGCCCTTTCACGGGGGTGGATAATCATAAGAGATGCGTGACCTTTGGGGCTGGACTTATTTTTAATGAGAGCAAGGACTTCTTTGCTTGGCTATTTACGAAATTCGTAGAAGCTATGGGGGGTCCT
The DNA here is from genome assembly GCF_048544455.1 of Silene latifolia. Classification (NCBI taxonomy): domain Eukaryota; kingdom Viridiplantae; phylum Streptophyta; class Magnoliopsida; order Caryophyllales; family Caryophyllaceae; genus Silene; species Silene latifolia. The sequence goes on from NC_133538.1 coordinate 141,418,753, forward strand.
CATCTAGTTTGTATGATAACTGATGAAGATGCGAAGATAGAACAAGGAATGAAATTAGCCTGGAAAAACAAGGTGCAACACAGATATTGCATGTGGCACATACTGAAAAAGTTGCTTGAGAAGGTCGGGCCTGTAATATGTAAAGACACTGAGTTTCTAAAGAACATAAACCGATGTGTTTGGAGTGAAGATGTGGAGCCGCCTGAATTTGAGGAAAGGTGGACAACACTAGTTGAATCTCATGGGTTGTCGGATAACTAGTGGCTTAAGGAGAAGTATAGCCTTAGAAATATGTGGGTTCCATCTTAATTTTGCGTCCTGTTTTTAGGAGGTTTGATGAGAACGACCTCCAAGTTAGAGTCAGAAAATTACTTTTTCAGCAACTTCACTTATCCTAATTTAACCCTAGTTGAGTTTTGGATGAGATTTGAGAGTGCGATGGATGCACAAAGATGGACTCATTCGAAACTCGTTGCACAATAAAAAAACTCCTTCCCCCAGTTGTCGAATCCATTAGCCCTAGAAAAGCATGCATCAGAAATCTACACTCCAACAATTTTCGGCGAGTTTTAAAAGGAAGTCGAAGCAGCTTGCTATTCATGTGGTGTTGGGGATAAAGAAAAAGATAAAACCTATCCAATTCTGTACACAGATATCATAGATCAAGTTCAAAACAAAACGTATAAGGTTAGTTTTAAGAAGGATGATGTTTCAGTGGTATGCACTTGCAAGAAGTTTGAAAGACATGGAATACTCTGTCGACATGATCTGTGTGTCTTTAAAGACCGGGGAATTCAGAAAGTTCCAAGTGACTACCTACTTAGTCGGTGGAGCAAACTAGCAACCTGCCAGCCAATCGTCGGCCCTAATGGCCAGTTGCTTGCTGATTGTACATCAATGGATGTACAGAAAAACAAAGTTGGCGAGTTATGGTCAGAGTTGTTTACTTGTGTGGCACTCGTTGAACAGAGTCCTGGGCATTGTGATGAGTTGTTTGGGATTTTGCGTGAGTTCAAGGAAAGGGTAAAAAATGCCCCTGATGAAAGTGGTAATACTGGTATTGCAAAGGTAAAGGACAAGAATGTTGAAATTGGGATGCTTTTAGGAACAAGCATCCCTAGTAAGATTAAGGTTTTGCCTCTAAGGCAGTGCAAAAACAAAGGCTCGGAAAAAAGGCTGATCTCACAAAGAAAACGAGCTGGGGAAGTGAAAAAGAAAGCGCTAAGAAAATGCAGGGCTTGTGGGGAGATGGCGAACCACGACAGCAGGAATTGTGACCGAAGGACAACCGACAATGAGTAGAGTAATTTTTTTTAAAGAATATTTAAAGCATTCGACATTTGCCTTATTGAATAATTCGGGAATTTTTATTTTATTTGATAGATGTGGGACATTTATCTTATTGAATAATTCGGGATTTTTTATTTTATTTTATGAATGTAACACTTATAGAATGTAAAACGTGAGTTTTCCTGTCACCATTATTTCGTGCACATACAACGGTATTTCATGCACATACACATGTATTTCATGCACAAAGAACGTTATTTCATGCACACATTAGGCGAGTATCAAGAAACCTTAAGGCGAATAATTTATTCACTTTTTCACCATATTTGGTAATCTAAAATGAGAAACTCAAATGTGATCAATTGAAATGAATCTTCGTGTACGACAAGTTTTTAAAATTCAAAGTGACGATCCGAGCGAAAATATTAAGAAACCGGAGAAATGTACATGGTTTTATGATGCACTTTCATGGTTATTTCATGCACGTAGAACCTTTTCTAATGCAAGATTAAGACAATTATTTAGAAACCGGAGAAATGTGATCCACCACTACATCCTTCTTTGCTACCACATCCCCAAACGTCGAAGTTAATAATAAAATTGAAAAATCTAAATGAAAATGCAACATTTTAAAAGTTTGCTTGAGATTACTTTAAGATTTGACTCTGGACACATAACTTACATATTTCATGCATGCACACTGTTATGTCATGCACGTGGAACATTTTTTAATGCATGTACGATGTAAGAGAGATTTACGTACGACTTTATGTCTTACATGACTTACATATTCCAAAATTAAATATGTACTCTCAAGACTTAGTGTATTGCATATTCCAGAATCTAATATGTACCAAGAATCTAATATTTCAGGGTCTACTCCCTTTGCACATATCAAAAAAATGGCCCGGTGTTTCGAATGTTGGTTTACGTCATCGGCCACTCCCTTTGCACATCACTCGACTCAAGTGTTTATAAAATAACACCTATTGATAATCCTACAAAAAAACGGGGGGAAATAATGTTACGTAAAAATCACTCCGAGACAAAATCTAATGAAAAGAAGATTAAAATTAGGCAAAATTTAAATTAGGCATTCGAAAGTTCTTGATATTTACCTTTCTCGTGTTTCGATTCCATTTGATGAAACGTGCAATCATACTCTTAGCATATTCATCCAAATCCTACATATAAATTTCATTTGACAACAAATATTTTTTTTTTGGTAAAATGTGAGATATATATATTATGATATAAAATAAGGTTACAAGTGGTGGGTAAGCATCAATTAATCATCTAACACATACAAATCTTTCTGCATTAACCAGTCTAAGTCCGTTTTGGTTAAAACCTTGTAATCCCTTCCTCGTACTCTAGCTTTAACTTTTTCATTGACCTATTCTGCTAACCTCTCAGGCCTTAGTAGCACCCCTTCCATGTTGCTTTTGTTCCTCTGCTGCCAAATATGATAAATCACACCCCACATCAGAGCTGCTTATATTCCTTTTTGCAATTTCGTTCCTGTCCACTGTGTACACCATACAACCATATCATTCACTGGGAAGGTGATCTGCATTTTCTGACTGATAGCCTGTATGACTCTTCTACTGTAGATGCAGTCACACAGAATATGTTCAATGCATTCAGTCTCCTGCTCACAAAGCAAACACCTATCATCAATGTCCAAACCATACCCAATCAGCTTGTCTCTTGTTCTCAATGCTCCATGTGCAACTAACCAGCCTGTGAACTGATGCTTTGGTATCACATGATCATTCCAAAGACACTTATACCAGGTAACCTTTAGGTTTGTGCCCTTAAGCCATTCATAGCAGTCACTGGGAGAATACTCTGACTGAGCATTCCATTTACCAGCAGTATAACCAGGTAGCATTTCCTCCTTGACCTTGCATATCCTTCTCCAAACCCAACTAGAGCTAGTTGGTGGTGTATAGTCTAGCCAATCCCTCCCTTTCAGATAATTCTTTTGTACCCACTTCACCCATATAGAGTCTTTCTTTACAGTTATCCAGTGCACTAGTCTACCAATCATAGCTTTGTTCATTGTTCCTTGATCTTTCAGTCCTAAACCTCCCTCTTCCTTTGGCCTGCAAATTTTATCCCAGGCTACCATTGGCACCCTCCTGTAGTCTGTACTGCTATCCCACAGAAAGTTTCTACATGTGGCTTCAATCCTTCTAATGATCCCTTTGGGGATAATGAACATTGAAGCCCAATACGAGTGTAAAGAGGAAAGGACAGCCTTGACTAACACCAATCTCCTCGCATAGGAGAATTTCTTTGCCCCATAGTTGTGGATCCTGCTGCAAACCTTCTCAACTAGGCACGCACAATCACACTGCTTCATCCTGGTGGTCTGTATTGGCATCCCCAGGTACTTGAAAGGCAGCTGCCCTTCAACAAATCCTGAGACTCTCAAAATATCCTGTTTTATATGTTCAGGCACACCCTGGAAATAGGCATTTGACTTGGTGGCACTTACCTTCAGCAAATAAAATATACTGAATAATGTTTACAAACGTTTGTTGAAAAATTTATACCTCGTAAGAACGTTCATCAGTCCATGATGCTTGATCACACAAATTTTCTAGCCACTTCAACAAATAAACTCCACAAGAATACCCGTTCTTTTTTCGAGGCACTAGCACAACCTCCCACTCAAAAGTTTTGATCTCCAACAACTTTCTGTATCTCGGAGAGTCTCTTGCGCTGATCTCCAAAACAGGCAAGAGCTATACAAAAACAAGACAGTGAGTGATTGTGATTGTGGTATAAGGGTATTTCATGCACGCTGAAGGTTATTTCATGGACATACAAGGGTATTTCATGCACATAAAGATCACCAATAATATTTTCATTCGACAATGCATTTTGGGCAGTCAAAACTGTTGAGCAGCCTTCCGGATATAATAAATCAGGGGCAACATGTTATTGTGCAAAAAACTAATAAATCACACATGTTTAACTAAAAATATTTGTCTGACTTCAGGGCACCTGGGCAGGCTGGAGTCGAGTATGAAGTTCATCCTTTTCCTAAAGTCAACAACACATGCAAACCAATGTGATCTCTCTACACAATAAGGAAAGAAAGCCTGAAATATTACAAAGTAGTCAAGTAGGATGTATCGAATTCAAATGAAAAAAAAGTGCAATGAAAAAAAAGTGCATGGAAAAAAAAAAGTAAGAGAATGTTTATTTACCAGTTGGGTTGTGTTTAGATTGAGGGGCAAGTAGTCAAGTAGGACGTATTGACTTTGAAATCCCTTTTTATCGACAACTCCCTGAAATTTTTAAACATTTGTCAAAATTCTTTGTAATTTCAAAAACCATAAACAAGCATTTGACTCAATAAGGTTATTAATACCTTTATGATTGTCGGAAAATACACAACACTTGGGTTTTCGATTGTAGTACGAATACTAACAGCATCAATAACCATATCCATTACCCAATTTCCTAGCAGCAAGGTTTGCAACGCGCCTTGGGTAACTTGCAACCAATCGGTTTCTACAATGACCTCACTAATGATGCACATGTTGTAATTAGAAAACATGGAACAACAAAGAGTGCACAAAAACCGAAGTTTAAAAAAAGTTGTATGATCAGTTAGAACTTACTCCTTATTCTTCCCATTATTCCGAATATAATTGATCAAGTGTGCATCTTTATATCATAAATCATCATGTGACGCTTGATTAATGAGAAAAGGGGAAAATAAAAGCTCACTTATTAACGGGGAAAAAAGGAAAAACGGAAAAACGGAAAACAAAGCTACTTAAGATTTCGCATTACCGAATCTAACCGCCATTCTTGTAAGCCTTTGCTGCAGCCGTCACTTGAAGTTTGTAAGAGTTGTATCGTCAAGTTAGAATTTAATTGCAAACCCTCACAACATAACATTTAACATCAACTCTTTGAACAATAACAAGAAAAGAAATCAACATCAGTACCTTCATATTTAATGCACATACAAGGAAAATTTGAATTAAATAGACTTACTTCCTTTAGACCCACCTTTGAACCTAAGCGTCCCTTAGCCCCGTTGTACATCTCTATATGACGCATGAGGTAGATTCCAGTATCATGCTCGACATCAACGGCAACGTGCGGAAGATATAACTTAGGAATCAAAAGCCATGAAGACACAAGCTTTGGAATCTTACTTGAAAGCGTACTCAACAAGTTCTTCTGATAAAGGTAAAATAATGACAAGTAAATAATATCTCACAAAAATTAGACGAAAATCAGGCACTTTATTGCCAAAAGATCTGAAGACATACCACAGGTCTAACATGGTGTGGACATGGGCCACATGCCGGTCTGTGGATTTGGGCCATCTACCGATCTGCGGTCACGGGCCACCTGCACGCCAAGCTAATCTGTGGACATGCAGCTGTAGATACCTCATTTGTGCACCTCCCGCAAGCCACCTGGTGATTATTGGGCCGCATTTTTGGTACATGGAACGATTTATGACAATTCGTAAGTTTATCATCAAATGATAGCTCAAATACTTGTGTCTACCTCATAGTTGTCATCTACTCACCTATACGGTCGTTTTGACAGTAATTAGAGTACATTTGGAGTCCGGGTCAAAAACCGTCTTCATTTTCTAATAACCGTTTTAAAATGTCGAGTCAGAATATTCTGGAATATTCCAAATACTTCTATTCCATATTTTCAATCTTTTAATCTCTTTGGCAAAATATACCCCGGAAATATTATATAAAATATTAAGGAAATGGAGATCAAACCGCAAGAAACGTGGAAATCTTTCTTCCGCACGAGGAAACCACTTGGGAAAGGACGCAGCAGGTGCTGCGCCTCTTCCCCAGTTCATTTCTGCGTATTTTCAAATCTTTTCGAGATTCACTTCCAAAGTTTCTCCGAAACCCTAATGTCTCTATGTGATTAGTATAAATAGGGACCTTCGTTCCTCATATTTCTCACGCGAGTGTTCGCCCTTCACTTCTCCCTTTGCATTCTAAGACCACGCTCTTGCTTTTTGGCGTCTACGTGCTTGAACTATCGACCACGTAAGCTCGGATCTTTCTGAGTACCATCCTCGTTTTGCATGACCGACCAATTTGACCAACTCCACATCAATCACCTTAATCAATCTTGTTTAATTTCCTCTTAGAGGGAACTTTCGTCGTACATTCGAGTCGAGCATCACTAAACGTTAACTTAGTCAATCTCGTTTCGTTAAACATGTAAGTCTGAGGGTGTAAATCCCTTATTTTATTATTGCACTTTATTTTTCTAATCATTATTGTAAGGTTTACGTCGAAAGCACATTCAAAATCGATTTATAAAACCTTGTTTTAAACCTTTTTTACGGAATAACAGGAGACAAACGTCGAGAAAGGACGCAGCAACTGCTGCGCCTCTTTGAAGGGACGCAGCACCTGCTGCGCCTCTTCCTGAGGCTGCCGCATTTCCTGCTTCCTTTCTTCTTCCCCCGTCTTTTGTTCTTCTGTTCGTTTGGATTTGCCTTCAATTGTTCATGTTTTATTGACACGATATTTCTAGCGTAATAATTTTGACATGTAAATCATTAATAATTAATTAATCTTTTAATTCCCAACTTAAATCCCAAGTAATTCATATTTGCGGGTTTTCGTCATTAAAATCAATCCGGGTTTTAGGGGTTCGATTCATCAATACCGAGTCTCTGGAATTCATCGTTGATATATTTGTATCTGTTATTTATCGTCATCATCATTGGTTCTTCATTAATAACCTGTTTAACCTATTTAATTTAATTCATTGTTAATCTTATTATTAATCTTATAATTCATTAATATTGTATTTAATTCGTTCCAATTAATTTTACCCGTCTTTTATTGTTTTTATGACCAATTCATATGTAAATAACCTGCTAAATCACTTCTATCCGAGTCAAATAATAATCAACCGTTAAATCACCAATTAACATTAAAAACACGCAATTAAAACTACGGCCGAGAATTGGTCGAACCGACAGAAGGGCTGCGCCTCTTCAAAAGGCGACGCTGCTCGCTTTATTCCGGTTGAATTATGTCTCTGATCTCCCATTTCTACTTTGACCTAGTTATTAGCTTACGTATTAATTGACTATTAATCGTATTATCACTAATAATCTGTTCGTTTATTTATTTTCCTTTTCTTTTCTCAAACCATCCGTTTTAAATGTATTTTCGACATAAATCAATTAATCAATTGTAATTATTGTATATTTAATTATTGCATTTATTTATTTATTTATTTATTTATCGTATTGTATGATTATTTAATTGCTCTCACATGTAATTAATTCTGAATCATGTTTCGACCTAATGAGTGCTAAATTAATTTTTTACCGACTTAGTTAATTCTCACATGTGAGGATTAATTTATTCGATGCTGCATTGTATGCATATAACCGACAAAATATCGATTATAGATAATTTCCCTAATCATTAGTAGAGGCCGCTATCGAGGCGGGCGGGATTAGGTGTTCGATCAAAAGAGCTTTCTAATACGTACCCTCACCCCTTACTCCAGATCTCTGTGAACATCCGTGTTCATTGACATCCACGAGAGTCATTCTAGACATAGAATGCTAAGGGTAACAAGTTCTTAGTGTCTATGTCACTACTTTGTGTCTTGACATGGCACGAGGTATTCGAACGATTTCCAATTTTCCACAATAAAGTAGTGGCGACTCCACAAATGCAAAGCTTGCTCGCTTTCACCGAGCGACCTCCCGTGGGCCTGCGTCCACAGTTTGGCGACTCCGCTGGGGATAATACACTTACGTGTAGCCAAGGGTGAAACTTAAACAAGGTTAGGGAATAGTTTGTACAAGACAGTTGTTGGTTTTCATAACTCGGCCTTCCTAGACCGTTTATTCGGCCTTCCTAAGGCCCAACCCAACCCATTTGACCAATCGTCCCGTCTAGACGGTCCAAATTCTTATTTGGGCCTAAGGATGGATAGCGATTGACGTCAACCATACCATGGTACTTACTCTTGTTTATATCAAGGGCTTTCACTACTCGAGGAAATGGACTAGGAATCGGCCTTACTCCTGTTTGGCACGAGCCTCTCCACAAACCTCGGTTTTGATTGTTCGGTATGGCAACCTACCCTTTAAACCAAAACCCTTATAAATGCACTCAGCATCCCGTTATAACGTCTGTAGAAATGCTTGTACCATATGTGATCACCATTTTCTAAGCGAAACCATGACAAATTTTGTAAAATCAAAACCACTTTCAAAATGTAAAATTTTCGAAAAGTAGGCCAATATTAGCGCAAAACTAGTCGAAACCTTGTCCAATTGTCGAGTCAAAATTTAGGGCCTCAAAGCCCATTTCAAAACCTCACCTCGAGTCCACTCCTACAACTACACTATAGTTGACTAGGACCAACATTTCCAAACCTTGTCATTTCTTCAAACCTCACTTGACACAAGTGGCACACTCCCACTTCACAAGTCAAACCTTTTCTTTGAGTAAGTGTGCTAGAATGGTCGATCGTGTTTTGATTCGTCATCGATCTCTTATCCAGTTTTCAAGATGCCTGGAACTAGTCATGCAAGTGTCAATGGACAACCACCGAATGGTAATGATCTAATCCTAGCCGCGCTCGCTCGTCTCCAAAATAGCCAAGACCAAGTGAAGAATCGCCTCAACACGATCGAGGGCCGAATTGTTGCTGTAGAAACTAGGTTGCCTCCTGCAGAAAATGAAATACTTCATGATTTTGTGAATGACTTCGCGAATGAAAATCCTCCACCTTTTGTGGGAGCACAAGAGGTCAACCCTCCCATAGATCCATTGCGCACCGAGAAACGACTCCAATACTTGGAGGAACAACTGATGTATCTCAAAGGGGATGATATCTATAGGGAAAACAATCACAAGTATGAGGCTGTGAGTTCCAAATTGCCAACCAACTTCAACATGATGGATATCCCGAAATTCAAGGGGCATAAAAACCCTTTGAACCACATCCATGCTTTCAAGGATTACATGTCTATCAAAGGCATTAAACCCGTGATGTTATTAAGGATCTTTCCTTCATCTCTTGACACCATTCCTAAACAATGGTTTTATTTTCTAGAGCACAAGAAGATTGCCACTTGGGATGATGCCGCGATCGAGTTTCCTAAGCAATATGGGGATAATGCTGAAATCCAAGTCAATATGCGCACCTTAGAGGTTCTTACCCAAAACGATAAAGAAGGCTTCACCGACTTCCTAAGTAGGTGGGGGAAGACTAGTACCCAACTTGTCAAGCGTCCAGATGAAGCTACCCTCGTGGAAACATTCTTGGACAATTTAAATCCCATTTATGCAAATCATTTGAGATACCAAAACATTAAGACATTTAAGGACTTAACCATACTAGGAACAAGGATCGAAGATGACATCCGTAAAGGGCTCTTATCCAAAACGGTAGGTCGTGGATATCAAGGTTCAAGAAGTCGTTCTTACGGCTCTACTAGCAAGACTGATGAGGTTAACCTTCTCGAACCATCAAAGAAGAGTATGCCACAAAGAAAGTTCACAAATATTGGGGATACCTACTCCAATGCTCTGAAGATATTGATGAAACAGGGTAAACTTTAACCCATAGGCCCTGCACCTGAACCAGAAAAGAAATCCAATCCTGGGACGAGAATTCATACTGCGAATATCATAGAGGTAAGGGACACGATATAGAAAAATGTTACAAGCTAAAACATGTACTTCAAGAGATGATTGAAGACGGTCGCCTACCAATACCGCCTGGAGGCAAGCCTAACAATACTCAGAATCCTCTTGGAGTTCTGATGATTACAATTGATGAATCTACCTTAGATTTCTCACATCTTATCTCCCCAAAAGAGGAGGTAATCAATTGGATATGGACAGATAGTGAGGAAGATGTCTACCTCCAGGATCTTCCCTTAATCAAAGAAGCCGAACGCATCATGGATGAGATCATTACCACGCTAGTCACAGTAACTAGCTCGAATCAACAGAAAGGATGGAGAAAGTCGATCAAGTGGACAAACAACCAAGGAAGATTCTTTAAGCTCACCACTGGAGAAGGAGAGATGTTCAAAGGAGAACCAGAAGATGATGAATTCGAGTCAGAGTCTGAGTCGGAGTCAGATTCGGAGTCTAGAGAAGTCCCTTGAGATTCTCCTCCTGTTGTCACTCCCACTCCCCTTGTTTCTCCTAGCTTAGCATCAAATAGTAACAGTAGTTCGGGAAATGTCCCAACAGCTGTCCCTTTACCGCCACTGACTACCGAACATATGGCTTCTTTGTTTCAACTTTTCTCAAATTTTAATATGAATAAATCAGGTTCTGCTTATTCTTTGTGTTATTCTAAATGCAATTCTGTTTAAGATGATAATGAGGATGACCCAGACCCAGACTCGATCGAAATACCTCCCTACATAGCCAAAGAAATACTACAAGAGGGGGAAGGGGGACTAGTTATAGAAAACACAGAACCCATCAATGTAGGAACCGAACTAGAACCCCAAGAACTTAGGATAGGGACGACCTTGAGCCCCGCCGAGAGGGCCAGTTTTATAGACCTCCTACACGAGTTCAAGGATGTTTTTGCTTGGTCCTACCGAGACATGCCAGGGATTGACAGGGATATCGTAGAGCACAGAATCCCAATCAAACCAGGTTTCAAGCCCGTAAAACAGAAGCTTCGTCAAATGAGTACAGAATGGGCTCTTAAGATCAATGAAGAAGTCGATAAGCAATTCAAAGCCGGGTTCATCAAAGTTTCCGAGTATTCAGACTGGGTAGCCAACATAGTACCCGTACCCAAAAAGGATGGGAGAATCCGTGTTTGTATTGATTTCAGAGACTTAAACAAAGCAAGTCCTAAGGATGACTTTCCGCTACCACATATCGACATATTGGTGGATAATACAACGGATCACGCGTTGCTATCCTTCATGGACGGATATGCAGGGTATAACCAAATCAAAATGGACATAGAAGATATGCACAAGACCGCCTTCATAACTCAATGGGGTACCTATTGCTACACGGTTATGCCGTTTGGTGTAACACCCCCTCATACCAAGGTGCGTTACCAGGACCACCCTACCATGAAAGTGTGTTACCATCTCGGTTTCCCGAGGTTAGTACATATCAAAACCGTCTGAACTGAGCACATTTATTAAGGTACCATAAAGTATAAAAGTTTACATCGACCAAATCCCAAACTGTTACAATAAAATAAACCAAATGTCTGACAACTAAGAAATCCAAAACTACGACTCGGACAGTGATGCTACGACTGGTGATGACAACTCTCCCATGACTGCCCCAAGCTCACCAAGCAAAACCCGTCAAGTCTGCTCACCATGCCCGAATGGATCACCGCAGATTCCACAAACAACAATGGGGTCAGTATTACTCAATCAATATAAGACAAACAACAAGGTAGCCAGTTGATCATCCTCCAACCCCAGTCTCCCGATCTCACACAGTAACCGACTACACACCGAAGTGTGTAGCCCTGCCAGATTACCCATCGCAACAGGTAATCCTCGCCGCCAGTGGGTGACCGCAGCCGATCCCACCTAGTCCAGCTCATCAACGAGCGACTAACAATCCCTGTCCCTTAATGTGCACATCCCCTCCCATGGCGGGTTCAACGGAGGGCGAACTAGGGTGTGAAGCCACTCCCACAACTGACTCCACCACAATCACAACCACACAGTATCACAACTGTCACCACCTCTCCACATCAACACCGCCACAACAACGCCCATACTCCGATGATCAGCAGATAACAAATAACACAACAATCATGTCTTAACAATGAACAGTAAAATGAGTGGGGAGAACCCTACCTTAGCAATCAACAGTAGCACAAAACTCGGATAATCAGAAAGGCTCCTCTATGAAGTCTTCTCCTATACAATGATCACATAACACAATTACACATTACACAATCCCCCATATTCCCAATTCCATATATGTAAACAGTAACCCCAAAGAATACAAACAACATAGAAATAGAACTTACCAACAGTAGAATGAGGAGTTATACACAAGAACCACGAAGATTGCACACACCACGATGCTAGGGAATGATTAGGAAGTGATTAGGGAGTGATTAGGGTAAACGTAAAATGATGAAGTTTGAAATAAGGTTTTATAAACTGACGCGGGATATAAAAATAACCCTAAATATTCCCTAATCAAACCGTCAAAATACGCTTCGCCAGACCGGATACTCGGTCGAGTAAAGTGTATACTCGGCCGAGTATCCACTACTCGGTCGAGTATTCACTATACTACGCCGAGTATTCCTCGGCAGAACCAAAACAGACTACAACAATAGCACTACTCGGCCGAGTAGGCTCTACTCGGTCGAGTAGTCACCAAAGAAAATCTGTAGTATTACAGTCTTCCCCCCTTAAAAAGAACTTCGTCCCGAAGTTCACATTCCACCCTTAAACAAGACACTACACAACACAAAAAGACTACACTGACGACATTTATCAACGCCAAAGAGCCACACAAGACACCACAAGACTCACTAACCCGACTCAAACTAAGACTAAACACAACCGCGACCATCTCCTACCCCCCTAAAAAGACAACGGTTACGTCCCCGTAACCAAACATACCTGATCAAAAAGGTTAGGAAAACGTTCTCGCATAGCTTCCTCGGGTTCCCATGTGGCTTCCTCCACATTATGATTAGACCAAAGGACCTTGAGTAAGACCGTCTCACCATTCCTTGTCTTACGCACCTTGCGATCAAGAATCTCTTTAGGAATCTCGGCATAGGACAAGGATTCATCAAGCTCGATGTTCTCCATCTCAAGGATATGCGATGGATCACTCACATACTTCTGAAGCTGAGAAACATGGAAAACATTGTGGACTCTATCCAAAGCTGGTGGCAAGGCTAATCTATAGGCTACCTCGCCTATACAGTCCAAAATCTCATAAGGACCTATAAAATTTTGACTTAGCTTACCCCTCTTCCCAAATCTCATCACACCTCGCATAGGTGACACTTTCAAAAGGACCTTGTCACCTACTGCAAACTCAATGTCCCTGCGGTGTAAATCGGCATAGCTCTTCTGACGATCTTGAGCTGCTCTCATCTTTTACCGAATTAACTGGACTTGCTCCACCATATCCTGTACCAACTGTGGCCCTAAAACCACTGTCTCAGAACTATCAACCCAACAAACTGGACTTCGGCACTTCCGGCCATACCAAGCCTCAAAAGGTGTCATCCCGATGCTCGTATGATAACTGTTGTTGTATGAAAACTCGATCAGATCAAGCCTGTCTTCCCAGCTGCCCCCAAACTCCATGACACATGTCCTCTAAGGTCTTGATGGTTCGTTCTGTCAGACCATCAGTTGCTGGATGAAAGGTTGTACTCATCAACTCCTGCAGTTCTTGCCAAAACTTGGATATGAACCTCGCACCACGATCAGAAACGATATCTTTAGGTATACCATGTAACTGAACCACATGCCTCCTGTAACCCAGTGCCAGCTGCATCTTAGACCAAGTATCTTTCATAGGAACAAAGTGAGCTGACTTGGTTAACAGATCAACAATCACCCAGATCATATTGTTACCTTGCTGTGACCTAGGCAACCCCACAATGAAGTCTATAGAGTTGGGTCCCACTTCCACTCAGGTACTTTCAAAGATTATATCTTACCTTGTGGTCTCCTTTGTTCACCCTTGACTCTTTGACAGGTCAAACATCTGGCCACAAACTCAGCTACATCTTTCTTCATGTTTGGCCACCAGAAAGTCTTCTTAAGATCTTTATAAAGTTTGTCACCACCCGGGTGAACTGAATAAGGAGTACAATGAGCCTCCGTCAAGATCACTCTCCTCAACTCTGCATCCTCAAGAACACACCATCTCCCATCAAAACAAACACTCCCATCTGTATGGATAAAAAACCTGGAAACCGTCCCACTCTCTACGCTTGACTTCCACTCCTGAATCTTAGGATCAAGCTCCTACTAACTCTTGATGTTCTCGTACAACTCTGGCTCGATCGTCAAATCCCCGATGGAATTCCCCTTCCTTAACATAAAGATTCCCATCCTAGACACCTCATCCCTTAGCTTTAGCAAGTACATGGCTGTATATAGCGAATGAACGCTCTTCCTACTCAGTGCATCTGCAACAACATTAGCCTTACCCTCGTGATAGATGATCTCCATATCGTAATCTCCGATAAGCTCCATCCACCGTCTCTGTCGCATGTTAAGCTCCTTCTGAGTGTAGATATATTTTAAGCTCTAATGATCGGAAAACACCTTAAAGGTCGCTCCATAAAGGTAGTGCCTCCAAATCTTAAGAGCGAAAACAACTGCACCCAGCTCCAGATCATGAGTAGGGTAGTTCTCCTCATATGGCTTCAGCTGCCTTGAAGCATAAGCGATGACTTTCCCTGCCTGCATCAAAAGACAACCAAGACCATTCTTTGAAGCATCGGTATAAACCTCAATGTTCTCACATCCCTCTGGCAAAGCTAGGATAGGAGCTGTGGTCAAGCGTTCCTTTAAGGTCCGAAACGCCGTCTCACAACTGTCATCCCAAACAAATCTGGTCTCTTTCCTCATCAAAGATGTCATAGGCCGTGCTATGGTAGAAAAATTTTTCACAAATCGTTTGTAGTAGCCAGCAAGGCCTAAGAAACTCCGAATCTCAGCAACATTCTTCGGTGATTCCCACTTGGTTACGGCCTCAATCTTACTAGGATCCACAGATACCCCCTTCTTGGATATCACATGACCCAGAAAAGCCACCTCCTCCAACCAGAACTCGCACTTAGATAGCTTGGCATAAAGTTGATTCTCTCTCAATGTCTACAAGACTATCCTCAAGTGCTCCTCATGTTCTTCCTTAGTCTTAGAATAGACTAAGATGTCATCGATGAAAACAATCACAAACCTATCCAAGAATGGTGTAAAGATCCGGTTCATCAAATCCGTGAAAGCTGCTGGTGCATTGGTCAACCCAAAAGGCATCACCACGTACTCATAATGACCATATCGAGATCGGAACGCCGTCTTAGGAATATCCTCATCTCCTATCCTCAGCTGGTGATAGCCCGACCTCAGATTAATCTTGGAAAACACACCTGCTCCACTTAGCTGATCAAACAGGTCATCAATCCTAGGCAAAGGATACTTGTTCTTCACTGTGACACGATTCAGCTCTCGGTAATCAATGCACAGTCTCATACTCCCATCTTTCTTCTTTACAAAAAGAGCTGGGGCTCCCCACGGTGACACACTAGGCCTGATATAACCCTTTCTTAGCAACTCATGTATCTGCTTTTTCAACTCCGCTAACTCTTTAGGTGCCATACGGTAAGATGCTTTGGATATCGGACCTGTTCCCGGTTTAAGCTCCACGCAGAAATCAACATCCCTCTTGGGAGGCAAACTCAGTATCTCCTCAGTAAAGACATCTTCAAACTCTCTCACCACAGATATCTCAGAAGCAGTCGGTGGCTCTATTCGCTGATCTCTTAGATGATAAAGAATCAAGGGGCACTTCTTCCTCAAACATGACTTTAAAGTCATCACAGCTATGAACTTACACTTAGGTTTTACCACAAACACTCTATAAGACACCCTAACACCCTTAGGACCCTTTAAAACACTCTCTTTTACCGACATTCTATCCTGGCATCATACTTACCCAGCCAATCCATCCCGACAATCACCTCAAACCCATCCATAGGAAACTCTAACATATCTATCGGTAAATCTACCCCTCCAACCACCATGGACACACCCTTATACAACTTGAGACATGACACAGACTCCCCTGAAGGTATGAACACATCATCTTTTACAACCTCAAACTTACCCAAACCCATAGACATGGCATGACTCTTAGACACAAAAGAGTGTGTAGCCCCTGAATCAAACAAAACAAAGGATGGTACATTATGAACAAGAAAGGTACCAGTAACTACATGAGCATCATCCAGTGCTTCCTGTTTGTCCATCATGAAAAGCTTCCCACTATTTTTCTGTCCTCCACCTTGAACTGATGCATTGGAGGTACTTGGCTTGGCTGCTGAATCCTGGGTGGTGCTGTTGTTCTGACGTTGATATGACCCACCACCACTGCGGTTATAACTGCCCTGGTAGCCTTGTCTACTTATGTTGCCCCATGAACCTCCCGGTCGGTTACTAGCAAAGCTCTGAGTTGGCCCCTGAGAGAAATTCCCTTGCCGAGCTCCCGAACCAGTGTCGGTCCTGTAACTCGTGCATTCCCGTCTCCTGTGGCCTACACCACCACAGTTGAAGCATGTAAGGCTAGAGTTGTCACTCACACTCTGACCTCCATTCTTTCCTCAGCCACAAGATCCCCTCGAGAAACCAGCTCCACCAGAAAAAGCCTTTGCATGGTTGAAGTTCCCTTTCTTGTTGGCCGACTGACTGTTGCTTCCACTGTCAGCCTTCCTCTTTTTTCAGTTAGATCCTCTCATCAATCTCTCTTGAGAGATCTACCATTCTCTCAGCTTGGCCCGCTCTCAGGTACACTTCCTTGAGGACAGTAGCAACCCCAGCTGGCATACGACTCACGATCTTGACAGATAAACCCCTCTCAAAACGGAGAGCTAAACCCCTCGGTCCTAACTACATGTTGTCAACATAACGAGATAGCTCCAGAAACTGATGATAGTAGTCAGTGACTGTCATCTCCTCAGTCATGGTGAAGGAATCAAACTCGGATCTCATCTTGTGTCGGATATGCTCCGGCACAAACTGCTCTCTCATAGAACTCTTCATCTCGGACCAAGGAATAGCTCCCAGACCCTCAGCCTGGTAATAAGCTCTAGCATCCTCCTTGACATTTTGCCACCAAACTGCAGCTTCGCCTCTCAGGTAGTATACTACATGTTCAACGATCATGTTCTCGGGGCACTTAACCATTTCCATGAGAGCTTCAATCTCACGGTGCCACTTCTCGAGTAGCTTATGTTCACCCACCCCTTCATATGTGGGAGGGTTGAAGCGAGCGATAATGATGCTGAGCTGAGTAGCATCCATCGACTTCTCATTCCCCTTTCCCACATTTTTGAGAGCTTGAAGGAGAGCCTCTTGTTGCTCAATCATGTGAGCAACCTCATCAAGAGTCATCTCAGAAGCATGGATCTGTGCGGTGGTCCTTTTCGGCGGCATTTTGAGCTGATAAGAAACAAGAAAATGTAAGCACAAAAGCCTACGGCTCAAAATGTAACAATCTTCCACCAAAGCAACACTCGGCCGAGTATACGACGACACTCGGTCGAGTAACGACTACTCGGTCGAGTATCCCAGATACTCGGTCGAGTAATTGACTCCAGTAGCTAACATCAAAAACCCGGAAAGAATACTCGGTCGAGTAAAAAAAATACTCGGCCGAGTGGTCACTACTCAGTCGAGTACACCCATTTACTCGGTCGAGTAAACACGTACAGTAGCCATTGTTACTCACTGCCAAACAACACTCGGTCGAGTGCTTGGTTACTCGGCCTAGTACTCCCTACTTGGTAGAGTACCTGCCCTGCTCGGGCGAGCCATACTAAAGACGGGTTAATACAGTAAAAGTCCCCTATCATGCTTTCTATTCCCTCATCGAACATACATCAACATGAACTTAAATGCCACGTTATAAACATACAACCATACCACTCATTCACAGGCTAACAAATAACTCAAAATTTCGCACACCCGTCCTTCTACTACTTTTCCAATCATCAACTTACGAATTTCCACATATACATTTTCAACCATTCATTATTACCAAAATTTATCTTCACATACATGCACATGTAAGACACATCTCTCGACACACTTCCCCATGTGACCGGCTCAAGTTAATGAGGGCCAAGTTGCGACTCCGGGACGTCTCCCGAGTCTTTGCAGTAGCTCCAAACAACTCTCCCCGGGTTCATTTTATTTAGACTCCCTAAGTTCATTAGATTCATTTGTTTAGGTGCCGGAATCTTCGGCTCTGATACCACTTTGTAACACCCCTTCATACCAAGGTGCCTTACCAGGACCACCCTACCATGAAAGTGTGTTACCATCTCGGTTGCCCGAGGTTAGTACATATCAAAAGCGCCTGAACTGAGCACATTTATTAAGGTACCATAAAGTATAAAATTTTACATCGACCAAATCCCAAACTGTTACAATAAATAAACCAAATGTCTGACAACTAAGAAATCCAAAACTACGACTCGGACAGTGATGCTACGACAGGTGATGACAACTTTCCCATGACTGCCCCAAGCTCACCAATCAAAACTTGTCAAGTCTACTCACCATCCCCGAATGGATCACCGCAGATTCCACAAACAACAACGGTGTCAGTATTACTCAATCAATATAAGACAACCAACAAGGTAGCCAGCTGATCATCCTCCAACCCTAGTCTCCCGATCTCACACAGTAACCGACTACACACCGAAGTGTGTAGCCCTGCCAGATTACCCATCGCAACAGGTAATCCTCGCCGCCAGTGGGTGACCGCAGCCGATCCCACCTAGTCTAGCTCATCAACGAGCGACTAACAATCCCTGTCCCTTAATGTGCACATCCTCTCCAGTGGCGGGTTCCACGGAGGGCGAACTAGGGTGTGAAGCCACTCCCGCAAGTGACTCCACCACAATCACAACCACACAGTATCACAACTGTCACCACCTCTCCACATCAACACCGCCACAAAAACGCCCATACTCTGATGATCAGCAGATAACAAATAACACAACAAGCATGTCTTAACAATGAACAGTTAACTGAGTAGGGAGAACCCTACCTTAGCAATCAACAGTAGCACAAAACTCGGACAATCAGAAAGGCTCCTCTACGAAGTCTTCTCCTATACAATGATCACATAACACAATTACACATTGCACAATCCCCCATATTCCCAATTCCATATATATAAACAGTAACCCCAAAGAATACAAACAACATAGAAATAGAACCTACCAACAGTAGAATGAGGAATTATACACAAGAACCACGAAGATTGCACACACCACGATGCTAGGGAATGATTAGGCAGTGATTAGGGAGTGATTAGGGTAAACGTAAAATGATGAAGTTTGAAATAAGGTTTCAGAAACTGACGCGGGATATAAAAATAACCTTAAACAATCCCTAATCAAACCCTCAAAATACGCTTCGCCAGACAGGATACTCCGTCGAGTAAAGTGTATACTCGACCGAGTATCCTCTACTCGGTCGAGTATTCACTATACTCGGCCGAGTATTCCTCAGCAGAACCAAAACAGACTAAAACAACAACACTACTCGGTCCGCAGTATTACATTTGGGTTAATCAATGCCGGAGCTACATATCAACGCACCGCAACTACACTCTCACATGACATGATGCATAAAGAAGTTGAGGTATACGTAGATGACATGATTATCAAGTCCAAGGACAGAGAGGGGCACATTGCGAACCTTCGCGAATTCTTCTCCAGATTAAGAAAGTACAACATCGGGCTCAATCCTGAGAAGTGTGCATTTGGGGTAACATCCGGCAAACTCCTGGGATATGTCGTCAGCCAACGAGGTATAGAAATAGACCCTTCCAAAATCAAATCTCTAATCGAAATGCCGCAACCTCAAACAGAGAAGGAAGTTACAAGATTCTTGGGTAAGGTGCAGTACATAAGTCGATTCATATCGAAACTAACCATGATCTGTGAACCTATCTTCAAAAAGCTAAACAAAACGGATCACACCATGTGGGATGATGACTGTCAAAAGGCATTCGAGCGAATCAAGGAGATACTAGCCAAACCACCAGTGCTCATGCCACCCCAACGAGATCAACCTCTTGGTTTATATCTCACGGTAACTGAAACAACCATGGGAGCTATGCTAGCCCAAACGGTATGAAAAGAAGAAAGGGCTATCTACTACCTTAGTAAGAAGTTCTTGGAGTATGAGTGCAAATAAACACCACTCGAGAAGACATGCCTCGCTCTTGTGTGGGCAACGAAGAAGCTTCGCCATTATATGCTTAGCTACTCCGTCAAAATATACTCCAAAATGGATCCTGTCAAATACTTCTTCGAGAAGCCCGTCCTTAACGGACGCCTAGCAAGATGGACTTTGATGCTCTCGGAGTTCGATCCCAAGTATGTACCTCTAAAAGATATAAAAGGGCGCGCCGTTGCCGAGTTTTTCGCAGAAAATCTCATCAATGATGCACAAACAATAGACGTCTGGTCGTTTCCGGACGAGGATATACTCCAAACAGATGTAGACTCCTGGGACCTCTATTTTAATGGAGCGTCAAACTTAAGAGGATTCGGAATAGGAGTGTTGCTCATTTCTCCTGAAGGCGAGCATACACCACTCTCTGTCAAACTCGACTTCGAGGTGACAAATAATGCGGCAGAATATGAGGCTTGCCTCATTGGACTACAAGCAGCAGTAGGTTTAGGCATCAAGAATCTTCGGGTACATGGAGATTCATCCTTGATCAACAACGAAATTACGGGATCTTGGAAAATTCGAAGTGAAAGCCTAGCACCATATCAAGCCAGGATAGACCAAGTTGCCCAATTCTTCGATCAAGTAACCTACCTACACCTACCTCGAGAAGAGGATCAATTTGCAGATGCTCTTGCAAAACTTGCATCTTTGAATAATATGCCGGATAATATGGTAGAAATGCCTTTATGCATCGAACGACGTCAGAACCGGCTTATGTGCACCAAATTACAGACGAAGAAGAAAACCCAGAGGAACCTTGGTTTTAAGTGATCTTGAACATCAAACTCAACGGCACCTAACCACCGGATATGGACAAGAGGGGACAACGTGCTATATGCTTACTAGCTTCCTAATACGTCCTCATGCAAGGAGAATTACATAAAAGAACGCCTCTTGGTATAATCCTGCGTTGCCTTGATCATTTACAAGCACGGAAAATGATGGAAGAAGTCCATGATGGAGAATGTGGCCCTCACATGAGTGGACCAATGATAGCAAAGAAAATAACGCATTTGGGATATTATTGGACCACAATGGAATCCGATTGCATCAAGTATGTCAGACATTGTCATAACTGCCAAATCTTCGGGAATGTGCAACATGTCCCTCCTTCATTACTCTACACCCTGACATCTCCTTGGCCATTTTCTGCTTGGGGAATCGATATCATCGAAAAGATCACCCCAGCCAGAACACGAGGTCAGTGTTTCATTTTGGTGGCTATCGAATATTTCACCAAATGGGTAGAAGCGGCTTCTTATACTAGTCTCACAGCCAAGAACGTGGCAAAATTCATACAAACCAATATCATTTGTCGATACGGTTGCCCACATGAGATCATCAGTGACAATGGATCCCATTTCCAAGCTGAGACCGAGCAATTGCAGGTCAAGTACAAGATCAAGCATCACCATTCCTCGCCATATAGGCCACAAACTAATGGTGCAGTAGAGGCAGCAAACAAAAACGTTGTCACAATCCTCAAGAAAATGATTGACAACTATCAAGATTGGCCAAGCAAGATACCATTTGCCTTATGGGGATATCGCACATCTATTAGGATGCCCACTGGGGCCACCCCTTTATATTTGACCTACAGCATGAAAGTCGTGCAACCAGTCGAGCTCGAAATACCATCCTTTCGTATTTTACTCGAAAGTCAAATCCCAGAAGCCGATTGGAAGAGGGATAGGTATGAAGAACTTATCCTCCTGGATGAACGTAGATTGCGCATGTTGCAAAATGTGCAAAGGTATCAGGCACATATCAAACGAGCCTTCTAAAAAAAGGGTTAAGCCAAGGAACATCAAAGAAGGAGACTTGGTTCTCAAATCAGTTAAAGCTCTTTTACCTGCCGATCCGTGAGGAAATTTTAAACCCAACTGGGCCAGACCGTTTCTGGTCAAATCCATACTCCCGAGGGTGCAGTTAGGATCACAGACTTAGATGGGAATGAATTTGCCAACCCAACAAATCTCGACCAACTGAAACGTTACTATGCCTAGAATAGGAACAAAACGAGCCTCGCGTAACCTCACGTGTCGCTCCTGTGGCACGGAATATAAACGGCCCCTGGCCAGCTGAAATAAGCTAATGTCACCTTGCTATTGCATTTTGACAAATCGTCATCCTCATATCATAAAATAAACCGAATTGTGTTTTAAGAGTAAGTAAAGCTCATGATTATTTTCTAGTTCATTATAAGCTCTTGCTTAGAACTATTATTCTTTTATATTTACTTGAACTACGCGTAAGGGTTTGATTTCATTTTTAAAATGAATACGTAGGCAATCCTTCACAAGATACAACCCATTATTTTTTAAATTTAAAGAGAAGGACATTTGCATATGCATTTGAAATTCGACAAGAATAATAAAAGAAAAATCACAACGGTTTCATAACCAATTAACCTTTTTATTTCATTTCTTTCCATAATAATAATAATACGCTACATAATAAAATAAATGCTAAAATAAATAGGTTAGGATTCTAAAAACCCCACCATATTGCAAATAATAATAATAATAAATAATATCAAAGACTTAGGCTATTCTTCCATTTTCCCTTTGCCTTTGTCATTCTTATCATATTTCTTGTCTCGACCATGAGTCGGACGCTCCTACGCTATCTCAGACCTAATCACCAACGGGCTCTCTCGTGGTCTAGCCTTGCCATTATTATATACTACCTTTTCCACGGCAGGAGAAGTCTTCGGTTTCTTCGATGGATGAACAACTTGAAATTCGGCTTCTTCCTCTCCGTCGGTCAAGTGCTTCTCTTTCTCCTTATCTACTTCACGAACCTTGTAGTCAATAGGCTCGCGTTTCCTTAGTCTATCGCGCTCCTCAGAAGTAGTAGCTTTCCTCCAATGCAAGTAGGAATCTGATACCCATAGTGCACTAACAGAAGAGTTCGGGAACCACATGTTTCTTTGAGCCATTTGATGGCCCACTCTCTTCGGCTCTAAGTAGTAAGCGCCATGGCAGTCTGAGAAACAGTATCAAGTTTCGGAATCGTCTGCTTCAATCCAACCCGCCTCATCGGCCTCTCTGGGAAGATGCATATCATGAATTCCAAGCCAGGAATGCGCATCGATCGGGTAGGATCCAAGGACGATACTCTAGTAACAAACTTGAGATGCCACCATGGTACGATCCATCTAATCAAGGGATCATCCTCGCTCTTTAGCTTGTTGTCCCAGTAGTTGCAGACTCGAGTAAAGTCCACCATGTAAAGCCTAGTCCTCATTGCAATTGAGCGAGCATGATAAGCAGGAACATTAACTGGGGGCTCGATCAATCGTAAGCGCTCCATAAGCCAAACCTACCAAAAGCAGGTATTAGTATCCAAACGAAAAAAAACGAAAAAAAGAGAAAGAAAAGTTGTGTTATTTTACCTGGAAAATGATGGGACTTCCCAAATAAGGAAGATCGTGGTTGGCTTTCCTGTTATCTAACCCCAACAGGATCTCTCCTAAACATAGGCAAGCTGGGCTCCTGCGCAGATCCATCTGCTCAACTAGGCTTAAATAGCGAGGGTCACCTCTCATATCCTCATCAACATGCCCTTCAAGGACATAAACATGGAATAGGCAAAACTCGAATGCCCTATGCCTCGCAACATAGGAGATAGTAGGATCTGCCCTATTTATGAATCGATCAATGAAATCCAACATTCGGACTCCTTTTGAGGTCACAAGACGGTCAACCTCAACTCTTGTCAATCCAAGCAAATCCCTAAATTTGTTCTTATACCCTTGAGAAGTAGAGGGTATAGCAGGTAAATGTTCCGGGTCCCAACCACCAATTGCAGCAATTTCTTCAGGGAATGGGCAGATATCGCCTCCAGGAAAGGCAAATACGTGATAGTTTGGGTCCCAATACTCAAGACAAGCATCCAAGAACGGTTTGACAACCTTAATTAGCTTCAAGCTCAAAATTGATCCAAAGTTGTAGGCACCCATATCATCTTTCTCTACATTTGAGAACTCGTTTGTCCATTCTTTGAGACGGATGTCTAAAGTATTCATGATGTATGATTAATTAGAGAGTTTTATGTAATAAGACCGAGAAAGACGGAAGAATTATGTGAATAAAACCTCCATCGACGTCTATATTTATACTAAAAGCTGTTTCCTAAAATCTGTAAAGATGGACACACTTAGGAAAGGGCGCAGCACTTGCTGCACCTCTTCAAAGAGACGCAGCTTCTGCTGCGCCTCTTCCTCAGCTGTATTTCTGTGATTTTCTGCATTGGATATTTCCTAAATCCTTAAAGCATAATTTCCTATTCGCATGGGTTATTATTTTTGGTAATTTCGTCGAATTACTATATTTCGAGTTTCCTAATTCCACGGGCACGCATTTCGAGGCGACATCGGCATTCTCGTCATTTCAGCACACTTATCCATTTCTTTTTAATTTTCTTTTTTGGGGAATCATTTCACCAATTTAATTACTTATTTTCAAACTTACCCGTTTCTTTTTATTTTTTCTTTTGGGGAATAATTTCACTCCCGTTTTATTTCAAACTTATATGTTTCTGTTTTCATTTTTTTTAGCGGGTAATCCTCCCTACCGTCCGGTCATTTTCGATAATTTTTTTGCATTTCCTCGAGTCTTTTTCTTGCGCTAATTTAGGCCATGTGTACAAATATGTGCTTTATGTGCAATTTCTGTGTAAATGTCGGCAGCATGACGACATAAACCGTTATCTACCAAACCTGTTCAAAGCTAACCTACAGGTACGAACATATAACCCAACAGCAAAGGCGCTCAGGCCATCATATATACAACCAAAAGGAATATGTACACCAAACTGGGGGCTCGAGCCCGAAACAAAGTGTATAAAGTGCAAAATGATTGAAGGTCCTAAAATGTACAAAAGTGTGTGAAGTACAACCAACAACAAAAACAACAAAAGACAACAAACTACTACTGGTCGCCGCCCAACTCGGTAACTCTCGCCTCGAGAGCAGCGATCTCGGTGTCGCGGACCTCTAGCTTCCTCAGCAGGCGAGCCGTCTCCTCTCAGGACTGGGCTAGCTCTCCCTCCAAGTCACGCTCTCTCTGCAAACGACAAGAATTGGCTCATGTCAATCATTTCAAACATAAAGAAAGTTGGAAAATTCAAAAATAAAGTAAACGGAAGGTTCATACCTGACGTCCTCGACGGCCAACAAGTGCCTCGATGGAAGTAGCCCGTAGCCGGTTGGCTACCCTCCACAAAGCCACGAACGGGATGGCGCAACCTACATTTCAATAAACAGGGATTCTCAATGATTGGATAAGTTTAAACAAATATGTTTGTATACAAAAATTAAACAAATTGGGGAACATACTCTCTGAATCAGATGCTGCCACTCGTCTAGGCCAGCATCTCTCACCGCCACGTCAAAGTCGCGAAGCGAAGATCGTCGTCATCCCCGTCGCATCAGTGTACTCGAGGGTCTTGGGGTACACTGGGGGCTCGATGCCCGCCACCTCAACCTCCTGCAAAAATTCAAATGGTTTTCATTAATTGATGATCATTCATCATGTTTTTAAGACAATCGAAAGAAGAACAAAGCACTTACCACAACTGGCCAGTACGCCAACCTCCGGTAAAGGAACGCCGAGTAGTCCTCACCAGGAAGAAGGAGGGCGTCGCCATCGACGTCCGCCAAGTCTGCCTCCCTCTCAGCATGGTAAGGCTCCCTGAACATCGTCCAAGGAGGATCGATGGGGACCGTCACCATCGACGTCCTCAGCAGCAACCGGCTCAAGCTTTTGGGTCGAAGGACCTCAGCCACAAAAGGAGAGACGCCAGTGTAGTCCACCCAAGGCCTGGGCACCCACAATGAATAGCAAACAAGAGGTCATTCTTATGATCAGTTATAAAAGAAAGCAATGAAGAAGCAAACAAAGAAGGGTGAGTCGAAGGTACTCACGCCCTCCAACTGCAGAGCGTTCACGTCCCGTCGACAGACGTTGTGAAACGAATGCTGGCTCTTAGTGCGACACATCACCCAATCCCTCACAACGGGATAGGCTCTCTCCACTGGCTCCGTCCTCTTGGGCGCGAAACTTGGGAAGTAGGAGTACACCCACTCCATGCAAGACAAGATAATCAATAACGATCTTTCGTTATTTGATAAGAAAAGGAAATGATCTTTTATTATACGAAATGAAGGTTCATACCTCCAGCAACAGTCTAGGGCCAACAAGGGCAGGAGAAGTCCCCTTCTCTATCAGCTCCGGACGAACCATGGACCTCATATAGCGAATGAGGACCGCAAAACCAGCAGTGACCCAGTCCCAACGGCCTAGGCCATTCAAGTTAGAAAGGAAAGGAAGAAGCTTCGTCGACAGCCTCTCTCCCTTGTCTCCGAGGTAGATCGAAGACAAAAACCACCAGAGCCACAAACGAGCTCTCTGCTCTACGGTGCAAGGGGGAGGAGCCATCTCCCTCCCATCGATCACCATCATCGCCGGTCTCTTCCCATCAAAGTAATCTCGGACGTAGGAACTGGGCACCAGCCCGAGAACCGCCGCTTCCTTGGCATCAGGTTCCAATCGATCAAGCTCCTAGCCGCAGCCGAGTCCACCCTCATAGCTATCTCCGGCCACGCCACAGCCTCGGTCCCGCATGGCAAGCCATAAATCATGCCGTAATCCTCCAATGTGACCCTAACCTCGCCAAAAGTCATGTGAAAGGTAGAGGTCGTGTCCCAAAACCGA
This sequence comes from Silene latifolia, assembly GCF_048544455.1. Lineage (NCBI taxonomy): Eukaryota > Viridiplantae > Streptophyta > Magnoliopsida > Caryophyllales > Caryophyllaceae > Silene > Silene latifolia. The sequence continues at coordinate 141,445,789 of NC_133538.1, forward strand.
TCAAGGAAAGCTCGAACCAGGCTAAGGTTAGCCCTAATCTTCCTTCCCTTGATGTCCCTCCAAGCTCGTACCAGGGCACCTAACGCTCCCTGCGCGATGATGGTCCGCTCCTCCCGCGACAACTTCCCATAAAACTCCATCATCGTCGTGTAGCCCGAGAAAGACCTGATGTTCCCGGCCTCCTATTTTGATTCGGAGCAAGAGCTATCTGATGCGTGTATTTTATATAAGGTTTTTACCTCATTTTTACATGCATTTCTGTACTATTTTACGTGGCATCTAGCTACAAATACCCCCGAATAATCTACTTTGGTTTGTCTTGTGTAAATTGCAAGTACGGACCGCAAAGAAGATAAATCGAGCCTAAACTCGCCCCATTTGTATAAATTGATGGAGAATAAGGAATCGGAGCTTGGAATCTATCACATTGAAGACGCGTGAGCTGATTTCGGAAAGTGTCGAAATGCCTTATGAGCTAATATAGCTCGATCGACCTTTTTTTCAGTCGATCGAATGCTTTATACCATGAAGATCACTCGATCGAGTAGTTCTCATACTCGATCGAGAAGGCCATTATAAGGAGTTACTCGATCGAACGGTCTTTCCATTCGATCGAGTGGAATTTCTGCAAAGTTGATCGATCGAGTAGTTTATTTCTACTCGATCGAGAGGTTTCATCATTTAGTCGTGTTTTATATCCTATTTTCGTATGGGTTTTTGTAATTAGGCTTTTGGATTAGGTTTAGGGGGAGGTTTCGTGTGCTACTTTAGAGAGTAGACTGCGTAACTCTTCTTCACTTCATCTTACTAACTTTCTCTTTTTTCTTGACTCCTTTTCTACTTAGACTACTCGGATTCGGATTTGCATTCAGTACATTTTACTCCTTCTTATTTCTTAATCGTAATTGCTATTTTAGTTCTTCTCTTTTCTTGTTGATATTCATTATTGCTTTATTCGATCTTACTATTTTTATTGTTATCATGTTTAATTTATATTATCTATGTGTTATTATTGTTGATTCGATGATGATGCATAGCTAATTCCCTTTTGCTAAGACTAGGGAATCCATGATTATGAAGGAATAGTTATTGATTTATTAGGTTAATGCCTAAGTCGTCTTTGTTGTTAATCGCTGCAATTAATTGTTTCTGTCTAATTGAGTCGACGCAATTAGGCATTCAATCATAGTAAACCTTGACCTAGACCGGAAGGTTGGAAAGGGTGAGACTCGTAGTGAACAATATGGCACCGTAGTGAGGGCGGAAGCTAAGCTATTTGTGCTTTAGGGCGAATTGAGACAGGAAGGAAATATTCACTACCCCATAGACCATACTTGCAGTGACCTGAGACCTAGATTGTTTGATTGAATAATCATGGTGAACCGACTGTCTTAGCTGCTTTCTCCTTATTTGCTTAATCTTCATTCTTTTACCTTTTTCTCTCTTCCTTTACCTCTTTATTTTAGAAATCAAATTTACAAACCCCCCAAATTGATTACTGTGACGAACTTAGGCAAAGCTGACATTTTCCCATCTCCATGTGTAGATCGACCCGACTTCTCTAGCTATATTAGTTAGAGCCAGTTGGTTATTTTTTATAGGTATACGACCGCCCTGTCAAATTTTGGCGCCGTTGTCGGGGAGGTGATGCAATTTTGTTGCTTTATTTAAGTTTGTCTCTCGTCTCAAGGAATTTATTCCTTGATACTGATCTCATTTTTGCAAAGTTTTTGATTAGTTTGTAGGATATCCGTTCTAGAAAGAGAACATTGTCGTACCTGCTCCAGTCTGTAAATCCTATCTGCCAGGATCCCGAATATAGTCAGCCATTCAGAGCCAACGGTGGATTCCCTTCCAAAAGGTTTCTTACTATCCACTACTGAATCGGGAACCTTTGGAATCCACCCATCTTACATACAGCTGGTCGAGAGAAACCTCTTCAGGGGAGTACCTGGAGAAGATCTGTGCAGGCATATAGAGCTATTTACAGAGTATTGCTCCACCATTCCTCTTGCTGCTGGGGTGACACAAGACAAAGTGAAGGGAGTTCTCTTTCCCTTCTCTTTAGTTGACGATGCCCGGGAATGGTTGAGGGATTTAGACAGGGAAGCAGCCAGTGTAACTGACTGGAATTCCCTTGCTTTGGCCTTTTACATGCGATATTTTCCACCACAACGCACTAATGCGTTGAGAGCTCAGATTACTGCATTTGAGCAATTGTCCACTGAAGACTTGAATGGGGCCTGGACTAGGTTCAAGAAGCTCGTCCGTTCTGTGCCTCATCACAGTTTCAAGCGCTGGTTCCTATGTACCCAATTCTACAACGGGTTATATCCGGACCATAGAGCTATTCTTGATAGTGTAGCTAAGGGGAGATTCACGAAGAACGTAGAGGATGATCAAGGGTGGCGTCTTATTGAGGAGATGGCCATCCATGTTGCCGAATATGGAAATCCTCGAGGAAGTGGGCAAGTTAACGAGTTGGTAACAACTGAGGTGGAGAGTCCTAGCAAAAGCCTAGGTAGTGCGGAGATTACGGAGACTATGGGTGAGCACGCACAAGTTTGTGCTATTACTGAGCATGTGGAGATATGCGGTAGATGCGGCATGGAGGGGCATGACCCCATTGGTTGTATGGCGAGAATAGAGCGCGTCCTTTCTTATCAGAAATACAAGAAGGGAGTTCCTTTTTCTAAACTATATGAAGAAATGACGAATGTTTCTACTCTCTCTAGGCAAATACCGCAACCAACCCCTCTTCTACAAATGGGGAGATCGCCGAACTGAAATCCTTGGTTTTGAACTTAACACAACATTTTGGGGAGAAATGCAATAAGGATGATACAGCTATTGTGGAATTAAGAGACCAAGTCACGCAGTTAACACTCGCGAAAAACCAAACTAACCATCCACCGACGTGCGACCCAATCAATGCAATGAATCTCCGAAGTGGCCTTGCTTATGAGGGGCCAAAAGTACCAGAAGACGGGGTTATGACAGCTGATGATACCCCGGATGATGATTTGGAAGAGTCCACGGACGATATCCCTGCTGCAAATTGTCCAGGCACTCGATCGAGTGAATTTCCACCTCGATCGAGTGAATTTATCCATCAAGATGGTCGATCGAGTATAAATACTACTTGATCGAGAGGTGCTTAATTTGAAGAACTCGATCGACCAATAAATTCCCCTCGATCGAACGTTCTGACAAAAGAAGTCACTCAATCGAGTGAAAATTGTGCTCGATCGAGTGAACCATAATTAGAAGAGCTCGATCGAACTATTCATATACCTCGATCGAGTAAATATCAAGAGAAAACCATTCGATCGAGTGAGGAAAGTGCTCGATCGAGTGATAGAACCAGCGGAGATCCTATTTCAACAACTAATTCCGCTACCGTGTCATCTTCCCCTGCTGTGAAGACGTCACGCACTGATAAAGTTAAAGAGAAAGTCGCGGGTCCACTCATTGCTACCAGAGTACCCTTTCTGGGATGTCTGAAGGACGCAAAGGTTGAGCGACAGTACGGTAAGTTTGTGGAAGTTGTCAAGAACCTCCAGGTAACTGTCCCTTTTACCGAACTTATTACCCAGGTACCTACTTACGCTAAATTCATGAAAGATATTTTTACGTGTACGAGAGAGCTAAGTGAATTTGAGACCGTTTCTTTTTTGGAAGAGTCTAGTAATTTACATTTAAATAAGGCTCCACCCAAAATGAAGGACCCGGGTAGCTTCTCTATTACCTGTGTTATAGGCAATGAAGTCATTGATAAAGCTCTTTGTGATTTAGGAGCCAGCATTAGTGTCATGCCCCTATCTATCTACAAGAAATTAAATATGGGTCACCTTAAATTGACTAACATTACCCTACATATGGCTGATAGATCTGTTAGGCGACCCTTGGGTGTCTTAGAGGACGTGCCTGTGAAAATAGGCAAGTTCTTTATACAAGTGGATTTTATTGTTTTAGACATAGCTGAGGACACCCGGACCCCAATTATATTAGGAAGGCTGTTCCTTTGTACAACTGGGGCCATTATTGATGTCAAAGAAGGGCGTTTGACTCTTGCAGTAGGGGATGACGCGATTACTTTCAGTCTGCCTAGCACTTTGGCTCGGCCAATGATAGAGGATACATGTTATTCTATTGATATTATTGACGAGTCTATTTATGACTTCTGGTCTGGTTCTTTTATAAAGGACACACTAGAGGCTCTTATGCTTTTGGATGAGTGTGCAGATGACCCAGATGACGATGACACTGTGTTGGATTTGCTTAAATATGACTTAGATAAGCGTGAACTCACCGACGCTGAGGGAGAACAAGTGGAACAGATGATCAATACCCGTTGCTCCATAGAGGTAAAGGTACTTAAGCGTAAGCCTCTCCCCTCTCATCTAAAATATGTTTTCTTAGACGATACTGAGCAATATCCAGTCATTGTTAGTGCTAAGCTTGATAATGATCAGCTGACTGCTTTGTTAGCTGTGCTTAAGAAAAACAGGAAAGCTTTGGGTTATTCCTTGGACGAGATCAAGGAGATTAGTCCCGATATTTGCATGCACATGATAGAGCTTGAGGAAGCTCACAAGCCTTGCAGACAGGGTCAACGTCGGCTTAACCAAAAGATGCAAGATGTTGTGATGGCTGAGGTAATGAAGCTGCTCGACGCAGGTATTATCTATTCTGTTGGTCATTCTAAGTGGGTGAGTCCGATGCAGGTAGTTCCTTAGAAAGGAGGGACTACCGTGGTTAGGAATGACAAAAATGAGTTAATACCTACTAGAGTAGTGACTGGTTGCCGGATGTGTATAGACTACAGACAGCTGAATGCCGCCACCATGAAAGATCACTTTTGTAGGAAATATCGGTATACTTCCTCTATAAAATTTCGGATTATAACGAAATTATAATTCTGAAATACAAGTCATAAATGAAATTGCATAAACAAAAGATTAGAAATTTAGAATTAACCTTTAGTCCTAGCAATTTGGCCTAAGAACAATATCGAAATCGATATTCTCCTAATCGTTGCACCTAAGATGCTATGAGAAATGCCCCTCAATTTGCTAGAATGAGATCCCCAAAAGTTGTTAATTATTTTTAGGGTTTTGTTTGTGTGATGAGAAAAAATTAGGTCAAAAGAGTAATACAAAAATGATCTCCCTTCTACCCTATTATAACCAAAAAAGGGAGAGAAAAAGGGGAGATATTTTTTCCTTCTTTTGTTGTTTTGACCGAGTGAACAAACAAAACAAATAAGGATATAATCTTCTTATTTTTGGTTGTTGTCTAAAATGTATATAATGTGTATTATTTATCAATTATCATTAATGTCGTCATATATTAATTAGTCTATCCACAACAGTTTGTAGTCCATTTATTAATACCGGTCTGTCAACATTTATTATGACAATTTCGTATAATATATACATTAACTATAAATATAACATATTTATAATTAGCTAATTAAATATAACTAGTTACGTTTAATTACGAATTAACATCTTAATTCGTTTAAGCTAACATTATATACATTAATTAAATATAACAGTTTATATTCAATTTTACGAATTAACAGCTAATTCGTCTCATCATCACATTGACTAACTATTTAGTCAAATACATGGATTAACCTTTTTGTCATATAACGCATCAATGTGATTATATTTCCATAATCACATCTCTCAAACACATCCTTTAGGTGTGACTTTTAGGGACCAATTGATCACCGCCATCAGTATGATAATAACGTCAAACTTCTAGCAAGCCAACCATTATTAAGTAATCGTTAATCAACTGATAAAATACTAACTATACCCTTGTGAACCTATAAGAGATTTATATATGTTATCACACTAACTATAGAGGACACAAGCTCCAACAAACTCCCACTTGTCCTCACAAGTGTATGTGCGATAACCGATTCTCATATCCTAAAATTTCTCCCACTCAATGTAAAATAATTTGCAAAATCCGTATTCACAGAGGTCGTATTTTACAAGTGATCAATATCAAGAGTGGTTTCCCCGACTAGAGAGTAACTTAACTGATAAACGAATCATCATTCTGTTGGAGCTTGTATCCTCCACAAATTAGTGTGATAACATTTGTAAATCTCTTACAGGTTCACAAGGGTATACTTCGTATATTTAATCAGTTGATTAACGTTTACCTAATAACGGTTGGCTTGCTAGAAAGTTTGACTTTATTATCATACAGATGGCGGTGATCAACTGGTCCCTAAAGGTCACACCTATAGGATGTGTTTGAGAGATGTGGTTATAGAAATATGATCACATTGATGCCTAATATGACTAAACAGTTAATCAATGTGTTGATGAGACAATTATTTAATGAAGATTAAATAATATTAGTTGAGACGTATTAACTGTGCATTCGTAAATTAAATATAATAAGTTATATTTAATTAAATGTATGTAATGTTAGCTTGGACGAATTAATCTGTTAATTCGTAATTAAATGTAATCGGTTATATTTAATATCAACAAGTTGAATGTGTCATAGTGGTAATAGTGAGGGTACACAAACCAAGAGGTCATGGGTTCGATCCTCACTAGATGACAATTTAACACATTTTATACATTTTTGGAATAACCAAAAATAAGGAATGAATACTCCTTATTTCGGTTATGGGCCGAGAAAAATAGAAAAGAAAAGCCTACCCTAATTCATTCCTATACACGGTTTATAGGTGAGTGAGGGAGAGGATTTTCTGACCTAATTCATTTTTCATTTTGGCCGCCTCTCTCATCGGAAAAACACAAAGAAAAGCTAAAAAATATTTTAATTTTTGGATCGATTCTAGCAAAATCAAGGGCATTTCTCGGAGCATCTTGGGTGCAACTGATAGGAGAATATCTATTTTGATATTGTTCTTAGGCCGTATTTGCTAGGACCGAAGGTTAATTCTGAATCCTTTACTTTTGTTTATGTATTTTAATTTATGACTAGTGATCGTCATCATTAAATTCGTTATAATCCTTCATTTTAAGGGAAGTATACAAATAATTTCCCACAAGTGGTATCAGAGCAAAGGCCACGAATTTTAATTTTGATGATTTTCATAAAAATTGTATGTAAACTTTTGGGTTTCCGAAAAAAAAATTTAGGGCAGGGCTGTTTTTTTTGTTAATGCCGATTGAAAAAAAAATGTTTGCAGCCGGTGTTTGTTCTTTTTTATGCGAGATTTCCATTTTTATTTTTCATAATGTTGTTTTAATCAGTTAAAATTATCATATAAAGAATTGGTGGATGCTTGATTTGATGCAGATTAAGTTAAAACATAAATGGAATCGTCATGTTTGATTTAATGCAGATTAAGTTGAAATTAAAAAGGCATTAGGGTCCTAATTTAAAAACCGTGAAATTTTTTTTCTGTTTCTGTACTGTTCACGGATGAACAGTATTAAAAAAAAAATTGCTGTTTTTTTTTTTTGCTCTCGGTTTTTCTAAGATTTAGAAAAACCGATTAAAGTTTTTTCGCGGTTGTTTTGTTTATGCCGTTTTGGAAAAGCTCCGAAAAAAAAAAAATTTGTTGTTACTGTTCACGTGCTACTGTTCACAAGGGACAGAATTTTTAAAAAAAAAAATTTTGTTTCGGTTTTTACAGATAAAACCGTGTATAAATTAAGAAACATGCTTGTTTTTGTTTTTCTTTGTTTATGCCGAGACCAAATAAAAAAAAGGATTTTATTTTTGTTTTGAGTTTGGCCAATTAGTTATTGTGAAACCGTTCACAATTAAAAGATACCGAATTATTTTAAAGCAGTTTAAAATTTTGACGGATTGAATTCATATTACAAGTTTAATATGGATTAAGATTGAAATTAATGTGATTAATTGAGGAATTGTCACTTAATTTGATTTAAATAGGTGGTTTGGATAAATTAATCAACATAATTAAGGAATTGTGTCATGTATGTTTAATTTATTTTAGTTGATGCATTATATTTTATTTTTGTTGAATGAATCGATTGAATGAATTTAATTTACGTATTTTTGCAATCAGTTGTAATACTTAGTGTGGCCTTAGTCAAATTATGTTTTCGTAATGAAGGAAACATAATTTTAATGTAATTATGAGATCTCGAATCTCCTTTATTTTTCTTTAGTTTTTGGGTTTTGAAATTAGAATGTAATAAATAGGTTTATTATGTAAATTTTATTTATTGTAATTTTCAAAAGAAGACTAAAGATGGAGATTGGAGCTCACTCCCGCTACATGGATCAAGATGGAACATCAAGACAAGCTTCTCGGGTCCAAGGAGGATTCCAAACTTGTATTTATTGTTCATTTTGATAGGATAGGCCACACTAGGACTTTTCTTGTTTTTTTTTACGTTTTTCATTCTTATTGCTTTTCATTCAAATGTTAGTTTATGCATCATATTCCGCCTAAAACCAAACCACCTACTAATAAAATGCATGAAAATTGACTCATATAGGTTGTATGTTAGTTTTCATGGACATACAGATGTTACTGTCTTTAAGCCATCACCTTAGTTTATTCATTCTCGCATGCTAGATATTAGTTCACTTAAAATGAATTAAAATAAAGTTGATGGGATCTTCCTTTAAAATGAAAATTGAGATTAGTCTTTATAAGGGCAAACAACTATGAATCCCTTCTTCGTCGGTAGGCATAATATGACCCCTTCTACGTTGGGTAAGTAGTTGTGTTGAATTAGTTTACCTCAACATCATAGTCCGAAGAGTTTCTCGTGATTATGATGGACTAAAGATAGAATTTACAGAAATTTATCGACCAAGAATTCTAACGGTAGAATTAGCTAAAAGGTTAGCTTATCAATTTACAGAGAATTGAGTCTTGGGATCATTTATATAATTCTTAAGGGAGGTCAATTGTATAAATGTTTTGAGTCTTCGCGTTATGACAGTAGTTCATTAGACTTAAAAATATAAACGATGCACATGCTTATTATTTTTATTCTTCTTCTTGCAGTGTAGAACACGATTATTTTTCATAATACTGTTACAACGAAATGGCTGGAAATAACGCAATCCCAATGCCTAGTGCCACACTTGATCGCGCATCCTGGCTAAAAGTATTCATGGACCAAATGAATCAGTTCACACGTCTGAAAAATGATGGGTCCAACTTTGCGGACTGGGAGGCGGCACTACGGAATGCTGCCATTGCTGACGGTAAGCTCAAGTACTTAACTGAGCCAATACCGGTCAACCCAGGCCCCAATGCAGGAGTCAACGAGACACTCTCTTATAGTGATTTTGTTATGGAAGCGGGTGCGATAAAGAACGTACTCATCTTTGCAATGGAAACCAATTTGCAGAGATGCTTCATTGCCCAAAATGCAAACAAGATTTTCACTACGCTCACTAACGAGTTCTCAAAAGCACCGAGAATCGTTACATATGAGCATACCTGTCGCTTCTTTGATACGAAACTCCAGAAGGGCCAACCGGTTAGCCCACACATTCTTTACATGATTGAGAATGTCAAGAAGCTGGAGGCTCTGAATTGTAAAATCAGTGAGAGCATTGTCATTGACCGAATGCTTCATTCTCTTCATGATGGTTTTGCCTTTTTCAGGGCGAACTATTACATGAATGACTTGAAAAAGAGTCCTCATGAGCTACACTCCCTTCTCGTACAGACCGAGAAGGATATGAAATTGAGTGGGAGCATGAAGCAGGATGTACTCACGATTTCCAACAAGGGTAAAGGTAAGGGCAAGGCTCATGGCGACCTAGCTGTAGGTAAGCCAAAGTTTAAAAAGCCAGGAAACGGTAAGAGTGCGCCTGGTGAGACTAGTGGCTCACAGGGCAAGGCAAAGAGCAAGGGCGGTGACATAGAGTGCCACCATTGTCACAAGACTGGACATTGGAGGAGGAACTGTCCCGTCTACCGTGAGGACATCAAAGCAGGCCGCGTCGTTCCTGTTGGTATGTCATCTTATATTCATATGATTGAGATTAACCATGCAAGTTTCGGAACTTGGGTACTTGATACTGGTTGTGGTTCTCATCTGTGTAATCATTTGCAGGGCCTAAAGAACATCATACCTCTCGAAAAAGGTGATGTGGACCTGCGAGTCGAGAATGGAGCACGAGTTCTTCTTTGTCTCGAAGGAAACATATGTAATCCAACTCCCTAGTGGTTTTGAGTTATTTTTAAATAACTGTTACTATGTACCCAGTTTGTCTAAGAACATTATTTCTGTTTCCGTACTTGCTAAAGACGGTTTTGCATTTTCAATAAAGGATAATAGCTGTATTTTCTCTTTCAATGAAATGATTTATGGCAAAGCAGTTTCCATGAATGGAATTTATATCTTAGACCAAACTACAGAAGTATTACACGTGAATAATAAGAAAATAAAGGTTGGTGACAAAGATCAAACCTATCTATGGCATTGTCGAATGGGACACATAAATGAGAAACGCGTGAAGAAATTCGTCGATAATGGGACTATTCCCGCATTCGATTTTTCTACATATGGCACGTGTGAATCATGTCTCATTGGCAAGATGACTCGAATTTCCTTCAAAGGTGTTAGAATGCGCGCTAGTGACCTATTAGGACTCATACATACGGACGTATGTGGACCTATGTCAATTACCGCTAGAGATGGCTATAGATATTTTATCACTTTCACGGACGATTTGAGTAGATACGGATATGTCTACTTAATGAAGCATAAAAGTGAGTCCTTTGAGAAATTCAAGGAATACCAGAACAGGGTACAGAACCAACTGGGTAGAAATATTAAAGCACTCCGTTCAGATCGGGGTGGCGAATATCTTTCAAATGAGTTTGATCAACACCTGAAAGACTGTGGAATCTTTTTGCAGTTAACTCCACCTAGAACACCTCAATGAACTGGTGTGTCCGAACGGAGAAATCGAACCTTACTTGATATGGTTCGATCCATGATGAGTCACACGATAGTGCCTGATTCATTATAGGGTTTTGCTCTTTTGCCAGCTGCTCTTATACTTAACCGAAGTCCGTCTATAGCTGTCGACAAGACTCCATATGAAATGTGGAAGGGAACGGTCCCTAACTTGTCCTTTATTCGGGTTTGGGGCTGCGAGGCTTATGTCAATTGGAGACACGAGGATAAGCTCGGCCCCCGATCGGTCAAGACATACTTTATAGGTTATCCAAAAGGAACATTTGGTCTTTACTTCTATTCGCCTACCGAACGTCGAGTTTTTGTTGCGGCTAGTGCGACATTCTTAGAGAAAGAATTTCTCGAGAAAAAGACAAGTAATAGAACCTTCGAGCTGTCGGAGATTCCAGAATCAACAACCGAGGAAGGGATGGAGGAAGTTGTTCCTCCAACTATTGATACGGTTAATATTCCTGAGGAACCTAGGAGGTCGGGTAGAGTCTCTCATCCTCCGAACAGATACATTGGTATGGTCGAGGAGAATGACGTTTTACTCCTAGAGAGTAATGAACCCGTTACCTATAAAGGTGCTATGACCTGTTTCGACTCAAAGCTATAGCTCGAAGCCATGCTATCCGAGATGGACTCCATGTATGAGAATGACGAGTGGGATCTAGTTGATTTACCCAATAAGGTAAAACCTCTACAATGCAAATGGCTTTACAAGATAAAGCGTTTTGTAGACGTGCAACTAGATACCTATAAGGCACGACTTGTGGCAAAAGGTTTCACTCAAGTGCACGGATTGCACTATGATAAGATTTTTGCACCTGTAGTCATGCTACGTTCCATTCGGATAATCTTAGCGATTGCCGCTTTTCATGATTATGAAATTTAGCAAATGGATGTGAAAACCGCCTTCTTAAACGGTTATTTGGAGGAAGAGTTGTACATGGTGCAACCCGAAGGTTTCATAGATCCTGAACATCCTAAGAAAGTATGCAAGCTTAAGCGTTCCATTTATGGACTTAAGCAAGCTTCTCGGAGTTGGAATCATCGTTTCGACCAGGTGATAAAAGAGTATGGTTTCACTCGATCGGTCGAGGAGCCATGCTTATATATCAATTCGAGTGGGAGCAAGATTGTATTCTTGATATTGTATGTCGATGACATACTCTTGATTTGGAATGACATTCCTCTCCTATCTTCGGTTAAAGAATGGTTGAAGAACCATTTCCAGATGTAAGATCTGGGTGAGGCACAGCGCATTTTGGGAATCTGTATCTACCGAGATAGATCACGACGGACGTTATCACTTAGTCAGGAGTCTTATTTGGATAAGATTCTTGAGAAGTTCAGCATGACCAACTCCAAGAAGGGGAACCTTCCAATGATGACTGGGATGCAGTTGAGCAAGTCTCAGTCACCCACGATGCCTGAAGGGATTGAGCGCATGAGTCGTGTTCCTTATGCATCTGCAATAGGATCGATCATGTATGCCATGATATGCACACGTCTAGACGTGATATATGCATTGAGTATGACGAGTCGGTACCAAAAGAATCCAGGTGAAACACACTGGATAGCTGTTCAAAACATCCTCAAGTACCTACGGAGGACTAAGGATTGGGTATTGACTTATGGAGGCGATTCCAAGCTATGCGCAATCGGTTACGCAGATGCTAGCTTCCAAATAGATCGAGATGATTCATAATCTCAGTCCGGGTTCATCTTCACTCTTAATGGTGCTACGGTCAGCTAGAAGAGTTCTAAACAGAGTGTTGTAGCAGATTCTACTACTGAATCCGAGTACTATGCCGCTTCGAAGGCAGCAAAGGAAGCGATATGGATGCGTCAATTCTTACAAGGACTTACGGTAGTTCCTAGTTCGAATGACCCGATCACCATCTATTGTGACAATAAAGGTGCCATCATCCAGGCTAATGAGCAAAAGTCTAGCAACAAATCTAGACATGTACATCGGAAAGCTCACCTGATCCGTGATTATGTGGAGCAAGAGGGAATAGTGATAGACAAGATTGCGAGGGATGATAACATCGCGGATCCTCTCACTAAACCGTTGAATTATGATAAGCATGTAGGGCACGTTAATTCCATGGGAATTAAACGCGTTCCTGAGTTGTAGTATTTGATTATGGATTTGATACATTATCTTTTTCATATATACTATTTATAACTTCATCGTTTTATATATAATATTTTGTTTTTCATGTGGATTGTACTGACAACATTGAACGCCACAAAGTGAACTGAATTACATTATATTTGTTTTGGTCCGTAATCACCAATGTGAGCTGATAACTCCGGCTATTATATTGTGCAGTCGATTGATGGTGGGTTCAACGAGCCATAAGTCAAACGGTTGACTGATCGATCACAGATGCGAGATTATAACGATACCTCGTAGGACAACTTTTTTTTTGTGACAACGTAATGGAGACCTAAATGTTTAATAACATTCGGTGCCAGGTCGTGGATAGGACATCCATTGTGTTCCTGGAGTCGATTCTTTTGACTATCATTTGTCTCTTGAGATTAAGGCGTTTTGGGTGACTTTGGTTTCTTTCTCACGATCCGTGAATCGGAGGCTAAGTAGATTTTTTCTGGGTCATTTCATACTGTGCTTACATCTGCAGGATTCGAGTTGAGGAAAATATCTAACCCTTATCAGGTATAGTTATTTCTCAGGGCCACTCGAGGAGTTGTAACTGAAATGCATGGCCATGCTCGAATGTTGATTCGTTTATCAGTTAAGTTACTCTCTAGTCTGGGAAACCACTCTTGATGATGATCGCTTGTAAAATACGACCTTTGTGAATATGGATTGGCAAATTATTTTACATTGAGTGGGAGAAATTTTAGGATATGAGAATCGGTTATCGCACATACACTAGTAAGGACAAGTGGGAGTTTGTTGGAGCTTGTGTCCTCCACAAATTAGTGTGATAACATTTGTAAATCTCTTACAGGTTCACAAGGGTATACTTCGTATATTTAATCAGTTGATTAACGTTTACCTAATACCGGTTGGCTTGCTTGAAAGTTTGACGTTATTATCATACAGATGGCGGTGATCAACTGGTCCCTAAAGGTCATACCTATAGGATGTGTTTGAGAGATGTGGTTATAGAAATATGATCACATTGATGCCTAATATGACTAAACATTTAGTCAATGTGTTGATGAGACAATTATTTAATGAAGATTAAATAATATTAGTTGAGACGAATTAACTGTGAATTCGTAAATTAAATATAATAAGTTATATTTAATTAAATGTATGTAATGTTAGCTTGGACGAATTAATCAGTTAATTCGTAAGTAAATGTAATCGGTTATATTTAATATCAAGTTGAATGTGTCATAGTGGTAATAGTGAGGGTACACAAACCAAGAGGTCATGGGTTCGATCCTCACTAGATGACAATTTAACACATTTTATACATTTTTGGAATAACCAAAAATAAGGAAAGAATACTCCTTATTTCGGTTATGGGCCGAGAAAAATAGAAAAGAAAAGCCTACCCTAATTCATTCCTATACACGGTTTATAGGTGAGTGAGGGAGAGGATTTTCTGACCTAATTCATTTTTCATTTTTGCCTCCTCTCTCATCGGAAAAACACAAAGAAAACCTAAAAATTATTTTAATTTTTGGATCGATTCTAGCAAATCAAGGGCATTTCTCGGAGCATCTTGGGTGCAACTGATAGGAGAATATCTATTTTGATATTGTTCTTAGGCCGTATTTGCTAGGACCGAAGGTTAATTCTGAATCATTTACTTTTGTTTATGTATTTTAATTTATGACTAGTGATCGTCATCATTAAATTCGTTATAATCCTTCATTTTAAGGGAAGTATACAGATAATTTCCCACACATCCTAGCATGGCCATGCATTTCAGTTACAACTCCTCGAGTGGCCCTGAGAAATAACTAAACCTGATAAAGGTTGGATATTTTCTTCAACTCGAATCCTGCAGATATAAGCACGGTATGAAATGACCCAGAAAAAATCTTCTTAGCCTCCAGTTACGGTCGACCATGAGAAAGAAACCAAAGTCACCCAAAAACTGCCTTAATCTCAAGAGAGAGTCGATAGTCAAAAGAATCGACTCTAGGAACACAATGGAAGTCCAATCCACGACCTGGCACTGAATGTTTTTAAACATTTAGGACTCCATTACGTTGTGACAATTTTTTTGTCCTACGAGGTATCGTTATAACTCGCATCTGTGATCGATCAGCCAACTGTTTGACTTATGGCTCGTTGAATCCACCATCAATCAACTTCACAAAATAATAGCCAGAGTTATCAGCTCATGTAGGCGATTACGGACCAAAACAAATATAATGTAATTCAGTTCACTTTGTGGCGTTCAATGTTGTCGTACAATCCACATGAAAAATAAAATATGAAATAAAACGATGAAGTTATAAATAGCATATGAAAAAGATAATGTATCAAATCCATAATCAACTAGTACAACTTAGGAACACGTTTAATTCCCATGGAAATAACGTCCCCTTCATGGTTATCATATGACAATGGTTTAGTGAGAGGGTCCGCGATGTTGTCATCCGAAGCAATCTTGTCAATCATTATCTTCTCTTGCTCCACGTAATCACGGATCAAGTGAGCCTTCCGATGTACATGTCTAGACTTGTTGCTAGACTTAGGCTCCTTAGCCTGGAAGATGGCACCTCTATTGTCACAATAGATAGTGATTGGGTCATTCGAACTAGGAACTACGGATAGTCCTTGTAAGAATTGACGCATTCATATAGCTTCCTTTGCTGCTTCTAAAGCAGCATAGTACTCGGATTTAGTAGTAGAATCTGATACAAATTCTTGTTTGGAACTCTTCCAGCTGACCGCAGCACCATTAAGAGTAAAGACGAATCCAGACTAAGATTTCGAATCATCTCGATCCGTTTGGAAGCTAGCATCTGCGTAACCGATTGCGCATAACTTAGTATCTCCTCCATAAGTCAATACCCAATTCTTAGTCCTCCGTAGGTACTTAAGGATGTTTTTTACAGCAATCCAGTGTGTTTCACCTGGATTGTGTTGGTACCGACTCGTCATACTCAATGCATATGCCACGTCTGGACGTGTGCATATCATGGCATACATGATCGATCCTATGGCTGATGCATAAGGAACACGACTTATGCGCTCGACCCCTTCAGGTGTCGTGGGTGACTGAGACTTTCTCAAATGCATCCCAGACGTCATTGGAAGGTTCCCCTTCTTGGAGTTGGTCATGCTGAACCTCTCAATAATCTTATCCAAATAAGACTCCGGACTTAGTGATAACATCCGTCGTGATCTATCTCGATAGATACGGATTCCCAGTATGCGTTGTGCCTCACCCAGATCTTTCATCTGGAAATGGTTCTTCAACCATCCTTTTACCGAAGATAAGAGAGGAATGACATTCCCAATCAAGAGTATGTCATCGACATACAATATCAAGAAAACAATCTTGCTCCCACTCGACTTGATATATAAGCATGGTTCCTCGACCGATCGAGTGAAACCATACTCTTTTATCACCTGGTCGAAACGATGATTCCAACTCCGAGATGCTTGCTTAAGTCCATAAATGGAACGCTTAAGCTTGCATACTTTCTTAAGATTTTCAGGATCTATGAAACCTTCGGGTTGTACCATGTACAACTCCTCCTCCAAATAACCGTTTAAGAAGGCGGTTTTCACATCCATCTGCCGAATTTCATAGTCATGAAAAGCGGCAATCGCTAAGATTATCCGAATGGAATGCAGCATGACTACGGGTGCAAAAATTTCATCATAATGCAATCCGTGCACTTGAGTGAAACCTTTTGCCACTAGTCGTGCTTTATAGGTATCTGGTTACCTGTCTACATAATGCTTTATTTTGTAAAGCCATTTGCACTGTAGAGGTTTTACCTTATTAGGTAAATCAACAAGATCCCATACGTCATTCTCATACATGGAGTCCATCTCGGATTGCATGGCTTCAAGCCATAGCTTAGAGTCGGAACAAGCCATGGCACCTTTATAGGTAGCGAGTTCATTACTCTCTAGGAGCAAAACATCATTTTCCTCGACCATATCAATGTATCTGTCTGGAGGATTAGAGACTCTACCCGACCTCCTAAGTTCCTGAGGAATGTTAACGTGTCATTAGTTGAAGGAACATCTTCCTCCAACCGTTCCTCGATAGTTGGTTCTTGAATATCCGACAGCTCGAAGGTTCTATTACTTGACTTGTTCTCGAGAAATTCTTTCTCTAAGAACGTTGCACTAGCCGCAACAAAAACTCGATGTTCGGTAGGTGAATAGAAGTAATGACCAAACATTCCTTTTGGATAACCAATAAAGTATGTCTTACCGATCGCGGGCCGAGCTTATCCTCGTGTCTCCACTTGACATAAGCCTCGCAGCCCCAAACCCGAATAAAGGACAAGTTAGGGACCGTTCCCTTCCACATTTAATATGGAGTCTTATCGACAGCTTTAGACGGACTTCGGTTCAGTATAAGAGCAGCTGACAAAAGAGCAAAACCCCATAATGAATCAGGTACTACCGTGTGACTCATCATGAATCGAACCATATCAAGTAATGTTCGATTTCTCCGTTTGGACACACCATTTAATTGAGGTGTTCCAGGTGGAGTTAACTGCAAAACTATTCCACAGTCTTTAAGATGTTGATCAAACTCATTTGAAAGATATTCGCCACCCCGATCTGAATAGAGTGCTTTAACCATTCTTCCCAGTTGGTTCTCAACCTTATTCTGGTATTCCTTGAATTTTTCAAAGGACTCACTCTTATGCTTCATTAAGTAGACATATCCGTATCTACTCAAATCGTCCGTGAAAGTGATAAAATATCTATAGCCATGTCTAGCGGTGATTGACATAGGTCCACAAACATCAGTATGTATGAGTCCTAATAGGTCACTAGCGCGCATTCCAACACCTTTGAAGGAAATTCGAGTCATTTTGCCGATAAGACATGATTCACACGTGCCAAATGTAGAAAAATTGAATGCGGGAATAGTCCCATTCTCGATGAGTTTCTTTACACGTTTTTCATTTATGTGTCCCATTCGACAATGTCATAGATAAAATTGATCTTTGTCACCAACCTTTAATTTCTTATTATTCATATGTAATACCTCTGTGATTTGATCTAAGATATAAATTCCATTCATGAAAACTGCTTTGCCATAAACCATTTCATTAAAAGAGAAAATACAGCTATTGTCCTTTATTGAAAATGAAAAACCGTCTTTATAAAGTACGGAAACAGAAATAATGTTCTTAGATAAACTGGGTACATAGTAACAGTTATATAAATATAACTCAAACCCACTAGGGATCTGGATTACGTATGTTCCCTTTGAGACTGCAGCAAATCGTGCTCCATTCCCGACTCGCAGGTCCACATCACCCTTTGCGAGAGGTGTGATGTTCTTTAGGCCCTGCAAATGATTACACAGATGAGAACCACAACCAGTATCAAGTACCCAAGTTCCGAAACTTGCATGGTTAATCTCAATCATATGAATATAAGATGACATACCAACAGGAGTGACGCGGCCTGCTTTTTTGTCCTCACGGACACGGGACAGTTCCTCCTCCAATGTCCAGTCTTGTGACAATGGTGGCACTCAATGTCACCGCCCTTGCTCTTTGCCTTGCCTTGTGAGCCACTAGTCTCACCAGGCCCACTCTTACCGTTTCCTGACTTTTTAAACTTTGGATTTCCTACAGTTAGGTCGCCGTGAGCTTTGCCCTTACCCTTATTCTTGTTGGAAATCATGAGAACATCTTGCTTCATGCTCCCACTCAATTTCATATACTTCTCGGTCTGTACGAGAAGTGAGTGTAGCTCATGAGGACTTTTCTTCATGTCATTCATGTAGTAATTCGCCCTGAAGAGGGCAAAACCATCATGAAGTGAATGAAGCATACGGTCAATGACTATGCTCTCACTGATTTTGCAATCAAGTGCCTCCAATTTCTCGACATTCTCAATCATGTTAAGAATATGTGGGCTAACCGGTTGGCCCTTCTGGAGTTTGGCATCAAAGAAGCGATAGGTATGCTCATAAGTAACGATTCTCGGTGCTTTTGAAAACTCATTAGTGAGCGTGGTGAAAATCTTGTTTGCACCTTGGGCAATGAAGCGTCTTTGCAAATTGGTTTCCATTGCAAAAATGAGTACGTTCTTTATCGCACCCGCTTCCATAACGAAGTCACTATAAGCAATTGACTCGTTAGCTCTTGCATTGGGGCATGGGTTCGGCGGTATTGGCTCAGTTAAGTATTTGAGCTTACCGTCAACAATGGCAGCATTCCGCAATGATGCCTCCCAGTCCGCAAAGTTGGACCCGTAATTCTTCAGTCGAGTGAACTGATTCATGTGGTCCATGAAAGCTTTTAGCCAGGACTCGCGTCCAAGTGTTGCACTTGGCATAGGGATTTCGTTATTTCCAGCCATTTGTTGTAGCAGTATTATCAATATAAACGAATTCTACACTGCGAAAAGAAGAATAAAATATAATAAGCATACTCATCGTTTATGATTTAAGTCTAATGCAATAATGTTATAACGCGAAGACTCAAGCATTTATACAATTGACCTTCCTCAAGAATTATATAAATGATCCCAAGACTCAATTATCTGTAAATTGATAAGCCAACCTCTTGGCTAATTCTACTCTTAGAATTCTTGGTCGATAAATTTCTGTAAATTCTATCTATAGTCCATCATAATCACGAGAAACTCTTCGGATTATAAAGTTGAGGTAAACTAAGTCAGCACAAACTACTTACCCAACGTAGAAGGGGTCATATGGAGAGTAAGGTCCTATATGCCTCTTGACGAAGAAGGGATTCATAGCTGTTTGGCCTATAAAGACTAGTCTCAATTTCAGTTTTAGAGGAAGATCCCATCAACTTTATTTTGATTCATTTTAAGTGAACTAATATCTAGCATGCGAGAATGAATAAACTAAGGTGATGGCTTAAAAAGTGTGACATCTGTATGTCAATGAAAACTAACATCCAAACTACATGAGTAAATTTTCATGCATTTTAGTAGGTGGTTTGGTTTAGGCGGTATATGATGCATTAACTATCATGTGAAGGAAAGTAATAAGAATGGAAAAACGTAAAACAAAAACAACATCCTAGTGTGGCCTATCTACCAAAATGAACATAAATACATCTTTGGAATCCTTCCTAGGACCCGAGAAGCTTGTCTTGATGTTCCATCTTGGTCCATGTAGCGGGAGTGAGCAATCCAATCTCCATCTTTAGTCTTCTCAAAATTACTATTAAAAATTACAAAAAGAACCTATTTACATTCTAATTTCAAAACCATAATACTTAAAGAAAACCAAAAGGAGATACGAGATCTCAAAATTACATTAAAATTATGTTTCCATCATTACGAAAATATAATTAACTAAGGCCACACTAGGTATTACAAATTACAACCGATTGCAAAAAAAAACGTAAATAAAACAATTCAACGATTCATTCAACTAAATAAAATGCATCAACTATAAATTAAACATTCAAGACATAATTCCTTAATTATGTAGAGTAATTTAGCCAAACCACCTATTTAAATGATCAAATTATGTGACAATTCCTCAATTACTCACAATAATTTTAATCTTAATACATATTAATCTTGTAATATGAATTAATCCAACATTATTTTAAACCTCTTTAAAATAATGAAGTATCTTTAATTTCTGAACCTTTTCACAACACTCATCATACATTATAAATTTAATGTATAATTATTATTGGTCAAAAACTAACAATTTTTTTTTTTATTATTGCTCTCGGCATATCAAAAATAAAAAAAACAGTTTTTTTCTCTTCTCTAATGCTCTCGGCATTTTTTTAAAAAAAAAACAGTTTTTTTTTTCTAAACTCGGCATTTAGCCCTAAAACAAGGAAAAACACTTTTTTTTTTCTCTTTTTCCTTCTCTCGGCAAACAGCCCAAAAAAAAAACAAAACAGGTTTTTTTTTTTTTTTTTGTGCTTTCGGTTGAATTAAAAAAACGAAAACAGCCCTTTTTTTTAATAAAAAAACATTAAGATGAACAAATTTGTTTAAAGTTGCTATTAGAACAAGATTGGCATAATCATCAACATTTAAATTAATGAATCATGATCCTTAAACAACAATTTAACATCATGTGTGCCAAAAACTATACAGCAAAATAAATAATCATCATTAATCAAAACAATTCCATTTACATTTAAATTTAATTCTTTATTAAATCAAAACATCTACAAATTTATTATATTATCATCTTAACCTATTAAAACAATAATATGAATAAATCAAATGGAACAAAAGCAACAAAACAAAAATGAAAATCATCTCGGCAAAAATTTTGCTCTCGGCAAAAATTCCTCACGGCCGAAATAAAAAAAAAAAAAAATTCTCCAAATTTTTTGTTTAAATTCATTTATGAAAATCATACAAAATAATTTCATGGCCTATGCTCTGATACCACTTGTAGGAAATATCGGTATACTTCCTCTATAAAATTTCGGATTATAACGAAATTATAATTATGAAATACAAGTCATAAATGAAACGGATAATTCACGTGGTACCCTTAAGGTTTGCCACTTTGCACAAAATACCCAAATTTTTGATCCGGAAATCTTAAAAAGATTATAACTCGTGTTTACGAGTTCCAAAAGTGACGAATTTTTTTTTCCAAATCGCTCATCTTTTCGAGAACTACAATTTGAAAAAAAAAAATTATCGCATTTGGATTCCGCTACTAGGAGTTATTGTGCGTCAAAGTTTTTTCGACCGAACAAACTTTGAGTGAGCATATCTCCTGGTCGCGAGTTCCAAACTCGTCAAACTTTTTTTTTCAAATCGTAGTACTCGGAAAGATGATCGATTTGAAAAAAAAACTTCACCTTTTGAGTTTGTAAACACAAGTTATGGCCTCTTTAAGTTTTTCGGATCAAAAATTTGGATATTTTGTGCAAAGTGGCCAACTTCAGGGGTACCGCGTGAATTATCCGTAAATGAAATTGCATAAACAAAAGATTAGAAATTTAGAGTTAACCTTTAGTCCTAGCAATTTGGCCTAAGAATAATATAGAAATCGATATTCTCCTAATCGTTGCACCCAAGATGCTATGAGAAATGCCCCTCAATTTGCTAGAATGAGATCCCCAAAAGTTGTTAATTATTTTTAGGGTTTTGTTTGTGTGATGAGAGAAAATTAGGTCAAAAGAGTAATACAAAAATGATCTCCCTTCTACCCTATTATAACCGAATAAGGGAGAGAAAAGGGGGAGATATTTTTTTCCTTCTTTTCTTGTTTTGACCGAGTGAACAAACAAAACAAATAAGGATATAATCTTCTTATTTTTGGTTGTTCTCTAAAATGTATATAATGTGTATTATTTATCAATTATCATTAATGTCGTCATATATTAATAAGTCTATCCACAACAGTTTGTAGTCGATTTATTAATACCGGTCTGTCAACATTTATTATGACAATTTCGTATAATATATACATTAACTATAAATATAACATATTTATAATTAGCTAATTAAATATAACTGGTTACGTTTAATTACGAATTAACATCTTAATTCGTTTAAGCTAACATTATATACATTAATTAAATATAACAGTTTATATTCATTTTTACGAATTAACAGCTAATTCGTCTCATCATCACATTGACTAACTGTTTAGTCAAATACATGGACTAACCTTTTAGTCATATAAGGCATCAATGTGATTATATTTCCATAATCACATCTCTCAAACACATCCTTTAGATGTGACTTTTAGGGACCAGTTGATCACCGCCATCAGTATGATAATAACGTCAAACTTCTAGCAAGCCAACCGTTATTAACTAATCGTTAATCAACTGATAAAATACTAAGTATACCCTTGTGAACCTATAAGAGATTTATATATGTTATCACACTAACTGTGGAGGACACAAGCTCCAACAACTTTCCCCTTCCTTTTATTGATCAGATGGTAGAAAGGTTAGCTTCCCATAAGTTTTTCTTCTATTTAGACGGGTATTCAGGGTTCTTTCAGATCCCTATTCACCCAGATGATCAAGCTAAGACTACTTTTACTTGTCCTCAGGGCGTGTTTGCTTATCGCAGGATGCCTTTTGGTTTATATAATGCCCCTGTTACCTTTCAAAGGTGCATGATGGGGATATTTTCAGAGTATATTGAGTCTATTATGGAAGTTTTCATGTACGAGTTTAGTGTTTATGGAAGTGATTTTTCTAACTGTCTGTCTAACCTTGATAAAGTGTTGCAGCGCTGCATTGAGGTTAATCTTGTGCTTAACTGGGAGAAGTGCCATTTCATGGTCAACGAGGGAGTTGTCTTAGGGCACTTAGTCTCTGATAGGGGAATAGAAGTTGATAAAGCAAAAATGGAAGTGATTCAGCAATTACCTCCTCCTGTTAATGTTAAAGGAGTGGGGAGTTTCCTTGGTCACGCCGGCTTTTATCGCCGGTTTATTAAGGATTTTTGAAAAATTGCTAAACCACTTACACAGCTGCTACTTAAGGATGCCCCTTTTGTATTTACTGACGACTGCATTTCTGCTTTTAACAGGTTAAAGCAGGCTTTAGTATCTGCGCTGATCGTACAACCTCGCGACTAGGATTTGCCGTTCGAGATAATGTGTGATGTCAGTGACTATGCACTAGGAGCGGTGCAAGTCCAAAGGAAAGACAAAGCTTTAAATGCAATTTACTATGCAAACCGAACTCTGGATGAGGCTCAAGTGAAGTACACCACCACTGAAAAAGAGCTGATAGCTGTAGTTTATGCCTTAGAGAAATTTCGTTCTTATTTGATTGGGTCAGAAGTTACTGTTTTTACTGACCATGCGGCTTTGAGGCACCTCTTTGCTAAGAAGGAGGCTAAACCACGGCTATTGAGATGGATACTCCTTCTTCAGGAGTTCGATTTTCAGATAAAAGATAAGAAAGGAGCTGAGAACGTTGTAGCTGATCATCTGCCGCGACTGTCACGGCAAGAGGGAGAAGATTCTTTACCTATTGATGAGTCTTTTCCTGATGATTCTTTATTTGCCGTATTGTCTTCTATTGTTAACCAAGAACCTTGGTATGCAGATATAACTAATTACGTTGTCAGTGGCAAGCTGCCGCCTGACCTTTCTCATCAGCAGAGGAAGCGTTTTCTGTATAACGTTAAACAGTATTTCTGGTACGATCCTTATTTGTTAAAGGAATGTGCATACGGTCTCTACATACGGTGTATTCCACAGTGGGAGACCAAAGTAGTCTTGGAAGGCTGTCACTCATCCTCTTAGGGTGGTCACCACGGTCCATCGCGCACCGTGGCTAAGGTACTTCAGTCTGGTTTTTACTGGCCTTCTTTGTTTGCTGATGCTAAGGCTTTTGTTTCAGCTTGCGATGCCTGCCAACGATCAGGGAACATTTCAAAGAGATATGAGATGCCACAAAATGGTATCTTAGAGGTTGAGGTTTTTGATGTCTGGGGCATTGATTTCCAAGGACCGTTACCGTCTAGTAAAGGTAACAGGTACATTTTAGTAGCTGTCGATTATGTGTCTAAGTGGGTTGAGGCAATTGCTTCACCTCATTGTGATTCCAAGACCGTGATTAAAATGTTCAAAAATATCATATTTCCCCGATTTGGTGTCCCTAGGTTCGTCATTAGTGACGGGGGAATGCAGTTTAAAGAAAAGAAACTAACTTCCATTCTGTCTAAGGTTGGTGTTCAACATCGGCGTGGTTTTGGGTATTATCCCCAAACTAGTGGTCAGGTTGAGGTCTCTAATCGCGAGATTAAAGAGATGTTGTCTAAGGTAGTTTCCAAATCACGGAAGGACTGGAGTCTTTAATTGGAAGACACATTATGGGCTTACAGAACTGCCTTTAAGACACCAATTGGTGCATCACCTTATCGGTTAGTTTATGGGAAATCATGTCATATACCTGTTGAGTTGGAATGGAAGGCTTGTGGGCGATTCAAGAACTTAACTTTGATCCTAAGTTGTGTGGTCAGAACCGTCTTTTACAGCTAGATGAATTGGAAGAGTTTAGGTTTAATGCTTACGATAGCTCACGCATTTATAAGGAAAAGAAGAAGAGATGGCATGACAAAATAATTCTACCTCGGGAATTTCACGTCGGGCAGAAGGTGTTGCTGTTTAATGCCCGACTGCGATTGTTTCCTGGCAAGCTGAAGTCCATGTGGAGTGGTCCTTATACGGTGACAGCTCTCACTAAATTTGGATCCGTTGAGCTAGAAGGTCCCGAAGGAAATCGGTTCAAGGGAAATGGGCAGTATGTGAAGCATTATCACGAAGCAAATGAAGAAGAAAATCGTGTTAAAGTCTTGTACTTCGATGAGCTTGGCCCGCCAGTTAATTGATGCCATAAAGGTCGTGCGGGACCTCATAAACCTGCGATTTCCGGGAGGCAACCCAGACTATTTTATTGTATTTTTGTTGAACTTATTTCTTTGCCTTTTGCTTTTTGTTGAACTTTAAACCCTGAACTATGCGTCTTTTGTATTTCCTTTGCTCCTTACTTGTGTTTTGCAGGTTTAGCAACTCGATCGAGTAGTTTTTCCACTCGATCGAGCATATTTGCTTTCATGATCACTCGATCGAGTAGCTGCTGTTGGAGCTTGTGTCCTCCACAAATTAGTGTGATAACATTTGTAAATCTCTTACAGGTTCACAAGGGTATACTTCGTATATTTAATAAGTTGATTAACGTTTACCTAATAACGGTTGGCTTGCTAGAAAGTTTGACGTTATTATCATACAGATGGCGGTGATCAACTGGTCCCTAAAGGTCACACCTATAGGACGTGTTTGAGAAATGTGGTTATAGAAATATAATTACATTGATGCCCAAAATGACTAAAAAGTTAGTCAATGTGTTGATGAGATAATTATTTAATAAAATTAAATAATATTAAGTTGAGACAAATTAACTGTCAATTCGTAAATTAAATATAATAAGTTATATTTAATTAAATATATATATAATGTTAGCTTGGACGAATTAATATGTTAATTCGTAATTAAATATAATCAGTTGTATTTAATATCAACAAGTTGAATGTGTCATAGTGGTAATAGTGAGGGTACACATACCAAGAGGTCATGGGTTCGATCCTCACTAGATGACAATTCAACACTTTATATATTTTTGGAAAGACCAAAAATAAGGAGAAAATACTCCATATTTCGGTCTGTTTAGCCGAAATTAGGAATGATTTTTCTTTCCTAATGGACTCCATATTTTCGGTCACTATAAGAAAGAAAAGGGGAGAATTATTCTAACCTAATGCTTTTTCTTTACCTTGCCTCCTCTCTTTCATCACAAGAACACAAAAACAACTAAATTTTACAGAAAATTTTAGATCGATTCTAGCATAATCGAAGGGGATATCTCAGATCGTCTTGGGTGCAACTAATAGGCGAATATCAATTTTGATATTGTTCTTAGGCCATATTTGCTAGGACCAAAGGTTATTTCTGAATCCTTTACTTTTGTTTATGTATTTTATTTTATGACCATTGATCATCTGTTTTAAATCGTTATAATCCTTCTAGTTTAAGGGAAGTATACAGACTTATTTCCCACAAGTGGTATCAGAGCACTAGGCTACGATTTTAATCTTGATGATTTTCATAAAAATTGTATGTAAACAATAACCTGATTTTCGAAAAAATTAGGATTTCGTTTTTTGTGATTCGAAAATTTTTATTGTGCCGTTTTTTTTTCTGTTTGATGATATTTTTCCATTCTATTTTTCATATTATAGTTTATAATCAGTTAAAATTATCATATGAAGAATTGGTAGTTTTTGATTTAATGCAGATTAAGTTAAAATTAAATGGAATCATCATGTTTATGATAAAAGGATTGTTTTTGCTATATAGTTTTTGGCATATAAATTGATCATGTATATTATTTCATATGCTAATCATGTGCTAATACCAAAGGTAAACAATTTAGTCATCAAATCTTGTTTTAGGGCATCTTGCCGGAAAAAGAAAAGAAAAAAAAGGGTAAGGCCGTTTTTTAGGGTTTACCGGGGAAAAAAAAAATTTTTTTTAATTTTGTTTTTGGTAAACCGAAAAGGAAAGTTTTTTATTGCCTTTTGCCGAAAAAGTAAGAGAAAAATTTATGGAAAGTTTTTCCTTGTTTTACCTATTTACCGAATTAAAATAGGAAAGGGGTTTTTTTTAAAAAAAATATTCAGCCGTGACAGCTGAAAAATTAAAAAAAAAAATTTGTTTTTTTTGCCGAGACAAATTTAAAAATCGTATTTTTTTATTTTGGCCAATTAGTTATTGTGAATCGGTTCACAATTTAATGATACCGAGTTATTTTAAAGCAGTTTAAAGTTTTGACGGATAGAATTCATATTACATGTTTAATATGGATTAAGTATGAAAATAAAGTGATTAAATTGCGGAATTGTCACTTAATTTAATTTTAATAGGTGGTTTGGATAAATTAATCAACATAATTAATGTAATGTATTATGTATGTTTAATTTATTTTAGTTGATGCTTTTAATTTTGTTGAATGAATCGAATGAATGAATTTTATTTAAGTATTTAATTTTTGCAATCGGTTGTAATTTGTAATACTTAGTGTGGCCTTAGTCAAATTATGTTTTCGTAATGAAGGAAACATGATTTCTTATGTAATTATGAGATCTCGAATCTCCTTTATTTTAGTTTTGGGTTTTTGAAATTAGAATGTAATTAATAGGTCAATTATGTAATTTTATTTATTGTAATTTCAATGGAGACTAAAGATGAAGATTCAAGCTCACTCCCGCTACATGGATCAAGATGGAACATCAAGACAAGCTTCTCGGGTCCAAGGATGGATTCCAAACTTGTATTTATTGTTCATTTTGGTAGGATAGGCCACACTAGGACTTTTACTATATTTTTTTTACGTTTTTCATTTTATTGCTTTTCATTCACATGTTAGTAATTGCATCATATTCCGCCTAAAACCAAACCACCTACTACTAAAATGCATGAAAATTGACTCATATAGTTGTATGTTAGTTTCCATGGACATGCAGATGTCACAGTCTATAAGCCATCACTTTAGTTTAAATCATTCTCGCATGCTAGATAATAGTTCACTTAAAATGAATTAAAAATAGTTGATGGGATCTTCCTCTAAAAACCGGAAATTAAGATTAGTCTTTATAAGGGCAAACATCTTTGAGTCCCTTCTTCGTCGGTAGGCCTAATATGACCCCTTCTACGTTTGGTAAGTAGTTGTGTTGACTTAGTTTACCTCAACATCATAGTCCGAAGAGTTTCTCGTGATTATGATGGACTAAAGATAGAATTTACAGAAATTTATCGACCAGGAATTCTAACGGTAGAATTAGCTAACAGGTTAGCTTATCAATTTACAGAGAATTGAGTCTTGGGGTCATTTATATAATTCTTGAGGGAGGTCAATTGTATAAATGTTTTTGAGTCTTCGCGTTATGACATTAGTTCATTAGACTTAAAATAAAAACGATGCACATGCTTATTATTTTATTCTTCTTTCGCAGTGTAGAACACGTTTATTATCAATAATACTGTTACAACAAATGGCTAGAAATAACGCAATCCAAATGCCTAGTGCAACACTAGATCGTTCGTCCTGGCTCAAAATGTTCATGGACCAAATGAATTAGTCCACTCGACTAAAGAATGATGGGTCCAATTTTGCGTACTGGGAGGCGGCACTACGGAATGCTACCACTACTGACGGTAAGCTCAGGTATTTAACTGAGCCATTGCCGGTCAACCCAGGCCCCAATGCAGGAGCCAACGAGTCACTCGCTTATAGTGATTTCGTTATAGAAGCGGGTGCGATAAAGAACGTACTCATCTTTGCAATGGAAACCAATTTGCAGAGACGCTTCATTGCCCAAGGTGCAAACAAGATTTTCACCACGCTCACTAATGAGTTCTCAAAGGCACCGAGAATCATTACATATGAGCATACCTGTCGCTTCTTTGATGTGAAACTCCAGAAGGGCCAACCGGTTAGCCCACACATTCTTCACATGATTGAGAATGTCGAGAAGCTGGAGGCACTGAATTGCAAAATCAGTGAGAGCATTGTCATTGACCGAATGCTTCATTCTCTTCAAGATGGTTTTGCCCTTTTTAGGGCGAACTACTACATGAATGACTTGAAAAGGAGTCCTCATGAGCTACACTCCCTTCTCGTACAGACCGAGAAGGATATGAAATTGAGTGGAAGCATGAAGTAGGATGTTCTCACAATTTTCAAAAAAAGGTAAAGGTAAGGGCAAGGCTCATGGCGACCTAGCTGTAGGTAAGCCAAAGTTTAAGAAGCCAGGAAACGGTAAGAGTGCGCCTGGTGAGACTAGTGGCTCACAGGGAAAGACAAAGAGCAAGGGCGGTGACATAGAGTGCCACCATTATCACAAGACTGGACATTGGAGGAGGAACTGTCCCGTCTACCGTGAGGACATCAAGGCAGCCGCGTCGTTCCTGTTGGTATGTCATCTTATATTCATATGATTGAGATTAACCATGCAAGTTTCGGAACTTGGGTACTAGATACCGGTTGTGGTTCTCATCTGTGTAATCATTTGCAGGGCCTAAAGAACATCATACCTCTCGAAAAAGGTGATGTGGACCTGCGAGTCGGGAATGGAGCACGAGTTGCTGCTGCCTCGAAGGGAACATATGTAATCCAACTCCCTAGTGGTTTTGAGTTATCTTTAAATAACTGTTACTATATACCCAGTTTATCTAAGAATATTATTTCTGTTTCCGTACTTGCTAAAGACGGTTTTACATTTTCATTAAAGGATAATAGTTGTATTTTCTCTTTTAATGAAATGATTTATGGCAAAGCAGTTTCCATGAATGGAATTTACATCTTAGATCAAACCACGGAAGTATTACACATGAATAATAAGAAATTAAAGGTTGGTGACAATGATCAAACCTATCTATGGCATTATCGAATGGGACACATAAATGAGAAACGCGTGCAGAAACTCGTCGATAATGGGACTATTCCCGCATTCGGATTTTCTACATATGGCACGTGTGAATCATGTCTCATTGGCAAGATGACTCGAATTTCCTTCAAAGGTGTTGGAATGCGCGCTAGTGACCTATTAGGACTCATACATACGGACATATGTGGACCTATGTCAATTACCGCTAGAGATGGCTATAGATATTTTATCACTTTCACGGACGATTTGAGTAGATACGGATATGTCTACTTAATGAAGCATAAAAGTGAGTCCTTTGAGAAATTCAAGGAATACCGAATAGGGTACATAACCAACTCGGGTAGAAAGATTAAAGCACTCCGTTCGGATCGGGGTGGCGAATATCTTTCAAATGAGTTTGATCAACACCGAAAGACGTGGAATCGTTTTGCGTTAACTCCACCTGGAACACCTCAATTGAATGGTGTGTCCGAACGGAGAAATCGAACCTTACTTGATATGGTTCGATCCATGATGAGTCACACCGTAGTGCCTGATTCATTATGGGGTTATGCTCTTTTGTCAGCTGCTCTTATACTTAACCAATGTCCGTCTAAAGCTGTCGACAAGACTCCATATGAAATGTGGAAAGGAACAGTACCTAACTTGTCCTTTATTCGGGTTTGGGGCTGCGAGGCTTTTGTCAAGTGGAGACACGAGGATAAGCTCGGCCCGCGATCGGTCAAGACATACTTTATAGGTTATCCAAAAGGAACATTTGGTCATTACTTCTATTCGCCTACCGAACATCGAGTTTTTGTTGCGGCTAGTGTGACGTTCTTAGAGAAAGAATTTCTCGAAAACAAGACGAGTAATAGAACCTTCGAGCTGTGGGAGATTCCAGAACCAACGACCGAGGAACAGATGGAGGAAGCTGTACCTCCAACTGATGATACGGTTAATATTCCTGAGGAACCTAGGAGGTCGGGTAGAGACTCTCATCCTCCGGACAGATACATTGGTATGATTGAGGAGAATGATGTTTTACTTCTAGAAAGTAATGAACCCGCAACCTATAAAGGTGCTATGGCATGTTCCGACTCAAAGCTATGGCTCGAAGCCATGCAATCCGAGATGGACTCCATGTATGAGAATAACGTATGGGATCTAGTTGATTTACCTAATAAGGTAAAACCTCTACAGTGCAAATGGCTTTACAAAATAAAGCGTTCTGTAGACGCGCAACCAGATATCTATAAGGCATGACTTGTGGCAAAAGGTTTCACTCAAGTGCACGGATTGCATTATGATGAGATTTTTGCACCTGTAGTCATGTTACGTTCCATTCGGATAATCTTAGCGATTGCCGCATTTCATGATTATGAGATTTGGCAAATGGATGTGAAAACCGCCTTCTTAAACGGTTATTTGGAGGAAGAGTTGTACATGGTGCAACCCGAAGGTTTCATAGATCCTAAACATCCTAAGAAAGTATGCAAGCTTAAGCGTTCCGTTTATGGACTTAAGAAAGCTTCTCGAAGTTGGAATCATCGTTTCGACCAAGTGATAAAAGAGTATGGTTTCACTCGATCAGTCGAAGAACCATGCTTATATATCAAGTCGAGTGGGAGCAAGATTGTATTTTTGATAATGTATGTCGATGACATACTCTTGATTGGGAATGACATACCTCTCCTGTCTTCGGTTAAAGAATGGTTGAAGAACCATTTCCAGATGAAAGATCTGGGTGAGGCACAGCGCATTTTGGGAATCCGTATCTACCGAGATAGATCACGACGGACGTTATCACTTAGTCAGGAGTCTTATTTGGATAAGGTTCTTGAGAGGTTCAGCATGACCAAGTCCAAGAAGGGGAACCTTCCTATGACGACTGGGATGCAGTTGAGCAAGTCTCAGTCACCCACGACGCCTGAAGGGGTTGAACGCATGAGTCATGTTCCTTATGCATCAGCTATAGGATCAATCATATATGTATGCACACGTCCAGACGTGGCACACGCATTGAATATGACGAGTCGGTACCAAAAGAATCCAGGTACCTACGGAGGACTAAGGTTTGGGTATTGACTTATGCAGGAGATACTAAGCTATGCGCAACCGGTTACGCAGATGCTAGCTTCCAAACAGATCTTAGTCTGGTTCGTCTTCACTCTTAGTGTGTTGTAGCAGATTCTACTACTGAATCGTTGAATTATGATAAGCATGTAGGGCACGTTATTTCCATGAGAATTAAACGTGTACCTAAGTTATAGTAGTTGATTATGAATTCGATACGTTATCTTTTTCATATACTATTTATAACTTCATCGGTTTTATAATAATATTTTGTTTTTCATGTGGATTGTACTGACAACATTGAACACCACAAAGTGAACTGAATTACATTATATTTGTTTTGGTCGATGTCGCCAATGTGAGCTGATAACTCCGGCTATTATATTGTGCAGTCGATTGATGGTGGGTTCAACGAGCCATAAGTCAAACGGTTGACTGATCGATCACAGATGCGAGATTATAACGATACCTCGTAGGACAACTTTTTGTGACAACGTAATGGAGTCCTAAATGTTTAATAACATTCGGTGCCAGGTCGTGGATAGGACATCTATTGTGTTCCTAGACTCGATTCTTTTTACTATCAACTGTCTCTTGAGATTAAGGCAGTTTTTGGGTGACTTTGGTTTCTTTCTCACGGTCTACCGTAACTGGGCTAAGTAGATTTTTTCTGGGTCATTTCATACTGTGCTTACATCTGCAGGATTCGAGTTGAGGAAAATATCCAACCCTTATCAGGTATAGTTATTTCTCAGGGCCACTCGAGGAGTTGTAACTGAAATGCATGGCCATGCTCGAATGTTGATTCGTTTCTCAGTTAAGTTACTCTCTAGTCGGGAAAACCACTCTTGATACTGATCGCTTGTAAAATACGACCTTTGTGAATTCGGATTTGCAAATTGTTTTACATTGAGTGGGAGAAATTTTATAGGATATGAGAATCGGTTATCGCACATACACTTGTGAGGACAAGTGGGAGTTTGTTGGAGCTTGTGTCCTCCACAAATTAGTGTGATAACATTTGTAAATCTCTTACAAGTTCAAAAGGGTATACTTCGTATATTTAATCAGTTGATTAACGTTTACCTAATAACGGTTGGCTTGCTAGAAAGTTTAACGTTATTATCATACAGATGGCGGTGATCAACTGGTCCCTAAATGTCACACCTATAGGACGTGTTTGAGAAATGTGGTTATAGAAATATAATTACATTGATGCCCTAAATGACTAAAAAGTTAGTCAATGTGTTGATGAGATAATTATTTAATAAAATTAAATAATATTAAGTTGAGACGAATTAACTGTCAATTCGTAAATTAAATATAAAAAGTTATATTTAATTAAATATATATAATGTTAGCTTGGACGAATTAATCTGTTAATTCGTAATTAAATATAATCAGTTGTATTTAATATCAACAAGTTGAATGTGTCATAGTGGTAATAGTGAGGGTACACATACCAAGAGGTCATGGGTTCGATCCTCACTAGATGACAATTCAACACTTTATATATTTTTGGAAAGACCAAAAATAAGGAGAAAATACTCCATATTTCGGTCTGTTTAGCCGAAATTAGGAAAGATTTTTCTTTCCTAATGGACTCCATATTTTCGGTCACTATAAGAAAGAAAAGGGGAGAATTATTCTAACCTAATGCTTTTTCTTGACCTTGCCTCCTCTCTCTCATCACAAGAACACAAAAATAACTAAATTTTACAGAAAATTTTAGATCGATTCTAGCATAATCGAAGGGCATATCTCAGATCGTCTTGGGTGCAACTAATAGGCGAATATCAATTTTCTTAGGCCATATTTTCTAGGACAAAGGTTATTTCCGAATCCTGTACTTTTGTTTATGTATTTTATTTTATGACCATTGATCATCTGTTTTAAATCGTTATAATCCTTCTAGTTTAAGGGAAGTATACAGACTTATTTCCCACAATTGCTATACTCGATCGACAAGCTGCAGATTAACGATCACTCGATCGAGCAGTATATTCGTTCGATCGAGCGTTTTTGACACCAAACCACTCGATCGGGCTGTTCTAAGTCACTCGATCGAGTTATTCCGTCTTCCTCCTGCTAGTTTTTGTCTGTTGAGCTGCTGTGTGACTACCTATGACCTCCCATGTTCATGGTCGGTTTGGGGAGGTCCCTGTTCAGGACGTCTTGTATGTATTCCGACTCCAGTTATCCTTTTCTCCTTAGTTTGCATTTCTTTCCCTATTTTTGGTACAATGAGGGCATTGTACGGTTTGGTTTGGGGAGGTATGCATCCATATCTGTGTCTGCATGTTTTCTTGCATTGTCGTTTGCATGTTTATTTATTTCTGCATGCATTGTCGTTTTTAAATTCAAAAATCACATAAAATTCTAAAAATTTCACGTTTAATTTGAGTCGGAACGTTTGAACTTTGACGCTACATTGAATCCTTACCTCTTCCCTGCCTATTCTTGACATATTGTTGGCATGATAATGTGTATAATCTACGAGTTTTTGTTTCTCTCTTATCTGAACAAATAGACTTGACTCATATATTGGCAAGCTACATTACATTCTAAGGTTAGAGCTTTATAAACTGGTGACATTCATGACCGGTTTCATTTAGAATATGAGTAGTTCTCTCTGTAAGGCACGTAACATCAATTTGCATAAGCATGAGTCTAGTCTTCTTAATACTTGTATGCATTCGGTCTGTGGATGGTGACACATATAGGAGAGGCAGTTTCCTTTTATTTCATTCTACCCGTGAGCCTCAAATAGCCAAATTGCCTTTTTGTCCTATTAGCTACATCCTATAATTTTGC
This sequence comes from Silene latifolia, assembly GCF_048544455.1. Taxonomy (NCBI): domain Eukaryota; kingdom Viridiplantae; phylum Streptophyta; class Magnoliopsida; order Caryophyllales; family Caryophyllaceae; genus Silene; species Silene latifolia. The sequence continues at coordinate 141,480,661 of NC_133538.1, forward strand.
CTACCCTAGCCGACCTAGTGATGAGTAGCTAATTGGAATGCTTTACTGCAATTTGGTTATATATCTGATTTCAGAAGTCGGTCGAAGAATTGAAAGGAATGAAAAAAAAATGTTGTGAAAAAAAAATATATGGAAAAAGAATTGAAAAAAAAATGAAAAATGAAAAAAAAAAGAAAAAAAGAAAAATCATATGCGAAAAAACATGGAAAATTGTATAGATGATTTTTACTCCCATGTCTTATTTATATCTTTTGGGGAGTTGACAAGTTTATGGAGTATTGTGAGTTGAGTGCATCGAATTCGCACTGTTTTGTATTGTTATATTGCGTACGAAGTTGGGATGCAGTTCAATATTTGGATTCGTTGTTGCTAGCCTGGCTGTCAATACTACATTTCCAAATTCATCTGAGCCCCTTCTTACCCAATACCTCACTTACCCAAATGTAAGTCCTCAGCATGTGTCTTGGTCATTAGTTTGGTTGGAATGCGTATGTACGGTTGTAGAAGACTTTATTCATGTTGATTGCATGCATGTTCTTATAGGTCGAGTTAGGTGTGTGTGTCTTTACTTCTTTCTATCTTTCACATATATACTCACCCTGTGCTTAAATTTGAGTGATGAGCGACCTGTGAGAGTCCGATATCTTTGAGTCTTGCAAGGTCGACGGTTCAGTAAGTTTGAAACATTGATTTACTTTGTTTGCACTAATCACTTACCACTTTGTTAAGTTGTTGCATTAAATTGGTTTTGGCGGATAGTTTGTAGCTGATGCGTTGGTCCCGTTCCATTGTTTATTCTTAGTTGCATTCATATTTTGCTTGGGGACAAGCAAAGGTTTGGTTTGGGGAGATTTGATGCGTGTATTTTATATAAGGTTTTTACCTCATTTTTACACACATTTCTGTACTATTTTACGTGGCATCTTGCTACAAATACCCCCGAATAGTCTACTTTGGTTTGTCTTGTGTAAATTGCAGGTACAGACCGGAAAGAAGATAAATCGAGCCTAAACTCGCCCCATTTGCATACATTTATGGAGAATAAGGAATCGGAGCTTGGAATCTATCACTTTGAAGACGCGTGAGCTGATTTCGGAAAGTGTCGAAATGCCTTATGAGCTAAGATAGCTCGATCGACCATTTTTGCAGTCAATCGAATGCTTTATACCATGAAGATCACTCGATCGAGTAGTTCTCATACTCGATCGAGAAGGCCATTATAAGGAGTTACTCGATCGAACGGTTTTTCCATTCGATCGAGTGGAATTTATGCAAAGTTGATTGATCGAGTAGTTTATTTCTACTCGATCGAGAGGTTTCATCATTTAGTCGTGTTTTATATCCTATTTTCGTATGGGCTTTTGTAATTAGGCTTTTGGATTAGGTTTAGGGGGAGATTTCGTGTGCTACATTAGAGAGTAGACTGCGTAACTCTTCTTCACTTCATCTTACTCACTTTCTCTTTTTTCTTTACTCCTTTTTTACTTTAGACTACTCGGAGTCGGATTTGCATTCGGTACATTTTACTCCTTATTTCTTAATCGTAATTGCTATTTTAGTTCTTCCCTTTTGTTGTTGATATTCATTATTGCTTTACTCGATCTTACTATTTTTATTGTTATCATGTTTAATTTATATAATCTATGCATTATTATTGTTGATTCAATGATGATGCATAGCTGAATTCTTTTTGCTAAGACTAGGGAATCCATGATTATGAAGGAATAGTTATTCATTTATTAGGTTAATGCCTGAGTAGTCTTTGCTGTTAATCGCTGCAATTAATTATTTCTATCTAATTGAGTCGACGCAATTAGGCATTCAATCATAGTAAACCTTGACCTGGACCGGAAGGTTGGAAAGGGTGAGACTCGTAGCGAACAATAGGGCACCGTATTGAGGGCGGAAGCAAAGCTATTTGTGCTTTAGGGCGAATTGAGACTGGAAGGAGATATTCACTGCCCCATAGACCATACTTGCATTGACCTGAGACCTAGATTGCTTGACTGAATAATCATGGTGAACCGACTGTCTTAGCTGCTTTCTCCTTATTTGCTTAATCTTCATTCTCTTACCTTTTTTCTCTCTTCCTTTACCTCTTTAGTTTAGAAATCAAATTTACAAACCCCCCAAATTGGTTACTGAGACGAACTTAGGCAAAGCTGACATTTTCCCATCTCCCTGTGGAGATCGACCCAACTTCCCTAGCTATATTAGTTAGAGCCAATTGGTTATTTTTGATAGGTATACGACTGTCCTGTCACTATCTTTAGCTCGAATGAAAGAGAAAAGGAATAGCGAATAAGAATAAAAGAAGATAAATGAAAGAGTGATGAGATCAAATTACCAAACTCTTCAACGTCCTATAGGACAAGTGACCCTCCGCAGTCTAGATGAGGTGTCTGTTGTCCCAACTCTCAGCCCACTCAGGTGCTCCCCTCAGCTGATGACCACCTCGTCCGACGTTGTCCCGCCTCGGGGCCTCCTCCTCCTCGACAACCTCCTCCTCGACGACCTCGTCCTCAGCAGTTGCCACTGCAGCAGTAAAAGCCTGCTCTAATGCCTCCTCAAGCATACGAGAAGGGTTAAGAGCCGTGTCCACGTCCATGGGATCCCTCCCTGACGTAGAAGCCTCGTCGCCTATAAAATTAAAGTGAATTTAGGCCGCGTCAAATGACGGCGAGCCTTAGTTAAGGGATTTTCGAGCTTTCAAAGCTCTGAAATCGCTCTTTTCTCGCCATCTTTGGCCATTTTCCCAAAAACTTGACCGCTCATGTGGTAATATGGGTCAAGTCAAGTCCAAATTGAAGCCTAGTCATAGGTTTGAGTCGGAATTTCGACAGCATTCCGTTATAACAATTATGCCCTAGAAAAGTGTCCTGAAAAAGCCGTCACAAATTAAAATTCTGAAATGGTAGGAAGTTTACCCATCGTACAAGGATTCTAAATATCAAGTTTCATCACAAATGGGCAATCCTAAGCTATTTTCGAAGCAATTTACAGTTCAGCTGTGAGACCGTCTCAATTTCACTCAAATGCTCAAAACTCAATGAAAATTCGAAATGAATATATGGTTATGATCCTTATATTGCCAATTATCCATTTACTAAGTCAATTTTGCAAGGCAAAATCGTTTGGGGGAAAAGCCCCAAATTTTCGACATTTTTAGGGTTGGAAACCCTAATTTGTCGATCCAAATTTATCAAATATGGAAGATTAATGCAAAGATAATACACATACCTCGATTAGTCATGGCAAATGCAAGCTTTTGATCAAATTTTGGCGAGAAATGGTTGGAATTTGAGAGAGTATTAGACGGAATTATGTTTCGAAATTATGAATAAAACACGACTTTTATCGGGTTTTTACCCAGACGAAGCCACACTCAGTAAAGGACGCAGCAGGTGCTGCGCCTCTTCCAAGAGACGCAGCTCTTGCTGCGCCTCTTCCTCAGTTTCCCTCCAAGTTAATTTTCGAAGATTCGTTATAAGTTCGTTATTTGTGGGCCCATTTTTGGTGCGCCTCTTCCTCAATACCATATACCATATATTTGGTCTGTTTGATGTTTATTCTTCGCCTGGACCCGCATTTTCAAGCCAACTGCGAACTGTTGCGGTACGCTATCAAGACCTCTCTTGCCACAATAAGCGAGTACCCTCTGACAGGTGTTTCGACACACCTCTATTATGTTCCCCCAGCGAGAGTTCTGGACAGACAATTGTCCCTCTCAAGACGCGGAGGTCAGTCTCTATTCTGTTCCCCCAGAGAGAGTTCAAGACAGACAATTGTCCCTCTCAACACGTGGAGATCAACATCAACCTCAAGTTTTGCCGAAGTTTGTTTGAAAACCGACCCGAGCAGATTTCCCCAGCAGTTCCTACCGATGTCCTACTCCCTCTTCAATTTCACGTTTTGCTTTCCTTTGGAGTCTCAAGGAATCTCAGGTATGTTCTCTTCTTATGGCTGGAGAGCCTCCTTACGTAGTCTAATGGGCTTTAAACGACCCTCCTCAATAGGCGACATACTCTAAAATGTTCCCAACGACAGGTCATTGGCTCAGACACCTTGAGCCGCCTCGCGTCGCCTTAGTTGTCAGGTTGTAATCTTTGATTGAACTGATGGCTATAATTTGACTTTCGCCTTGTCCAAGCCTCAGTCAAAGTGGGGGCTCTGTAGATACCTCATTTATGCACCTCCCGCAAGCCACCTGGTGATGATTGGGCCGCATGTTTGGTACACGGAACGATTTATGACAGTTCTTAAGTTTATCGTCAAGTGATAGCTCAAATACTTGTGTCTACCTCCTACTTGTCATCTACGCGCCGATACGGTCGTTTTGACAGTAATTACAGTACATTTGGAGTCCGGGTCAAACACCGTCTTCATTTTCTAATAACCGTTTTAAAATGTCGAGTCACAGTATTCTGGAATGTTCCAAATACTTCTATTCCATATTTCAATCCTTTAATCTCTTTGGCAAAATATACCCCGGAAATATTATATAAAATATTAAGGAAATTAAGATCAAACCGCAATTCCATAATAGAAACGCGAAAATCTTTCTTCCGCAAGAGGAAACCACTTGGGAAAGGACGCAGCAGGTGTTGCGCCTCTTCCAAGAGAAGCAGTGGCTGCTGCGCCTCTTCCCCAGTTCCTTTCTGCATATTTTCAAATCTTTTCGAGATTCACTTCCAAAGTTTCTCCGAAACCCTAAGGCCTCCGTGTGATTAGTATAAATAGGGACCTTCGTTCCTCATATTTCTCACGCGAGTGTCCGCCCTTCTCTTCTCCCTTTGCATTCTAAGACCACGCTCTTGCTTTTTGGCGTCTACGTGCTTGAACTTTCGACCACGTAAGCTCGGATCTTTCTGAGTACCAGCCTCGTTTTGCATGACCGACCAATTTGACCAACTCCACATCAATCACCTTAATCAATCTTGTTTAATTTCCTCTTAGAGGGCACTTTCGTCGTACATTCGAGTCGAGCATCACTAAACGTTAACTTAGTCAATCCCGTTTCGTCAAACATGTAAGTTTGAGGGTGTAAATCCCTTATTTTATTATTGCACTTTATTTTTGTAATCATTTTTATAAGGTTTACGTCAAAAGCACATTCAAAACCGATTTATAAAACCTTGTTTTAAACCTTTTTTACGGAATAACAGGAGACAAACGTCGAGAAAGGACGCAGCAACTGCTGCGCCTCTTCGTAGGGACGCAGCACCTGCTGCGCCTCTTCCTGAGGCTGCCGCAGTTCCTGCTTCTTTTCTTCTTCCTTCGTCTTTTGTTCCTCTGTTCGTTTTGATTTGCCTTCAATTGTTCATGTTTTATTGACACGTTATTTCTAGCGTAATAATTTTGACATGTAATTCATTAATAACTAATTCAACTTTTTAATTCCCGACTTAAATCCCAAGTAATTCATATTTGCGGGTTTTCGTCATTAAAATCAATCCAGGTTTTAGGGGTTCGATTCATCAATATTGAGTCTCTAGAATCCATCGTTGATATATTTGTATCTGTTATTTATCGTCATCATAATTGGTTCTTTGTTAATAACCTGTTTAACCTATTTAATTTAATTCATTGTTAATCTTATTATTAATCTTATAATTCATTAATATTGTATTTAATTCGTTCCAATTAATTTTACCCGTCTTTATTGTTTTTATGACCAATTCATATGTAAATAACCTGCTAAATCCCTTCTATCCGAGTCAAATAATAATCAACCGTTAAATCACCAATTAACATTAACAACACGCAATTCCGGCTTCACAGCCAGAATTCAGGTCAGGAACAGACGCAACAACTGCTGCGCCTCTTCCAAAGGACGCAACTCTGTTGCGCCTGTTCGGGGTTGAATTTTGTCTCTGATCTCCCGTTTCTGCTTTGACCTAGTTATTAGCTTACGTATTAATTGACTATTAATTGTATTATCACTAATAATCTGTTCGTTTATTTATTTTCATTTTCTTTTCTCAAACCATCCGTTTTAAATGTATTTTCGATGTAAATCAATTAATCAATTGTAATTATTGTAATTTTAATTATTGCCTTTATTTATTTATCGTATTGTATGATTATTTACTTGCTCTCACAAGTAATTAATTCTAAATCATGTTTTGACCTAATGAGTGCTAAATTAATTGTTAACCGACATAGTTAATTTCACATGTTAGGATTAATTTATTGGAGGTTGCATTGCATGCATATAACTGACAACATATCGAGTATAGATAATTTCCCTAATCATTAGTAGAGGCCGCTATCAAGGCGGGCGGGATTAGGTGTTCGATCAAAAGAGCTTCCTAATACGTACCCTCACACCTTACTCCAGATCTCTGTGAACATCTGTGTTCATTGGAATCCACGAGAGTCATTCTAGACATAGAATGCTAAGGGTAACGAGTTCTTAGTGTCTATGTCACTACTTTGTGTCTTGACATGGCACGAGGTATTCGAACGGTTTCCAATTTTCCACAATAAATTGGTGGCGGCTCCACAAATTCAAAGCTTTCTCGCTTTCACCGAGCGACCCCCCGTGGGCCCGCGTCCAAAGTAGCGGTCTTTCGAAAGCCACGCTCGGCAGCGTAAAAATATGCTTTCGACCGGATCGCTTTAGATCGGTCGGTTTCGTCTCGGTAAAGGTCTCGAAACGATATAGAGATGTTCGGAGTTGCCACCAACCATTTGTGGGATGCTTGGAACCCGTTCGAATCCACTTTATACCTAGGTCAATCAAGGCAAAAAGCGGTGTTTGACATAGGTACTAAAGATAAGGACTCGTCCCCCTTTTAGCATTCTATGCCTAAAATGACATACGTACGCCCTGGATAAGGCCATCCACTATCCAAAGGTTCTGAGTAAGGCGTGAGGGTACGTATTGGGAAACCCATTAATCGGACACCCAATCCTGCCCGCGTTAGCGGCAACTACTGATCGATCGTAGTTATTTAAGTGCAAAAGTTGATAAAACGGTTTAAATGCATGAATGCGCATCCAAAACTCTTAAGCTAACATGTGAATATTTCCTAAGTCGGTTGTTTATGCATGTACCAAGAAATTGGTGTCAAAGTTGGATTTAGATTGGTTTGCATGTGAAAACGGAAATTAAACATTCATTTACCAAATTCGGGTTATGATGCTTAACGCGATCCATTTATTTGAAAAAGTGTGTTTAAAAGACAAAGTATAAAATGCAAACTCGTCAATGTGATCCGTCGCGTATTCGGGCTAACCGTATTCGGGATCGTCCTAAACAAGTACCAAAATGAGACAGAACAGTGCCAGGCAGCCCCATTGGGGTGCGAGCCTATTGGCGAGGGAAAGGGGTCTGCCCAGGTTTTGAAATGTAGAAAACAGGAGCTGCCTTGGGGCGCGAGCCATGAGCCGACCCAAGGGGCATCTCCTGGTTGTTAAAAAGGTTGTTTAAAACCGTTTTTTGTGATTAATGATTTGCAAGTATGGTTTCCATGACTCGGAATAATTACTATTATGTTAGTAATATTCGTTGTCGGATTTGCAAGTTTGGAAAGTATAGTTTACAAATAAAAAAGTAAAATGTTTGATTTGAACTAAATATGTTAAGTTCATTTCTTTGTAATTAGTCAAGTTTGTCATCGTACTCGGATTAAACCGACATGGTATAAAGAGCCAATGATGATTATGAATTATGATTAATATATTTACAAATGTAAACAAATAATAAAAATGGTAAATAAAATAAAAAGGGGGTTAAAATACCTTTTAATTTGTAATTAACCAATAATATCATCGAGATACGGAATAAACCGTCATGGTATAAGGAACCAAGGATGATTTTTGTAATGGTCAAAATATTTGTCATAAAAATGAATTAAAATGGTAAAAAACCGATTACAAATAAGAAATGATATAAATAGGAAAGGCGAGAACAAACACGTTTGAGTCTGACCCGAGACCCACAAGAGGCGCGAGCCTCTTTGCATAGCAAAGGGCTTCTGTCTCGGGCCAAAACTCGGTTTTGGCTCGTCTAACCTATATTTGAATCGTGTCATGCATTGTTCATGCATATAAACTCATAAAAACAGTAAAGACATGAAATAAATGAGATATTTACACCCTCAAACTTACGTGTATTGATGTTTGCGTGGTAGACGACCTTAGAGACGATTTTCTCATAGCGACTACTCGCGATCAAAGAAGTTTAAAAAGGTGCCTTAAAAAAGGATTTAGTTTTGAAAATAAGTTGAAAATATGTTGCTGAAAAACATGTTGATTAATGTTGAGTTGGTTGAATGGGTCGGTCGAATGCACGGCGACGGTACCAAACAAAATGTGTAAGGCTTGTGTTTACGATCGGTAGGTCGTAAACACGTGTCGATTTTGTGACTTAGGAAGTCGCGTCTAGAATTTTAAGGGAGAAGGAGGGGGCGGACTCTCGCGTGAGTTTTTTGGTGTGTGATGGTGGGTATTTATAGACAAAAGGGGGTGGTAGCAAGTTGGTTAGGTTTGCTTGCTGGCCAAGGGCATGCCTAAAGAGGCGCGAGCTACCTCGTGATGGAAAGGAGTGTATTGTCCCTTTCAATTTGGACGTGGCCTATTCTCCATCCATTGTTGATATGTGATATTCATATAAGATGTCGTGTAAAAATATGGGCATCTAATAAGATGATTTTGCTGTTACAGAGGTAGGTGTTTTGTGTGCTTGACTCGGGTTTGACCCGTGTGAGTCGGGATTTGAATTTGGAGTCGGCTTTTGGCTCGGTGTCGGTTTAGACTCTAAATAGGGTCATTTTAATGGAAATGACATGATAAATACATTCATGGCTTATTTTCGACATTCGAGATTTGGTTTGACTCGAGTTATGGGTTTCTGAGTCGGTTTTGGGTCCGAAGATGGTTTTGACTCTAATTAGGGTCATTTTAATGGAAATGACATGATAAAGGCATTCATGGCATTATTTTTGACATTCGGGATTTGGGTTGACTCGGGTTGACTCAGGTTTACTCGAGTTGCGGGTTTCTGAGTCGGTTTTGGGTCCGAAGACGGTTTTAACTCTAAATAGTTTTATTTTAATGCAAATGAAGTTAGAAAACCATTTATGAAATCATTTTTCATATCCGAGTAGTGCATTAAACCATCTCATGCTAGCCAATTCACGCACGCATATCAAAAACACGTTATAGTCCGATCATCATCGGGTGGTTTTTAGAAGGTGCAGATACTGGGTATCTACACATGGCGAGAATAGTCAGTTGACGGAGGCATCAAGTGCATCACTTCTAACATCTTCTTACTAACATGGTAACAGAAGACAAATGGCAAGGGTGTAACAATAGGAATGAAAATCTGTACGACATTGAAAACAAAGACAACAATGAAAAGAAAGCCGAAAATGAAAAGAAAGACGCTTAGTTTAGAACAACCATGGTAATGTAAAAATCTTGAAGGACTTACCAACTCCACGTCTGCAAAGTTGACATCCAATGAGTCAATGCGTTCATTAAATTAAGTGACTCGTATTAGAGAATAAAAACCTGTAGTAATTGGACACTTATTTGATGCATGTTCAGTGTTGTTTAATCCACCTAGATTGATATTTCATGCATCTACAAGGTTACTTCATGCATTCAAAAGCCTATTGCAGCCCGAGGTTGAGAACAGCCATGGAACACTTACGTCAGTTGTCTCTGTGATAAATAGACGGCAAGGGAATTTACGATCTCTGAATTTGTTTCCCTCATTCAAATAATCACACCATACAGAAATGACATCTGTATGAACTCGGCGATCAAGAAGCAAACTCTTCATATGACTTCGTGTGAGAGTCTTGCCCACACAGCTAAATAAAACCTTCTTATACAGTTATGATAACATAAAACCTTAGTAATATACAAAGAAAATATAATACATATATGCCGAATAAGATTAAAAAAATATAGGAGAGTGATACGTACTCTTCATCTAAGTCCTCTGAAAATGCATAGTCTCCTACCAGTTTTTCTGACCGACTTAAGTCACGAACCATGTCCACGTTTCTGATAAAGTAAGGTGACCGGTAAACATTCACTACCGCAACACACTTCTTAGGGAGCACCCTTCTACCAGCCACCTGCCTCTCAATGGCATAATCTGAGGGGGCAGTTGGAGAAGAGGGCGCAATTGGCGATTCATCCAACGATACTTGAGAGGATATAACTACAAGCGGTGGTTGAGATGGTTGGGACGAGATCAGAATTGGCGATATTGGCGATAAAGGACGAACTACTGGAACAGACGACGTAGTTGTTGTGCTTGAATGAGGAACACTTGAAGCAGCCTGCAACTTGGACTCAAGGAACTCTTGAGAGTTATATGGTGCATCATCACCACTAAAAAGGCTGAAAGACGGTCCTTCTAGAATCGCCTTTTCTCTCTTTTCCTTTTCCTTTTTTTCCTTCCAACAAATTTTCATGATGCGAATCAAACACCTTGCCAACATGAGTGTATGCATCATTAAGGATTCCTTCTAATTCAGCAATGACAGTGGGATTGTCTTGAAACGCATCATCTGCACAACTCGTGTCAATCTACTCCTTCTTCAACTCCTCCTCCACTTTACCCTCATCCTTCTTTAACTCCTCCTCCACTTCCCCCTCCTCCTTTCTCTCCTTTAATTCATTCTGATCTTTCTCCTTATCCCCCTCCACTTCATCCTCCTCCATCTTCTCCTTGGAAGCACCCTCCCTTTCACATTCAGCACCTTCCCTTTCACCTTCTTCTGTACTCTACTGTGAAAGGGAAAATCCTTCAAATAAACAATCTGCCAACTTTGACATTTGCGTGACAGCAGGAAAAGTGGGAGCCTTACACTTAGCATTTCTAACTGCTTTGGTAAAGTCACCATAAATGTCTGCATGTTGAATGGCTGTGCCCACCAAAAACTTGATGGATTCTTTCCTTTCATCAACCGGTTCTGCTTCAAGTTCAGGTTGAGGTTCAGGTTCAGGTTGAGCTTCAGGTTCAGATTCAGGTTCATGTTGAGGTACAACATAAGCAAATATGGGTTCAACAGAGCCCTTGCCAAAGCCGCCCCCTTATGCTTCTCCAACTTAGCCCTTTCTCTAATTTTCTCATCCGTTCAATTCACTAATAAGGGAAATGATTGACGCACCGTTCTCGTCATGAAAACACATCTATCCAAGTAGATAATTTAAAAAATCAGAATCGATCCCTTAAAATAAGTTTTAGGGGAATTAGCTATAGCCGCCTTCCAGGACATGACGTTGCTGATCATATGGGACCGTGCAAATTTGCACCAATTCATGTTAGGGACATCAGACAGATTTGAAAGGGAGCTTAATATCCGAGGGCTAGGATGATCACCTACTACCCCCATCAAGAGAACATTGACGATATAGATGAGGAAATTCCTCTTGAAATCATCTCCACCATCCCGTTGTTCCATCATCTTAACTAAGAGAACCTTTTTCGAAATATCTGAGGTGGTAAACTGAGCCTTATACCTCTTGACAGCCTTTGTGTACTCCTTTTCCTTACAGAACATTCCAGCTGCAACAATGTCAATCGGTCCTATAGGAAGTCCAGTTGCAACGTGGACATCCTAATCAGTGATAACCAGATCGCGGTTCATCAATGAACAGTTGAACGGATTAAACGTCTCAACAATCCATCTCGCCAAATCACCATTGATTTCTTCTAACTGAAGCTGTAACAAAACTCCAAACCCCATACTGTGGTTGGCTTCAATTTGCTTTTCGGATGGGCCCAATTTTATTAAATTAGTGATCAAGGAAGGACTCATCCGAGTGAGAAGGGGCTTATACTTGTTAGAACGCTTTATTTTTTTTTTGTAGTTTGCCTTGGCCCTTTGCTTATTTCTGGAGCCTTCCTCTTGTTCTTGTTAGGAGGCAAATCTGCTGGGACTTCCACGTGAACTTTGGTTTTAATGCGCGGACTCCGTCGACGCGGTGAAATTTGTTCTGCCTCTGCTAGTGTAATAATTGGTTTGGGAGTATTATTTGTCAAAGTAGTTAACATCAGTAAGGCAGCTTATTTCATGTATATACATAGTTGTTTAATGGGCATAGATAGTTATTAGATGCATATACAAGGTTGGTCCATGAATTCGTAAGACTATTTCACCCTAAACCAAACAGTAATTAGCTTCACGAAGGCAGCTTATTTCATGCATATACAGGGTGGTTGTTTAATGCACATAGAGTATTTTTTTATGCATCTATAAGATTACGCCATGCTTTCATGAGTCAATTGCACCCCAAATCCACTGGTAATGAGAATCAAAAAGGCAGTTTATTTCATGCATATACAGCCTTGGTTAATGCAAATAGATTGCTTTTTTATGCACCCATAAGTCATGCATTCTTAAGTATATTGGACCCCAAACCCTGGCCATTATTAAGTCTATTGTTCGGGAAAGGGTTTAGGGTTAGATTAGGCGGACCGCTACCGCGGGTCAGAGTGAACCCCTTTTTGGGGACGGGGTTAAATATAGGGACCCGGGTATCCTAAAACGGGACGGAAAATGGTTTAGGGTTGGATTAGGCGGACCGCTACCGCGGGTCCGCCTAATCCAACCCTAAACCCTTTCCCTTGATATTGTTATTAGAACAGGAAAACCTAAAGACATCCTAGAGGGGTCAGAGTGAACCCCTTCTTGGGGACGGGGTTAAAAATAAGGGCCCGGGTATCCTAAAACGGGACGGGAAAGGGTTTAGGATTGGATTAGTAGCGGTCCGCCTAATTCAACCCTAAACCCTTTCTCTTGCTATTGTTATTCGAACGGAAGGAAAGCCTAAAGACACCCTAGAGGTGTTAGAGTGAACCCCTTTTTGGGGACGGGGTTAAAAATAGGGGCCCGGGTATCCAAAAACGGGACGGGAAAGGGTTTAGGGTTGGATTAGGCGGACCGCTACAGCGGGTCTGCCTAATCCAACCCTAAACCCTTTCCCTTGCTATTGTTATTTGAACAGGAAAACTTAAAGACACCCTAGAGGGGTCAGAGTGAACCCCTTTTCAGGGACGGGGTTAAAAATAGGGGCATGGGTATCCTAAACCCATTCCCTTGCTATTGTTATTCGAACGGAAGGAAAACCTAAAGACACCCTAGAGGGGTCAGAGTGAACCCCTTTTTGGAGACGGGGTTAAAAATAGGGGCCGGGTATCCTAAAACGGGACGGGAAATGGATTAGGGTTGGATTAGGCGGACCGCTACTGCGGGTCCGCCTAATCCAACTCGAAGCCCTTTCCCTTGCTATTCTTATTTGAACAAGAAAACCTAAAAACACCCTAGAGGGGGTCAGAGTGAACCCCTTTTTAGGGACGGGGATAAAAATAGGGGCCCGGGTATCCTAAAACGGGACGGGAAAGGGTTTAGGGTTTGATTTGGCGAACCGCTACCGCGGGTCCGCCTAATTCAACCTTAAATCCTTTCCCTTTCTATTGTTATTCGAACGGAAGGAAAACCTAAAGACACCCTAGAGGGGTCACAGTGAACCTCTATTTGGGGACGGGGTTAAAAATAGGGGCCCGGGTATCCTAAAACGGGACGGGAAAGGGTTTAAGGTTGGATTAGGCGGACCCTAACGCGGGTCCGCCTAATCCAACCCAAAACCCTTTCCCTTAATATTGTTATTCAAATAGGAAAACCTAAAGACACCCTAGAGGGGTCAAAGTGAATCCCTTTTTGGGGACGGGGTTAGAAATAGGGGCCCGGGTATCCTAAAACGGGACGGGAAAGGGTTTAGGGTTGGATTAGGCGCCAACCCTAAACCCTTTCCCTTGCTATTGTCATTCGAACGGGAGGGAAACCACAAGGCATGGTTGGTTAATGCATATGGATTGCTTTTTGATGCATCTACAAGGCTACTTGATGCATTCAAAAAAGTATTGCACCCTAAACCATCACCATTAATATTGGAAGAAACGACATGGACTGGAAATCTTTAAAAGGGACAAGAAAAGGTAAACCCTCACCATTGTTGTTACCAGAAAGCATATCTGGTGTTAGTTGCTCAGTAACTTTTGGTTGGATACGCGGATTATGTCGACGCGGAGGAATTTGTTCTGGTTCTGCAGCTGTAGTACTTGGCCTGGGAGGATTATCTGTCAAAGTAAGTAGGTTAAGAAGGCAGCTTATTTCATGCACATACAGGGTTATTTTAATGCACTTAGATTGTTTTTTATGCATCTACAAGGCCGTTCCATGGATCCGGAAACTTCATGTAATTATGAAACAATAAAAGCTCGATGATTAACAAAATAAGGAAAAGAAACTTCATTAATAAAACATATCATCCATACATGACAAAGTTTTATAACATCCAAAATGAAAAAAACCCGACTACATAATTATACAAAGGTGGCTTAATACATGGAATTATACAAGAGTACTACAAAAGACTGAAAATAGGGCAACTTTAACACCTGAACGGTTACAGGCCTAAATACACAGACATCAAAATGCCAAAAAGTGGTACAAATTTGAGCAGTTGAGTTATATATCGAGGAAAAAACCGAAAAAAGGGAAAGTTGCTCGAGTTGTTAACTCTGTTGAAATGGCAACTGCTATGTCATGTGCTGGAGATGGCATAGCTAAAGCATGAAGCAACTCATTCACATGTGCGCGTTCAGCATCATCAAGAGCGTTAAGGTGTTCTCTTTGAAAAGAATTTTTCTCTTGTTGATGATGCAGGAGCAGTTTAGCTTCCAAATCTTCAGTCATAAAGGATTTGCATCTTTTATAAATTATTCTAGGACCCCTAAGAATAATTCTGACACCATTGATATCATTGGTCCGTAGAGAAAGGCCATATGCATGTTCAATGCGAGGTGCACTTGGGTGTATGAGGAAAAGCTGAGACCAATTCTTACAGACCAACACCATGTTTGCCTTATCTTCGTAACAATTGACTCGGTTAAATATGTTAGTCACTAGATCTTGATTATTAACATCATCAAGTTGGGCTTGATAACAGTTGTCAGGGAGCTGAACTTTGACTAAGGGAGCAAATGACAAACTCATAGCCTCTTTTTTTTCTCTTACGTAATTCACGGCAAAAAGTGCTTTATCTTCTGCAACAATATTGACTACCCACCCCTTGCACCAATTGACCATTCTTGGCTATGTATAAGTAATTGACCAGTAAGAGAATGACCTACAAGCATCAAAAATTGAACTCTCGAATGAAAAAAGCAGATATAAAAACTAGTAAGGAAAAGAGTACAAGCATTCCGTCATTTGAAATATCACATTAAGCATGCGGAAAAACACTAAGATAAATTCAGGAAATATCACATTAAGCATGCAGTACAGGTATTGCATCCAAGTTTAGAGAGAGCATTAAAATGTAGTCTATCATTATTTTGGGGTAAGGGATGAAACACAAAAACAGACAAAGCTATGCAGATATTCTTACTCAACGTACTTTGGTCAACAACATCATTTATGCTTGAATTTGTTGGGTTTGGTGGGAAATAATCTTTCACTGATCTAACTCCTTTTATTTGTGTTTTTTTTTACTGGTATTTTTTTCTTCCTTGCAACAGTCTTTCGCCTCATATCTGTGAATGCATTGACTGATGTTAACACGGGTGAAAATAGAAATTTCGGCCAATGCACAACCGAGAGCATTAAAATGTAAACTAAATATGCAGATTTTTCGAGTCAAGGGTCATCTACTAATTAAGCATTGGCACCTTATCGACAATGGACCAATTGCTAATTTTGAAGTGACACCTTGTTTGATATGGACAAAACCTTATTTGATGCACATTGAACCCTATTTCATGCACACTGGACCTTATTTCATACATGTACAGAGGACGGGTATCCTAAAACCTAAGCCTACTTGGCTAAAAAAATGCTGAAAACATCAAGCAACTACCAGCTGGACTATTGTTTCATATCCGAGCAATATAGATCATTAAAAACCAAAAGACCTTCACAAATCCGCAAATTCAATTATACAAAATTACTTGAACATGCAATCAGAACAAAAATGCAAAACTCACTAAACTATAAGCAACATATAAACTCTGAATTTCTATGCAAATGAGTTCAATGCATAGTCTTGACGCTTGACACAATCTGATGTTGCTGCAGAACGCCTTGATAAATGTACAAATTTGATTCTAAATAAATTCAATGCGAATTGGTGACACAATCAGATTATCATGCTAGACACTCGAAAATTATAATCCGTAGAACCTAAACCTATAGCAAACATCCGAAATCATCAAGCAAATTGACAAATCTTAGAAATATAGATCATTAATAATCCAGAGATCAACTAAATTCCACATTTTCGAAACGTAGAACAAAAACTCGAACATGCAGTCGAAAATAAGACTAGAAATCTAAGAATTCGTCATAGAATAACAATAAAAGACCTTAATTAGGGAAACTACTGCAAATTAGGGTTAATAGCTGGATAGGAATTGATGAATGTCGGGGAAATTGATGAATGTCGGGGGAAAATACATGCATGATAAAATTAGAGTACAATCGCCATTAATTTCAGAAGCATATTACCTTAATTTGTAGGAATGAGATTGATAAATCTCGGGAAAATGCTGCTGATGAATGGATTGAACCGTAATTTGAGAAGCAGATGATCGGAGACGATGAAGGTAGAAAAGAGATGATCGGCGACGATGATCGGAGAAGACGATCAGAAATGGCGACGGAGATGATGATGGTCGAAGAGAGAGAAGAAGATGAGTGAGAAAGTGAAAATGGGGAAATGATTGAAATTGAAGGGTTGGGGGGGAGGGGGGTGTGCGCGTAAAATTATTATTATTATTAGTATTATTAATTATTAATGTTAGTATTAGTAGTATTATTAGTGATTCTCATGGTTCTCAACATCCTATTGGTTCTCATATGATCCCGAATCTATATATATATATAATTTATATATATATATATATATATATATATATATATATATATATATATATATATATATATATAGGCCGAATCCGGTGAGGCCATTAATTATGGCGAAGCGGTCGGCCTCACCAAATTCCTTCATTAATCCTTCATTTATAGACTAACTTCCTATTCTTCATTGGGCTGAAAATTGAGGGGTCATTCCAAATCTTTTCATTTAGCCCAAAATACTTTATCTCACTAAAATATTAAATCATACAATAGCCCAATTACACACTATCTCTCTAAAATATAAAAACAAAATTATTTTCTTGAAAAACAACATTCAACAACGTTCGTTCAACGGAAATTCTTCAACAAGCAAACTCTCGTTGTTCAACGGAAATTCTTCTGCAAAGCTCATCAATTTGTTCATCGATTATTCGTGGATTTCATCAAAACAACATTCAACAACGTTGATTCAAGTAATTTCAGAAAAAAAATCGATTAATTTCCAGGTAATTTCATAATTTTGATCAAAATTGAGTATATTCATACAATTCTGTCAATTCACTCATAAATTCATGATATCAGGTTCGAATTTGATGAAATTGAACGATTTTGTAAATAGAATGTTCGAATTTGACCAATATTTTGAGCGATTTCCTTTTTCTCGCTATTTCGTACTACTTACTAAATTGTTTTTGACGATTTTGCAGCTCTAATTGCTATGGAGATTGTAGATATCACAATGAATAATGATAATAGTGTTATTGAATCAGGTATATCGTTTTTTATGTAATTTTTGTAAAATCTCATGTTTTCTGATTCAAATTGCATTTGTCAAAATTTCTGCTCGATTATTATGGAATATATGGATCGATATTGTATTTCAGTTTTTTTGCAAGGTTTAGTTTATGAATTGAGTTGAATTCATGAATCTTACGACCTAATTGAGTGACTGTAAGAGTTTGTTGAATTGTTACTGTAAGAGTTTATGAATTGAGTGGATTTTGCTGTTTGGTGAATCTCAGACCTTATTTTGTGAATCTCAGACCTAGTTTAGTGAATCTTAGAGCTTGTTTTATGAAACTTGGTCATCATAAGTTGTTAGAATCACCTTTGCTGCTCTTTTACTTATTTTGTGAATCTTAGACCTTATTTTGTGAATCTCAGACCTTACTCAGTGAATCTTAGCAAATGATGATAGTGTGATAATTAAATAAAACTTAAAAATCTTCACCAATTTTTTTAAAATTATTTGAACTAATAATCTGATACTTTATTTAGTGAATCTCGGACTTTATTTGGTAAATCTCAGCCTTTATTTAGTGAATCTTGAGCCTTATTTTTTTAATCTCAGTTGTTAAACGTTACTGATGCAATTTATTTATTTCTTTTTGTGTGAAGCAGAGACCGTAGTTTGTGAAACTAGAAGGTTATTTTATGAAACTTAACTAATATATACAACCTGGGTAAGATTAAAAACTGAACTAATAATCTGAACCAAAAAGTGAACTTGTGAATCTCAGTCCTTGTATTTGTGAATCTTAGAGATCTTTTTGTGAACCCTTTAGGAATGACCTATTCTGCTCTTTTCCTTGCTCAGATAATATCCTCAGACTTTATTTGTGAATCACAGACCTTATTTAGTGAATCTTAAACCTTGTTTTGTGAATGTGAGATGTGACTTTGTGAACCTTTTATCTTCTTAGGTATTGATTCAAATGTCAACAACAAATCACAGTGTAGTGTGACGCCTCGTGTTGGTTGTGGTGAGGTTCCTTGCTCTAATGTTGGTTCTCGTCAGGATGGTGAGGGTTCTACTGTTGTCTTAACAACCCCTACAATGCCAACTATTTCCACACCAACTACTTTGGTAACTTACACACCGGGTGGCACTGAGCAATGGATAAGTAGGATTGAAGAGAAGTTTACACCCGTGCTTGGCAAAACATTTGTGGACTTAGAGTGAGCAATGTTGTTCTATAAAATTTATGCTACTGCTTATGGGTTTGAAGCAAGGAAGTCCTCAACTAAGAGGTTTAAAGATGGTATTATTCGAACAAAATGCATGGTTTGTCATCGTCAAGGTTTTAATAACAGGAAAAATCGTCCTCCCAAAGCTGATGCAAAAACAACAACTGTTGAAACTAGTGACAAAACAAAAGCTGGTGCAATAAGTGCAAATAGAAAAACAAAAACTGCTAAAACCAGTACGAAAATGGGTGGAGTTGCAGGTGCGGGGAAGCTGAGAGTTCCAATAAGCAAAGTGGTACAAGAATAACTAAAATTAAAAGGTGGGGTTGTGAAGCAATGATAAAATTCATGTTCCATGAAAAGATGTACAAGATTGAACAATTCCGTGAGGGTCACAATCACCCAGTGATGCCTGTCAAAAATAGGGAATTTGAGAAACTTGTTCTTAATATAAATCAACTGGACGAATATCATAAGCAATTGATTATCCAAAATTCGAGATTGAATGTCGGGGCTAGTTTAACATACAAATTATACAAGGAAAAAGGAGAGGGTTTCGAAAATGTTGGAGCTACCCTTACGCAGATCAAGAATTTCCAAAGGGAAGTAAAGTGTCAACTTAATGGCAAGGATGGACATATGTTCATCTCTCGTTTAGAAACCCTCCGAGAAACAAAAGGGTTGGTATTTTCATATGAAACAGATGCTGACAGTGCTTTGACAAGAATTTTTTGGGCAAATGCGGATTCCATCAGATGTTACGCATTGTTTGGTGATGCTATTTCATTCGATCCAACCTATAGAACGAACAAATATAACATGAAATTTGCACCTTTCACTGGTATTGACAATCACAAAAAGTCAATAACATTTGGATGAGTGCTTTTAGATCATGAAGACGATGACTCATTTATTTGGGCATTTCAGCAGTTCCTGAAAGCAATGGGTGGCAAAGAACCCAATTACATCATCAGTGACCAAGATGCCGGAATAATAAATGCAGTTCCAGGTATGTTTGGAATATCTTACTTTTGTGAAACTGGTTATTTATTTGGTGAATCTAGGAACATTATTCGTGAATCTTGAAGTTTATTTTGTGAATCATATAGCATGTTTTGTTATTTCTTTTATCTTGTGAATCTGAGACCTTGTTTTGTGAATCTCATATCTTATCTTGAGAATCTCAGACCTTATCATGTGAATCTCAGATCTTGTTCAGTGAATCTTTGGCTTGTTATGTGAAACTTGGTCGTGGTTTAAAATCATCTATTTTACTCTTAATTTTGTGAATCTCAAACCTTATCTTGTGAATCTCAGACCTTGTTCAGTGAATCTTTGGGCTTGTTATGTGAAACTTGGTCGTGGTTTAAAATCATCTATCAGTCTCTTAATTTTGTGAATCTCAGACGTTATCTTGTGAATATCAGACCTTGTTCAGTGAATCTCAGGGCTTGTTATGTGAAACTCGGTCGTGGTTTAAAATCATCTATTTTGCTCTTAATTTTGTGAATCTCAGACCTTATCTTGTGAATCTCAGACCTTGTTCAGTGAATCTTTGGGCTTGTTATGTGAAACTTGGTCGTGGTTTAAAATCATCTATCAGTCTCTTAATTTTGTGAATCTCAGACCTTATCTTGTGAATGTAACACCTTGTTCAGTGAATCTTAGGGCTTGTTATGTGAAACTTGGCCGTGGTTTAAAATCATCTATTTTGCTCTTAATTTTGTGAATCTCAGACGTTATCTTGTGAATCTCAAACCTTGTTCAGTGAATCTCAGGGCTTGTTATGTGAAACTTGGTCGTGGTTTAAAATCATCTATTATGCTCTTAATTTTGTGAATCTCAGACCTTATCTTGTGAATGTCAGTCCTTGTTCAGTGAATCTTTGGGCTTGTTATTTTGTTATTTCTCTTATTTTGTGAATCTGAGACCTTGTTTAATGAATCTTAGAGCTTGATTTGTGACCAAAGATCTCTAACAATAGATAATGTGGATTTTGTGACTTCCGGCCGTGTTCAAAAAAGCAAGACATCGCTTTTTCATGTGGCACATTATGAAGAAAGTAACAGACAAGGTTGGGAGCACAATTTGCAAAGAGACTGATTTCTTAAGTCGTCTGAACAATGTTGTCTGGAGCGAGGACTTGGAGCCTGAGGAATTTGAAGAGAATTGGGCTTAGGTCATTAGCGAGTTTTCGTTAGAAGAAAATAAATGGTTGACTGACAAGTTTGCGAAACGAGATCAGTGGATACTCGCTTATTTAAGGAATGTGCCGATGGGCAACATTTTAAAAACCACACAAAGATCAGAGAGTTCAAATAGCTTCTTCAAGAGATTTGAAAATAAATATAGGACACTTGTAGAATTTTGGATGAGATTTGAGAGTGCCATGGACCAACAGAGGCACAATCTAAAGCTTCTTGAAGCACAGAGCCACAACTCAATGCCTGAAACCCTATTCGGGTCAAACTGGGAGGCCCATGCAGTGAAGTTCTATATATATATGTATATATATATATATATATATATATATATATATATAAATAGAAATTGAATCATGTGAGGCACCCTCCTTAGGGTGAGGCGGCTGAACCATTTGCTCACCATTGGATCTAATTATTACAAATGCACCAGATGTTGACACGTGTCCCCCATATATACTCCCCAACTAACGCACTTCCCTCATTTACAATCTCACTTCCTCTCATTTATTTCTCTCTCTTCCTTCACAGCTAATTTTCCGCCATTATCACCATTACAAGCTCATCTATTCCGCCATTATCACCATTACTCCGTCTTCGCCATTCACTCTAGCTTCGCCATTCGCCATTCACTCCGTATTTGCCATTCGCCATTCGCTGAACTTCGTCTTCCGCCATTGAAGTCGATTTCTCCTTTTCTTCGTATGTTCCTTTCCGCCATTGAAGTCGATTACTCAGTTTTCTCTTATTTTTCTATTTTCCTTTACTCGACTTCGTTTGATTTTTATGCATTTCGTTTCTGCTCGATTATGCTTGCAATTAGATTGAAACTTTCTCTTATTTTTCTATTTTCCGTTTCTTTACTAAATTATTGTTGTTATTATGCATGTTTTGATCGCTTTGTGAGCATAATCGAACACAGTAGGAACGCATAAAATCAATTCTAGTCGATTTCCCCGCTTTTTCGTATGTTCCTTTCTATTTCAAACTTCTGAAACCAGTAGCTTATTTTGTGAATGTAGGAGGTAAATTTGTGAAACCAGTAGCTTATTGTTATATTATCTTCAAACTTGGACTTAATGTTTGTCATCTGTTTGTTAAGATTTCGTTTACCTGCTTTTGTGAAACCTAGAACTTATTTTGTGAATCTAGGAGGTAAATTTGTGAAACCAGTAGCTTATTGTTATATTATCTTCAAACCAGTAAATTTGGCTGCGTGTTGCATTTTCTGCTGTTGTTGTTGTTGTTTCTCTGCATGTTGCATTTTCTGCTGTTGTTGTTCTCATTGAATAAGGTCTGAGATTATTCAAAGGTTTGCATAAATTATAGAGGTTGGCATAAATTACACTAGCTACTTTTTGTCTTCTGCTGTTGTTGCTTGACTGTTAATTGAATAAGGTATGCGATTACAAAGAAGCAGAGAAACAAATTAAGAAGAAAAGAGCAAAATAGATGATTTAAACCACTTATAATGACCAAGTTTCACAAAACAAGCTCTTAGATTCACTTAATAAGGTCTGAGATTCACAACACACGGTCTGTATATTCACCAAATAAAGAAATGAGCAAAACAGATGATTTTAACCACTTATAATGACCAAGTTTCACAAAACAAGCCTTTACATTCACTGAACAAGGTCTGAGATTCACCAAACAAGGTTTGAGAATCTAAACCTTTTTATTTTCCCGGCTTTTGTGCTTCCTAGATCTAATTTTGTGACCCTCCTTCACCTTTGTTTATTTTCCAAGCTTGTTAGTCCAACTACCTAGGAATTTGTGTTTTGTATTTTCACATTTCTTTAGTTTAACTAATATTTGTATTTCACTTGTTTCATAGACAAGTATGACACCTTGGTGAAATGGTTGTGTTGTTAATCTTCTTAACGAAGATCAAGTGTCATTTCGCGCACTTTATGTCACTGAAAAACAAACAGCTATGGATTTCTTTTTTTCGCCGTTAAAGGAAGTTATAGTGCCTGGCCGTCACTATCAAGCATGTCATTCTGTTATTAATAATCAAGATCTTATGCAAAAAATCTTCTCTAAAATTAATCATTACGAAGATAAAGCACATATGGCGCTTGTATGTCGAAATTGGGCACAACTATTTCTGATACACAAAACTGCACCTGGGGTCACCTTGGTATATTGGCTTTCTGTAGACATAAATGATATGAATGGTGTTCGGACTATTGGTAGGGGTCCTAGAATAGTCTTTCAAACATGCAAATGTTTCATGACGGAGGATATGATTGCCAAATTCTTCTTTGCATTATCACCAAGCAAAAATTCCATCTCAGTACTCATCTCAATGCTCTTGATGATGCTGCACACAGTGCAGTTAATGAGTCATTGCATGTTTTAGCTATGCTGAGTGAAAAACGAGATATAGCTATTGGCATTGCTGCTGACTTACTAGTCACTCGTAGAGATATATCTTTTCTTGACTTACCTTTGATGCTGTATATATAGCCTAGAGTTGTCCCTTGTTTCTAATGTACTATCTGTGTAACTAGGGTTTTACACTTTAAGGTTTTAACTTTGCCCTTTTGTTATTTTGTATAATTTCGTAGTAGTGTCAACCTTCTGTATAATTATGTATGTCTTAGTTTAACATTTTGGATAACATAAATTATCATGTAATGTTGTACTTTGTTTTAAATATTTGCATGGATCACTTTTCTATGTATAATGCAATGTTCTTTACTTCTGATTTTCTATTTAATTTTGTATGTGTTTTCTTACATATTCTTCCATGCACTTATAATGACCAACTTATTTTGTGACCTTATTTTGTGAATTGTGGAACTTCTTTTGTGAATCTTGCAACTTATTATGTGAATCCTGGAACTTATTTTGTGAATCCTGAAACTTATTTTGTGAATCTTAGACCTTGTTAGTGAATCTGAGACCTTGTTTAGTGAATTTTCCTACTTCTTCGTACGATTTTCCCTTTTCTTACCTATTATCACTTAAATTCAGTTAATTGACCATAGCTTATTGTTATAATGTAATGTTCTTTAACAACTTATAATGACCAAGTTTCACAAAACAAGCACTTAAATTCATTGAATAAGGTCTGAGATTCACAAAACAAGGTCTGTGAATTCACCAAATAAAGGTATGAGCAAAATAGATGATTTTAACCACTTATAATGACCAAGTTTCACAAAACAAGCTCTTAGATTCACTGAATAAGGTCTGAGATTCACAACACAAGGTCTGTGAATTCACCAAATAAAGGTATGAGCAAAATAGATGATTTTAACCACTTATAATGACCAAGCTTCACAAAACAAGCCTTTAGATTCACTGAATAAGGTATGAGATTCACAAAACAAGGTCTGTGAATTCACCAAATAAAGGTATGAGCAAAATAGATGATTTTAACCACTTATAATGACCAAGTTTCACACAAAAAGCCCTTACATTCACTGAATAAGGTCTGAGATTCACAAAACAAGGTCTGTGAATTCACCAAATAAAGGCATGAGCAAAGTAGATGATTTTAACCACTTATAATGACCAAGTTTCACAAAACAAGCCCATAGATTCACTGAATAAGGTCTGAGATTCACAAAACAAGGTCTGTGAATTCAGCAAATAAAGGTGTGAGCAAAATAGATGATTTTAACCACTTATAATGTCCAATTTCACAAAACAAGCCTTTAGAATCACTAAATTAGGTCTGAGATTTACAAAACAAGGTCTGTGAATTCACTAAATAAAGGTATGAGCAAAATAGATGATTTTAACCACTTATAATGACCAAGTTTAACAAAACAAGCCCTTACATTCACTGAATAAGGTCTGAGATTCACAAAACAAGGTTTGTGAATTCACCAAATAAAGGTATGAGCAAAATAGATGATTTTAACCACTTATAATGACCAAGTTTCACAAAACAAGCCCTTACATTCACTGAATAAGGTCTGAGATTCACAAAACAAGGTCTGTGAATTCACCAAATAAAGGTATAAACAAAATAGATGATTTAAACCACTTATAATGACCAAGTTTCACAAAACAAGCCCTTAGATTCATTGAACAAGGTCTGAGATTCACAAAACAAGGTCTGAGAATCTAAACCTTACTGACCAAGTTTCTTTATTTTGTGAACTTATTTCCCTTGCTTTGTGAATAATAGGCTTTACTGAGTTGTAGGAAGCAAGCCAAGCCAGGATGAAGCGACGTGTTGAGGACGTACTGAAGCTACTAAACCACTTTACTGAAGCACCTACTGAAGCTACTGAACCACTCTCTAAGCCCCGTACAAAAAAGACAAGAATTTACAAAGACAGATTGCCTGTGTTGAGGACTCGGATGTCTTCTGCTGGGCTTTACCACTTTCTCAACAATAAGGAGAATCCACCATCAGATAAGCAGATTGAAGCTATACAAGAAATGGGATTTGGTTCTCTATTGCATCTTAAAATAGATGTTGTTCCGGGTCACTTGGCGTACTGGCTAGTTTCAAATTATCACCCCTGTACAGGATCGTTGTGTGATGGGAAACTCCTTGTTTTAGGGGAAGATATCCATCTGTGCCTGGGATTGCCAATGGGTCCAAACATTGTCGAAAAAGCAAAAATTGGAGATAAGTGCCCTTCTTATGTGTCTCTTTTGGAGGAGTTCAGAAGTCAATACAAAGGTAGTTCCATTGACCTCAAACACATTATGGAAAAGCTCTCTACACAAAGAGATGGTGGAGATGATTTCAAACGCACTTTCATCATTTATATCTTCAATGCTCTTTTAGGCAGTGTTGTAGGCAATCGGGCAAGTTTGATACTTCTTAAAAGTTTGGTAAACACTGAGTTGATCTCCAAATTCAACTGGTGCAATTTCATCAAACGCAAATTGGCTGCCCAAGTTGAGTCTTGGCAAAAGGAGGAGTGGCATACCAAAAAGCTGAAAGAAAATTGGTTTGGTGGACCTATTATGGTATTGGTTTTCATTTATCTTGACCGATGTGTCTTCAGAGCACGCCTTGTTACTCGGCAGTTTCCAACGCTCTCAACTTGGACTAAAGAAGCTATATCCAAGAGAGTTAAGAACGAAGTGAATGACAAAAATTCGGATAAGAAAACTTTCGGCAGGGGTTCTATTGAGCCTCCAATGGTCATAAACCACCATATTCCACAGTTGTGTCCTCCCTCTCCAAAGATTGAGCTCGGCCAGTCTTCCAAGTCAACAATTCAAGATAAAGCATCTGAAGCTGAAGCTGAAAAATTACCTCTACCTGGGAATGAAGGCACTGGTGAGTTTGTCCATAAACTTGCGCTTTCCGCAAAGGCAATGGCTCAAGCTTTTGCGGACTACAAATCACTTGCTAGTCAAGCTCCCTCCAAACTGCCTTCAACAACAACAGTGAAGAAACTAGTTGCAGCTGTAGATGGCGTAGCAGAAGGCTTTATGTTATCTCAACAAGAGAATGATACTGAAAATGTGAAGGATGTGAAGAATGAGGAAAAGGTGTCGGACATTGTGGATGAGACTATCATTGAGAAAGTGGTTGATGATATTCATGAGAATGTGGAGAAAGCTGGGGAGAATGTGGAGAAAGCTGGGGAGAATGTGGAGAAAGTTTGTATGGGTGGACTGAGGCTGATTTGTTGGCGGGATTGGATGCGATGGGTGAAGCTTTGCAACCAATAGCGCCACATCATTCACCACCACCAAATGCAGAATACCCATCGTTTAGGCTCCTAGCAGCTGATGATCATTTGTTGTCTCAACCTGAGCCTCAGCCTGACACATGTGCTGTTGTGTCATCCCTACTTGTGGATGTCATCCCTCCTTTCACTGAGCCCACTCCTTTGGTAGGGAACACATCCTCTCACGCTGCTCTGGATGATGTTCTTCCAGACAAGGACGTCACTGAGCCTAAAATTATTGAGATAACAGCTACTCCTCCTACTCCTCCTACTACTGTGGTACGGAAGACAACTCTTGATGTTATTTGTTGTTTCAACAATCAATAACCCATCTGTCAGTAAACGATCTGTCAGTAATGTCTATATTCGTTGATCGCCACATCATTTGGCAAAGTCGATTGCCAGTGTTCCTTGCAAAACCCCAACTACTGCTGCAATCCCATTTCCCTTATCTCCATTACCAATTGAAGAGGATGTTCCGGGTCGTGGTAAGAGGAGGGTTGTAGTTCCAGCTGAAGTTTCCGATCGCCCTATTTGCAAAGAAATCTTAATATTTGTAGGGATTTGAATCAAGCTGAGAAACAAGTATTAGATTTTATACTTGGCGAATCATATGATGAAACGGAGATTCTTTTCCAAAGTCAATGTCAGACTTTGACAAGGAACCAGTTAAAGAGTGTGGCTGAAGGCGATCGGATATCATCTCATGTCATAGATGTGTATTGTGAGATCTTAAATAGTATTGAGATATTCAAATCCCGGACTTCCCTTTCTCGTTTATTTGTGCCGTATAGAAATGAAAGTGTTAGTCTTATTACCCTCTACTTTATCCAATTCTCCAAGTCTATTTTACATGATGTTGACTTCTAATCGTTACTCATACTGATCTTATTTTTTGTTCCCAGTGTCTCTCCAATGTTGATGTTTCTGCAGTTCAACTAGTAAGTCTTTGATTTTGGTCTGCTTATATTTCAACTTAAGTTCATTTTTGTCTTTTTTATTCAGTGCATTTTTGTCTTTTTAATTCAGTTTACTTTTTGTCCTTTTTCAGGTTTGCTCTCCAATAGTCTCCGCCTCATGTCCACCTTTCTTGATTTGTATCGACCTTAGAACTAAAAGTAGCAAAGTGCAAATCATCCATCCTATGAAAGGAAGATCTGTTGATTATTCTTGTTTTATATAACCTGCGGTACGTCTATTGTTTCCATTTTCTTAGGAAAATGTGTGTTATTGTGATTCTACTTGGAAATGACTTTGTAAATGTATGACTTTATTTTGTGAAGCCTACACTTAAGGTTTGTGAATATTATCACTTTAACTACTTATGTTGACCAAGTTTCACAAAAACAAGCCCTATGATTCACTAAACAAGGTCTGAGATTCACAAGATAAGGTTTGAGATTCACAAAATTAAGAGCAAAATAGATGATTTTAAACCACTTATGTTGACCAAGTTTCACAAAACAAGCCCTAAGATTCACGGAACAAGGTCTGAGATTCACAAAACAAGGTCTGAGGTTCACCAAAAAAGGAAAAGGGCAAAATAGAGGACTTTGTGAAAGTAGGCCTTTATTTTGTGAATCCTAGATCTTATTTTGTGAACCTATGGTCCTTCACCATTTCACTCAAAGTTTTACAAACTAAGATGTATGGTTCAACTGGTGCAATTTCGTAGCTAGTGTCTTTTTTGACAGTATAGTACCTTACATGATTCCTAGATAGTGTGTTGTACCTCACAAAATAAGTTTTGTTTATACCTGTGCTAAGAAACACTGATTTTTCTTTTGTTCATACAGAAAGAAAAGTTCATCCGGCTTCTGAAACCAAAGTTGCCAGCACTGACAAGTATTTTGTGGACGGCCGAAGTGTTTATCCCAAAATCAAACCTAACTTCTGATGAAATAGATAATGGCATCTATTTATTAAACATATTGGAGAACTACAAAGGAAACAAAAGTGATTGTCCAATAACCATATATACTGTAAGATTACTTTTTTAACTCTATTTATACATTGATAAATAAAATTTTTATAAGTTTGCAACACATTATTATACCCCTTTTTCCATTTATAGGAAGCTCAGGTGAAGCGTTTTGCATTGAGGGTGTGTTATCACAGTATTACATGTGATAAGAACGTATTAAGAGATAGAGTGAAAAAAGATGCACTAGAATGGAGTCGTGTACCGCTGTAAGAACCTTCTTCTTTTAATATTATCAAATTTTTCTTGCAAAACCTTTAGTACTTTAGTTGATTAAATAATGTTATATGTTCGTATTGTGGCAATGGCTCTCGACCACTTCCTTACAGTGACCAGCAATTGTTGGATTATGTTTGTAGATCAAAATCGGCACAAACTAAATTGTAATGATTTTGCTTTGATTTTACAATATAAAAGTTATATGATTTTCCTTTGATTTTACAATATAAAAGTTATATTATGTGAGATATTGACTAATTGCATTTCCTCAATATTTAAGTGACGCTATGATGTCCACTCCGTGGATGGAAGTCACAAGACATGCTTTACAGACCATTGGACCACGTGGCTTTGTTATGGATCAGGTAAGTATCATTTTCCTTTCCTTTTTCTTTTCATGTTTCATTTTACTTTTTTTGTGAATCCTAGAACTTGTTTTGTGAATCCTGGAACTTGTTTTGTGAATCTTGGAACTTATTTTGTGAACTTATTTTGTGAATCCTGGAACTTGTTTTGTGAATCTTGGACCTTATTTTGTGAATCCTGGACCTTATTTTGTGAATCCTTTATCTATGTTTTGTTAAATTTGTTTGTAGGTGATTGATATGTTTGGAGTTAAGTCCACACTCGGTAGATCACATCTCCTCTACTTGCAAACCACAGTATATGTGAGCTTCAAATCCTTTAGATGTTGATATTCAAGTATTTGCTTTCTTAATATTGCTCCTCTCTGGTTTATTAAAATGGTCCTACTTTTGTCACATGCAGGCCGTTCATGAAGAACGCAACCCAGCTATTTGGGGTCAATACCTAAAGTCTGATTACATTCCATTTGATGGGAGCAATATCCAAAAGGTGAAAGATGTAATACTACGGTTTTATGAGTCTCTGGGTACTCTTTCGAGTGGGCCTTTCTCTGTCAAGTAAGTGTGTTTTGCGTTTTAAAATAGTTTCTGACCTGTTGGGTACTCGATCGAGTAGCCTTGGTACTCGATCAAGTAGGCGGCACTTGATCGAGTATGTCAGTTACTCGATCGTGTAGCCGGTTTACGGGGGGATGATTTATCGGGTTTTGTTAATAATGCGAATTAATATATAAACACTTCCGTCACTTTCATAATACGCTTTTACAAACCAAATCACTTTCAAAAGAGAAATCAATCTACGTACTTCGCATTCATCGCATTATTGACAAATCCCGGAGCTTGGAAGGTCGAAATTTATCTTTCTTTACATCTTTGTGATCCTTGCGTCGAGGGTAAGATCTACGTACCGAATTTGTTATATTTAATTTTCATTAAGCCCTAATTTTGGGAATTGGGGATTTGTGTTAGTTTTGTGTGGTTAGTGATATATGTGATGTTATGTTAGGAGGAGGATTCGTAGAAGAGGCTTTTTGATAACAAATTTGTTGAGATCGTCGATCAGATTGCATTCCAGGTAGGGTTTCCCTACTCAGTATTAGTCCCATAATGTGTTGGTGGTGATTTCTGTTTGTTGGTTGTTATCATACAAGTATTGTGACGGTTGTTGGTTTTGATTGTTGTTTAGTAGTTGTGATTGTTTGTATCTGTCTGTGTTCTTCGGAGAGTGTCCCTGGCTGAGTGGAGTCACTTGCGGGAGTGGCTTCACGCCCATTATTCGCCTTCTGTGGAACCCGCCATATAAGGGATGTGCACATTAATGGATTTGGGTTTATCGCTCGACGGAGATGAGCGGGGATTAGGTGGGAACGGCTGCGGTCCCCCACTGGCGGCGTGGAGTGACCTGTTGCGATGGGCACTCTAGCGGGGCTACACACTTTAGTGTGTAGTCGATTAATGGAGTTGGTGATGGAGTTCGGAGTATATCTGTGACTATTGGTTTGTGTTGTTTGTTGTGTTGTTGGATTATATAAATTGTGTGATTTAATCGACCCGTTTAAATGTTTTAAAAGCGTGGTGATCCATTCGGGGTGGTGAGCGATTATTGAGCAGGTATGATATGACGCGTATGGGATAGCTGGGATGAGTCATCACGTGGCGGATAGAAGTCTTCATTTGTGTCGAGACGATGTTTTATAGCTTTGATAGTTTTAGCGATGAGCAGATCCGAGAATCTTGTATTTCTTTTTATCAGTTTTGGAGTTGGTATGTAATCACTTTAAACATTATTTACTTTTAAGTATGTTTCGTTATTTTCTTATGATTATCATTGCCTCGGGAAACCGAGATGGTAACATCTTTATACCTGGGTGGTCCTGGTAAGGCACTTGGAATATGGGGGTGTTACAAAATGGTATCAGAGCGACGATCCTGAAACCTGTAACCAATGAATCTAATGAACCTAGGGAGTCTAATTAAAATGAACTCGAGGTAGAAGTTGTAGGAGCTAATGCAAAGACTTGGGAGATGTCCTAAAGTCGCGAACTTGCCCTACAATTTTGAACCGGTCACCATGGGATATGAGTCGGGATCGCTATGTGTTTATCTTGTGAATTGTGTACCTATATGGTGATGTGTGGCATGAATCAGTGGATGTATGTATGCGGAGAATGGGGAATATGTAGAAAAGATGGTGATGATGTGATTTCGTAAGTTATTGATTGAAAGCATGATAGTTGTTTTAAGATATGGCATTATAGAAATGCGAAAAAAAAAAATTTGTTTGAATTGAGTTATACATAGATTTATGTATACATATATGTTGTTGGTATTGTTGTACGAGTTTATATAGCTGAAAGTTTGAGTAAGAGCATGAATAATTGGTGGAAAAAGATAATAATTGTTGCATGATAACATGATTTCTGATAAAGC
This sequence comes from Silene latifolia, assembly GCF_048544455.1. Classification (NCBI taxonomy): domain Eukaryota; kingdom Viridiplantae; phylum Streptophyta; class Magnoliopsida; order Caryophyllales; family Caryophyllaceae; genus Silene; species Silene latifolia. The sequence continues at coordinate 141,512,371 of NC_133538.1, forward strand.
ATGTTGTATGATGGAAGATATTTTATTATGTTGTTATGCTTGTAACATGTGAATAGGAGACTTGATGTTATATATTTGTTATTTTGTTTACGTAAAGTTATAGAATAAAAACATGTAGGTAATACATGCTTGGTAAGTTGAATGGTGTATGTGCATAATGGATGTTGTTGCTTGGCTTTTGAAGATAGTAACATGTGGTTAGGGATACTGGTTTTATGAGCATCGAGTTGTTTTTGTTTACCTTGTTGTCGTTTAAGTTGTTTGGAAGTAAAATCAAGTAGTTGTGTTTTCGATTATAGAGAGGTTGTCTTTAAACTTTTATAACTTGAGATGCATAAATGATTTTAATGTGATTCCAATTGGAGGTTATAGCTTGTTCTTTTACTATTCTAACTATAGGTCACACGCCCAAAATGACCAAGAAACGAGTGAGTTATGACCGTTTTACGAAAACTGGACAGTGCTGAGAAATGCAGGTACTTGATCGAGTGGCCCACACTCGATCGAGTGCACCTTGGTACTCGATCGAGTGCACCTTGGTACTCGATCGAGTACCCCTTACTCGATCGAGTAGCCCGGATAATTTGTTATACGTGTCTCTGACTTTCACCTACTCGATCGAGTAAGTCATTTACTCGATCGAGTGGCCTGTACTCGATCTAGTGACCCCTGTTTTGGGTCATATGCCTATATTTTGACTTTGTTGCATATCATGTTTAATTCAAAAGTGTTATTTTGCTTCTTTATGCATTGTTTTATATGTATGTTGAGCCTGATGCGTAAGTTACCCAATCTTATGATGTAAGGAGTGGCACCTGTGGAGGACATGAGTTATATGTGGTTGTGATAGATAGTGGAAAAAGAAAATGAAGATCGTTATGGCTTAATTGAGACATAGAGCATGTTTTATGAGATGAGATGAGTGATATGATTGTGTGTGAGTAACGTAAAAGTAAGTGAATATGGACAAGGGCTGATGTGAGTCTAAGGAATGTGAGAATGAAAGGATTGAGAGTAAGGATGTGGATAGTGGCAACTTGAGATGTGTGAAGAATTATGGAGGGAGATGGTTATGAGTCGTGTGGGTTAAGAATATACATAGTGAAAGTTCGTTTTAAAGGGGTTGAGAAGAGTGGTATATAGTGAACTTTGTGGAGACATGTCGCGAGGTGGATTTGTAGACAGTGAGTGAATTTGGGATATTTGGTTTATTAAGAGGTGAAACTACTGTGGGATTTCCTTGGGCAATTAACGGTATGAAAGGAATTTTGATTTCTAGAGATGTACAAAGGAGATGCAATTGTTTGAACAGTGAATGTTGATTTTATGGATAGATTAGAGGCAAGTGTGAGTGATAGCATAATAAGAGAAGATCCATGGTAAGAAAGAGTGAGATGATATAGATATAAAATAATGGGATTTTGAGTTTTGGAGCGATGAGAAGGTAATTGGAGCACTAAAGAGTTAGGTAGAAGTAATAAGGAGTTGAGCTATTAAATGGTATTGTTGAGTATAAAGAGAAAAGAAGGATGAAAGTAAGCTGAGAAAAATGTTGACCGGAGTTATGTGATATAGAGGTAAGGAGTCGTCGAGATGTGTGATACCTAACAAGAGTAAGTAAGTTAATGGTTATACAGAAGTTTCAGGACAACATGATTAATCATGAGTTTCGAGGAATTAAGGGAGTATGAAGTTGGTGGAGTATTTGCACGATACGAGATTTTGGTAGAGAGTTATATGATGATACAATTAAGGATAGTATTGGGAAGAATGTTGAGGTAATTTTGTTGATGGATTCGATGTTCGTTATTTGGGATGTTAACCAAGGATAGGAAAGAAATCGTGATATTTAAAGATGAGTGTAAGAGGTTTGATGTCCGGACAGTGGTAGTGTTATGGTTTGTGACTAGTGGTTAAGGGTGATGGTATATTATAAAGGTAGCAATTCTAAAGAAGTTGATTTTGTAGAGACCAGATGGATATGTATGGTTGTGAGAGAGTATAAGATGTGGTTATATGAGGCGGTTGTTAGTAGTTGAGTATTAATGGTATGGTTACAATTGGCAGGGGGTGATGGATATACGAATGGGAGAATATGTTATGAGGGGTATACGAGTTAAGCTTGGGCGACAGGTAACCTTTGTTGAGTGGTAACTTACGTGACCAGGATTGACTAGTTGGATGTGATTACGGGTCTATGATGTGTATAAATGTTTGTGTGAGGTTCTGACCTCACAAGAAGTGTTATGGTGTGATAATAATAAAGTTGTTATCTGAATGTTCTATATGTTGAGTACGGTAACCAAATTGAATAATATTCAAAAGGTAATAATTTGATTGATCTGGCATGAATAGTTAAAATTGTATGTGTATTGATGATACATGTTTATTCCGTAAAAAGGTATGGATGATATGCATGAGATTCTTGTATGTTTATTTCGTATAATATGTTGTATTATGATCTAGTAAAGCAGTTTTGAGTAAATTTTCTTGTCCGGAAAGTTATACCGAGTCAGTGTTTATGGGAAGTGTATGTGTTTGTGATGTCTACCGATGTGGTTGTTTTGCCTTGGGTGGTGATCCGGGCACGGTACTTCGTGTTGTGATGCGGGTGTTTTCGCGCTGCGGTGCGGCTGTTGGTGGCGGTGTTGCGATACCGTCACCGGTTGTGGTGGAGTAGGCGAGATGATTATGATACGAGTTTTCGAAAGTAAATACCATTTATACATAGATTGTTGTTTTGTTTGCTGCTGTTCCTTGTGAGTTTTGGTTGAACATGTAGACTGTTGTTTTGTTTGTTGATGTTTCTTACTAGTTTGAGAATGAGGGTAGTATATGATATGAAAGAGAGTTGTATATGTTTTCGTTTTTGTCATGGTATAGTGATATTCTGTTGATGGGACACAGTTGTGAGAAGTTGTTACAGTAATTTTGATCTTGTTTTAAGATGAGGCATCGGTAGTCATAGTCATGGCAAGTGATTCGTGGAACATGTGTTGTAATGATCTGAAAGCGGCAGGTGGTTCATAATCTTTTATTGAGATAGTGAGTGCAGGGTATTGGGAATTGGTGTCATGTTAAGTTATGTATGAGTTTTGCGGTAATGAAAGAAAAGAACTTGAGGATCTAGTGTGAGTGTACGTAACAAGTGTGGATCGTGAGTTATGCTTTTGGCGATGGGAGTTTTATATAGTTCATATAGAGAGGTATGTCATGTTACCGTAACGTGGAAGAGTTGAAGTTCTAGGTTAAGCTAAAGATTTTGAGGTATAGGTTAGGTGGTGTACCGAATCAGTTGAGGGATGAGAAATGTTTAAGTAAGAGAACCTTGGATATATGATTAGCGAGTGTTTAGATTATAGGCGGTTATCTATGACATGTGATGGTGATGAGAATAATTAGAAGATATAACTAAGGATATAGTATTAGTGAGTTACGAGGACGTAACATTTATCTTAAGAGGAGTAGGATGCGATAAAAGAGAGTTTGATGATTGTGCATGTCGTAGTATAATTCGAAGTAGGGTGTTGGTGTAGCATAAAGGATGAAGTTGTATATATCATGGTTGATGTTGTTAAAAGGCCATGGTCGTGCTTGTAGTAGTGTGATGTATAGGAGTGTGAGAATATTTCTCTAGTGTTGACAGTTGGGTGATGAGGTTATGAGTGTGAGTAAACTTCGAGGACGAAGTTCCTTTTAAGGGTGGTAGAATGTAACATTCCGTTTGATGTCTATGAGTGTCTCGATATTGGATTTGGTAGTGGATCATATATTATGGAGCTAGCAGCGTTAGTGGATGGTAGTTGGTAGTGTATGGAGTTAGTGTCGGGAGAGTTTATGATGTAGTTGATACGACACCGTGAGCGATGTGTGGAGGTAGGAATAGTTGGTGGAGTTGGTGTTAAGAGTTCATGATTTCATGTTTTATAAGTTGAGGTTTTGTTTTGAGTTCTTAGTAGCTTTGTTGCGTCTTGACCGAGTTAGTATGTTTGTTTTTATGTATGGGTTGAACTTTGGGGACAAAGTTCTTTTTAAGAAGAGAAGACTGTAATACTACGGTTTTATGAGTCTCTGTGTACTCTATCGAGTGGGCCTTACTCTGTCGAGTAAGTGTGTTTTGCGTTTTAAAATAGTTTCTGACCTGTTGGGTACTCGATCGAGTAGCCTTGGTACTCGATCGAGTAGGCGGCACTCGATCGAGTATGTCAGTTACTCGATCGAGTAGCCGGTGTACGGGGGGATGATTTGTCGGGTTTTTTTAATAATGCGAATTAATATATAAACACTTCCGTCACTTTTATAATACGCTTTTACAAACCTAATCACTTTCAAAAGAGAAATCAATCTACGTACTTCGCATTCATCACATTATTGACAAATCCCGGAGCTTGGAAGGTCAGAATTCATCTTTCTTTACATCTTTGTGATCCTTACTTTGAGGGTAAGATCTACGTACCGAATTTGTTATATTTAATTAAGTTTCGTTATACCCTAATTTTGGGAATTGGGGATTTGTGTTAGTTTTGTGTGGTTAGTGATATATGTGATGTTATGTTAGGAGGAGGATTCGTAGAAGAGGCTTTTTGATAACAAGTTTGTTGAGATCGTCTGATCCCATTTGTATTGCATTCCAAGTAGGGTTTCCCTACTCAGTATTAGTCCCATAATGTGTTGGTGGTGATTTGTGTTTGTTGGTTGTTATCATACGAGTATTGTGACGGTTGTTGGTTTTGATTGTTGTTTAGTAGTTGTAATTGTTTGTATCTGTCTGTGTTCTTCGTGGAGCGTCCCTGGCTGAGTGAAGTCACTTGCGGGAGTGGCTTCACGCCCATTATTTGCCTTCTGTGGAACCCGCCACAGAAGGGATGTGCACATTAATGGATATGGGTTTATCGCTCGACGGAGATGAGCGCGGATTAGGTGGGAACGGTTGCGGTCCCCCACTGGCGGCGTGGAGTGACCTGTTGCGATGGGCACTCTGGCAGGGCTACACACTTTAGTGTGTAGTCAGTATTGTGGAGTTGGTGATGGAGTTCGGAGTATATTTGTGACTATTGAGCTGTGTTGTTTGTTGTGTTGTTGGATTATATAAATTGTGTGATTAGTCGACCCGTTTAAATGTTTTAAAAACGTGGTGATCCATTCGGGGTGGTGAGCGATTATTGAGCAGGTATGATATGACGCGTATGGGATAGCTGGGATGAGTCATCACGTGGCGATTAGAAGTCTTCATTTGTGTCGAGACGATGTTTTATAGCTTTGATAGTTTTAGCAGTAGACCGTCTGAGAATCTTGTATTTCTTTTTATCAGTTTTGGAGTTGGTATGTAATCACTTTAAACATTATTTACTTTTAAGTATGTTTCGTTATTGTCTTATGATTATCATTGCCTCGGGAAACCGAGATGATAACATCTTTATACCTGGGTGGTCCTGGTAAGTCACTTGGAGTATGAGGGTGTTACAAAAGATCCCTCTTCTACAATTTATGTTATTTTTTATTTATTTTCGTTCATGTGTATTGTTAATTGGTTTGTCTATTGCAGGTTTTTATCCCTATGCTTAACGATAAGTGTCATCATTGGTGGGCTTGCGTTTGCGATTTAAAGCAAAAAGTAAATTTTATCCTCGACTCGAGCACCGGTTTACATGTGGATCCTGATAACCATACAGCCCACGAGATTGTATGCTTTTTTCCCAAAATATTTTGGAGTATTTATCTTTTGTTTCTTAAAAATATAACTCTGTCATATTTTTATGTTCTATTGGCTTTTTCATGTTCCAGTTGTACCAAGTTTCATCTGTTCTTTGTGGTGGTTCATCTGCATTTGAACCTTTGCGGTTGATGTACATGAACCCAATTGTCAACCATAGTCCCTCAACAAAAAACATGGTATGTAACCATGTATCTTCGGTTTTTAGGCTATATTTCTGTTTTTATCGTACAAGTTTGAATGGTCCCTCTCTGACCAAAACCAAGTACCCAATCCCATATTGCTGAAATGAATGGTTGAATAGTTGATCTTCACTTGAGATGTTTCTTTTACTCATAAATGTTTATTTATTTGTAGTTTTGATTGTGGAGTGTTTGTGCTGAAATGGTTGTATGCGTTGGACAATGAAAGTTTATGGACTAACAGTGAATATTTTGAGGTATAGATTTACGGGTTTTGCCTCCTACCTAGCCATTGCTACATATTAAATATATATTATCTTTGTATGAAAATCTCTTTTGCAGAAATTGCCTGACTATCGAAAGAAGATAATATTGGAACTTCTTAAATGGGATAAAAATACAAAAACGGTACACTTGCTTGACTTAAAATTAATGCAAAGTCCATTTGGTCATAACTTTTGTGAACATTTTCTTAAGTTGGGTGAAAATCTCTTAATTGTTACTTGTTTTTGATGGTATAGGTGTTTCATTGATGACATGACAGTCTTTTTGCAAGCAAATGATCTTTCTCCGATGGATATGTGTTCACTGGCGGACATCCCTTGCTTCAGCAGGCCTGCTATATCTATCTTGTGTTTATGTACTCAGTATTCAAAATGGTGAAATTCGGCCATATGACCTTGTTTGTTTGTAATGGTACCATGAATTGATTAGTCTGTAGTATTGTATTTGAGTAGTCGAGAATGTATTTAGTAGTCGAGAATGTAATCCTACAAGAAATTGTGAAACTTGGATTTGACCATAAGATGAGATGGGTGTACTTCGTATGACGGTCTTTTATTGAGAGAAAGATGTTTAATGCAAGCCGCCTTCTCATTTGATTCGCATCTTTTTCTGTATTATGTACATTACATGATTAATGGATTCAGGTCTGGATATACCTTTGGCACAATTACATGTTTAATGTCATCAACTAAAGGCTTTACTTCATTGGGAAACGATGCTGGATTCCGGCTAAATTGGGAAACGATGACATCGACTAAAGACTAAATTTTCATCAAAATCACAAAAATACTTAATGCTGGATTCAGGTCTAGGTTTCATAAGTTTATGTTCCAGTTTCACAAGATAAGTTCCAGGATTCACACCATTGAGTGAAATAAACATCTTAAGTGAAGATCAACTATTCAAGACTTAGTTTCACAATTTCATGTTCCAGTTTCACGTAATTAGTTCCAAGATTCTCAAAATTAGGAGTCATGTATTCTTAAGTAAAGATCCACGTGGTCCAGTTTCACAAAATTTCGCAATTTCAAATTTCACTTCAACTTCCATATTGGTGCTCTCTCTTAAACTTCCATATTCACTAAGCGCTTCTCTTTTCAACTTCCATATTCACTAATCGCTCCAATTTCACATCCGTCTTCGCCATTATCCGCCATTATCATTGAGCTTTTCGCCATTATCCGCCATTAGCATTACCGTTTCTACTATCGCTATCATCCGCAAATTAGGTATTTTCTCAAGTTTCGATTCATCCTCCTTTTGTTTCGTATTTTTCACCATAATTTTCAATCAACTTCTTTAATTCGTGAAATTATTTTTTTTATTATGCAGGTTTTTGTTATTGAGGGTTTAGGGTTTAGGGTTTAGGGTTTTTGCCAGTTTTTGTTAGTGAGGGTTTAGGGTTTTTGTTATTGAGGGTTTAGGGTTTTTTAGTATATTTTGATTCTCTTGCGTATGGTTTTGTGATTAATTTATCGTTCTTTTGGATGCATGTTCTTTGCCAGTTTTTAAATGTATTGTTGGTTAAGTTTTCAGTAGCTACTTCTCATTTGCATTTCGTGAATCTAGGACCTACTTGTGTGAATCTAGGACCTAATTGTGTGAATCTCAGACCCTGTTTTCTGAAACTGGAAGATAATATTGTTATACTTGTTAATAATTGCATGAAATCACCTTATCTGTTTTCATTATCTAATCCTTTTATATTGCCAGTTTTTAAATGTATTCTTTGCCAGTTTTAAATGTATTGTTGGTTAAGTTTTCAGTAGCTACATCTCATTTGCATTTCGTGAATCTAGGACCTACTTGTGTGAATCTAGGATCTAATTGTGTGAATCTCAGACCCTGTTTTGTGAAAATGGAAGATAATATTGTTATACTTGTTAATAATTGCATGAAATCACCTTATCTGTTTTCATTATCTTATCCTTCTATATTGCCAGTTTTTTAATGTATTGTTCGCTACATCTCATTTGCATTTCGTGAATCTAGGACCTACTTGTGTGAATCTAGGACCTAATTGTGTGAATCTCAGACCCTGTTTTGTGAAACTGGAAGATAATATTGTTATACTTGTTAATAAGTGCATGAAATCACCTTCTCTGTTGTCAAACTTACTTAAAATGTTTACATTTTGGATTTTAGTTCTGATGTTATTTTGCCTTACTTGGTGCATAATAGGAAGCAAGCTAAAATGAAGCGACCTGTTGAACTAGGCACGATTCTCTTTGAAACACCTCATGAAGCTCTTGAACCACTCTCCGAGCCACCTACAAAAAAGACAAAAATTTACAAAGACAGATTCATAGGTGTTGAGGACTCGGATGTCTCTGCTGGCTTTACCACTTTCTCAACAATAAGGAGAATCCACCATCAGATAAGCAGATTGAAGCTATACAAGAAATGGGATTTGGTTCTCTATTGCATCTTAAAACAGATGTTATTCCGGGTCACTTGGCGTACTGGCTAGTTTCAAATTATGACCCCTGTACAGGATCGTTGTGTGATGGAAAACTCCTTGTTTTAGAGGAAGATATCCATCTGTGCCTGGGATTGCCAATGGGTCCAAACATTGTCGAAGAAGCAAAAATTGGAGATAAGTGCCCTTCTTATGTGTCTCTTTTGGAGGAGTTCAGAAGTCAATACAAAGGTAGTTCCATTGAGCTCAAACACATTATGGAAAAACTCTCTACACAAAGAGATGGTGGAGATGATTTCAAACGCACTTTCATCATTTATATCTTCAATGCTTTTTTAGGCGGTGTTGTAGGCAATCGGACAAGTTTAAGACTTCTTAAAAGTTTGGTAAACACTGAGTTGATCTCCGAATTCAACTGGTGCAATTTTATCAAACGTAAATTGGCTGCCCAAGTTGAGTCTTTGCAAAAGGAGGAGTGGAAGACCAAAAAGCTGAAAGAAAATTGGTTTGGTGGACCTATTATGGTCTTGGTTTTTATTTATCTAGACCGATGTGTCTTCAAAGCACGCCTTGTTATTCGGCAGTTTCCAATGCTCTCAACTTGGACTAAAGAAGCTATATCCCAGAGAATTAAGGAGGAAGTGAATGACAAAAATTCGGACAATAAAACTTTCAGCAAGGGTTCTATTGAGCCTCCACTGGTCATCACTCAGCATAAGGCACATGCACTTTTGCCTACTATTGAGTTAAGGCAGTCTTCAAAGCCACCGAGTGCACCTTTGCCTACTATTGAGTTTAGGCAGTCTTCAAAGCAAACAAGTGAACAACAACATTCTGAAGATGAAGAACCTTCTGATCCTCCTACTGAGTTTATTAATAAACTTGCGCTTTCCGCAAATGTTGATCCTCTTCTACCTAATATTTCAGGTAGTACTACTGAGTTTGTTAATAAACTTAAGGTTTCCGCAAAGGCCATGGCTCAAGCTTTCATGGAGTACAAATCTCTTGCTAGCCAAGCTTTGAGCAAACTACCTTCCTCAGCAACAGTGTCTAAACTAGTTGCAGCTGTAGATGGTATGGCAGATGGTTTTAGGTTATCTCAAGAAGACAATAATGAGGAGGGTAATGTACAGGAGAGTGTGGAGGGTAATGTCCAGGAGAGTGTGGAGGGTAATAGTGGGGATAATCTAGCTGAATTGTTGGAGGCATTGGACGTGATGGGTGAAGCTTTGCAACCAATACAGTCACGTCGTTCACCACCAAAACCAGAATGCCAAATCATACCACTTGGTGAACCTTCAACGTCTTGTATTCAAGCTGATGAACAACCTGATCATCTTTTATCTCCCTCTCATAATACTGCTATTGATGATTTCCCTCCCGTCAATGATGATGCTCCTCCCGTCAATGATGAACAACCTGACCATTCTGAGCCCACAGTGGTAGCGGATGATCATCATAATCAAGAACGGTGGGTTGATTACAATAGGAGGAGAACAAGTGAAAGAGATATGCAAACAAGTTCCAGTGCTATTGATGATGTCCCTTCCGTCAATGAGCCCACTCACCCCACTGTGACTGTTCTAGCTACTCCTTCTACTCCTACTCCTCCACCTCCTCATGTGGTAGGGAACAGTGATCCTCCTTCTACACCATCTGCTAGTAAGGAGTTGAGGGCGTGCGAACAAATTATTACATGTTCTGAGAACAGTGAGCCCACTCACCCGACCGTTACTGTTCTAGCTACTCCTTCGACTTCTACTCCTCCTCATGTGGTAGGGAACAGTGATCCTCCTTCTACACCAATTGTTTCCGGCCTCGATAAACCATCTGCCAGTAAGGAGTTGAGGGCGTGCGATCAAGAGAAATTATCCAGAGAAATAGTACAAAATGATGCACTAGAATGGCCTTGATACACTGACAATGAATTGCTGAATTTTGTTCGAAAGAAAGCAAAGAAAACTCAACAGTAATGTCATATTTTTGCTTTGATTTTTTGATTTTTTTATTGTAATAAATATATCTACTAATTGAATTTTATCAATAATGAAGTGATGTTATGGTGTCCACACCGTGGATGGAAGTCACAAGAGATGCTTTGCATAGCCTTGGACCGAAAGGCCTTATTATGGATCAGGTAAGTAACCCCTGAGTATTATTTTCCTTTTCCTCCTCATGTTTTCATTTTGTTCACGTCACTCGATGTGTATGTTTCCTAACAAATTTAATTTTGTAGGTCATTTATACATTTAGAATTAAGTGCACACTTAGTAGAACAAATTTACTCTACTTGCCAACAACAATATTTGTCAGTCTCAAATCCTTTATATGTTGATATTCAAGTATTTTTGCGTTCTTAAAGTTGCTTTGTATCTAAAATTGTCTTCTTGTGACTTGTAGGGTCTTCATCGAGAAAACAAGCCCGTTATTTGGGGTCCATACATACAGGACAGTTACACTCCCGTTGATGGTAGCCATATCGACAAGGTCAGATATTTGTGATGTTTATTTTACTTATTTGTAGGTCATTCATATGTTTGGAACTTGTTTTGTGAATCTTGGAGCTTATTTTGTGAATCTTGGATCTTATTTTGTGAATCTTGGAGTTTATTTTTGTGAATCCTGGACCTTATTTTGTGAATCCTGGACCTTATTTTGTGAAACCTGGACCTTATTTTGTGAATCTTGGAGCTTATTTTTTGAACTTATTTTGTGAACTTATTTGTAAACTTATTTTGTGAATCCTTGACGTTATTTTGTGAATCCTGGACCTTATTTTGTGAACTTATTTTATGTATCCTTGACCTTATTTGTGAACTTATTTTGTGAATCCTTGACGTTATTTTGTGAATCTAGGAGCTTATTTTGTGAATCTTGAAACTTATTTTGTGAACTTATTTTGTGAACTTATTTGTGAATCCTGTAACTTAATTCGTGAATCCTGGAGCTTGTTTTGTGAATCCTGCACCTTATTTTATGTATCCTTGATCTTATTTGTGAACTTATTTTGTGAATCCTTGACGTTATTTTGTGAATCTAGGAGCTTATTTTGTGAATCTTGGAGCTTATTTTGTGAATCTTGGAACTTATTTTGTGAACTTATTTTGTGAACTTATTTGTGAATCCTGGAACTTAATTCGTGAATCCTGGAGCTTATTTTGTGAATCCTGCACCTTATTTTGTGAACTCCTTGACCTTAGTTTGTGAACTTGTTTTGTGAATCCTTGACCTTATTTTGTGAATCCTGGACCTTATTTTCCTTATTATAGCATTAATCTATTGGTTTGTCTTGTACATTTACTATCTCAGGTTTTTATCCCTTTCCATAGTAACACGCTGCCGCAGCATTGGTGGGCTTGTGTCTGTGATATAAAGCAGGGAAAAAATTTCATCATTGGCTCATGCGTGGCTGTTAATGTGGATCCTGACAACAAGCATCCCAAAGAGCTTGTATGATTTTTTTTTTCCAAAATATTGTTATTGCTTTTTCTTTTAAAAGTATACTCCAAAATATATTTTGATCTTATTATTGCCTTTTCTTTTTCAGATACATCATGCTTCATCTATTTTGGGAGAGTCATATAAATCTTTGCAGTTCATGCACACGAACGAATTTGTTAATCTCGAAGTCCCTCAACAAAAAACAAGGTATGTAAGCATGTATCTTTTTCCTTTTGTTAACAGATCAATAATTATTATTTTGAGCTTGTTGATTTTAAAACATTTACTGTTTTTTTTTTTCTAGTTATGATTGTGGAGTTTTTCTGTTGAAGTGGTTGAGTGCCTTGGAAGATGATAGTTTATGGACCAAAAGTGAATATTTTGAGGTAAGTTCATTAGTATACCGAAAATAAAGCCTTGTCTTGTGAATCTCAGACATTGTTCAGTGAATCTTAGAGCTTTTTTTGTGAAACTTTGTCATTTTAAGTGGTTTTAAAATCAACAAGCTCTGAGATTCACTGAACAAGCTCTGAGATTCACTGAACAAGGTTTGAGAATCACAAAACAAGGTTTTGATATTCACCAAATAAAGATAGGTTGGTTGTCTATATGCTTCATTAATATATGTCGCTCTTTGTAGAAATTGACACAATATCGAAAATCGATCATATTGGAACTACTTAGATGGGATACAAATACTAAAAAGGTACACTTCATTGTCTTAAAAATGATGTGAAGTTCATTTCTTCATAACTTTGGCGAATATTTCGTAAATAAGTCGATTGTACTTGTTTTTGGTTGTATAGGTGTTTAATTAAAGAAGACAATTGCCCGTGAAGTCATAATATGCAAAAGTGGGTCAAGGCTCCTGTAAAGATTGTTCCCTTCATCAATTCTTGTAAAGATATTTAATAGTTGTAAAGTCGTAATAATTTTTCAGGGTCACTTATGTGACTTATGTAGCTAATTTGACATTGAGTTGAGCAATTTGAGCTAATTTGACATTGACATTAAGTTGAGCAAAAGTGAGTCGAGGCTCCTGTAAAGATTGTTGCCTTCATCGACTCTTGTAAAGATATTTGATAGTTGTAAAGTAGATGATTTTAAACCACGGCCAAGTTTGACATTGAGTTGAGCAAAAGGTCTGAGATTCACAAAATAAAGAGCAAAATAGATGATTTTAAACCATGACCAAGTTTCACAGAACAAGCCCTAAGATTCACTGAACAAGGTCTGAGATTCACAAGATAAGCTCTAAGATTCACAAGATAAGGTCTGAGATTCACAAAATTAAGAGCAAAATAGACGATTTTAAACCATGACCAAGTTTCACAGAACAAGCCCTAAGATTCACTGAACAAGGTTTGAGATTCACAAGATAAGGTCTGAGATTCACAAAATTAAGAGACTAATAGATGATTTTAAACCACGACCAAGTTTCACAGAACAAGCCCTAAGATTCACTGAACAAGGTCTGAGATTCACAAGATAAGGTCTGAGATTCACAAAATTAAGAACAAAATAGATGATTTTAAACCACGACCAAGTTTCACAGAACAAGCCTAAGATTCACTGAACAAGGTCTGAGATTCACAAGATTCACTGAATAAGGTCTGAAAAGAAATAAACGCTTGATGCTAGATTCAGAACCAAGTTTCACAATTTTACGTTCCAGTTTCACAAAATAAGGTCCAGGATTCACAGTATTCACAACATTGACAAAAATAAAACGAGCTTTAAAAACTGTCTTCTTCAACCGTCATCTCTATTCTCGTTGCTTAAGAATACTCCGTTACATTGACAAAAATAAAACAAGCTTAAAACTTGCCTTCTTCAATCGTCATCTCTAACCTCGTTGCTTAGGAAAACTCCATTACATCATTCTTCATTCTCGACCTCTTCCTCTTCTTCTGATGTGTCTCCCTATGTGAAGAATGAAAACTTTATTAGATACATTTTTTTAGAAAAAAAAAGAATTAGTAGACAATAGTAGTTGCATTTTCAAGCAATACTAAAATGGAAAGACAATAGTAGAATTATACATACTTGATTCTCAGGAGGATGCTCTGCAAACTCATTTGGACAATTTCTTTTATCGTGGTGTGATATGCGTTTACACTTAGCACACAACCTTTTCGGTTTATTTGCCTTCATAATTGCCGTATTTTTGCTGCTCGCCATCCTTTTACCACTACCTTTGTTTCTAGAGAATTTAAGTGATAATAGGTAAGAAAAGGGAAAATCGTACGAAGAAGCAGGAAAATTCACTAAACAAGGTCTCAGATTCACTAAACAAGGTCTAAGATTCACAAAATAAATTCACAAAATAAGTTCCAGGATTCACAAAATAAGTTCCAGGATTCACATAATAAGTTCCAGGATTCACAAAAGAAGTTCCACAATTCACAAAATAAGGTCACAAAATAAGTTGGTCATTTTAAGTGCATGGAAGAATATGTAAGAAAACAAATACAAAATTAAATAGAAAATCAGAAGTAAAGAACATTGCATTATACATAGAAAAGTGATCCATGCAAATATTTAAAACAAAGTACAACATTACATGATAATTTATGTTATCCAAAATGTTAAACTAAGACATACATAATTATACAAAAGCTTGACACTACTACGAAATTATACAAAATAACAAAAGGGCAAAGTTAAAACCTTAAAGTTCAAAACCCTAGTTACACATATAGTAAATTACAAACAAGGGACAACTCTAGGCTATATATACAGCATCAAAGGTAAGTCAAGAAAAGATATATCTCTACGAGTGACTAGTAAGTCAACAGCAATGCCAATAGCTATATCTCGTTCTTCACTCGGCGTAGCTAAAACATGCAATGACTCATTAACTGCACTGCGTGCAGCATCATCAAGAGCATTGAGATGAGTACTCTGAGATGAAATTTTTGTTTGGTGATAATGCAGTAAGAATTTGGCAATCATATCCTCCGTCATGAAACATTTGCATGTTTAAAAGACTATTCTAGGACCCCTATGAATAGTCCGAACACCATTCTTATCATTTATGTCTACAGAAAGCCAATATGCCAAGGTGACCCCAGGTGCAGTTTTGTGTATCAGAAATAGTTGAGCCCAATTTCGACATACGTGCGCCATATGTGCTTTATCTTCGTAATGATTAATTTTAGAGAAGATTTTTTGCATAAGATCTTGATTATTAAAAATAGAATGACATGCTTGATAGTGATGGCCATGCACTATAACTTCCTTTAACGGCGAAAAAGAGAAATCCATAGCTGTTTGTTTTTCAGTGACATAAAGTGCGCGAAATGACACTTGATCTTCGTCAAGAAGATTAACAACACAACCATTGCACCAAGGTGTCATACTTGTCTATGAAACAAGTTAAATACAAATATTAGTTAAACAAAAGAAATGTGAAAATACAAAACACAAATTCCTAGGTAGTTGGACTAACAAGCTGGGAAAATAAACAAAGGTGAAGGAGGGTCACAAAATTAGATCTAGGAAGCACAAAAGCCGGGAAAATAAAAAGGTTTAGATTCTCAAACCTTGTTTGGTAAATCTCAGACCTTGTTAAGTTAATCTAAAGGCTTGTTTTGTGAAACTTGGTCATTATAAGTGATTAAAATCATCTGTTTTGCTCATTTCTTTATTTGGTGAATTTACAGACCCCATTTTGTGAATCTCAGACCTTATTCAGTGAATCTAAGAGCTTGTTTTGTGAAACTTGGTCATTATAAGTGGTTAAAATCATCTATTTTGCTCTTTTCTTCTTAATTTGTTTCTCTGCTTCTTTATAATCGCAGACCTTATTCAATTAACACTCAAGCAACAACAGCAGAAGACAAAAAGTAGCTAGTGTAATTTATGCAAACCTCTGTAATTTATGCAAACCTTTGAATAATCTCAGACCTTATTCAATGAGAACAACAACAGCAGAAAATGCAACACGCAGAGAAACAACAACAACAGCAGAAAATGCAACACGCAGCCAAATTTACTGGTTTGAAGGTAATATAACAATAAGCTACTGGTTTCATAAATTTACCTCCTAGATTCATAAAATAAGTTCTAGGTTTCACAAAAGCAGGTAAACGAAATCTTAACAAACAGATGACAAACATTAAGTCCATGTTTGAAGATAATATAACATAAAGCTACTGGTTTCACAAATTTACCTCCTAGATTCACAAAATAAGCTACTGGTTTCACAAGTTTGAAATAGAAAGGAACATACGAAAAAGCGGAGAAATCGACTGCAATTGATTTTATGCGTTCCTAATGTGTTCGATTATGCTCACAAAGCGATCAAAACCTGCATAATAACAACAATAATTTAGTAAAGAAACGGAAACGAAATGCATAAAAATCAAACGAAGCCGAGTGAAGGAAAATAGAAAAATAAGAGAAAACTGAGTAATCGACTTCAATGGCGGAAAGGAACATACGAAGAAAAGGAGAAATCGACTTCAATGGCGGAAGACGGAGTTCAGCGAATGGCGAATGGCGAAGACGGAGTGACTGGCGAAGACGGAGTAAATATGACGGAGTAATGGTGATAATGGCGGAATAGATGAGCTTGTAATGGTGATAATGGCGAAAAAGTAGCTGTGAAGGAAGAGAAAGAAATAAATGAGAGGAAGTGAGATTGTAAATAAGGGAAGTGCGTTAGTTGGGGAGTATATATGGGGGACTCGTGTCAACATCTGGTGCATTTGTAAGAATTAGATCCAATGGTGAGTAAATGGTTCAGCCGCCTCACTCTAAGGAGGGTGCCTCACATGATTCAATTTCTATATATATATATATATATATATATATATATATATATATATATATATATATATATAAGAATGGGATAATGTAAGTATGCCTCATATATTTGAGGATTGAGGATTAATACAAGCCGTCAGATTTAAGAGATCCAACGTCCATTATTGAGCGCGGATCATTAAGGGCAAAATTGTCATTTCCTCGCCCGCGTATATAAACCTCTTTCCTCAGGCAAACTCTTCATTCTCGCCTAAAATTGCTTCTCTCTCTACCTTCTCTCTTCTCTTACTGATTTCTTCCATGGAAACCCTAATTTTTCTTACATTTTCTTCGTAATTTCTAGTTCTTCAGCTTGATCTTAGTTCATTCTTCTATTTCTGATCAATTATCATATTATTTAAATCATAATGTCGTTGTTGAATGGCTTCCATCATGAGTTTTCTTGGGACAAATTAAACAAAATCACTGATAATTTCAACAACAAAAACTTCGTCGGTGAAACTGATTGTTTCCCAGGTAAAATTCCATAATCATTGGAAAAAGGCGCGGAAATAAATGGAGGTGACGGTTAAAGTTTGGACAGATTCCATCACATTTGCGGATAAATGTCGCAGAATCGAGGTGCTTCCTTAATTTCTTCTTCTGTTGATTATGTTATTTCAATATTAGCATTAGTTTTTAGTGAATTGTCGAATTTATTTTCGCCAATTATCACACTCTAGACAGTAGAAGTATTCAATTTGTCTATTGAAATTGAGTTCTCCTTGAACAATTGGTTTATGTGAAATTAAGGACGAGCGCAGATTCATGGCTCATCCAGAGGTGATTAAGTGTTCGAATATCGCCAATGTAGTGGTATATTACTGTGATGGTGACCATTTGAGTGCAGTTTATGAGCTCCTATCAGTTTCGTACCTCGAAAATTATCTGGCTGAGTGTAATTTTATTCCTTGTTTACTCCGATTTCGGTTCTTATATTAGAATTATCTGGCTTTTTACAATAAACTCCATGGTCCTTATCATTTGTTTACCTATAGTTAGATGGTCGCCTTACAAATGTATATGTGTTAGTGAAATATAATGCACAGTTTGTGATATCGGAATTTGAAAGCGTGAATGGCGATCCGTCGATATTGATAGTCTTGTATTTGAAGTTTTTTGCATTGTATCGAGAGAAATGATGGCGGATTTTCGTTAAGTTGTGATTGTGTGTCGGTGTGACAGGAATTTTTCTGTCTGCAATATCTGATTGGATAAAGTTGTGAGTTTGTTGGATGGAAGATGATAAAGACAGCGACTTTAAGTTCTGCCGGGTAAGTAAGTTAGAAGCTGGAGCTTCTATTTCTATTAATCGAAATTTTGACTGGCAGTTTGATGCTTAACTGGAGGAGTTTTTTGTTTCATGTATGCAGGTTAGTGCTCCCGTTGACGATAGTAAGGGTAATGAACAAACTATTATTCCAGGCATTGCTAACATCTCTATAAAAGAGGAATCCACTAGTAGCCACAGTGAGAATCAGAATGGTGTATGGAACAACGGTATCTCCAGTCGCAAGCCTGTGGCCGATGAAGGAGGAGAAGGTTGGATCTTTATCGTTCAATGTAATCGGTCGAGCCCCCAAGCGATCAATGAAGCACCAAGACAAGCACTCGTAGATGGTCCTACAAGTTCAGTAAAGAAGAAACCTGTTGTTCGGCCTCATGATTTGTCTAATTTGTTACATGTGAATTAATCACTTTTGTTACATGTGAACTAATCATTTTTTGTGTAACGCGTCTTTTCGCATCTTCTTTCGAGTTTTCAGTAAATTATTATTATTATTGAACTATTTTAAATTTGCAAAGACGAATGTGATTTCGTCATTGAAGCCATGTTTATTACTCTTGTTAATGCTAATATCACACTTAATTACTAACAATATCAGCTTTCATGACACAATATAAAATAACTTTGAAAACAATATCACACTATTGGTTTAACAATATCACAAGATATGATAAACAATATCGCTACACACTTTATAAGAAACAATATCAAATGATTTGGTAAACAATATCACACTATTGGCTTAAGAATATCACAATACGTGGTAAACAATATCACTTCACACTTTACAAGAAACAATATCAAATGATTTGGTAAACAATATCACACTACTGGTTTAACAATATCACAACATGTGATAAATAATATCATACTTTATAAGAAACAATATCGCCCTTATTGTGTTAATAATATCAAATAATTTGTTAAACAATATCAACTTATTGTGTTAGTAATATCACACTCTCCTATTAACAATATCATAGATCTATATTTATTTGCCATTTTCCAAACAGTTATAAGAAATAATATAAAGACACAACAGCATCACACTATCAAATTTCACACACAACAGTATCACACTTCAGCAGAAACAATATCACATTCACAAGGAATCTTGAAACCCTCCAACTTTTTGCTATTGAGAAACAATATCACAACATATAAGATAAAATATCATTGTTGATTCTAAACAATATCACAAATACCAGCAGCAATATTAATTTATGACAACTACATTAGATTACTATCCTTCCAAAATTACATCAATAAATGCATTCTAGTGTCGACTTGCAGCACTCATAAATCTCTGATCCCTTAGAATTAGCATGCCCAACCTATACAATTTTAAAGCTACATGTGTTAGTTATCACCCCCAACAAGAATCACTCAAAATTACGAACTACAACTCGACATATGCACGGTTGAGTAGTAGCAGGTCAGGCTGACCTGTGTTGTAACAATTCAGCACTCAGGGGCAACTTTCAGATGGCATAACTATTTCCTCATGATGAACCAGAAAGTGCCCCATATACAAAAACAAAGCTTATTTAGTTAATTTTCATATTCAAGTGGAATCACCCAGAATAGTGACCTAAATCTTGACTTATTCAACCTGGAGTCTTGTGGTCGGTTTGAGAAATAGCATTGCATTAGTTGTTGTGACCTTTTAAGCTCTATTGTGACAAATATACTCGATAAAAATTGTTGATTCCATAGCCATATGAAAGAGGACGTCTTCAAGAATTTATCCAGATGAAGAACATAAATTTTGTCCATGTAAAACGCAAGTTATGAGAATTTGAATATAGCCCTTCTACAAGTAGTCTGGCAGAATATGTTTTGAGCTCGGATTTGCTTCAAGTGGTTGTTTGAGCGTGATGATCACTAGGACTGTTTCCTTGTGATGGTTGATTCCTTTAGAGGGTATGTTTTGATTAAAATAAGGATCCTTACCCTTAGCTCCTGGTGCAAATCGTCTTTGTCAGTCAAGGCACAACAATGAATGTTATCTCAGTATTACAATATCATCTGTTTTGCAATACAATATCACAAGATATACAAAACAATATCTCAAATAGTCTTTGTCAGTCAAGGTAGAACAATTATTGCTCTCTGAGTGTTATAATATCAACTGTTTTACATTACAATATCACAATGTGGTCAATACAATATCACACTTGTTTACTGCAATAGAAATAACACATGTAAGATGAAGAACTAGCGGAAGGAACCCTTTGAAATAGCACAAATATGCAAATGAAATTGTACTTTGAAATAGCACATTAATAGTAGCCTATGTGGGACTTGAACCCACATTCTTTGCGCATTGCACAATGCTCTACCGATTGAGCTAATAGGCTTTTATGATGAGGTGTTATAAAATGTAGCCACAAAGTATAAGAAAAATTGTTCATATTAATAGTTCTAGATACAGCAGATTAACAAAAGACAACATATCTATCATCAGTTGTTCTTGTATTCATTAATCCATTAATGTCTTCCACTGCTCTTTCCTTCGTGTACATGTATTTTGCATCATCCACAGCAAAACGTCGAGCCAATCCGAAATCGTCAAGCAAATTCTTCAGATCATCTATAGAGACCTAAATCACAGTAAAATGTACAGAGTAATTAAATGTGAAATGTGACATAAAAACAGTTACAGGACTACCAATTTGACAAGATATACATAAAGGCATGGCCCCGTATGAAAAGAAAACATCTGAAGGCATGACATTAGTTAGATGACAAACCTGAATTATATTGCTCCAATTCTATCACATATATAATTTGCATACTCCTTGCACATACGATCTTTTTTCCATTCTGACTGCAAGTATTGAAGGTTATCAGTATAGAAAATCAATCAACTACCACCTGCATAAATCAGTACTTCAGTCACCCAGTCAGAAACAGAGGACAGGTTATTTTATCGCTAAAGGCCTCTTTACGCCGCTGAATATCTTAGGATTATTCGAAATTGTCAAGTCCATTTTCCTGATATTGAGAAACAATATGACACGTTAATAGAAATAATGTATGAAGATTGAGTACCACTAATCTTCACATAAAATATCACAGCGTACAAATAAAAGTATCATAAGGTTTTCGTAAACAATCAGCCTTTCGATAATTACTCATTCTACTCATTCAAAACTGTCATTTTCATTACTCATTCCTCAACTGCATTTTCACTATCAGACAATTAATATCGAAGAATTACTCATTCTATTCATGCTAACAATTTTGAACCCTAAATTTCACTATCGAACAATTAAAACCCTAATTTACGAGATTGAAACACTACGAATCCCTAATTTTCAAAATCGAACAATTTTGAACTCTAAATTTCATTATCGAACAATTAAAAACCTAATTTACGAGATTGAAACAATACGAAACCCTAATTTTCAAAATCGAACAATGTCGACTACTAAATTTCACAATCGAACAATTATAAACCTAATTTAAGAGATTGAAACAATACGAAACCCAATTGTATTGAAAATATCCCTAAATTCAAAAATTCCAGAGCATTAAGGCAAAAATGGTACCTGAATTATGCTCAAAACGCAATTGTATTGAAGATTGACCGTTATTCCTTCGTACTTTTGATTGATTCGCTAATTTAATCCCTTGTTTTTTATTCAGTTTTAGAGAGAGAAAGTTTGGAGTAAATAAAAATGTCGTTCGTTATGATTTTTGAAGAAGGTCTGAGTGTGTTTTTTTTAATCTATTCGCGAGTGATACTCTTTAGAACAACGTGTGATATTTCATTCGTTACTCAATCCTAAAATATTTAGTAGTTCTCACCGGATCCCGACTCTATATATATATATATATATATATATATATATATATATATATATATATATATATATATATATATATATATATATATATATATATATATAGACCACCTTCACTTTGCATGGGCCTCCCAGTTTGACCCGAATAGGGTTTTAGGCATTGAGTTGTGGCTCTGTGCCTCAAGAAGCTTTAGCTTGTGCCTTTGTTGGTCCACGGCACTCTCAAATCTCACCCAAAATTCTACAAGAGTCCCATATTTATTTTCAAATCTCTTGAAGAAGCTATTCGAACTCTCTGATCTTTGTGTGGTTTTTAAAATGTTGCCCATCGGCAACTTCCTTAAATAAGCGGGTATCCAGTGATCTCGTTCCGCAAACTTGTCAGTCAACCATTTATTTTCTTCTAACGAAAACTCGCTAATGACCTTAGCCCAATTCTCTTCAAATTCCTCAGGCTCCAACTCCTCGCTCCAGACAACATTGTTCAGACGACTTAAGAAATCAGTCTCTTTGCAAATTGTGCTCCCAACCTTGTCTGTTACTTTCTTCATAATGTGCCACATGCAATAGCAATGTCTTGCTTTTTTGAACACGGCTGCAAGTCACAAAATCCACATTATCTATTGTCAGAGATCTTTGGTCACAAATCAAGCTCTAAGATTCACTAAACAAGGTCTCAGATTCACAAGATAAGAGAAACAACAAAATAACAAGCCCAAAGATTCACTGAACAAGGTCTGAGATTCACAAGATAAAATCTGAGATTCACAAAATTAAGAGCAAAATAGATGATTTTAAACCACGACCAAGTTTCACATAACAAGCCCTGAGATTCACTGAACAAGGTCTGAGATTCACAAGATAACGTCTGAGATTCACAAAATTAAGAGCAAAATAGATGATTTTAAACCACGACCAAGTTTCACATAGCAAGCCCTAAGATTCACTGAACAAGGTCTAACATTCACAAGATAAGGTCTGAGATTCACAAAATTAAGAGACTGATAGATGATTTTAAACCACGACCAAGTTTCACATAACAAGCCCAAAGATTCATTGAACAAGGTCTGAGATTCACAAGATAAGGTCTGAGATTCACAAAATTAAGAGCAAAATAGATGATTTTAAACCACGACTGAGTTTCACATAACAAGCCCTGAGATTCACTGAACAAGGTCTGATATTCACAAGATAACGTCTGAGATTCACAAAATTAAGAGCAAAATAGATTATTTTAAACCACGACCAAGTTTCACATAACAAGCCCTAAGATTCACTGAACAAGGTCTGACATTCACAAGATAAGGTCTGAGATTCACAAAATTAAGAGACTGATAGATGATTTTAAACCACGACCAAGTTTTACATAACAAGCCCAAAGATTCACTGAACAAGATCTTAGATTCACAAGATAAGGTTTGAGATTCACAAAATTAAGAGTAAAATAGATGATTTTAAACCACGACCAAGTTTCACAAAACAAGCCCAAAGATTCACTGAACAAGGTCTGAGATTCACAAAACAAGGTCTCAGATTCACAAGATAAGAAAAATAACAAAACACGCTCAATGATACACAAAATAAACTTCAAGATTCACGAATAATGTTCCTAGATTCACCAAATAAATAACTAGTTTCACAAAAGTAAGATATTCCAAACATACCTGGAACTACATTTATTATTCCGACATCTTGGTCACTGATGATGTAATTGGGTTCTTTGCCACCCATTGCTTTCAGGAATTGCTGAAATGACCAAATAAATGAGTCATCGTCTTCATGATCTAAAAGAACGCATCCAAATGTTATTGACTTTTTGTGATTGTCAATGCCAGTGAAAGGTGCAAATTTCATGTTATATTTGTTCGTTCCATAGGTTGGATCGAATGAAATAGCATCACCAAACAATGCGTAACATCTGATGGAATCCGCATTTGCCCAAAAAATTCTTGTCAAAGCACTGTCAGCATCTGTTTCATATGAAAATACCAACCCTTTTGTTTCTCGGAGGGTTTCTAAACGAGAGATGAACATATGTCCATCCTTGCCATTAAGTAGACACTTTACTTCCCTTTGGAAATTCATGAACTGCGTAAGGGTAGCTCCAACATTTTCGAAACCCTCTGCTTGTTCCTTGCATAATTTTTATGTTAAACTAGCCCCGACATTCAATCTCGAAGTTTAGATAATCAATTGCTTATGATATTCGTTCAGTTGATTTATATTAAGAGCAAGTTTCTCAAATTCCCTATTTTTGATAGGCGTCATTGGGTGATTGTGACCCTCACAGAATTGTTCAATCTTGTACATCTTTTCATGGAACATGAATTTTGATACCGTCATAGAGTACCAAAGATAAAGTTATAGTCCAAACTACTACTATAGCTAGTGGCAGTCAGGGTCGAACCACAGAGAGGCGATGCAATTTATAGTTGTCTAATTCTAGTCTAAGGTAACAATTGTGAGGGGGATTTGATATGAGTTGATCTATAACTAAAGGCAACAAATGAAAAGTAAACTAAGCTAATGGATGAAATCAA
The DNA here is from genome assembly GCF_048544455.1 of Silene latifolia. Classification (NCBI taxonomy): domain Eukaryota; kingdom Viridiplantae; phylum Streptophyta; class Magnoliopsida; order Caryophyllales; family Caryophyllaceae; genus Silene; species Silene latifolia. The sequence continues at coordinate 141,536,857 of NC_133538.1, forward strand.
ATATTAAAAGGGCGCTAAGATGGTCGGTTCACTATAGATTCGGCGGCAGTATCCTAGGTAAGTCTGAAATAAACACATGAGACGGGAATATAAGAAGTCCTCTCGGTCCATTCTTAACAGGTAGCATCTTTCGATCTCGCTACAGGTCCCTAATATCACTAATGCTAACATTCGTCCTGAAAAGTGATTTAAAAGTCTAAATTAACTTATCTCTCGATCTTATTAATTTAGCCGTCTTAATTAGGCAGTCTATTTTCCTCCCCTATCTTTCGATCTTACTGGGTCGGTCAATTCCTTAGCATTCAACTAGTTGCGTACACTCGATTCGTCAAAAATAGCAATTAAATTAATTAAAACGAAACTGATCTCACGTGGCCAGTCGATCGACCAGGGTATGCGGTCGAACGACCATGGCGCGATTCAGGTATACTATTCTACGCCGCCTACTTCTACAGATTCCCTACATCCTAGCACAGGGCATTTAGCTACTCATGTTTACGATAAAAACAACAACAAGATTAACGAATAAAGATACTGAATTCATGATTAAATTTACTAAATGAACAATTAACATAAAATGACAATTGGTTTTGGGAATTCTAACCTAAAAATTCTAGCTATGAACAAATTAAAGCAGTTAACTGAATAATAGAACAGAAGAATACCGTATGAAAACAGGAGGAAGAATCGAAAGTACGAACGAAAATAAACCAACAAAACCGATTGTATTGAAAGATTAAGAAATCTAATGCTAAACTTGAACGCAAACCCTAATTGTTTTTCTCAAACTGATGATATATGACTTGATGATTATTCTGAAAAACCAGGTTACGTTATATAGAAATATTACGCAACTCTTATTCCTAAACTTAATTACAATGGGTTTCGGAATTCTCGTTCTATTAATTCACGTCAGAACTAACGGCTTGGTCGATCGACCACTGGGTCCGGTCGATCGACTGGACTGCATTGTACAGGAGCTACTTGAAGTCGTGCTCTGGTCGATCGACCAGAGGCATCGGTCGATCGACCACTGTAGCTGGTAGTCGCTTCTAAATTCATCATAATGTTGTCTTTCAGGCCTTAACACGCGCACCAAGTTCATTTCTCGAGTCACTACTTCATGTCAAATAAAATGCCAAGTACTTGGGGACGGATTTAGCTTGATTTCTACTTATTTCCGCATAAATCTACAATATTTCATAAAAATACGAAAGTAGACGAAATGGGGTAAATAGTAGCATAAACTACATAAATGAGCTCTGAAATGCGTGTAAAATGGGGTGAAAAACATCATATAAATGACACGCATCAAATTTTATCATTGCTTCACAACCCCACTTTTTAATTTTAGTTATTCTTGTACCACTTTGCTTATTGGAACTCTCAGCTTCACCTGCACCTGCAACTCCACCCTTTTTCGTACTGGTTTTAGCAGTTTTTGTTTTTCTATTTGCACTTATTGCTTTTGACTTTTGTTTTGTCACAAGTTTCAACAGTTGTTGTTTTTGCATCAGCTTTGGGAGGACGATTTTTCCTGTTATTAAAACCTTGATGATGACAAACCATGCATTTTGTTCGAATAATACCATCTTTAAACCTCTTAGTTGAAGACTTCCTTGCTTCAAACCCACAAGAAATAGCATAAATTTTATAGAACAACATTGCTGACTCTAAGTCCACAAATGTTTTGCCAAGCACGGGTGTAAACTTCTCTTCAATCCTACTTATCCATTGCTCAGTGCCACCCGGTGTGTAAGTTACCAAAGTAGTAGGTGTGGAAATAGTTGGCATTGTAGGGGTTGTTAAGACAGCAATAGAACCCTCACCATCCTGACGAGAACCAACATTAGAGCAAAGAACCTCACCACAACCGACAGGAGGCGTCACACTACACTGTGAGTTGTTGTTGACATTTGAATCAATACCTAAGAAGATAAAAGGTTCACAAAGTCACATCTCACATTCACAAAACAAGGTTTAAGATTCACTAAATAAGGTCTGTGATTCACAAATAAAGTCTGAGGATATTATCTGAGCAAGGAAAAGAGCAGAATAGGTCATTCCTAAAGGGTTCACAAAAAGAGCTCTAGGATTCACAAATACAAGGACTGAGATTCACAAGTTCACTTTTTGGTTCAGATTATTAGTTCAGTTTTTAATCTTACCCAAGTTGTATATATTAGTTAAGTTTCACAAAATAATCTTCTAGTTTCACAAACTACGGTCTCTGCTTCACATAAAAAGAAATAAATAAATTGCATCAGTAACGTTTAACAACAGAGATTCACAAAATAAGGTCCAAGATTCACTAAATAAAGGCTGAGATTCACCAAATAAAGTCCGAGATTCACTAAATAAAGTATCAGATTATTAGTTCAAATAATTTAAAATAATTTTGGTGAAGATTTTTAAGTTTTATTTAATTATCACACAATCATCATTTGCTAAGATTCACTGAGTAAGGTCTGAGATTCACAAAATAAGGTCTAAGATTCACAAAATAAGTAAAAGAGCAGCAAAGGTGATTCTAACAACTTATGATGACCAAGTTTCATAAAACAAGCTCTAAGATTCACTAAACTAGGTCTGAGATTCACAAAATAAGGTCTGAGATTCACCAAACAGCAAAATCCACTCAATTCATAAACTCTTACAGTAACAATTCAACCAACTCTTATAGTGACTCAATTAGGTCGTAAGATTCACAAATTCAACTCAATTCATAAACTAAACCTTGCAAAAAAAAACTGAAATACAATATCGATCCATATATTCCATAATAATCGAGCAGAAATTTTGACAAATGTAATTTGAATCAGAAAACATGAGATTTTACAAAAATTACATAAAAAACGATATACCTGATTCAATAACACTATTATCATCAGTCATTGTGATATCTACAATCTCCATAGCAATTAGAGCTGCAAAATCGTCAAAAACAATTTAGTAAGTAGTACGAAATCGCGAGAAAAAGGAAATCGCTCAAAATATTGGTCAAATTCGAACGTTCTATTTACAAAATCGTTCAATTTGATCAAATTCGAACCTGATATCATGAATTTATGAGTGAGTTGACAGAATTGTATGAATATACTCAATTTTGATCAAAATTATGAAATTACCTGGAAATTAATCGATTTTTTTTTCTGAAATTACTTGAATCAACGTTGTTGAATGTTGTTTTGATAAAATCCACGAATAATCGATGAACAAATTGGTGAGATTTGCTGAAGAATTTCCGTTGAAAAAACGAGAGCTTGCTTGTTGAAGAATTTCCGTTGAACGAACGTTGTTGAATGTTGTTTTTCAGAAAAATAATTTTGTGTGTATATTTTAGAGAGATAGTGCGTAATTGGGCTATTGTATGATTTAATATTTTAGTGAGAGAAAGTATTTAGGGCTAAATGAAAAGATTTGGAATGACCCCTCAATTTTCAGCCCAATGAATAATAGAAAGTTAGTCCATAAATGAAGGATTAATGATAGAATTTAATGAGGTCGGCCGCCTCGCCATAATTAACGGCCTCACCGGATTCGGCATCTATATATATATATATATATATATATATATATATATATATATATAGGAATGAGATCATGTGAGGATACACTATCTTTTTGAGGATTGAGGATTTCGTTACAATATCACAGGTTGTTCAATACAATATCACAGGTTATTCGATAAAATATCACAAAAAAAAAACACATGTGTAAAAAAAATATACTCCCTCCTATTCATTTTAACCTTCCCCTTTCAAAATGGCACGCAAATTAAGGGTAGGATTATTTTATTGTAAATTATTGTGGTGGTGTAAGGTAATTGGAGAGAGGGAAGGTATTATTGTGGGATAAGATGATTAAAATAAGTATTGTTATGGGGTAAGGTGATTAAAATAAGATAAAGTATGAGTATTGTGGGGTATTGTTGTGGGGTAAGGTGATTAAAATAAGTATAAAACTTTACTAAATAAGGAAAGGGGGAAAGTTATATGAATAGATGAAAAAGGAAAGGGGGAAGGTTAAAATGAATAGGAGGGAGTATAATTTTTTTTTTTTGAAAAAAATATTTTTTTTTTGGCAAAGGTCAGATTTTTCGTGATATTGTATTGAACAACCTGTGATATTGTATTCATTAATCATCAATTCTCAAATATTTAGGAGTTCTCACCGGATCCCGACTCTATATATATATATATATATATATATATATATATATATATATATATATATATATATATATATATGTAGAGAAGAGATATCAACTAAGGTCAACATATGTATTTGAGTCTATAAGTCCTTCTAAGGGCCATGGAAGGCAATGGAAGGCTAGGATTTAATGTCAATATGTGGCTACAAATTAATCCCTCCACCTTTTCTTTAATTAACTCATCAATTCAATAAAACAACCTCACTAATCATTCATCATCTCATTATCACAATTCCTCCTCCTCTCTCTACATCTCACTTTTCTCTCTTCTCTAAAAAAAACCCCAAAATCCCAAAAAACCAAAACCCAAATAAATCACCCACTCCTCTCATCTTCATTCACCACCACCCACCACCACCCCACCCGACACCAACTAACCACCCACCACCCCCGCCGCCGCCACCCCACCGCCGCTGCCTCGGTTTTTTTTATTATTTTTTTTTTCACCACGGTTTTTTTTTCGTTTGGTGTTAATTTGTATGTTTTGAGTTGTTTTTTCCATTCATTTTTTTTGTTGTCTTTTATTTTATTTTAATTGTCTTTTATTTTGTTAGTTCTCATTTTTTATTCATTTTCTCAAATCTCATCTTGTTATACGCTTTTTTTTTTAAGAATTCGGGTTTTAAATCTCGTTTTTTTTTGTGAGATACTTTTTTTTCATCTAAGATCTACTAAAATATTTTTCATAAAATTTGTTGTTTTAATCTTAGCTATATAAAAATTCTTATAATTTGTTGATTTTAATCTTATATTTGACATTTTTATATAAAAATGATATAAAATGACTAAAGTTTTACAGAAAAGGACTAAAGTTATACAAAACTTGACTAAAACTATACAAATATGGACTAAAGTTATACAAATAAGGACTAAAGTTACACAAAAATGGACTAAAGTTATACAAATATGGACTAAAGTTATACAAATATGGACTAAAGTTATACAAATAAGGACTAAAGTTACACAAAAATTGACTAAAGTTATACAGAAAAGGACTAAAGTTATACAAAACTTGACTAAAATTATACAAAAATGGACTAAAGTTATACAAAAATGGACTAAAGTTATACAAATAAGGACTAAAGTTATACAAAAATTGACTAAAGTTATACAGAAAAGGACTAAAGTTATACAAAACTTGACTAAAATTATACAAATATGGACTAAAGTTATACAAATAAGGACTAAAGTTATACAAAAATGGACTAAAGTTATACAAATATGGACTAAAGTTATACAAATTTAGTCAATTTTTGTATAACTTTAGTCCATATTTGTATAACTTTAGTCCATTTTTGTATAACTTTAGCCCATTTTTGTATAACTTTAGTCAGTTTTTGTATAACTTTAGTCCATATTTGTATAACTTTAGTCCTTATTTGTATAACTTTAGTCAATTTTTGTATAACTTTAGTCGTTGTTTGAATAACTTTAATCCTTATTTGTATAACTTCAGTCATTTTTTGTATAACTTTAGTCCAAATTTGTGTAATTTTAGTCCAAAATTGTATAACTTTATTACATAAGAGTATAACTTCAATCATTTTTTGTATAATTGTAGTTAAAATTTGTACAACTTTAATCCAAAATTGTATAACTTTAGTCCTTATTTGTATAACTTGTGTCCTTATTTGTATAACTTTAGTCCAAATTTGTGTAATTTTTGTCCAAAATTGTATAACTTTACTCCATAAGAGTACAACTTCAGTCATTTTTTGTATAACTTTAATCCAAATTTGTATAACTTTAGTTCAAAATTGTATAACTTTAGAACTATAAATTCAGATTTGAAACAACACATAAGAAGATGATATTAAAAAAACCAATAAGTCAAAAAAGTACAATAAAAAAACATCAATAACAATGATAAAAAATTAACCAATAAGTAAAAAAAAAATAACAAAAAAAAAATCAAATAACAAAAAAAAAACCAAAACCAAACCAAACAAAAAAAACCAACAAACCAAACTTGAATGGTTGTATAACTTCAATTTATACAATGTATAACTTTAGATGTTAATAGTGTAATTTTAATGTAAAAAGTGTATAACTTTAGTCGTAAATAGTATAACTTTAATGTTTTAAGGGTATAACTTTAGTCGTAAATAGTATAACTTTAATGTTTTAAGGGTATAACTTTAGTCGTAAATAGTGAACTTTTATATAAAAAAAAAAAATCAAATAACAAAAAAAAAAACCAAAACCAAACCAAACAAAAAAAACCAACAAAACAAACTTGAATGGTTGTATAACTTCAATTTATACAATGTATAACTTTAGATGTTAATAGTGTAATTTTAATGTAAAAAGTGTATAACTTTAGTCGTAAATAGTATAACTTTAATGTTTTAAGGGTATAACTTTAGTCGTAAATAGTATAACTTTAATAGATATGAAAAAAATATGAAAAAATTTAAAACATATCTAAAAATATAAAAACTAGATCTAAAAAAATAACAACCCACTAAAATAAGTAAATAACAACACAAAAAAAAAACACAATAAACCAAATAAAATCAGAAAAATACAAAGAAATAGACAATAAACATAAAACAAAAACCCACAAAAAAATAATAAACCAAATAAAATCTGAAAAATACAAAACAAAGACCCACAAAAAAATAATAAACCAAATAAAATCTGAAAAATACAAAACAAAGACCCAAAAAAAAAACCCCAAAACAAAGTCAACAAACACAAAACAAAGACCCATATAAAAAAAACAAAAAAAAAAAGAAGAAACTGCCAGAATACATAGAAAGCAAAACAAACAAATAATATCAACCACTACAATTGAAAAAAAAAAAAGAAAAATAAGAAGAAGAAGAGTAGTGGGAGCCGCGGTATAGGAGAGGAGGACGGAGGATGAAGGTGGCAGAAGGAGGAGGAAGGGGAGGACGGCGGGATGTGGTGTTTCTAGTGGGATGTGGCGGCAGACGCGGCAAGGAGGAGGAGGAAGGAAGGACAGCGGGAAGGAGGAGGCGGCGAATCTGGAGGGGGCGAGGGGAAGGCCGGTTGTTGTTGGGTTGTTGGCTGTTACTGGTTGTTGTTGCTGGTTGTTGTCGTTGTTGTTGTTGGTTGATGGAGGCTGGTGGTGTTGTTGTTGGTTGTTGCTGGTTGTTGCTGGTTGTTGTTGGATGTTGTCGTTGTTGTTGGTTGATGGAGGTCGGCTGGTGTTGGGTTGCGGGTGGAGGAAGGTGGTGGGGGTAGAAGGAGGAGAGGTGTGGCGGTGGTTGTTGGGTGGTCGCGGGGGGTGGCTGTCGAGTTTGGGAAATGGTGGGCTGGTTTGGTTTTTTTTTTTTTTTTAGCTTGTTTTGAATTGGTTTTTTTTTTAGAGAGGATGAGAGGAAAATGAGAGATAATGAGTGAATGAGAGAGAAGTGAGAGGGTGAATTATGAGGAAGTGAGAAGGGAGATTAGAATGGTGAAGGAGTTATACAGGATTAGATGAAGTTGTACAAGATTAGGAAGGAAGATTAGGGAGGGAGATTTATGGCCATCCATTGAGATGCAATCTCATCCATCTATTCCCTTCATCCAAAGGCCCTTATAAGGACCTAGGGACTCATATGATATGAGGGCCTTACTAGAACCCTTCTCTATATATACATACATATATATATATATATATATTATATATATATATATATATAGAGTCAGGTTCAAATGAGTCCACAAATTTGGTTGAGTCCATAAGTCCTATTCTTAGCCAATCATTTTCTGACTGTAACTTTACTACTTGATAAGTGTAACTTTAGTCATTTATTACTTTATGAGGATATTTTTTACATTTTAAAGTCATTGTGTATATAAAATTTTGAATTTAGAAATTTGATTTATGTAATTTTAACAAAAGAATGTAATTTTATTGTTTTACGAATGTAATTTTAGTCATTTAAGTTGTAACTTTAGTTGTAGGGTGGTTTTATATATAAATTTGAATTTATATACTTTTACGAGGGTAACTTTACCCCTTTAAAGTGTAACTTTAGCCGCTGAAGATGTAACTTTAGTTGTATGATGTTTCTAAGAAAAAATTTAAATTTATAATTTTTATGAGTGTAACTTTACCCCTTTTTAGTATAACTTAAGTCGTTGAAGCCGTAACTTTAATTCTATGATGTTTCTTAAGTAAATTTATATTTTTAATTTTTATGGGTGTAACTTTACCTTCTTTTCTAAGTGTAATTCTAGTTGTTGGAGTCGTAATTTTAGTCGTTAGAATCATAATTTTAGTCGTATGGTGGTTTATATATGTAAAAATTTGAATTAATATACATTAATATTGTAACTTTAGTCCTTTCAATTGTAACTTTTGTTTTTCAAGAATGTAACTTTAGCCATGAGTTGTTAGTTTAGCCAACAAAGCTGTAATTTTATTGTCCTACTAGTGTAACTATAGTCCTTGAATTTGTAACTTTAGTACTTAAATTTGTAACTTTAGTCCCAAAAATGTAAATTTATACTACTAACTTTCTTTCTCAACCACCACCAACATCATCCTATCACCTCCTGCCCCAACCACCTCATCACCACCACCACCTCCAAACCGCAACAACCAACAACAATCCAAGCCACTTTTTATTTTAGATCTGAAAAAAAAAAAAAATAAATAAAAGATTGACACGGCAGACCCACCACGAACCACAACCGCCACCACCCCCTTCTCCTTCCCCCACGCGGCAAAAAAAAAAAAAAAAAAAAAAAAAAAAAAAAATCGAAAAACCCACCACGACCCTAAACCCTAAAACCCACCACGACACAACCAACAATCACAACCGCCAAAAACCCACCACGACCCTAAACCCTAAAACCAACCACGACACAACCAACAATCACAACTGCCACCACCACCCCCTTCTCCTTCCCGCGCAAAAAAAAAAAAAAAAAAAAAAAAAAAAAACGAAAAACCCACCACGACCCTAAACCCTAAAACCCACCATCAACAACCAATAACATTTATTTTTTCGGATCGAAAAAAAAAAAAAAAAAAAGAGAAAGGAGAAGGAGATGGGGCGGTGCCGTGAACGAGAGAGAAAGAGAAAGGCGAGGTGGTGGTGGTGGTGTCGTGAAAGGCGGAGAAGAGGAAGGGGAGTGACGTGGTGGCGACAATTTGGTGGCGGCGTGGGGACCGGTGGTGACGGTTGGTGTGGAGTCAATTTTTTTTTTTTTTTTTTGGTCAGGATGAAGAGAGAGAGTGAGAGGAGTGATGTGAATGAAAGAGTGAGAAGTGATTAGGGTTTGTGTTCCTTTTATATCTAGTCCATTTATTTTGTTTTAATCTTGGCCCTTCATTTTGTTTGATCCAATGGCTTGGATGAGGACTCAAGGACTCAACCAAAAGAGTAGGACTTACATGATCCTATCTTTATATATATATATATATATATATATATATATATATATATATTAATAAATGAAGCTTTTTTCGAGCGATTATAGAGAGTCCATATTTTTTGAATAAGCTACTCAATTTTAAAATACAACATTAACTAAAAGTCAGACAATTGAAACTCAGTGGGACTTGAATTGGAAAAAAACAATGATAAGATAACTTAAAGATACGAGAATTTGATTGGGATGGAAACACAACAATATGTCGTAGTATATAAGAAGTTACTCACCTGCATCCTTTTTTATTATTGTTGTGTTTTTACGTATTATGTATTTGCTTGTGTTTTTTTATTTGGTTGTTGTTTACATTATATTTATCATCTTAAATCTAATTGGTTGTTGTTTAATTTGACTTTAGGTCACCATCCATCAAGGCATCAACTGCGTAGTAGCATAAGCTAAGGTTAGTTCATGTGTTATATTTATGAGTACTATTCTTAAATTTTGGACATATTGATCATCTATCGGGAAGTTTCTTTGTTTATATGACCATATGTCAGGGCTAATATAAGTGATTGCATATAATTTTACCATATTTGTATGGAATGGATTCATGTAATGGTGAAAGAGCAATTAACCGCCTTACACTCACTCTTTAAATATGGAAGAATGGCCAATGTCCATATTAGAATCATTAGAATAATTGAGATTTGATATCATGGAACCTAATTTACGATCAATAAACCTTATTACGAATTTACGAACACCAAGGATTTTAAATAATACGGAGTAAACCTTATTACGAATTTACGGAGCATTAAGAATAATGTGCCGAGGCTGAATAGAAACATGATAAGCAATATTTGGTAAGTTAGTGTATTTTTTTTTATAAGGGTAGTTATTGAGTTATTGTTAGTTTGTACTCTTTGCCTCTTTGGACTATAAATCCAGTTTGTATTCTTTGGAGGAATGTGCCTGTAACAAGTTGACGAGAACGAAATATGATTACATAATCATATGTAATTTGTGGAGTATGTTAATGTGAATATGGGTGCAATTTGTGATCTAACAATATTTGCTTATATTTTTCATTTTTTATGAGGATATTTTAATTATAGTTAAGCAAATGACTACAACAGATAGAGTACTCACTATCTCAATCATTTATTTACTTTTTATACTCCCTCCATTATTTTATATATATGACGTTTTCGTTTTACGAGTTAAGTCTATGACTTTCAATTATATAAAAATATACTCTAGAAAAAATTATGAAAATTATATCATTAGATTCGTCATAAAATTTACTTTCAAAAGAGTATACATTTCATATTATTAACTTGAATGTTTTAAGAGATATTGAAGAGAGAAGTGAATCTCTCAAAATATGAGAATGACATATTTCTAAATAAATGATAGAATAAAAGATTGTTAAATGTAAACAACACGTATATTAACGGAAATTTTGGTTGCATTAACGAAACTTATACAACTATTTCTAATCATCATACATATTTACACAATAATAACGACATGATATCACCTAAGGAATTAACCGTGGATTATTCATTAGGTAATTGAAGACATATAGTACCAAAAAAGCAAATACAGCACTACCTAGGCTAGACTACTATTACAGATATGAATTATCGTGAGGTACTTCTAATAACATAGATAAAAAAAAGCTTAGTGTTGTATTAGGATTCTAACAAGGATAATTTTAATGTATTTTTAATTATGTATAATTGGATCAAATACAACAGAGTTGAAATATGAAAGAGGCTAGAATGTATTTATGTCAACAAAGAGTTTTATAGTTAATAGGATGTAAAAGCGGATACTTTGATTATGTTTTTATTTGTATAAAGAAGATATTTCTTATTCATCTATTGCTCTTTTTATGTAGTTAGTCAATTACATATTGAATTAAGCAAGTAATAAGTCTGTGTTTTACTCAGGATAGTTTGGGATAGATCAAACGTCATTTTTTGCAAATAGATCATGGTGAATATTACTCATAATGTATTAAAATTAGATGATTATTATAATATAACACACAAGAATTTAAATATAGTGATACATTTGCAATTAGTTCATCAGGATATTGTTAATCTCATCATAAGTAGAACACCACACGAGAAATAGCATACTATATCAAATATACACACATTTTCCACTTACTACATTATATACGTAATAGAACACTACAAATAGGCCCGTGCATCGCACGGGCATTAAATCTAGTATATATATATATATGAGACTTTTTTCAGACACGGTAAGAGTCTCCAAGATTTTTAAAACACTTTAACTAAAAATCTAAAATTATATCCTAAAGAATAAATCAAGAAAAATAAAAGATAATATATCAAGTTTTTGTTACAGTTCAAATATGAAATTGATATATATAATATATACCCCGTATTATTAAACATATCCTAAATCAAACTCTACAATTATTGTGTCTATATATATGTATCTTCCGTCTTAGGTCAATTCTCAAAATCATTAGGTTTCCTTTTCTTATTCTTGTTATTGTTTGCTCATTGTTCCACAAATTTATTGATTCTAGATTAAACCATTTGTTCATTTTTTGCCCATCTTTGTTAAATGTATACTCGGTATTAGATTAGAGTTTGATTATATTTTTTATTCAATTTGTTTAAGCTTCTTATAATTCACTAATAGTTAATATTATTTTTGGTTTGACAGGTACATAACTTGACATCGGCTGAACTACTCATGTGCTTGGAAAAACAAACGTTCTCCCTGTATAGATCCATGTCCCGCCTTCTTTAGGAATAGGTGTTTCTATATTTGTGTAGGATGAGGATTGTGTAGATTTGTTTATCTCTATTAGTAAATAATATTGTAAATATTAATCAGATATGAGTACAATATTTATACCGAGTACAACCTACATGTTTACAATGTGAACATAATACGAAATATAATATTTACAATATTATTTACTAATAATCTCTTTAATTCGTTTTACCAAACATTCCTTCTCTTCCAAATGTGACACACAGTCACACACCAAAGGCAGCTAAAGACAAGCACTAGCTAGAGTGAAAAATAAGGTTAGTAGTAAGACAAGATTGTTTGATGAAACAAAATTTACGTGTAACAGTGTAAGACAAATTTAACACCTAAATTAGTGTAATACTAGCTTAAACTTCACTAGTTCTCCTATGAAACGGTCTCGACAGGGGCGGACCCAGGGATTTGTTTTTGGTGTAGCAAGATTAGCGTGTTAACAAAAATAGTGGCTAACTAATTGAACGTCATTAACAATGACTAGATTTAAATCGAGCTCACGCTTTGTTCAAAACTTAAATTCACTCTTAGATTTTGAAATTCGAATCAAGATCGATCAAATATACATTCTTTGTATATTTATTTTTTAAAAGTAATTTATAATTTAATAACAAATAAATATTTATGTAAATAAAAGAGTAAAAAAGCAATACTTAAAAAAGAGCAAAGGCGAGCATTTCATGTTGAGGATGAATTAGTGATCGTATTTGAGAAGAGAATGTGCAGTACTATCAAAACAATTTATCTCTCACAATGAATTTGCATCAATTCAATTTCTGACCGACATTTTATTTATATAATCACGTGATAACAAGAATGAAAAGTCGAGAAAATATTCCAAAAAATGAAAAATTTAGTCAAAATATTATTTAAAATATTTCGTAAATTGTTCAAATTAATTGAAATATTACATGACACTAAAATAAGTAAATATACCGTTTTGGAGAGCGAGAACTGTTAATTTAGGAAATTTGGCTGGCTAATTGATATTAGTGTACGGTAGGAAAGGAGATTGATAAAGAAAGATTATTAATTTGGAAACTGAAACGTTTTACAAAACATCAATGAACAATGAAGTAAGTGTATTAAATAGGCTGGATTTGGGGATTAAGAAAGACCCACGCATCTTTTGAGTATAAAGACCATAATTACTGTTGAAAGAATTAATTATTGAGTAGTAAATAATTAATTATGGTGTAGCAAATTGAATTTTTCTCTTACAATTTTTTTCTTTGGTGTAGCATTTGCTACACCAAGCTTATACTTGGGTCCGCCCATGGGTCTCGAGATAATGCTATTGAGACCTCTCACATAAACGGTGGTTAATTATTTAAATATAAGAAACAAATAATGGACAGGAAAAAGTTTTAAGCTTTTAAAAGATTAGAAGCGCAATGCAAAAAATATTGTGAGAATAGTAATAATAAGGCCATGTTCTTTTGGACTTAAAGTCACTTTCTATAAGTTAAGTTCAGCAAAATTAAGTTAAGTTCAGAAAAGTTCAGCAAAATTAAGTTAAGTTAAGTTCAGCAAAATTAAGTTCAGAAAAGTTCAGTAAAATTAAGTTCAGCAAAATTAAGTTGAAATGTTGAAAAAATTAAGTTGAAAAGTTAGTGAGAATAATAAGTTTCATAATATTGACGAGTTTTAAAAAATAGATACAATTTTCGTTCAAATCCGTTGTATAAACAATCCGAGATTAATTATTATTCTATATAAATTTTTCAAAAAAAAAACATTTATTTAAAGCCGAATTCTTACCTATCCCCCGAAGGTATGTTAGAGTATTTTAATTACCGACATTCGTCATTGAGAATGAAAGTTGAAATGACATTTGGTCAATTGAAAAAAAGGTGGAAGGTGTTGAAAATTATGCCTCAAATGTCACCTAAGGATCAAATGTCCATTATTGTTTCTAATTTCACACTTCATAATTTTATACGGATGCACACTCATGGGATACCTGTTATACAACATGAGAACGTTCTAGGGACAAAAGATTTAGACATGTTTGATAAGAAGCGGAAAAAAGCTATGTACAAGGTGCGAAATAACATAGTCAAGAACATTTGGCGAGGCAATGGATTTGACGGGGTGAGCTCAAATGAAGATGAAGAAAGTGACGAGGAAGATGATAATATGGAACTAGATGATTAGAAAGAAAAAAAAAAGTAATGTGATTTACTTTTTATTTTTATGTATTAGGTAATGTGTACGAAAATATTAACTTATATAAATAAAGTATTTTATAATCTTTATTTGTGTTTTTAGTTATATTTCTTTATTATTATTATTAAATATTATTATTATTTTTTTTTGAAGGGAATTATTATTATTATTATTATTATTATCATTATTATTATTATTATTATTATTATTATTATTATTATTAGTAGTATTAAGTGAAATTAAATTAAGTTAATTTAAGTAAGATTATTTTAATTTAGAAAATTTAAACTATTATAAGTTAAGTTCAACAAAGTTCAAATAAAATTCAAACAAAATTAAGTTGGAAAAGTTCAAAGAAAATTAAGTTGAGGAAAAATTAAGTTCGGAAAAATTCAGCAAAAATAAGTTAAGTTCAGCAAAATTAAGTTAAGTTCAGAAAAATTAAGTTAAGTTCAGCAACTTTAAGTCCAAAAGAACAGGGCCTAAATAAGGTTGAGAGATAAGAACAAGTAGTATTGGCTTCAAAAGCTAATACAAATTATGACTTATGAGTAACATTAGTTAAATTGATAATTTCTTAAACTATATATATGTCAGAGTAAATCACGGCTACAACGTCAAAGGTAAATCCGTTATAACTACTATACATTGATACTTTATGAAGAGTTTAAAGTCAAAGTCATTAGTTAGTTTACAATAACAAATTTGCCATTTCACACACAAGAACGTACATTTTTACCAGATTGGTTAATAATGTTTATCGTCGTACTTTGCCATTGATGACTTGTTGACTTCAGTAGTAAGCTTTTTGTACTGTGTATTTGTGTTTGGCAATTTGGTGCTACAAATTTAGTCTTTCCGTCTTAATTATTTGTAAGGTGACTGATTGATCCATTACAGATTGTCGACAGATCAAATACAAATATCAAGTTTATATTCACTTAGAATTGTCTGAGTATTAGGACTCAAACCCAAATAATTTTTCTTTATGGCTCAAGATTACGGGATGACCAATTCTGATACAACTAAAATTACAATGCATATCACTCTATATTTGAGCTTTGCATCACTATTACATCATTGGATTATTTCTTTTTAGGTGTGTTTTTTTAAACCGTGATATGTGCTTTCTCATGCATTTTATTATTATTTTATTACATATATATATATATATATATATATATATATATATATATATATATATATATATATATATAGAGATTGGATTTGGTGATATTGGTTCTTATGGTGAGTTGTGAGTTGGGGGAATCTTAGCCACTAGATTATATTAGAGATGAGTGGCCAAGATCAAATCTTACATGTCATATAAAACCATTGTCATTTACTTATTTTCTCTTTTTTCTAATGTTACTTTTTTTTTACTTTAATTTTTTTTCTTTTTTTACCTCGTGTTATTATGTTTTTTTTTACCACTTTGATTTTTGTTTTCTCTTATGTTTTTCTTTAATTTACTCATTATGTTACTTTTTTTTCTTTTTCTTTTTGTACCGGATTTTTTTTACTTGAATTTTTTTTACTATGATTTTTTTACCTCATGTTATTATGCTATTATTGTGCTTTTTTTACCTGGATTTTTTTATGACTTTGATTTTTTTCTCTTTTTTTTTTTTACCACATGTTATTGTGCTGTTATTGTTATTCCGCTGTTATTGTGATGTTATTCTGCTATTACTTTGATTTTTTTTACGATTTTGATTTTTTTTTCTCGTTTTTTTGTCATATGTTATTGTGATGTTATTGTTATTCCGCTGTTATTGTGATGTTATTCTGCTGTTACTGTGAATTTTTTTACGACTTTGATTTTTTTTTTTTTTTTTTACTACGTTATTGTGTTGTTATTCTACTGTTATTCTGCTGTTATTGTGATGTTATTCCGGTGTCACTTTTTTTTACTACTTTGATTTTTTATACTACTTTGATGTTATTGTGATGTTATTCCGGCGCCGCTTTGATTTTTTTTACGTCTTTGATTTTTTTTTCTTTTTTTTTACCACGTGTTATTGTGCTTTAGTTATTCTCTGTTATTATTAACATTATTGTGATGTTATTCCGGTGTCACTTTTTTTTTTATTACTTTGATTTTTTTACTCTTTTTTTAACCGCATGTTATTGTGCTGTTATTCTGGTGTTATTGTGATATTATTCCGGTGCCACTTTGAGTATTTTTTTACGACTTTGATTTTTTTACTCTTTTTTACCACGTGTTATTGTGCTGTTATTCTGGTGTTTTTTCGATGTTATTCTGGTGTTATTGTATTGTTACGCCGGTGTTATTGTGTTGTTATGGCGATGTTATTCTACTGTTATTCTGCTGTTATTGTGATGTTATTCCGTGTCACTTTGATTTTTTTACTCTCTTTTATCACGTGTTATTGTACTATTATTCTGATATTATTGTGATGTTATTTAGTGTCACTTTGATACTTTTTACTCTATTTTCCCCGTGTTACTATGATGTTATTCTGGTGTTAAGATCAGGCTATGTGGGAGTCGAACCCACGTCTATGTGCAAAATTACACAGTATTCTACCACTGAACTAATAGCCTTCAATTTATCTGACTACTGTACTCTTCAGATGCAAAGGTAAAAGTCGTCAATTTGTGCATTCGAGCACACCAAATTAAACGAAGAAATTAATGAATCTTAATGCAAGCAAACAGTGAACATATATGATATGAATAAACTAATCACAAATTCACCGTTAAATTTATTTGAAGGGACACGATAAGAATTTTCCCGAATCTGCCACTAACTACGGCTTAACTAATACGAGTACCTCATTATGATGCGCGATGTGATAAAGTGGCTGGCTCTTCTTTGTTGACAGCAGGCCGACAGCGTCATCATGACTTGGGTCTGCATTAACATAGAATCCCACATCCTGTCTACCAGCGTATTTGTTACTTCATCACAGAGGTAAGACTACCTACATCATGACTTTACCTTGGATCGGTGCATTGAAACACTAGGGTAATATTGTGTTCAGAATGTTTTACCATAGTATACGATGCCAAAGCCTCCATCTCCTAATTCCCTGGTGTCATCGAAATTGTTGGTGGCTTCTTGAAGCTCAGTGTAAGAAAAGACAGCTACGCCATGGAATGAGTTGCCAGTTTCGAAGTCTGGTGTAGTAGGATCAAAGGAAATTGCCCTTGACAGCAAGATTGGTGAACCGAACTTGAGTTTCTTGTAATACCAGAGACCGATCTTGAGTCTTTGCCAGGATAAATAAACCTACTGGAATGACTGCAAAAGTGAAACCTTACAGTTATTCTGCAAATATTAAGTAAATTATGAAAAAAAATCACTGTTTTGATGAGCATAGTTGATAACCTCGTACCTATTGCAAGAGCGAGCTTCCATTTCCCTATAATGAGGTTGAAAGAGTTAGAATCGAGAATAAGAAACATACACCAGGGGCTCCGACTCCAAACAGCGCAAGGGACAAGCTACAAATATAATAATCGAGAATAAAAAGGTGGAAGCATAATCATACCTTGTTTGCAGAGGCACACAAACTTTGAAGGCGAAGATGAGCCACATATACAACCAGACTTATAACACTTGACACATTCTAAGGGATACGCATAATTGACTTCAAAATCGTCGATGCTGCACTGGACGCTCCTGCAGAAATCAAATCCATATTATCATGATTGGCAGCAACAGGAGTAAACTAAGAAAAGCAGTAGACGAAGTTGACTAATTTAAAGAATGCACAACAGCATGACAATTCACCATTTCACCTCACCACCGACGAAATTCACCACGCCATCATCAGCGTCAACCACACACACCACCGTACTTGGTGGTTCACACCAACAAAAAGCAATCCTTTGCAGGCGAGTTGAGTCGTCAAGGGTCGTGCACCTGTTCGCCAGTTCATCCCCGTCGCGCGCCGTCATCGAACTTCCTTACCGTAAAGCACAAAATTCATTCATAAAGAATTTGAGAGAAAGAATCGATGTTTTGGTTTTGTATCTGAGACACCAGGGCCATTTACAATGTACAACTAATTTCTCTCCAACGATTCGAAATTCTTCTCTAGTAATTTGAATAAAAGTGTGAAAAAGATTGAACCGAGGGACTACGTTTTTAGCAAAAAGTAATCGAGGGAACTCTAGGGCACTGTGCCTCGAAGATTCACAAATTAGTACCTCTCACAAATTAATAATGGCGTTTTTGATGAGCAATCGAGCAAGCAATTAGGAAAATCGATTGAAAAAATTGGGGAATTTTTGGGGGTAATTTTTGGGTTTATGGGAAATTTTTGGGGAAATCTTTGAGCGTGTAGAGAGTGAAGTATGCTAAATAGAATCTCAACTGTCCAATCTCAGCCCTTGATTTCTTTTCATCTAGTGGCTGAGATTTTCCAAACTCACAACTCACCGTAAGAACCCAACTCACGAGATCCGCCTCTATATATATATATATATATATATATATATATATATATATATATATATATATATATATATATATAGTACTCCCTCCGTCACAGTCAATTGTTGTCCTTTACTTTTGACACAAAGACCAAGGAAAAAGGAGGGGACAAATAACTAAATGACAAGTGGAACAAATTGAATGTGAATGGGCAAATTAGTCATCAAGTTTATTCTTAAAATAGAAATGACAACAATTGACCGAGACACCTAAAAATGGAAAAGGACAACAAATGAGCAGGACAGAGGAAGTACTATAGTAAGACTTGATCAAATTTTAAATTGTACTAGTGACACGTAAAAGTTGAACTCTAACTTATATGAGAGTAGTAATTACCAAAATCATATTTTTATAAGAATCTATTTTCATTCTTTTATTTTCTTCTCTGATTAATAAATAGACTTCTGCAAAAATTTCTAACATAAGATCCCATTTCTAACGGATATTCATATTGTGTAAAGGGACTAAAAACATCTCTTTATACTAATTAATACAGTAGTTTGTAACTTGGACATGAGTATCCGTTATGAATGACTTAGCCATCTAAATTAACTATAACTTTACACCCAAATTGTTCTTAATATAACGTGGGATCTCAGGTCATCATTTTTTTGGGCCTTATTGAAAAGAACTGTTTCCTAACATGTAAAAACATACATTTTTTGTAGCCTCACTTAAAACAAAACACTATTTAGTTTCCGTGCAACGCACGGGTATGAAATCTAATTCTTATTATTTAAGAGATCATGCGGCAGTATAGCACTTAGTTGGCAACACTTATCTAAGCATAATCTTTCACTATTTTGCTCTAACAGAAAAACTACAAATTTATCTCGCACAAAACGAAACACCTCATGGCAACTGGCAAGTATATATAGGGGTTGTTTGAATGTTGTTATTCGAAAGATGCAGAAACAGAAGGAGAATAGAAATACCAGTCGAAGACGAAAATATAAGCGATGAGAAATAAACCCGAATGTAGTGCCGTGTTATAAACCACTGCCTTGAAAACTATTTCTCCGGTACGACCGTGGTGGCGATCAGCTAGTGCCGGTAGTTCCCCAAGGTTAACACTACAGTCCCCACGCAATTCCGCCCACTCGGAACTGTGAGACTTGGAACGATCAAATCAGCAATACCCAGAAATTTATGAGAGAGCAGAGAAGACGAAGAGAAGAGAGTATGATTTGATTTTCTGTGTGTTTTGATAGAGAGGTCAGGCTCTTATTTATAGCCAAAAACAGAAGCAACAGAAGCAGTTTTGTTTAGCAAAACATGCTCCTAAGAAGTTGCAGTCAAGGGCTAAAAACGTGGAGCATGACCCTCCTGTTGACAGTCAGTTGGACTGACTTATTCAACTCAACACACAAGAACACAATCCAAAACAAAACTCGGATGCGGCCCAAAAAGATAGGCACAGCCCGCCGCAGGCGATTGCCAAATCCCAAATCCCGAATCCCGAATCCGGATCCAGGCCGGGCCGGGCACAGGCACGGCGCGCGCGCGCGTGTGCGAGCTGAATTAAGCACCTCGCAAGGCTTCCACAAAAGTCTCCCTTGACCCACTAGTGATAGTGTAAGGCAAGATGAGATATATAAACACATACATCTTTCTTTTCCTCACCAATGTGGGACAAGATGGAAAAATGACTTAGCTAAATAAAACCCCTATTTCCAACAATCCCCCACTAGGGGCGCCAGAGAGAAAGAAAAAGAATTCCTGGGTAAAGGAAGGATTGGATACTTAGGTATCAATATCTTTCGATTTGAATTGACACTTTAGTGAAATGAGGAAACAACTTACTTACAGCGAGAGAATATCTTGCGATTTGAATTCCTAGCCGAGCTTCGGTCGATACCCCCCACAACACATATCATACCTTCAGATTAAGATCGTTCCGCGAAAGTGCAACGCGCTCTTTTAGAGTTATGCGTTTACCTCGGTACTAATAGATGTGTTCATAAGACTTCTCATAGTCTAATGATAGTTACACCTACGTAGGTGACTCAAGTGCTTCTCAACAGCACTTCTCACATAAGTCATTAAGAACCTAAGTCCAACCTGGTGTATGATCCATCAAGTGCGTCTCAAAAGCACCATCATTAAGGCTATGAATCATACAACGCCATAGGAATATAAGCTTTAAACTTAGTCAAGTCTCACTCTTGACCTAAGGACTTAAGCCCCATTCCCCTCGACGTATCAACGACTAGTCTCCTAGCCAGCCCTTTAGTAAAGGGATCAGCAAGATTGTTTTCGGACTTCACATAGTCCAAAGCAATCACTCCATTGTCTTGGAGCTGTCTAACTGCAGCGTGCCTTATTCGAATATGTCTCTTTTTCGAATTGTAGACACTATTCTTTGCAACACCAATAGCAGCCTGCGAGTCACAGTGTAGGGAGACCGCTGTTAGCCGTCCGCCCCATACTGGTATATCAGCTAAAAGGTTTCTCAACCATTCAGCCTCTTGTCCTGCCAACTCAAGAGCTATGAACTCAGATTCCATGGTAGAGCGTGCGATACAAGTCTGTTTAGAGGACTTCCATGATATAGTACCTCCACCCATGGTAAAGACATAACCACTAGTAGAACATATCTCATCGTTACCTGCAACCCAGTTCGCATCACAATATCCCTCTAACACAGCAGGAAATTTACTATAATGCAAACATAAGTCTACTGTTCCTTTTAAGTACTTTAGTAAACGACGAAGAGCATTCCAGTGTTCATTACTAGGGTTATGTGTATAACGACTCAGTCTACTAACTGCATAAGCAATATCTGGTCGAGTACAGTTCATTAAAAACATCACACTACCTAGGATTTTAGCATACTCTTCTTGGGAAACACTCTTGCCCAAGTTTTTACACAAGTGTACACTAGGATCATAGGGTGTTCTAGCAGGCACATCATCAAAGCAGTTAAACTTTCTCAACACTTTTTCAACATAATGAGATTGACTTAGACAGATTCCATTGGGGTTTCGGATGACCTTAACTCCTAGGATAACATCAGCTTCTCCTAAGTCCTTCATCTCAAATTGTGATGACAAAAAATCTTTGGTTCTAATTATGACTTCCAAATTATTACCAAGTATTAACATGTCATCAACATATAGGCATATAATTACACAATCAGATTCCATCTTTTTTGAATAAACACATGAATCAGAATTGTTAACCACATAGCCATTACTTATTAAAGTGTTGTTAAATTTCTCATACCCTTTGTTTAGGTGCTTGTTTCGATCCATAAAGTGACTTGTTCGGTTTACACACTTTACTCTCTTGACCCTCAATCACAAAACCTTCAGGTTGAGACATATAGATCTCTTCCCTTAGTTCACCATTCAAAAAGGCAGTTTTAACATCCATCTGATGTATAACAAGGTTATGAATAGCAGCTAAGGCGACAAGAGTCCTAATAGTCGAAATTTTGGTCACAGGAGAGTAAGTATCAAAATAATCAATACCCTTCTTTTGTGTAAAGCCTCTAACTACAAGTCTAGCTTTGAACCTCTCTACTGTACCGTCAGGTCTCATTTTCTTTTTAAAGATCCATTTACTTGTAATGGGTTTACTACCTTTAGGTAAATCAGTCAACTCCCAAGTCTGATTTGACACAATAGAGTCAAGTTCACTTTTAATAGCATCTTTCCAAAAATTAGCATCAATGGATTCCATTGCCTCACTATAGGTTTTTGGGTCATCTTCTATTAAAAAAGCTGAAACAAACTCATCACTAGCACAAACAGTGTATCCAAGTTCAGACAACATAGTTGTATCATAATCATCACCAAAGTTCTTTGGGCATCTAGGTCTTTTACTTCTTCTAGGTTCAACAGAAACATCAATAGAAGTGCTAGCACTAGCATGTGAAGACATATCGAAGATGCAAAGGTAAACTAGGAGATGGTACAACAGTTTTATGAAAAGGAAAAACATGCTCAAAAAATTCAGCATCTCTAGCTTCAGATATAGAACGATCACTCAAAGACATAAATCTATAAGCAGAGCTATTTTGAGCATAACCTATAAACACACAATCATAGGTCTTAGGTCCAACGGTAGGTCTCCTAAAATCAGGTAAACCCACTTTAGCTAAACACCCCCATACCCTAAGGAAGCTCAGGTTAGGAGGATAGCCCTTCCAAATCTCATAGGGTGTCTTGTCAATTTTCTTATGAGGTACACGGTTAAGAATGTGACAAGCTGAAAGAATTGCTTCCCCCACATATCGTCAGATAGGCCAGAACTTAAAAGCATAGCATTCATCATTTCTTTTAAGGTTCTATTTTTACGTTCAGCTACACCATTGGATTGGGGTAAATAAGGTGAACTAGTCTCATGTATTAAACCGTTTGCAGCACAAAAGTCAGCTAGATAACTGGATTTATACTCACCACCTCTATCAGACCTTACCCTTTTAATTTTTCTATCAAGTTGGTTCTCAACTTCATTCTTAAAGTTTATAAAAGAGTGTTCAGCTTCATCTTTAGTCTTAAGCAAATAGACACGGGTGTATCTAGAACAGTCATCTATAAACGTAACATAATAATTCTTGCCACCTCTACTTGCAACATTTTTGAAGTCAGCTAGGTCGGTGTGAATTAACTCAAGAAGACTCGTGTTCCTAGTAGTCACAGGTTTATTAGGTTTCTTTGTAAACTTAGCCTCAACACAGCTAGCACATTTAGAGAATTCTTGACACGTCAAACTCGGAATTAAACTCATAGTTCTAAGTTTTTTTAATATAATCCACATTCACATGACCTAACCTACCATGCCAAACATTAATAGACTCAGCGATATAAGCAGAAGAAGATGCAATATTATTAATAGCAGAATCAGAGTTCAATACAAAAAGACCCCCAGAAAGATAACCCTTGCCCACAAATTCCCCATTACACGACATTACCACCTTGTCAGCCTCAAAAACAAGTTTCAAACCAGCTTTGTTTAATAAGGCACCAGACACAAGGTTTCGACGCAATGAGGGTACAAATAAAACATTACTGAGAGCAAGTGTTTTCCCTGAGGTGAGTTTGAGAAAGATCTTGCCT
The DNA here is from genome assembly GCF_048544455.1 of Silene latifolia. Taxonomy (NCBI): domain Eukaryota; kingdom Viridiplantae; phylum Streptophyta; class Magnoliopsida; order Caryophyllales; family Caryophyllaceae; genus Silene; species Silene latifolia. The sequence goes on from NC_133538.1 coordinate 141,560,921, forward strand.
TTGCCTGTGATCTTTGCAGATGAAGAATTACCCATGTTGACGCATTCCCCATCAGCAACTTCCTCGAACTCAACAAATAAACCTCTATCAGCACATAGGTGTCTCGAAGCTCCAGTATCCAAGACCCATTCAGCAACATTACCCACCAGATTAGCTTCCACGACCACAGCTGCAATAACATCATCAGTCACAGCAACATTGGCCTCAGCAGATTTCTTCTCAGAACATTGGTAGGCTTTGTGCCCAGGTTTTCCATGACATAGAGACAATAGGACCCTTGGCGACTTTCGAATCTTAGGAACCGGTTTGGTATGCTTCTCTGGACCATTCTTCTTAGCAGGACCCTGGTTCTTACCCTGACCAACCTTGGCCTTACCCTTACCCTTATATTTCTCAGCATTAGACGGACCACCAGACTTAACCAGATTAGCTTTAACAGCAGCAACAGTAGGAGCAGTCACAGATTGACTAGCAGGAAGGTCTTTAAGGCGATTAGCCTCCTCGGTCCTCATATGTCCTATAAGTTCTTTAAGGGACAGGTCTTTCTTTTTGTGCTTAAGTTGGTTTCGGTAATCAGACCAGGAGGGAGGGAATTTCTCTAGCAGAACATTAGCTACAAAGATGTCATCAAGTTTCATGCCCTCATTCACAACATCAGCACATAAGTTTTCATAGACATGGACTTGATCCATGATGGATTTCCCGTCAGCCATTTGAAATTCCAACCATTTTCCCACAACATATTTCTTTTTCCCAGCATCATCAGCCCCATACTTAGTTTCTAAAGACTCCCAAATAAACTTAGCAGACTTATTCACAGCAAATAAGTCGAAAAGGGTGTTTGTCATATTATTCAGAATATGCCACCTAGCAGTTTTGTTGTCTTTCACAAATTTTGCAATATCCTCTTCATTAGACTTAATATCTTTAGAGGGAGGAGGGGTTTTCTCAGCATCAGTAGGGGTGATAGGCTTAGGCGGGTCATTAAATAAGACGTAATCAATATCTAACTGCTCAAAATACATCAATAATTTCTGGGACCAGCGCTTATAATTATGACCATCTAATGACTCCAATTTCGCCAATTCAGGAGCAATTTTCGACATAACAGACATAGTTACAGCAACTAAATAGTTTTCAAATTGTTATTCGAAAGATGCAGAAACAGAAGGAGAATAGAAATACCAGTCGAAGACGAAAATATAAGCGATGAGAAATAAACCCGAATGTAGTGCCGTGTTATAAACCACTGCCTTGAAAACTATTTCTCCGGTACGACCGTGGTGGCGATCAGCTAGTGCCGGTAGTTCCCCAAGGTTAACACTACAGTCCCCACGCAATTCCGCCCACTCGGAACTGTGAGACTTGGAACGATCAAATCAGCAATACCCAGAAATTTATGAGAGAGCAGAGAAGACGAAGAGAAGAGAGTATGATTTGATTTTCTGTGTGTTTTGATAGAGAGGTCAGACTCTTATTTATAGCCAAAAACAGAAGCAACAGAAGCAGTTTTGTTTAGCAAAACGTGCTCCTAAGAAGTTGCAGTCAAGGGCTAAAAACGTGGAGCATGACCCTCCTGTTGACAGTCAGTTGGACTGACTTATTCAACTCAACACAGAAGAACACAGTCCAAAATAAAACTCGGATGCGGCCCAAAAAGATAGGCACAGCCCGCCGTAGGCGATTCCTGATTCCTGATTCCCGAATCCCGAATCCCGAATCCGGATCCGGGCCAGGCACGGCGCGCGCGCGCGTGTGCGAGCTGAATTAAGCACCTCGCAAGGCTTCCACAAAAGCCTCCCTTGACCCACTAGTGATAGTGTAAGGCAAGATGAGATATATAAACACATACATCTTTCTTTTCCTCACCAATGTGGGACAAGATGGAAAAATGACTTAGCTAAATAAAGCCCCTATTTCCAACAAATGTTTGGTTACCCACTAAACAATGCATGAACTTAAATTCATGTGAATTGCAAAATGGGTATGTTGTTTGGTTACCCCAATTCACATTGAATTCCAATTCCTCCACAATGGAGGAAGTTGCTTATCTAGGCCCCCTAGGTAACTTAGAATGCCTACATGAATTGCACTTCCTCCATGACAACCAAACATGTTTTTGCAATTCACATGAATTCCAAATTCACATGTTTTATGACTTCCTAGGCAATACAAATTCTTATATACAACCAAACGACCCCATAGTGTCTCATCTCTCTTCCCTCGCATGAGTATAACTACTTTTTCACGTTTTAATACTTTTATGTTGCGTTGTTTTTATTTTTTTATCTTTTCATCCTGTGAATTTCTAGATATGATTTTGGTAGTTTTTCTCATTCAGAATTTTTGTGCAGGTAGAAATTGTATTAAAGAACGACTGGGAGAGCAACAAGTTCCTATTTCAATTGTATACACCTTGCTATGTGCATAAGGATTAAGTAGTATAGAAGTAACGGTAAGTTTTTGCTTAAGTTTTGTATTTTCAGTTTTATTTTTCACATTTATTCTAACCAAATTTTTTTTTGTTTTTTTCTTTTAGTTTTGATATAATTTTTTTTTTGCAGCAAGTTTTGACACAAATATTTAAAGCATTAATTCTTTAATGGGATTTCTTTTAGTTTTGACATGATTTTTTTGCAGTGATTTTTGACACAAATATTGAAAGCATGAATTCTTTAACGCGAGGAAGTCACATAAATATCAATATGAGATCTCTACGATTCTATCTACGACGATAATTGATAACTGCGTGTTTTCTTTTTTTTTTTTTTTTGTAATTTGTTAATGAAATAAATGATATATTGATATGTCTTACACTACTTGTATATGAGATGAATGCCTTTGAGTTTACTATGAGACTAGTTGGAAAACCCGTGCGATGCACGGGATTTCCAATAGGATTATCCCTCCCTTAACTAAAAGTAAGGAGGCCTAGGAACTATTCAGTAAATTTAGGATGAATAGTTGTTGCAAGGATGAATAGTTGAATTCTACATGGGCGGGTTTGGGGCTATCTGCATGGGTTTTTTTTTACCGTTTGGCTTTGTAGCTTTATGCTCGGCCTGTTTTAATCTTGGGCCTTTGTACTCTCAATGTTGAGCCCTGTAAAGAACATTCTCAGCCTTTGCATCCCAGATAATTTCAGCCTTCGCAGCCCAAATTCCCCCCTTCGCTCTTTCCTTACTCTGTGTCAGTCCTTTTTAACCCTTCCTTCTTCTCTTCCATGGTTTTAGAATTGTAATTACCATTATTATTAGATTTAAGTTAATAGTATGATTAACGAAGGTGCTAAACATTTATATATGTGAATAACATGTGATATTTAGCTGATTGAACTTGCTTGAATGAATGCTTGCAATCCTTGTCATTTGGAAAGTAAAAATTTAAATGTCAACTATCATTTAGGGAGGTATATTTACCATACTCGCATCAGGAGACGCACATTGCTATTGTTGTTCTGGTTGAGAAAATGTTTGATTTGTGCGGGTTGGCTAATAGATCAGACCAGGAAAGAATTAATCTGAGAACTTGGTTATTTTGATCACCTCTCAGGATGACATAATTATTTTAGTATGAATATAATTAAAGTAGTAATAGGGCTAATTTTATAATTACTCGTGTGACTCACAATAGCCTGATTAAGGCTTGGTGAAGGGGGTGTAGGTGGGGTGTATGGTGTGTTAGGTTGTTCTGCCATTTTTAGGAGGACCAATGGGTTTTGCTGCTGTTTATTGGATTAAAGAGGAATTAGTGGGTACAGTGTATTTGTGGGAAATAATCTCTGATTGAAAGGAAGTAGATGTAAGGTGAGGTGACTTTTGTGTAAACTTTCATTCAAAGCATGGGAGGTAAGTAGGTAACTAAAGAAAGTAAGGCTAGCTGATGTAGCTGTACCTGTGTTGAACAATGTTTGACAGAGATTATGATTGTGCTTACTTATTATATATAGAGAAACATGTGCTTTTAAATTAAACCAAAAAGTATTTCTCCATCATACCATGCCCAAGCAAGGTCACCAACTGGGTTGTGACCTTGTTGGGTCATCCTAATGACGGTAATTAAGGAGTATTAAGGTGGTAATTTGGTGACCTTGAATAACTCAGAGTCAATTGGTGACCTTGAGTTGAGTTGGTGACCTTGTTGGTGACCCGGTAGGTGGCATTCTTCTATTGGCTGGAAATAAAAAAAAGTACAACCGTCAAAACAAAGGGAAGGTGACATTTGGTTGAGTATGGTGACCCGGTAGGTGACAGTCTCTCATTGGCTGGAAAATGGAAAATAATTGGGTTGCTAACCTAGGTCGTGACCTTCTGCTTGGGAGGATAAAAGTGGGTCAAGATAATTAAGGTGTGATTAAGAAGAAAAATATTGGTGACCCGATTATCTCGACCTTCTGCTTGGGGATGGTCTTAGAGATCTTGCAATTAACTTTATTGGACTTTAATACTTTGAATTCGGTCTTGCAATTAACTTTCTTGTACTTTAGTACTCTGAATTCCTTTGTTTCGATTCTCATTTACTTTGCTGATGTTGATATGCTTTAATGCTATTGCAGGGAGACAATTCTGAAGACACCATGGAGCAGCTTTATTTTTTTTTTTTTTTTTTTTTGACAGCTGTAAATAAAAGGTTTTACATTTTCATGGCTTGCTGAGCTAGGCTGTGCGCAATGCCATTCAGATGCCTTGGAATAAAGTTAAAAGCTAAGCAATGGAAAGCACTAAAAGATTCCCGAATATCTTGAAGGACACCTGCGATCTTGTGATTTTCCGTAGCAACCTTTGCCAATTGATTGATTAGCTGCAAACAATCCGATGAAATGTCAAGGTGAAGAATATGCCTTGCTTTTGCCCACTCCACTACGTCACGTACACCCAAAGCTTCCGCTTGTAGAGGCGACTCTGCTCTTAAGTGCACCTGTCTTCTTCCTAGCTCCTGCCCCATCTCATCATATGCAATCCACCCTACAGCTGCTTCCATGGTCTGATTCCAACTGGCATCCACTTTCACCCGTGTTACATCACATCCCGCTGGATTACCAACAACACACACCGGATGACCATTACGAATATCCATAGACTCTCTTTGTGTCATGACCTCCCCCTCAGTGCACCCACTAACCCGAGGTTGTGGTGAATCCAGTGATTTACAAAGCATGTGGACCTTCTCCCGAACTACTTTAAATATCAAATTCATGACCACGTTCAAATTAAGAGTCAGATCCTGGAACTTCAGCATGTTTCGCGTGGTCCATAGACACCATATGATAGCCACAAAATGAATGACCTGATGAGTTCCTTCCTCTCTTTTGCGCAAATAGAGGATCCAGTCCGTAATCCAGTCAGAGATAGGGATGTCCCTTGCCCCTTCCACCCGAATTCCTAGATCCGAGCTTGCCCATATTCTACATGAGAGACCACAGTCCCTAAAAAGGTGCTCCAGAGTTTCCATGTTTTTAGGCTCGCCGATACACATACTACAGGAGTCATCCACCTCTATTTTTCGTTTAGCGAACTCATATCCAATCGGAAGAGCATTGGTGATGATTCGCCATAACAGGACCTTCCACATCTGTGGAATTGGCAATTTCCAAAGGACTTTCCGGCAAAACATCCTACCTCGAGAGTTGAGTCTACTGCGATCCTTGGCTGTTCCTGCCTTTTCCATAAAGTCCTCAAAGATCAGACCATAGCCACTCTTCACCGTATACATGTCTGACGTTGTGTGTGGCCAATACACCTTATCCCCCGCTCTAACCTCACAACGTGGGATGGCAAGAATTCGAGTCGCCCACTCATTCGTGAATAACTCCTGTATGAACTCCTCATTCCAGGAACCATTAGAGTGCAGCATATTTCTTACCTGAAGATTAGCCAAGTGAGCATTTTCCTGATCCAGCCAGATTGTCCTAGGTTCCGGTCTCTCTCCCCCCACCCATCTTGTCGTCCAGACGTTTAAGGTCGAGTCAATCCCCGGCTTCCACCCGATGTGTTCCATAACAGTAGTTAGACCATAGAGAATGCTTCGTACTCCCCAAGAACTCCCAGAACCCCTGATAGGATTTAAACCATGTTTAAAGGTCCGGGTGCCAAAGATCTTTTGCCTAAAAATCCTGCAAAACAGAGACCTCTCGCCAGAAACGATTCTCCACCCATGTTTTGCCAACAGAGCTTTATTCAGACACTGCACATTTCGGATGCCTAAACCACCCGTACTCTTTGGTAAACTCAGGAAGTTTTTACTACACCAGTGGACCTTATTACCCAGCTTACACCCCGCCCACCAAAATTGTGTCAAAATAGAATTAATCTTTTTTGCCACACTTACCGGCACTTTGAAGACCGATAGAAAGTAATTTGAGAGATTGGATAGAACCGATGAAATCAGAGTAAGACGTCCTGCTGGTGATAGAAAAATCCCGTTCCAAGAGGAAATACGTTTGGTGACATGTTCGATCAGGGCATCAAAAATACCTTTCTTTGATTCTTTAAATTCCGCCGGTATCCCAAGGTATTTCCCAATGCCAACATTCTGCTTGATGTTAAAGGCTTTTAGTATCTTTTGTACCCTAATCAAGGTCGTATTCGGGCTGAAGAGTATCCCTGATTTATCGACATTAAGTCTTTGGCCCGAAGCTCCACAAAATTCATTGATGAGTTGTACCAAATGGACCACTGAATCCCCTTTATCCTTGAAAAAGAAGACCGAGTCATCCGCAAAGAAGAGATGTGTGATAGGCTTAACCCCCCTGACCAGCTGAATTCCATGTATCAACCGTACTTCATCAGCATGAACAATATTACGGGAGAGCACCTCCATACATAAGATAAACAAGTAAGGAGATAAAGGATCCCCTTGCCTCAGTCCACACCTAGGTTTGAATTGCGGAAGGGGTTCCCCGTTCACCAAGATTTCATAGCTCACCGAGGTAACACAGTTCATTATAAGCATTATCAGCTGTTCTGGAAAACCCAATTTTATCAACACCGCTTCCAGAAAGTCCCACCGGACTCTATCATAGGCCTTACTCATGTCAGCTTTGAAAGCACACAATGATTGCCTCCCATGACCATGCATCGAGATTTTATTAATGGCCTCATGAGCCACCAGAATATTATCACTAATGCTCCTCCCTGGGAGCAGCTTTATTGTGAGTTGATGAAATCCTCACTATTGTGTAGACACATTTTTGACGAAAAGGCTACATGTACACGGGGTGTACAAGGCCCTTGGTACACAGGCCAGTAGTAGCATGACACGTGTAAAGTTGTGGGCTCCATATAGAATCTTTTTCAATTGTAATTTTTGGTACTAAAAACTGAAATATTTTAAATTTCAAATTCAAATTTAAGAAGTTGAATAGTCATTCTTTTTAATTAGGCTTTTTATTTTTTCCAAAAACTTTTTATTATTTTTTACTATCATATTTCATTTCATTTTCTTAATTTACTTAAAACACAACATTCTTATATCCTATTCATTTTCTCCCACCTTCCGTCACCAGCCACCTTCATTATACAATCCCGTCTCCGGCACCACCAGCCACCTTTCGATCCACCACTGCACCCAATACCTCCCCTCAACCGCACCCACATTCAACCAACCACCACCACATCTGGCACGAGACAAGCCTAAAAGCATTTATACTATCCCGTCTCCGCCACCATCACAATCCCGTTTTAATGTTACTCCACATCAATGGTCTTCAACTTCTTCCGATCCTTCTTCATTCCCTATTTTGATATTAATTAATTAATTTTTGAAAAATCCCTCACCTCACCAATACTCAAAAGATCTAATCTTTGTACAAATTTACTCAAAAGATCTCGTTTTTCTTCTTCTCAAAATTGAGCATAATTAACACTAATTCAACTCAAACTCTAACTAAAATAGCTTATTCGATCTTAGTAATGGAGGTCAAAGGTGGGCACCCGAGAATTACCATAGTGTGTCTGAAGGGCACCCGAGAATAAAGGTGGGTGGTCGACTGTGCACAATGTTACTCCGTGTTAACAACGCTGACTCGCTGGGAATGCTTGCCCAAAATGGCTGCATTGTGCAGTCCAAAATAAACTTGAAACAAAAGCATTAACAAAGAGCAACAAATGAATCGCATCCTATATGCTATATGACCTGGATACGTCACTTTAGCAAGGTGTACGAGAGATAGTCATTCCACAAAACTCAACAACATTATCAACAACCTTAATTTTTGGATCTGTTGCCGTGAGGTTTAGCGGGAAAATCATCTATTGAATGTATCATTTGCGAGGTACTTTTTGATTCGGAGAAACGAAACTCGACGCCATTGTTGTTGATTGTTGCTTGATTAATTGATTAGTCAGCTGGTATCCATCAATTTTGGGGGTTTAGGGTTTTGTATAAATTGGGGATTTTTTTTTACTGTTTTTAGGTGAGATTTGGAGTGAGTGCAATAGCGGAGAGGCGAGACGAATCTAGCACAAAGCACGAAGGTAGCGGATGGATTCACGGCGGCCGGAAAAGGGATTGGGGTTGAAGCATTGGGATTGAAGATGGTGTGAGCTGGTGTTAATGGCAGGGATGTGTTTTAATGGGAGTTGTTGCTGCAAAGCTTTGTTGCTGGTTGTGTCAAAAGGCACGACCCGACTATTTCATTGAGATAATGTTTTAAGTTTCATATCTGGAATAATGATCGACGATAACGGACTTCACATCCTGAATAATGATCAAGGATTACGTGAAATACTACAAATTTCATCGATATTAGACGATAAAATGTGATATATTTTGTAATTTTATGTAAAAGATATCGGACGAGTTAACAAAATATACTAAATTTTATTTATAAAATTTCATATTAAATGTATAAACTTTACATAACATAATTAATCTAGATGTTAAATTAATTTCGTATATTTAACTTAATAAAGTTGAGTTAGCTAGAGATACTCAGACTTAACTTAACTTAATTAGACTTAAATAAAATTAGCTAACTATTGTTAGTATCTTAAATAAATTTAAATAAACTCACATTAACTTAAAGATAATCCGAAAGTTGACTCAAATACAACAATTAACTATTAATAAGAATTAAACAAAATTATATCACTTTCATGTGTTATGAATAGAGATGTCAATCGGGTCACTCATGTGGGTTACGGGTCGAGATAGCGGGTTTCGGGTCATATCAGATTCGAGTTAAATTTAATTTAAACTTAATTAAAATATTTTTGTATTTTTAACTAAATATAAGTGGGGTTAAGTTATTTTTTATTTATTTTTTTACTATTATTATTGTTGTTATTAGGTTTTTTTTTTATAACTGCTACCAAAAATTAACGAAGGATCCCTCAAAAGTTACATGAAGTTAGCGATAATAGGACGAGCCAAATTATCAGATGCTGTTTTGAGATCCTTAGTTCATAAGAAAATTATTTTCCTAAAAAGCATAGTAATCTTATTTAACTACAATTATCTTGTTAACAATTCTCAAACTACTCAAATTAAATTAAAATAACTAAAATAGAAGTAAAGATAGTGAAAGTTAAGTATATACCCTAAAAACCCAGCCCTAAAATATACCAAACCTAAAAATACTAAAACCTTACAAACACCCAACCCTAAAATAAACCAAACATAGAAAAATTAAAACAAACCCTAAAAACAACCAAACCTAAAATAAACAAAACCTAAAAATACCGACCCTAAAATAAACCAAACATAAAAACACTAAAACAAACCCTAAAAACAACCAACCCTAAAATAAGCCAAACCTAAAAATACTAAAACAAACCCTAAAAACAACCAACCCTAAAATAAATCAAACCTAAAAATACTAAAACCCTAAAAACACCCAACCTTAAAATAAATCAAACATAGAAACACTAAAACCCTAAAAATTAAATTGGAGGTAAAATGTGAAAAAGTAAATAAAAATGTTTTTTTTTTGTAAATAAAAATGTTATAGTATATGATATGAGAGTATATAAATTATTGAATAAAATATGGATTAATAATATTATTATGACATGAAAAAGATTATAGATTTTAATAAAAATTCCTCCAACTTTCCCTCCTAATCCAAAATTTTCCCTCCAATATAACAAAATTTTCCCTCCAACTTTCCCTCCAAACACATGGCGGGCTACTAACGGGCAAAAGGTGGATATATGGATTGCTGAAATGGTGGATTCCTATTGGAGGAGAGGCGGTGGCGCGGATTAATGACGTGGCAGACACTGTGCAATGATACAATTTTTATGTACATAATACGAGAGACGAATTTATGATACTAATTTAATCAATGTGATAAGGAGCAATGATGTGTATGATACTAATTAAACATGAGTACTCATTGTTGGGTTCCTTATGTTGATGATAACATGCCCATTTGATTTGTGTTATCTTAGTTTACCTTTTCAGGATTAATGATGTAATCAAGCTTGGATTAAGAAGTGTTGAAGTTGTTTATTATCCCATTGTAATTAGTCGTGTGTCATCTAATGTACAAGCAAGAAAGTTAAGTATATTAGAGTAATAGAAACAGTCCAGATGACTGTTGCTTTAACAAGTAAACAGCTGAGTGGATTGTTGTCACAACTCGTAAAAACTTGAAGCTTCCTTTTTATCCTTCAAATGCTTTCACGTGACTCTTATTTTCAAAGATAAAAATCTGATTTTATTAAGGAGGTAGTATCCAATAAAGAGTGGTTTGAATTATTCAAAATGTTTCCTCTTTATGCAAATTCAATCCTTTGGTTTTTAAGAAAACAAAAAGTGCTTTTTGCCATATTGGTGTTAACTTGTCATCATGTGACTTGTCTCACATCCTTTGTTTTCTGAAATTGCATGAGCATTTAAGGTTGTCTTTCAAACCTTCTTTCTCTATTCTTACCTTTGCAAAAGACTCCTTTTTGGTGCAAGTTTTTAGGTGGTTGCTATTGCCCTTCACATGTGAGGTCTTTGACCCTTCAAAACCCTAGCAATCCCTTCACTCACCTCCTCTATATAAACCGTGCATCCTCTCCATAAATTCCCAAGACTTTTTCGATTTAATTTTTCCAACTTTGCAAATTGTTTTAAGAGTTTAAAACCGTGTCTTTGCAAAATCGTTTAAAAGTCTTCAAGTGTCTTCAAGTTGTTACGATCGTGTACATTTGTTGCTTTTCTATACTAAACTCTCTTGCTTAAGAATTGTTGATCTTGTAAAAGTTGTCCACCTCTATTCTTTGTTAAGAATGTGTTAGTGGAGACTTGATCCTATAACATTCTAAGTGTGTTAGTAGAGTTTAGGACGGAGTAGTCTTTAACTCTTGACAACCGGAGTAGGTTGTGAGTTGTTAAGTTCTAGGACGGAGTAGTCCTTTAACTCTTGGCAATCGGAGTAGATTGCGAGTTAGCTTGTCATAGAACGGAGTAGTTCTTGTACTAGCTTTGCAACCGGAGTAGGTTGGCGTCTTTTATTACAAGGGTCTTTTAGTTTTCGGAGTAGATCACTAAAGGAAAGTAATAAAAAGGTAGATTGGACGTAAGCACTTGAGTTTCTTGCCGAACCAATTCAAAAATCTCGTGTTCAAGTGCTTATTTTATTTCCATTTGTTTTTTACTTTGTTTGTTTGTTTTGTTTCGCTTAAACTTAGAAGTGTGATTCATCATCTTGTCGCATTTGGTCTGCAGTCATATTCCACAAACTGAGACAAATAGATACAGTCAGAACGATTGTTGCTTTCATACTTCAGCAAACATTCATCGTGATACTTGTTCAATCCTTCTATATTATTCAAAGTATCCTCTAATCTCTTTTGTTCACTTAACTTACTTTAATCCAATAAAGTTGAAGTTAAAATTTTTAAAAAAGAGTACCTAATTCACCCCCTCCCCCTCTTAGGTACTTGAATCCATAAACTCAACAATTGGTATCAGAGCCTCGTGCTCTTGATCGAGGCTAACCGCCTTAGAGTTTGATTCGTGGGTAATGGATTCCGAGAAACACTCCAAGATCCCGGTCTTTACCGGTTCGAATTTTGGATGGTGGAAACTCAAAATGGAACATTACATCAAAAGTATCGATTATGAATGTTGGAACATCATCCAAAATGGACCTCTTGTCATTGAGGAAACCGATATTCTTAACGGTTTCACTAAGACAAAAGAGGAAAGAAATTACAATGAGAACGACTTCAAGCTTGCCGAAAAGAATTCCAAAGCAATGTCGATTCTTCAACGTTGTGTTGGTGAGGGGAAAGTTAGTCGAATCTCGGGTGTCCTACTAAGCAAAATCCATTTGGGATTCCCTTGTACTTGCATATGAAGGGACGTCCCAAGTAAGAAAACACCGTATTGACCTTTTCATGCAACAATATGAAATGTTTAGAATGTCAAAGGACGAGTCTTTAAATAATTTTTCTTCTCGTTTTTCTTGTATAATTAATGAGCTTCAAAGTCTAGGAAGGAATTTCGAGTCCGAGGACATCATTCGAAAAATCCTTCGTAGTCTAACCCCTAAATGGCAACCTAAAGTCACCGCCATAGAGGAAGCTAAAGATTTGTCAACCCTATCTCTTCATGAACTAATGGGATCACTAATGGCTCACGAGTTTAATCTCGATAAGCATTCTAGTGAGTCATCAAAGGGAAAGAGTCTTGCCCTCACATCTTCTCCAAGTGATGAAGAAGATGAGGAGGAAGACGAGTTTGCTATGTTCACAAGAAACTTAGCCGGGTTGGTCAATGGACAAGGTAACAAAAAGTTCACTAATAATTACTCGAAAAGACGCTTTCCTAAGAGACGACCTACTTCCACCGTGGGATGCTTTAAATGTGGTGACAAAACTCATCAAATTAAAGAATGTCCCAAGTGGGAGGAAATCAAATCTAAGGAAAGAAGAGAAAAGGTTAAAAAAGACTATAAACATAGAGTCATGAGTGCTATATGGGGAATGTCCGACTCCGAGGAAGATGAGGAACTCATCGAGGAGGAACTTGAGGCTAAAATGTGTCTTGCAAATCATGGTAAAGAAAAGGTCTCAAAAAACCCAAAACTTGAACAATTAAGATGTCTCATGGCTAACCCCGACGATTCCGACTCCGATTCCGACAACGAGGTAAATCATCTAAAGGCCAAGGCTAGAACTTACTCCAAAGAGAAAGTATGTAAGCTTCTTGATCAACTTCTTGATAAGTGTCGGTCTCAAACTAATAAGCTTGATATAATGCAAAATGAGATTGAGGAAATTGCTCAAGAGAACTTTAATCTGAAAAATGAACTAAAAGCAACAGATGCAAGTTCTGTTATTTCGAGGCATATAATGAAGTCAAAAGAGTCAACAAGTTAAACAAGCATTTGACTAAAGAACTAGAGCGTCTTAGGTTGACCCCACGGACGTCTCGACCTTGAGAATGTCAACACAACTTTGGTGATGCAAGTTTCCCAACTAACCAAGGAACGTGATGACATTTTGAAGGACAAAGATGCTCTTGAAAATGAGATCTATGACCTTGTAGTTGAAGTTGTAGACTTAAGAGAAACTTGATCTCTAAGATCGTTGCTTCTGACCACGACTTAGACAAATTCAAAAGAAAAAGTGAATGGTTGGAAAATGAAAATGAGTGTCTCAAAAGTGAGGTTGTTTGTCTCAAGAATGAAATAGAAGATCTCCATGATAGGCTTACTTTCTTTCAAAAAGGTATGCCCGAATGTAGCACTTCTAGGTCTTCTCCTCACCATAGATCCGATGAAGTCGTTGATCTAAGCAAGAGACTTGACGAGATGACATCTAAATATGAAGAGTCCAAAGAAAGAATCGTTTATCTCGTGTCTAAACTCAACAATCACACCCATGACTTTATTGTTGAGAAAAGATTGTCCATAGAAAGTGCTAACAATGATGAACTCAAAAGAGAAAAGGAAAAGAATTTGCACCTTCTCTCTCGTGTCAATGACTTGACCAATGAACTTGTTAATGCTAAGAACATCACCGAAAAATGGGAAGGAAGTCAAACCGTGTTAAACTTCCTCACGAATCAAACCGAGAAATGTGAGAAATCAGCTGGTTTGGGGTTCAAATGGAACAGTGGGACCGATTTGTTGCATCCAAGCCTAAAAACGATTTTAGAGGAAGGAAGTATGTAGGTCTTCCAGAATACATCATTTGCAATTATTGTGGTGACAATGGTCATGTTTTTAATGGTTGTACAAAACGTTTTGATGACATTGATAAGAACACCAAAGCATTAAAAGAAATGGACATTAATAAAGACACCACAAGTTATGTTGATCACAAAAAGGGACCCAAATTCATTTGGGTTCCTAAACTCAAAAACTAATCTTGTGTAGGGCTTGGTGAGAGGCGGCCGCAATTGGTACTTGGATAGTGGATGCTCTCGTCACATGACGGGTGATAAAAGCCAATTCCTCTCACTTAAAGCGTATGATGGTGGCACGGTAAGGTTTGGTGACAACAAGAAAGGTGAAGTAATTGGTATTGGAAAAGTTGGTAAGTCATCCTTACTTTGTGTCGACAATGTGCGGCTTGTCAAAGGTTTGAAACATAATCTCCTTAGTATTTCTCAACTTTGTGATAAGGGTAATGTTGTTGAATTTCATGCTAATATGTGTCGAATTTTTGATGCCACTACTAATGAACTAATACTCGAAGGAAGACGTGTCAAAGATGTTTACTTAACTAATTTGAACTCTCTATCCGGTCACACCATGTCTTGCATGAGTGTAATGAACAATGATCCTTGGTTATGGCATAAAAGGTTTGGTCATGTTAGTACAAAAACTCTTAATACCCTTAAAATACTTGATTTAGTTGAAGGCATTCCGAATATAAAATTTGACATTGATAAAGTATGTGATGAATGTGCTAGAGGTAAACATGTTAAAAGTTCCTTCAAATCCAAAAGAATTATGAGTACATCTCAACCTTTGCAACTTTTACATATCGACTTGTGTGGACCAATGAGAACTAGAAGTAGAGGTGGTAGTCGTTATGTGTGTGTCATTGTTGATGATTACTCTAGGTTTGTTTGGGCACTCTTCCTAAGCTCTAAGGATGAGACATTTGATGAGTTTCTAATTTGGTTAAAGAAGATTCAAAATAAACTTGGTTTAAAACTTGTTTCAATGAGAACCGATCATGGAACCGAATTCGAAAACTCATCATTTGGTGCTTATTGTGATGACAATGGTGTAGACCATAACTTCTCGGCTCCTAGAACCCCACAACAAAATGGTGTGGTTGAAAGGATGAATAGAACCCTTGAAGGAATGGCTAGAACAATGTTATTAACTAGTAAGTTGCCTAAGAAATTTTGGGCCGAAGCGGTAAATACCGCTTGCTACATTTATAATCGTGTCATGATAAGGAGTATTTTAAATAAAACTCCCTATGAATCATTGCGTGGAAGAAAACCAAACATTTCATATTTTAGATGTTTTGGAAGCAAATGTTTTGTTCACAACAATGGTAAAAACAACTTGGGTAAGTTCGATCCACGTAGTGATGAAGGAGTATTTATTGGATACTCCGATCATAGCAAGGCCTATAAAGTTTACAATAAACGAACCTTGTTAATTGAAGAAAGCATCCATGTCATTTTTGATGAATCTAGTGTGCTTGGACAGGTACAAAACATGGATGATGATGATGAGGAAGAGGATGATGAGTTTGAGATTGGTCTTGTTCGAAAAGACTTCGTGTTCACGGATGAAGAAGCTCCCAAAGACCGAATTGCAACAGACACGAGACTGTCACCTTCAAAGGAGAGCAGCAACTCAGGGGGAACACGTAATACTTCTGATTCCTCTCTGAAAGCAAAAGACCCAACGACTGTTGCATCCACCTCCAGAACTGAAGCAGCCCAAAACAGTGAGGATGAAGGACCTTCCAGGCCAATAGAAACAGTCATCGTGGATCGATCTTTGTTGAGGGGGAACAAGAAACCATTGTTCCAAAGAAGTGGAAACATCAAAGCTCTCATCCACTCACTAATCTCACAAGCGATCTCAACTCGGGAATTCGAACGAGATCATCCGTCAACCATCTCGCTCACCTCAATGAGTATTGTGCCCATAATGCCTTCCTATCTCAAATTGAGCCTTCAAATGTGATCGCCTTGATCGATGCAGATTGGGTACTTGCCATGCAAGATGAGCTCAATCAATTCAAAAGAAATGAGGTATGACACTTAGTCCCTAGACCGCCTAATCGTACCGTCATCGGTACTAGGTGGGTCTTTCGCAACAAGCTTGATGACTCGGGAGAAATCGTAAGGAACAAGGCTAGACTTAGTGGTGCAAGGTTATAACCAACAAGAGGGTATTGATTACGATGAAACCTATGCACCGGTAGCTAGACTTGAGGCCATACGATTACTTATAGCTTTTTGCGGCTCACAAAGGCATTAAACTCTTCCAAATGGATGTCAAAACCGCTTTCTTAAATGGATATTTGGAAGAAGATGTCTTTGTAGAGCAACCACCGGGTTTTGAGAACAATGATTTGCCTAACCATGTTTTCAAATTAGACAAAGCTCTTTATGGTTTAAAACAAGCACCAAGATGTTGGTATGATAGATTGTCTAAATTTCTTATTGAAAATGGTTTTAAAAGAGGCTCCGTTGACAAAACATTGTTCTTGAAGCAACAGTCCAGTGAACTGTTGGTTGTACAAGTATATGTCGATGACATTATATTTGGTGCAACAAATGAACTCCTTTACTTATATTTTTCGGAACTAATGAAATCGGAGTTTGAAATGAGCATGATGGGTGAGCTAGGATTCTTCCTTGGGCTCCAAATTAAGCAATCAAAGGATGGAATCATGATCCATCAACAAAAGTATATCAAAGAAATGCTTAAGAAATTTGGGATGACTAATGGTAAGCCTCATGATACACCTATGGTAGCCGGGTCCAAATTGGATAAAGATGAACTCGGTAAGAATGTTAGTGATAAGGTGTATAGAGGTATGATAGGCTCACTTCTTTACTTGACCGCAAGTCGTCCCGACATTCTCTTTAGCGTTTGTTTATGTGCTAGGTTCCAAGCAAATCCGAAAGAATCACATTTCAAAGCCGTTAAACGAATTCTTCGGTATTTGATTGGAACACAAAATCTTTACCTATGGTACCCTTTACATTGTCCTTTTGATCTTATAGGCTTTTCGGACGCGGACTATGCGGGGTGCACGATAGATAGAAAGAGTACCTCCGAAATTGCAACGTTCTTGGGTCCTTGCTTGACTTCTTGGGCCTCAAAGAAACAAAACACGGTAGCTCTTTCTACGGCCGAAAGTGAGTACGTTAGTGCGGCACATTGTTGTTCTCAACTCCTTTGGGTAAAACAACAACTCTTGGATTTTGGTATTATTTTTGACTCCATTCCTTTAATGTGTGATAATACGAGTGCAATTAATATTTCCAAAAATCCTATTCAACACTCTAAAACCAAACATATTGATATTCGTCACCATTTTATTCGTGATCATGTGGAAAAAGGACATATTAAACTTATCTTTTGCAAGACCGAAAATCAAATTGCCGATATTTTTACTAAGCCACTTGCAAGAGAACATTTTGAGAAATTTAGACTAGAAATTGGGTTAATTAATAGCTTGTGATTTTTAGTATGAGTTTTACAAAATTCCTTAATTGATTAAATTAAATTTGGATATATGTTATTAAGTGTTCTAAGTGCATTGACATCATGTTTGGACCAAAATTGACACCGTATTTGTGAGTCGGTAATCACTCAACCTCATATCTAAATTTACGTTTATTATATGCTACCTTGCATTTTTATTTCGAGTGATTGAATTTGTCTAGATGGGCCAACTACTTCGCTTACCTCATTAAATGGGCCATTAACTACCCCAACACTCCTACCTATCCCTACCCGTCCAAACCGCCTAAACCCAATTACCCTTCCATCTCCCAAATCCATTAACTCCATCAAAGCTAACCTACCCTTAACCCACAATGGTAAAAACCTCCTTTAACACAACCATACCCACCAAACCCACAAAAATTACCTCCCCTGTCACATCAAAACCGCCTACATCACCAACTCCAACCATGCCTCCAGTCAAAACATCTTACGCCTTTCCTCCACAAACCTCAAACACGACATCAACAAACCCAGATCCACCTAGCCCTCAACCATCACCAAAACCCACTGACCCTCCATCATCCGACGACATACCCATCTCCACAATGGTAGGACGACGCACTCGTGGTGGTCGGAAGAAAAGCTCCACTGTTCCGAGCTCCTCCTCTGAACCGGTTACTGTTTTGGTTGAAGATGTTGAAGATGAAACCGAATTTGATTTGAATGAAAATCCGTCGAAATCCGGCGAGTCTGACTCGACTCCGGCGAAAAAGAACAACAAAAGAAAAGAAAAGGCCTCCTCCTCTCAATTACCCCCAATATCAGAAACTCTCGAGCAAAGTAATGTTGATAACCCGATTATTGATACCCCAATTGAAAATCCCAGTGAACCTCCTCACAAAAAATCGAAACCATTGAAGAAAAAGCTTGTATATCTTGCTCCCTCCGATCCGGTATCCCTAACCTCGAAGTGGGATCTAGCCATTGTTTGGGCTCACCTTGAGAGTATCGACCTCCCTACTTCCATTTACAAAAATTGTGAGAGGTTGATGAACATCAAAGCAATTCACTCTCCTCGGGTGTATAATCAAACATGGTTCGAGCCGCCTGCTTTTCACTCTGTCCGTGATATGGTTTTAGCTCAAGGTTGGGAGAAGCTGTTGGAAATGCGTGAGCCGGTATTTGTGAGCGAAGTAATACAGTTCTTTGCAACTGTTAGGGTTGATAAATCTGGTGACTTTGTTACAGACCTCCTCTTCGAATTATTTTCAATATGCTTTGTAGGTCAATTTATCCTTCGGGTGATAGAGGAAAACTCACCATTGCCTTACAATATTTAATCTATCACATTGCTACCCATAAGAAGGTGAACCTAGTTGGGCTAATGTTTAAACGTTTTCATCTTATCTCGACCAAGCTTCGTCGACCTTCTTCTAGCTTGATTCATTTACCCTATGGAATGTGGTTATCGGTTGTGCTCAAGGCACACGGGGTTTTAGTGAATACTAGCTTGGGTTCGTTGGATATGTGTGATGTTATGAGTGATGGGCAAATGGGGAAGATGCTTATCAAGGTTGAGAATGATGAGTTAATTTCTGTGAAAATTAAGAAGGACCCGGAAGTTGGGTCATCTAGTCAAGGGAATACGGGTAGTATGCGGGATATACTCAATGCCGTGGCTGAGTTGGGTGCGTGGATTAGGGAAGATGCTCGTCAAAAAGACTTGGCAATCTCGGCCCTTGCTTCTACTTTGGACCTCATCCGTGGTGAGGTGGATATTATTTCCACCCTTGTGTCAACAAAAGAGGTTGGTGAAGATGCTAATGTGGATGATGATCCGTTGGGTAGTGGCTCGGATGGTGAACAAGCCTCCTCTCCTTAGCCTTTCCATCTCCTCTCGGCCTATTTACCCTTACCCGTACCCCCTTATTTTGTTCCACCTTGGTTGTGCCCTCTAAGACTTATTTTCTTTGCTCGTTATTTTGAACATTTGGTGGTGTACTTTAAACTTTGTTTAGCTATGTTGAACTTTGGTTAGCTTATGCTTAATCCTTGTTTATGTTGACCTTGTTACCTTGTCACACTTCCATGTGTCTTTTTGTGTTTTCTTATGAAATATCTGCACTCTAATGCTTGTGACATCCCTATCCTTTTGATGATGTCAAGAGGGGGAAAAGGTAAACTCATGCTTTAAATCTCTCTGCTTATTGATTAAACTAATGGCTTGTTTAACCTTCTTAGCTTGATTCTTGTTTGGGGCAATGTAAAATTGTCTTGATAGTTGGATTCTAGCTTTTGCCCTTGGTAAGGAAATATTGTCCCTTCTCTATCATTTGATCTTGCTAGTTAAAAATCTTGAATCAAGGTGTTTACATTGCTTATACATTCGTTTGGGGCTTGTCATCATCAAAGGGGGAATTTGTTGGGTTCCTTATGTTGATGATAACATGCCCATTTGATTTGTGTTATCTTAGTTTACCTTTTCAGGATTAATGATGTAATCAAGCTTGGATTAAGAAGTGTTGAAGTTGTTTATTATCCCATTGTAATTAGTCGTGTGTCATCTAATGTACAAGCAAGAAAGTTAAGTATATTAGAGTAATAGAAAAGTCCAGGATGACTGTTGCTTTAACAAGTAAACAGCTGAGTGGATTGTTGTCACAACTCGTAAAAACTTGAAGCTTCCTTTTTATCCTTCAAATGCTTTCACGTGACTCTTATTTTCAAAGATAAAAATCTGATTTTATTAAGGAGGTAGTATCCAATAAAGAGTGGTTTGAATTATTCAAAATGTTTCCTCTTTATGCAAATTCAATCCTTTGGTTTTTAAGAAAACAAAAAGTGCTTTTTGCCATATTGGTGTTAACTTGTCATCATGTGACTTGTCTCACATCCTTTGTTTTCTGAAATTGCATGAGCATTTAAGGTTGTCTTTCAAACCTTCTTTCTCTATTCTTACCTTTGCAAAAGACTCCTTTTTGGTGCAAGTTTTTAGGTGGTTGCTATTGCCCTTCACATGTGAGGTCTTTGACCCTTCAAAACCCTAGCAATCCCTTCACTCACCTCCTCTATATAAACCGTGCATCCTCTCCATAAATTCCCAAGACTTTTCTGATTTAATTTTTCCAACTTTGCAAATTGTTTTAAGAGTTTAAAACCGTGTCTTTGCAAAATCGTTTAAAAGTCTTCAAGTGTCTTCAAGTTGTTACAGTCGTGGCCACTGTTGCTTTTCTATACTAAACTCTCTTGCTTAAGAATTGTTGATCTTGTAAAAGTTGTCCACCTCTATTCTTTGTTAAGAATGTGTTAGTGGAGACTTGATCCTATAACATTCTAAGTGTGTTAGTAGAGTTTAGGACGGAGTAGTCTTTAACTCTTGACAACCGGAGTAGGTTGTGAGTTGTTGAGTTCTAGGACGGAGTAGTCCTTTAACTCTTGGCAATCGGAGTAGATTGCGAGTTAGCTTGTCATAGAACGGAGTAGTTCTTGTACTAGCTTTGCAACCGGAGTAGGTTGGCGTCTTTTATTACAAGGGTCTTTTAGTTTTCGGAGTAGATCACTAAAGGAAAGTAATAAAAAGGTAGATTGGACGTAGGCACTTGAGTTTCTTGCCGAACCAATTCAAAAATCTCGTGTTCAAGTGCTTATTTTATTTCCGCTGTTTTTTACTTTGTTTGTTTGTTTTGTTTCGCTTAAACTTAGAAGTAACAGTTCATCATACTGTCGCATTTGGTCTGCAGTCATATTCCACAAACTGAGACAAATAGATACAGTCAGAACGATTGTTGCTTTCATACTTCAGCAAACATTCATCGTGATACTTGTTCAATCCTTCTATATTATTCAAAGTATCCTCTAATCTCTTTTGTTCACTTAACTTACTTTAATCCAATAAAGTTGAAGTTAAAATTTTTAAAAAAGAGTACCTAATTCACCCCCTCCCCCTCTTAGGTACTTGAATCCATAAACTCAACACTCATACATTAATATAAGTGTATGGTTTAAGTTAATATAACTTACATCTTATATAAATTATTACATATCCTCTTAAGTTAGAGTTGTAAGTACAAAGAAACAACAACCTCACAGAATTAGAATACACATAAATAAGACTTTTACTATCCTATCATCGACCGTATACGATTATGTATGATCAATATGTGATCCTACCCGATCTTTCCACCAAAACGATCCTACGATGACTTGTATCATTTCCACTTTTTGGATCATAGGATCGTACAATTTTACGATCTAGATCACGTTTTAACAACATTGAACTTGGTTATTCTTGAATTTACTAAAGTTAACTTAACTAAGTTGATCTATAAGATAAGCGATAGCATGAGTTGAATCGAATCGAACTCAATGAAGTTGAACTAAAGTAAGAGTTAATTTGTGTAGAGATGAGTTTGTAATTAACTTAATCAAATTCTTCGAACCTAAGTTCAGCTCATTTCGGTTACATTGAGTTCAACTTCATTTAGTTGAGTTGAGTTCGAGTTCATTGATTCAATTGGTCTAACTCCCGCTACTACTTCTCGTATTGATCAGCTTAATTTAGTTCAATTTAGTCGAACATATTGATCGTACATAATCGTACAAGATCGATGGTAAGATTGTAAAAGTCCTCAATTAAGTTTATTTATGTTAAGTTATGTTTATTTAGTGTTATACAGATAATTGTTTGTTATCATAGTGATTAAATTAGTATCATATATTATTCTCTCGTATCATACCCATAAAAATTGTATCACTACATAGAGCACGCCATGTCATTAATCCGCGCCACCGCCTTTTCTCCATTAGAAGTCCACCACGTCATTAATCCACACCTCCACCTTTCGCCCAATAGTATTAACCTCAGTTAATTTAAAGCATAGCTAGATTTAATTATCAATCCACACCTTCCCATTTCACCCATTAATAGATCACCACATCATCAATCCACACCATCTTATTTCACCCATTGGTAGTAGGCCATATCATCAGTCCACACCTCCCCTTCCAAGTTCTACCCATTTGATAACAACATTATTTTAATTAGTTTTATTTTGTTTAATGAAAAGCAGTTTTGATATTCGGTTTGAATTACATATATTTCTATTTAATTTTTTTTTATCAAAATCTTACTTGTCTAATTCATTCATTTACCGCTTATGATACATTTTTGTATAATATTTTTTAAAGTTGTGAAAATTCATTGTTCCCGTTACTACTTTCAATATAATCGTTGTTATTGTTACGTTAAATTAAGTTAAGCCAAATTCATCTTAGTTAGTTATTTTTAATTTAGTTACAATAAGATAAGATCAACTAAGTTATGTTAAGTTTAATAAAATTTAATTTTAGTCAAGTTAACTTTACTTAAATTTAGTCATGTTAACTTTTTTAATTTAGCTAAGTTAATTTTAGTTAAGTTAAGTTCATTTTTTATTTAAGCTAGCCATACCTCTTACAAATTTCTCTAATATTTTAATCTTTAAATAAGTTGTTGTATCAGATAAAATTATATTTTCTCGAAATTATACTAGAAATCTATAGTTTCGAATCAGATAAGATCTAATTGTTTTAATTGCAATATCCATATCTGAACCAAAACCAACGATTCGGATCGGATATCCGATTCGAAACATAACTTTTTGATCGGATATCCAAAGTTTTAGATCGAATTCGGATAGAATGTCGGATCGGTTTGAATAATCGGATTTTTGGCTCAACCTTACATAAGAGTATAAGACTACTTTTGCAAAATTTTACCTTTATTCATCCTTAAAAGAACCCAACCCTAAAATAAATCAACCCTAAAAATACTAAAACCTTAAAAACAACCAATCCTAAGTAACTTAATTACGAGCTTTGCTATTTTCGGTTGAAAAGAGGTTAATTGAATTGAACTGAACTTGGGCCCTGTTCTTTTTGGCTGAAAAAAAGTTGAATTGAACTTCGTGAAACCGAGTTGAACTAAATCGAATGAGAAAGTTAATCAAAACACATTCAAATCAATATTGGCTTAACTAAACGTATCTCATGATAGTCGACTACCTTCGATCATCGATCAAAAGTATACTGATTCGGTACCACCCGTCACCCGAGATATAATAGTCGGTACCACCCGTCACCCGAGATATAATAGTCGCAGTAACTTAGTAAGTTTCACTTAAGACAACTCTATCCGTCTTAATAAGACGGATCAAATACATATATCACTTGTATATATAAAAATGCATAGAAAAAAATAAATATATTCGCGTTATCTACACAAGTTATATAATACTTGACCCGTTTAAGTTTAACATTCATATTGTCGTCTTAAATGAAAATTTGTCTAACTAGTAAATTCCACATGTATTTTTTTCATCTTTTAACAATACAAGGGTATTTTAGGAACTTTCGCTTTAAAATCCAAACAAGATCAATACTAGTTTCTTCGTTGTATTTTCATTGTAATTTGTTGGATCATGGATTAATTTAGATGGTAATTTGATTAGGTATTACCTTGATTAAAACAAGTTGGAGAATATGTTTTTACAATCTGATATTTAGAAGTATGATATTTTTTTTGTGGTACAAATAAGTATGATAAATTAATAATGGTGATGAATATGCTGGAAATCTGCACTTGACGACACTTTTAATCTACATATAACATGACAAAAATCACTAAACATTCATGATTATTAAGTAATTAGAGCAACCCAGAAATTGTATCATAAGACTAGTGAACCAGATGGGCGACATCTCTTTAGCACTTAGCCATTGGATAGGCTGCAGCCCCGTCGACTCCTCAACTGCCGAATTTATCGCAATGTCTCAGTGTGAAGTTCTCATACTCGGATATTACGAGGTTTCGGGAAGAGGTGTTGGATATGGCGTCGGGGTGGTTGATAATAGTGGCGGTCAGTGGTCGACTCACCTGTCGAGATCGGCTTGTGGTGGTGGTGGCGGTTGAATTGGTCGTGGGTCGTGGGTCGTGAGCCGTGAGGTGGTTCATCGGTGGTGATGGGCTTGGGTAATGTGACAATATTTCATTAGCGGTGGTATTCCGGTGGCGGTCGCCGGCGACAAGGGGTGCTGACAGGTTCGGGTGTGGATGGGATCGCTAGTTTGGTGTAGGGTGGCTCGTGGAAAATTGGGTTGGGGGTGAGAATGTGAAATATAAAATAAAGGTCAAATGTGAAAATATAATTATAAAGTGATTTAATTATTTTATGAATATTATGATAATGTAATATTTATTGAGAAAAAAAATACTAATATTTTCAGTAAAACTTTCTCCAACTTTCCCTCCAAAACCAAAATTTTCCCTCCAATACAATAAAATTTTCCCTCCTAAATTCCCTCCAAACAAAAAATGGAATCTTTTTTAACCTTTACACGTGTCGCACTGTAAGTGGCCCGTGTACAAGTAGCTTGTACACCCCGTGTATTCCTAACATCTTTGCATTTTTGACGTTGGTTATTTTGGGGGTGTGTGCGTGTAAGTAGGGGTGAACAAAAAGTGGTCCGGGGCCGTAAACCGGAGGACCCGACCGGACCGGCGGTCCCGGTCCGGCCGGTCGAGACGGATACATACCGGTCCGGTCTCCGGTCCCAAAAATATGGTGACGGTCTCCGGTCCGGTCCGTCCGGTCCACAAAAAAATAAAACTAAATTGCCTTATAAATTAGTACCGGTCCGGTCCAAACCCGGAAAAAACCGGACCTAAAGGGTTCCGGTCCGGTCCGGTCCGGGTCCCCTTTTAACCGGTCCGGTCCGCGGTCTTGGGATATGTGGTTATCCGGTCCGCGGGTTCATCCGGTTCAGTCCGGTCCGGTCCGGTTTTGGACCGGTGAGCACCCCTACGTGTAAGTATGTGGTATTTAAGAGTGTGGTAACTGCATTTTTTATTTGGTGGTTTCTTCATCATGTTTTGTGAATGTTGTTGTCTGTTACTCCCTCCCAGTCACTATAATGTTCTCTCTTTCCCAAAACGGATTATTCAAGTAATGTTCCCCTTTCTATTTTTAGAAACTTTTACTCTTATTTTATTCATTTCTCTTTCCTATCACCAAACCCCACACAACTCTTTTACTCTTATTTTATTACTTTCCTTTATCTTTTGGCCCCACAATTCTTTATTTAACTACTAATAATTCATCCCTCTCTCCTACCACCAACCCCACACAACTATTTTACTAATATTTTAATACTTTTCCTTAAGTATCGTACCCATATCAAAGGGGAACATTATAACGACTGGGAGGGAGTATTAGATAGTGTGATGCATCTGTTTTTATTGTTGTTGTCATTTATGAATGACTGAGAAATTTTAATTGACGACTGCTGTGGTTGTGTGTGTGTTAGTAACTTGTATTTAATAGCTTGGCTAATACATCTTATATTTTATTGTTCTGTTCAAACAACTTTGTGGCTTTGGGTGTGTGATATTAAATACTTCCTCCATTCAACTCCACTCTACCTATTTCACTTTTGTACACTATTCACAATTGTGTATTCAATTTCGATTTTCTCTCGATACGTAAGTGGAAATATATTCATGTGGGATCTTGTTTGATTCGTCTTTACGAGTACATTAAAAATATCTAACTTTTATAATTTTTACAAATACGTAACTAATGATATTTAGCGCGTAAAACACGCGTTGACAAACGTGAAAAAATAAAATGGTAGAGTGGAGTTGAATGGAGGAAGTAGTTGCCTACCTGCGTGTTTACTATAGTTGTGCTCTCATGATTTAATGAATGTATTTAATAGTTTTGTGGAGCACTGTGGGATGCTGGAGCTAATATAATTAAAGCTGGTTAAGTGGTTGTTTAAAAATATTTAGGCGAGGTTAGTATTTTGCAGCTAACCATGCATTGTTAGCTATGGCAGATAATTTTTTTTCTTTTTTTTTTTAAAGTGGGTTAGATTATGCTTGTGCACGGTGGTTTGTTTTGGTTTGGGTAAGGTTATTTGGTGTTTCTAGGATGGTTTGTTGGTTAAGTAAAAGCGGTCATCCAGCCTATTAGCTTACTAAGGAGATGAGTCCCTTGCCAAAGGGGTTGTGGCTTTGGCCCTGGTAAGCTTAAGGCATTTGCATAGTATATAAAGTCGGTTGGGCGGTTGTTTGGGTAACAATGCGTCTTTATTTAACGTAGAGGTTGAGGGGTTTCATGGGTGTTATGTGCTTTGGCGTTTGGTTTGCTGGTTTTTAATGAAAATAATTGGGCCTGTAAAGTTGGTTAGTAGATTTATCGCACATTTGGGGCTCTGCAGTTGACAGTTGAGGGTTTAGAAAGAGAGCTGTGTACATATAAACACTGGGACTACAGGGTTAACATGCTTCTCGCCTTTGGGGGGGGGGGGGGGGGGGGGGGAGTTTGACGTTTTTGCGGAGGCCTGATGTTGCACGTTGCTTGTGTACTGGTGTGTTTACGGTGGCTTGCGTAGCCACTTTGTCTTACGGCCAACCATTTATCTGCTGGATGTTGTTATAGCAGGTTGCCTGGTGTGCTTTAAAGTTGGATTTTATGGACTGCCTTTACAGGTTTTGAGGAGATGGATGAGGAAAAGAAGGAATTCAGGCTTTCTTTCCGTATACTTTTGTTGGAAACAGCGAGAACAATGGGTTGGCCTGAACTTATATTGTTGGAGCTTGTGTCCTCCACAAATTAGTGTGATAACATTTGTAAATCTCTTACAGGTTCACAAGGGTATACTTCGTATATTTAATCAGTTGATTAACGTTTAACTAATAACGGTTGGCTTGCTAGAAAGTTTGACGTTTTTATCATACAGATGGCGGTGATCAACTGGTCCCTAAAGGTCACACCTATAGGATGTGTTTGAGAGATGTGGTTATAGAAATATGATCACATTGATGCCTAATATGACTAAACAGTTAGTCAATGTGTTGATGAGACAATTATTTAATGAAGATTAAATAATATTAGTTGAGACAATTAATTAATCACAATTCGTAAATTGAATATAATAAGTTATATTTAATTAAATGTATGTAATGTTAGCTTAGACGAATTAATCTGTTAATTCGTAATTAAATGTAATCGGTTATATTTAATATCAACAAGATGAATGTGTCATAGTGGTAATAGTGAGGGTACACAAACCAAGAGGTCATGGGTTCGATCCTCACTAGATGACAATTTAACACATTTTATACATTTTTGGAATAACCAAAATAAGGAAATATATACCTATATATACCCTATTACTAACCTAATTCACGGTTTAAGTAGGTTAGAGGGAGATTATTTTAGACCTAATTTTTCTACTCATTCTCTTGCCTCTTCTCATTAGTAAAAACACAAAAAACCTAAAATTTTACCGAAAATTTTAGATCGATTCTAGCATAATCAATAGGGCATATCTCATATCGTCTTGGGTGCAACTGATAGGCGAATATCTATTTTGATATTGTTCTTAGGCCGTATTTGCTAGGACCGAAGGTTATTTCTGAATCCTTTAATTTTGTTTATGTATTTTTATTTTATGACTAGTATCGTCTTCATTAAATTCGTTATAATCCTAAATAATAAGGGAAGTATACAGATTATTTCCCACAAGTGGTATCAGAGCCAAGGCCACGAATTTTAATTTTGATGATTTTCATAAAATTGTTTGTAAACAATAATTAGGGTTTGCGAGAAAAAAATGTACTCGGCTGGATTGTTTTTTGAGCCGTGGAATTTTTTTTTTCGTTTCCGTTACTGTTCACGGATGAACAGTAATTTAAAAAAAAAAAAATTCTGTTTTTTTTTCTCCATTCGGTTTTTGCTGAAAAACCGAGAAAAGATTACGGGCTGTTTTTGTTTCTTTTCAGTTTTACCGAGAAAAGATAAAAAAAAAATTTTTTTTTTCTTGTTTTGTTACTGTTCACGGCAGGGCTGTATAAAAAAAAAAATCTGTTTTTTTTTTTTGGGTTTTGCCGAGACAATAAAAAAAATAGTCTTGTTTTTGTTTTGTTTTGTCAAATTGATTATTGTGAAGCGGTTCATAATTATAAGATACCTAATTATTTTAAAGCAGTTTAAAATTTTGACGGATTGAATTCATATTACAAGTTTAATGTGAATTAAGATTAAATTTATAGTGATTATTGAGGAATTGTCACTTAATTTGATCAATTAAATAGGTGGTTTGGATAAATTAATCAACATAATTAAGGAATTGTGTCATGTATGTTTAATTTATTTTTAGTTGATGCATTTTAATTTTTTTGAATGAATCGAATGAATGAATTTTATTTACGTATTTATTTTTGCAATCGGTTGTAAACTGTAATACTTAGTGTGGCCTTAGTCAAATTATGTTTTCGTAATGAAGGAAACATGATTTTTTTATGTAATTATGAGATCTCGAATCTCCTTTATTTTTAGTTTTGGGTTTTGAAATTAGATTGTATTAAATAGGTTTATTATGTAATCTTAATTATTGTAATTCAAAGAAGACTAAAGATGGAGATTGGAGCTCACTCCCGCTACATGGATCAAGATGGAACATCAAGACAAGCTTCTCGGGTCCAAGGATGGATTCCAAACTTGTATTTAATGTTCATTTTGATAAGATAGGCCACACTAGGACTTTTATTGTTTTTACGTTTTCATTCTATTGTTTTTCATTCACATGTTAGTTTATGCATCATATTCCGTTTAAAACCAAACCACCTACTACTAAAATGCATGAAAATTGACTCATATAGGTTGTATGTTAGTTTTCATGGACATACAGATGTCACACACTTGTTAAGCCATCACCTTAGTTTATTCATTCTCGCATGCTAGATATTAGTTCACTTAAAATGAATTAAAATAAAGTTGATGGGATCTTCCTCTAAAATGGAAATTGAGATTAGTCTTTATAAGGGCAAACAACTATGAATCCCTTCTTCGTCGGTAGGCATAATATGACCCCTTCTACGTTGGGTAAGTAGTTGTGTTGACTTAGTTTACCTCAACATCATAGTCCGAAGAGTTTCTCGTGATTATGATGGACTAAAGATAGAATTTACAGAAATTTATCGACCAAGAATTCTAACGGTAGAATTAGCTAAAAGGTTAGCTTATCAATTTACAGAGAATTGAGTCTTGGGATCATTTATATAATTCTTGAGGGAGGTCAATTGTATAAATGTTTTGAATCTTCGCGTTATGACATTAATTCATTAGACTTAAAATCAAAACGATGCACATGCTTATTATTTTTATTCTTCTTTCGCAATGTAGAACACGATTATTTTTGATAATACTGTTTCAACAAATGGCTGGAAATAACGCAATCCCAATGCCTAGTGCCACACTTGATCGCGCGTCTTGGCTGAAAATATTCATGGACCAGATGAATCAGTTCACACGTCTGAAAAATGACGGGTCCAACTTTGCGGACTGGGAGGCGGCACTACGGAATGCTGCCATTGTTGAGGGTAAGCTCAAGTACTTAACTGAGCCAATACCGGTCAACCCAGGCCCCAATGCAGGAGTCAACGAGTCACTCATTTATAGTGATTTCGTTATGGAAGCGGGTGCGATAAAGAACGTACTCATATTTGCAATGGAAACCAATTTGCAGAGATGCTTCATTGCCCAAAGTGCAAACAAGATTTTCACTACGCTCACTAACGAGTTCTCAAAAGCACCGAGAATCGTTACATATGAGCATACGTGTCGCTTCTTTTGATGCGAAACTCCAGAAGGGCCAACCGGTTAGCTCACACATTCTTCACATGATTGAGAATGTCGAGAAGCTGGAGGCACTGAATTGTAAAATCAGTGAGAGCATTGTCATTGACCGAATGCTTCATTCTCTTCACGATGGTTTTGCCCTTTTCAGGGCGAACTATTACATGAATGACTTGAAAAAGAGTCCTCATGAGCTACACTCCCTTCTCGTACAGACCGAGAAGGATATGAAATTGAGTGGGAGCATGAAGCAGGATATTCTCACGATTTACAACAAGGGTAAAGGTAAGGGCAAGGCTCATGGCGACCTAGCTGTAGGTAAGCCAAAGTTTAAGAAGCCAGGAAACGGTAAGAGTGCGCCTGGTGAGACTAGTGGCTCACAGGGCAAGGCAAAGAGCAAGGGCGGTGACATAGAGTGCCACTATTGTCACAAGACTGGACATTGGAGGAGGAACTGTCCCGTCTACCGTGAGGACATCAAAGCAGGCCGCGTCGTTCCTGTTGGTATGTCATCTTATATTCATATGATTGAGATTAACCATGCAAGTTTCGGAACTTGGGTACTAGATACTGGTTGTGGTTCTCATCTGTGTAATCATTTGCAGGGCCTAAAGAACATCATACCTCTCGAAAAAGGTGATGTGGACCTGCGTGTCGGGAATGGAGCACGAGTTTTCTTTGTCTCGAAAGGAACATATGTAATCCAACTCCCTAGTGGTTTTGAGTTATTTTTAAATAACTGTTACTATGTACCCAGTTTGTCTAAGAACATTATTTCTGTTTCCGTACTTGCTAAAGACGGTTTTGTATTTTCAATAAAGGATAATAGTTGTATTTTCTCTTTCAATGAAATGATTTATGGCAAAGCAGTTTCCATGAATGGAATTTATATCTTAGACCAAACCACAGAAGTATTACACGTGAATAATAAGAAAATAAAGGTTGATGACAAAGATCAAACCTATCTATGACATTGTCGAATGGGATACATAAATGAAAAACGCGTGAAGAAACTCATCGATAATGGGACTATTCCCGCATTCGATTTTTCTACATATGGCACGTGTGAATCATGTCTTATTGGCAAGATGACTGGAATCTCCTTCAAAGGTGTTGGAATGCGCGCTAGTGACCTATTAGGACTCATACATACTGATATTTGTGGACCTATGTCAATTACCGCTAGAGATGGCTATAGATATTTCATCACTTTCACGGACGATTTGAGTAGATACGGATATGTCTACTTAATGAAGCATAAAAGTGAGTCTTTTGAGAAATTCAAGGAATACCGTAACAGGTACAGTAACCAATCGGGTAGAAAGGTTAAAGCATTCCGTTCAGATCGGGGTGGCGAATATCTTTCAAATGAGTTTGATCAACACCTGAAAGACTGTGGAATCGTTTTGCAGTTAACTCCACCTGGAACACCTCAATTGAATGGTGTGTCCGAACGGAGAAATCGAATCTTACTTGATATGGTTCGATCCATGATGAGTCACATGGTAGTGCCTGATTCATTATGAGGTTTTGCTCTTTTGTCAGCTGCTCTTATACTTAACCGAAGTCCGTCTAAAGCTGTCGACAAGACTCCATATGAAATATGGAAGGGAACGATCCCTAACTTGTCCTTTATTCGGGTTTGGGGCTGCGAGGCTTATGTCAAGTGGAGACACGAGGATAAGCTCGGCCTGCGATCGGTCAAGACATACTTTATAGGTTATCCAAAAGGAACATTTGGTCATTACTTCTATTCGCCTACAGAACATCGAGTTTTTGTTGCGGCTAGTGCGACTGATGCGGTCGTTTCTGTACCAAAAATAATTTACCTAAGAACTACTAGCAGAAGCTAGTGGCAAGTAGGGGCGAATCCACAGGAAGGCTATTGTATCTGTTCTAGGTTTGCTTATTCGGTCACAAACGGGATTTTGAAAATGATTTCTAAACTACAGCAAGAAAAGGGAAGAGAGAAGGGCAAGAGAAATAAAGAGTAGATCAAGGGAAAGGAAACTTGACTAAGACAGTCGGTTCACCATAATTAATCAAGTCTAACAATCTGGTCTCAGGTCAAAACAAATACGATCTATGGGGTAGCGAATATCTCCTTTCAGTCTCAATTCACCCTAAAGAGACAATAGCTTAGCTTTCGCCCTCACTATCGTGCCCTAATGTATCGCTGCGAGTCTCACCCTTTCCAACCTTTCGGTCCAGGTCAAGGTTTACTACGGTCTATAGGCTAATTGCGTCGACTCAATTAAACTATAGCAATTAAATACAACAATTAACAACATAGATTATAATAGCATGAACCTGATAAGGTGATTACTATTCTATCATAATCGCGGATCCCCTAAGTCCTAGCGAGGAAATTAGTTACGCATAATAAAGGACCAAAGCATAAAAGAAGAAAAGAGAGAAGGAATTAAGATTAATACCGATAAATAATGATTGCAAGAGTTTAGATCCGGAAAATAAATAAGAATGGAAGACGGAGTTTCCTCCGTTTCCTCGCTACAGGAACAGTGATAAGGCGTGAGAGAGTAAGAGAGCTTAATTCTGACTTCTCGCCTCTTATTTATACTAAAACTAACTTAAACAAACCTAATTACAAAACGGAATTAAAGCCCACGCGATAACCCCTCTCGATCGAGTCACTAGACCTTTCGATCGAGTACATAAGCTCTCGATCGATCAAGATGCAAAAAGAAGGGCTCTCGATCGAGCTCAGCGCGTAACTCTGCTTTGCGCACCAAACTTCAAATGGCCGCCATTTCTTCGTTACTTGGACAAATAGGGCGTGGTTGGTGGCGTTGGAAAACTAAGAGGATAAGCTTTCACCTCCCACTGGAATCACCTTAATAGCAGTTGTAGAACTCGAGATATAGCTCTTACAAGCAGGAACTATCAAATTGAAGCACTCTCTTGGCTCACCTAACTTCCTTACTCCAATGCGCATCTCAAAATAGCACTTTCCAAGCTCTGACTCAACTCATCTCCTAAATGCATGCGTAGGGACATGTTTTAGGCTTGATTATGATCTTCTCCTGCTCATATATGCAAATAATACAAAACAAACCCAAGTAGACTATTCGGGGGATATTTGTAGTAAAATTACTACGAAATAAGCATGGAAATGCGTGCTAATATGGCCTAAAAGGTCTATGTAAAATGCACGCATCAAACTTCCCCAAACCAAACCCTTGCTTTTCTTCAAGCAAACTCATGCAATTAACTAAAGACTAACTAGAAAGGAGTAAAACACGGACAAACTGAAAACCGTCGACTTGAACCAATTTAATGCTCATGAATCAACTACTAAAAGCTCAATGTCACGCAAACAAACTTATGCATGTTTTAAAAAGATGTTGAACGTTTGACCTTGCAAGACTTCAAAATTGGACTCTCCCGGGTCACTCTTCTCTCAACAAAGCAAATGGTAAGCAAATTATATGTAAAAGAGAAAGAAGAAATAACAGTCGCTCACCTAACTGCGACCAACACAATCGTGCATGCAATATAGTATGATAAGTAATTCTAACTACCGTACGCATACATTCCAACCGTTCAGGATCAATCACATACCGAATACTTGCAAAAGTTTGGATAAGTGAGGTAATGGGTAGAAAGGGGCAAAACAATATTGGATAAGAGGAGTTAAAGCGTTAAGCTAGAACCTATCAAACCAAATAAATCCATCCGACTTACTACTCCAATAATAATAAACTCAGTACCATCCTTGGCATAAAACTCACTAAAATCCAAATAGAAGATGAATCGGAAACAAAAAGCCAATTAGCTTATTATGCGCTAACAATTCCCTCACAAATACAAATTAGAACTTGGGAATTTCACTTTTCTTTTTCTTTTTCATTTTTTCCTCTTTTTTTTTTTCAGTCTCTTTTTTTTTCATCTCTTGATTTTCAGCTAATATTTCCATATAACCAATTCCGACATCAACTTCTAAATTCTCCACAACAAATGAATATAAACCAAAACAGGTACGATAAACATGTACCACAAAACAACACTAAACTAGCTCAACGCAAGGTAAGCTAAGATTTGGGTGTAGTTTATGGGTCAACTGGCAGTTTTGGCTAAAAGTGGAGTTAATGGGTAAGAATGAGAAAAAGGAAATTGCAAGTACTCTCCAACCTGTGACACCATACACTAACCCGAATGTATGCAGGCAAAAAGCAATTAAATGTCATACTTGTGCAAATTAATGTTACACGACATGCAAGGAGTAACTACTCACAATCCTAAATAAATTGGTCATAAATGACACCAGTTAAATCAGCTCTAAACCTCAGAAAGTAATGTAGTTTGCCAAAATTTCAGTCAAGTCTACTTATTCAACAAATTTTGAAACGAAATTCGAGAAATTGCAAAAGACTTTTGCTAAAAGATGTGAAACAATGCAAGGCTCAAGCAAAAAAAACAATTATCAGCAATGAATTACTCCAATCCGACTCAATCTAATATGCAAAATTAAACGTAATATTTTTGGTTTTTTCGATTTTTTTTGATTTTTATGAATTTTTCTATTTTTGAAATTAAACAACAATGCATGCAGAAATTGAAACGTGATTACATAAATGCAGTAAAAACAACATGCAGACACGATATGGATGCATACCCTCCCCAAACCAAACTGTACAATGTCCCCATTGTACAAAGTAAAGGAAAAGAAAATGCAAACTAAAGAGAGGATGAGTCGGAAACTTACAAAAGCGCGCAAACCACGGACCTCCCTAAACCGAACCAGACATGGGAGGTGGTGTACTCGATCGACAAAACAAAGCCGCTCGATCGAGTACATATGGCAGCTTTTCTCTCGATCGACCAAGGAAGGAGCTCGATCGAGGGCATGCAATTGGGGACTCGCTCGATCGAGTAAGGAGGTACTCGATCGAGTGCTTCAGGTGGCTTTGTCGCTCGATCGAGTAAGTAAAGACTCGACCGAATCCTTTGTCGCATCAGGAAGCGACAAAATAGTGTAGTTGTACCTGCAATCAACTAATAACGTCCCAAAAATACCGCCAAATACCAAGGCTAAAAATTCCGCAGTTTATTAAGTACACAACGAAATAAAAACGAAAGTATTAAAAAGTAACAATAAAAAAAGTAAAAACTCCGGGTTGCCTCCCGGACAGCGCTAGTTTGCAGATAGGTCCCAACTTGACCATCTTTCATCAGCAAATCCACGGCCTCCTACTCGGCTTCTGACTGAATGCAGTTATTTCAGCCATTAAGAGCTTCACAATCGGCCCCCTAAGCACAGCAACAGCACGGCAGCGGCTTATTATAGCGTCCAACACTCTTCTATCAACCCTTTTCCGCACTTTCTTCTTTGGCGGGATAGAATCTTGCGATCCCCATCCCGGGTCCTTCAACTTCACTAGACCTGCGCAAGAAGAAACAGAACGATTTTCCTCCAAATTGCTCCCGAGTTGGGGCGGAGGCGTTAATTCAAAAGCAGTATATGAATTAACGGAAGGCATAACACAAATTATAGCGGGGTCAACAAAAGAAATATTACCTTCTAATGCGTTGGAATGACCTTCGTTTACCTTCTCATCGCTAGTCGGGACAACCTCGGGTGATGAAACAGTGCTGTCCAAAGTTACTGTGCTCGATCGAGTGAATAAATCACTCGATCGAGTCCCTTCTTCACCAAAACCAATCGATCGAGCAATGTGGTCGCTCGATCGAGAACCCTCTTCAACAAAACCACTCGATCGAGCAACTAAGTCACTCGATCGAGGTAAATCCTCATCCCAATCAGTCAATCGAGCTGTTTCAGTTGCTCGATCGACCAAATCCATAGCTGAATCAGAAGCAGCAACATTGAAGACTTTCTCGAAATCCGAGTCATCGAAATCCGAGTCATAAATAACATCCTCTGGCTCAGTTGTCAATTGCGCAAATTGATGCACAAGACCTTTGATAGAGGCCTCTCTTGCTTCTTCAACTTGTTACTTTTGAAGAGTAAGTGTCGCTATTAGCGACTTTAATTCATCCATCTCTTCATTTTGGACAGCAGGAGGGGGAGTTTGTTGTTGCGGCGGTGAATAGGAATAAGAAGGCTCTTGGTAGCCTTGTTGATAGTACGGATGTGGCGGTGTATAACTGCAAGGTGGGAACGAAACATAGTGACTTCGGTTATACTGTTGATAAGCATAAACTTGGTCACGATCTGCAAAACAGTAAACTGCATCGTGTCCCACGGTGCCACATCTCTCACAAAATACCACCTGTTGCTCCGATGAACGGAACATAGGTGGACTCCTCCGAAGTACCACCGATAGGACCTGTAAGACCTATCAAAACAACACTAGCAAAGGAGATAAGAACTGCCGCAGGGAATAAAATTCCCTGAGGCGGAAAGAAATAAACGAAACAAAAAACAGATAGGGCAATTGCCTCCCCGGCAACGGCGCCAAAATTTGATGCGGTCGTTTCTGCACCAAAAATAATTTACCTAAGAACTACTAGCAGAAGCTAGTGGCAAGTAGGGTCGAATCCACAGGAAGGCTATTGTATCTGTTCTAGGTTCGCTTATTCCGTCACAAACGGGATTTTGAAAATGATTTCTAAACTACAACAAGAAAAGGGAAGAGAGAAGGGCAAGAGAAATAAAGAGTAGATCAAGGGAAAGGAAATAGCTAAGACAGTCGGTTCACCATAATTAATCAAGTCTAACAATCTGGTCTCAGGTCAAAACAAATACGATCTATGGGGTAGCGAATATCTCCTTTCGGTCTCAATTCACCCTAAAGCGACAATAGCTTAGCTTTCGCCCTCACTATCGTGCCCTAATGTATCGCTGCGAGTCTCACCCATTCCAACCTTTCGGTCCAGGTCAAGGTTTACTACGGTCTATAGGCTAATTGCGTCGACTCAATTAAACTATAGCAATTAAATACAACAATTAACAACATAATTATAATAGCATGAACCTGATAAGGTGATTACTATTCTATCATAATCGCGGATCCCCTAAGTCCTAGCGAGGAAATTAGTTACGCATAATAAAGGACCAAAGCATAAAAGAAGAAAAGAGAGAAGGAATTAAGATTAATACCGATAAATAATGATTGCAAGAGTTTAGATCCGGAAAATAAATAAGAATGGAAGACGGAGTTTCCTCCGTTTCCTCGCTACAGGAACAGTGATAAGGCGTGAGAGAGTAAGAGAGCTTAATTCTGACTTCTCGCCTCTTATTTATACTAAAACTAACTTAAACAAACCTAATTACAAAACAGAATTAAAGCCCACGCGATAACCCATCTTGATCGAGTCACTAGACCTCTCGATCGAGTACATAAGCTCTCGATCGAGTACATAAGCTCTCGATCGATCAAGATGTAAAAAGAAGGGCTCTCGATCGAGCTCGGCCACAGAACTCGCTTTGCGCACCAAACTTCAAATGGCCGCCATTTCTTCGTTACTTGGACAAATAGGGCGTGGTTGGTGGCGTTGGAAAGCTAGAGGATAAGCTTTCACCTACAACTGGAATCACCTTAATAGATGTTGTAGAACTCGAGATATGACTCTTACAAGCAGGAACTAGCAAATTGAAGCACTCTCTTGGCTCGCCTAACTTCCTTACTCCAATGCGCATCTCAAAATAGCACTTTCCAAGCTCTGACTCAACTCATCTCCTATATGCATGCGTAGGGACATGTTTTAGGCTTGATTATGATCTTATTCTGCTCATATCTGTAAATAATACAAAACAATCCCAAGTAGACTATTCGGGGGATATTTGTAGTAAAATTACTAAGAAATAAGCATGGAAATGCGTGCTAATATGGCCTAAAAGGTCTATGTAAAATGCACGCATCAGCGACGTTCTTAGAGAAAGAATTTCTCGAGAACAAGACGAGTAATAGAACCTTCGAGCTGTCGGAGATTCCAGAACCAACAACCGAGGAACGGATGGAGGAAGTTGTTCCTCCAACTGATGATACGGTTAATATTCCTGAGGAACCTAGGAGGTCGGGTAGAGTCTCTCATCCTCCGGACAGATACATTGGTATGGTCGAGGAGAATGACGTTTTACTCCTAGAGAGTGATGAACCCGTCACCTATAAAGGTGCTATGACTTATTCCGACTCAAAGCTATGGCTCAAAGCCATGCAATCCGAGATGGACTCCATGTATGAGAATAACGTATGGGATCTAGTTGATTTACCTAATAAGGTAAAACCTCTACAGTGCAAATGGCTTTAGAAGATAAAGTGTTCTGTAGACGCGCAACCAGATACCTATAAGGCACGACTTGTGGCAAAAGGTTTCACTCAAGTGCACGGACTGCATTATGATGAGATTTTTGCACCTGTAGTCATGCTACGTTCCATTCGGATAATCTTAGCGATAGCCGCATTTCATGATTATGAAATTTGGCAAATGGATGTGAAAACCGCCTTCTTAAACGGTTATTTGGAGGAAGAGTTGTACATGGTGCAACCCGAAGGTTTCATAGATCCTAAACATCCTAAGAAAGTATGCAAGCTTAAGCGTTTTATTTATGGACTTAAGCAAGCTTCTCGGAGTTGGAATCATCGTTTCGACCAGGTGATAAAAGAGTATGGTTTCACTCGATCGGTCGAGGAACCATTCTTATATATCAAGTCGAGTGGGAGCAAGATTGTTTTCTTGATATTGTATGTCGATGACATACTCTTGATTGGGAATGAGATTCCTCTCCTATCTTCGGTTAAAGAATGGTTGAAGAACCATTTTCAGATGAAAGATCTGGGTGAGGCACAGTGCATTTTGGGAATCCGTATCTACCGAGATAGATCACTATGGACGTTATCACTTAGTCAGGAGTCTTATTTGGATAAGATTCTTGAGAAGTTATTCAGCATGACCAACTACAATAAGGGAAACCTTCCAATGACGACTGGGATGCAGTTGAGCAAGTCTCAGTCACCCACGAGCCTGAAGGGATTGAGCGCATGAGTCATGTTCCTTATGCATCTGCAATAGGATCGATCATGTATGCCATGATATGCACACGTCCAGACGTGGCATATGCATTGAGTATGACGAGTCGGTACCAAAAGACTCCAGGTGAAACACACTGGATAGCTGTCAAAAACATCCTCAAGTACCTACGGAGGACTAAGGATTGGTTATTGACTTATGGAGGCGATACTAAGCTACGCGCAATCGGTTACGCAGATGCTAGCTTCCAAACGGATCGAGATGACTCAAAATCTCAGTCCGGGTTCGTCTTCACTCTTAATGGTGCTGCGGTCAGCTGGAAGAGTTCCAAACAGAGTGTTGTAGCATATTCTACTACTGAATCCGAGTACTATGCCGTCGGAGGCGCAGCAAAGGAAGCGATATGGATGCGTCAATTCTTACAAGGACTTACAGTAGTTCCTAGTTCGAATGACCCGATCACCATCTATTGTGACAATAGAGGTGCCATCTTCCAGGCTAAGGAGCCAAAGTCTAGCAACAAATCTAGACATGTACATCAGAAAGCTCACCTGATCCTTGATTACGTGGAGCAAGAGGAGATAGTGATAGACAAGATTGCGACAGATGATAACATCGCGGATCCTCTCACTAAACCGTTGAATTATGATAAGCATGTAGGGCACGTTAATTCCATGGAAATTAAACGCGTTCCTGAGTTGTAGTACTTGATTATGGATTTATTACATTATCTTTTTCATATACTATTTATAACTTCATCGTTTTATTATAATATTTTGTTTTTTCATGTGGATTGTACTGACAACATTGAACGCCACAAAGTGAACTGAATTACATTATATTTGTTTTGGTCCGTAATCGCCAATGTGAGTTGATAACTCCGGCTATTATATTGTGCAGTCGATTGATGGTGGGTTCAACGAGCCATAAGTCAAACGGTTGACTGATCGATCACATATGCGAGATTATAACGATACTCGTAGGACAACTTTTTGTGACAACGTAATGGAGTCCTAAATGTTTAAAAACATTCGGTGCCAGGTCGTGGATAGGACATCCATTGTGTTCCTAGAGTCGATTCTTTTGACTATCGAATGTCTCTTGAGATTAAGGCAGTTTTTGGGTGACTTTGGTTTCTTTCTCACGATGTCAGAATCGAGGCTAAGTAGATTTTTTGGTTTATTTCATCTTTGTCGACATCTGCAGGATTCGAGTTGAGGAAAATATCCAACCCTTATCAGGTATAGTTATTTCTCAGGGCCACTCGAGGAGTTGTAACTGAAATGCATGGCCATGCTCGAATGTTGATTCGTTTATCAGTTAAGTTACTCTCTAGTCGGGGAAACCACTCTTGATATTGATCGCTTGTAAAATACGACCTTTGTGAATACAGATTTGCAAATTGTTTTACATTGAGTGGGAGAAATTTTAGGATATGAGAATCGGTTATCGCACATACACTTGTGAGGACAAGTGGGAGTTTGTTGGAGCTTGTTTCCTCCACAAATTAGTGTGATAACATTTGTAAATCTCTTACAGGTTCACAAGGGTATACTTCGTATATTTAATCAGTTGATTAACGTTTACCTAATAACGGTTGGCTTGCTAGAAAGTTTGACGTTATTATCATACAGATGGCGGTGATCAACTGGTCCCTAAAGGTCACACCTATAGGATGTGTTTGAGAGATGTGGTTATAGAAATATGATCACATTGATGCCTAATATGACTAAACAGTTAGTCAATGTGTTGATGAGACAATTATTTAATGAAGATTAAATAATATTAGTTGAGACGAATTAACTGTCAATTCGTAAATTGAATATAATAAGTTATATTTAATTAAATGTATGTAATGTTAGCTTGGACGAATTAATCTGTTAATTCGTAATTAAATGTAATCGGTTATATTTAATATCAATAAGATGAATGTGTCATAGTGGTAATAGTGAGGGTACACAAACCAAGAGGTCATGGGTTCGATCCTCACTAGATGACAATTTAACACATTTTAAACATTTTTGGAATAACCAAAATAAGGAAATAATACTCCTTATTTCGGTTATATGGGCCGAAAATAAGGAAGAAAATATCTACCCTATTACTAACCTAATTCACGGTTTAAGTAGGTTAGAGGGAGATTATTTTTAGACTTAATTTTTCTACTCATTCTCTTGCCTCTTCTCATCAGTAAAAACACAAAAAACCTAAATTTTTACAGAAAATTTTAGATCGATTCTAGCATAATCAAAAGGGCATATCTCATATCGTCTTGGGTGCAACTGATAGGCGAATATCTATTTTAATATTGTTCTTAGGCCGTATTTGCTAGGACCGAAGGTTATTTCTGAATCCTTTAATTTTGTTTATGTATTTTTATTTTATGACTAGTATCGTCTTCATTAAATTCGTTATAATCCTTAATAATAAGGGAAGTATACAGATTATTTCCCACATATATATAGCCAAG
Source organism: Silene latifolia (assembly GCF_048544455.1). Classification (NCBI taxonomy): domain Eukaryota; kingdom Viridiplantae; phylum Streptophyta; class Magnoliopsida; order Caryophyllales; family Caryophyllaceae; genus Silene; species Silene latifolia. The sequence goes on from NC_133538.1 coordinate 141,602,622, forward strand.
GAAACTTGGAGCTAAATCAAGCAAATTTAGTGTTTAGGCGGGGTTCTGGTCATGCAGCTTGCTTCTTTAAGGGAGAGAAAGGACAGTGCATGGCTGAATCTGAGGAAGAGGCTGTTGAACAAGAAATAGATTACCTTGTTGAGAGAAAACATATTATCGTGGATGATGTTAACCTAGAGAGGTGCAAAGTGTATATTGTGACACCCTCATACTCCAAGTGCCTTACCAGGACCATTTAAGGTATGGAAACGTCACCTTCTCGGTTACCCGAGGCAATGATAATTATAAGACAATAACGAAACATACTTATAAGTAAATACGGTTTAAAGTGATTACATGTCAACTCCAAAACTGTTAAACTGAAATATAAAGTACTCAAAACGGTCTACTGATAAAACTATCAAAACTAAAAAACATCGTCTGACACAGCAGAAGACTTCTAACTGCCACGTGAAGACTCATCTCAGCTATGCCATATGCATCGTCTAATACTTGCTCAATAAATGTTCACCACCCCCGAATGGATCACCACAGTTTTTAAAACATTTAAACGGGGTCAGTACTGATTACATAAAAATAAATGCCACAAAGAAACAACGTCACAAACAGCTCAAGCAGTTCACACAAATCCTGCCAGAGTACCCATCGAAACAAGTACTCCACGCCGCCAGTGGGGGACCGCGGCCGTACCCACCAAATCCCCGCTCATCTTCATCGAGCGATAAACCCAAGTTTCCTTAATGTGCACATCCCCTCCTTTGGCGGGTTCCACAGGGGGCGAACCAAGGGCGTGAAGCCACTCCCGCAAGTGACTCCACTCAGCCAGGGACGCGCCCCGACGATCACAGACAGATACAAACCAATCAACAGTATGAAAACAACAACCGTCTAACAACTCAACAATACAATCAATCTTTAATCACAACAACCATCACCACACATTATGTAACTAATAATGAGTAGGGAGACCCTACCTGAAACAGCAATCACCAAGATCGTCACAATCAGCTATTCAATATCGTCCTTCACTGAAATTACTTCCTATCAAACATACAATCAGACAATCACAATCTAACATCGACAATAATCCCCAAAACCCTCAAATTACCCAATTAGGGTTTCAACCAACTTTAACAAAACGTTATAAAAATTATATAAAAAGCTTACCCTAGACACAAGGATCATAACGGCGTAAAGAACAAGATGATCCGACACTCCTAGCCTTGGGGATTTGTTAACAATGTGAGGAACACACTTACGTAACTTCTTTTCTTCTCAAAAGGAATTTCTAGAATGATAAAAGAGATTAAGAAAGATGACGGAGGCTTTATATACTAATCCCGCATTATTAACAAAACCCGTCAAAATCACCCGTAAAACACACTTACTCGATCGAGTAAGTCACTCACACTAGTAGAAAAAGTCTTATTGACATCGGTTATTTTACCCCATTTACATTGCTTTAGTGGCGATGTTTCTGGGGGCGACGTATTTAGTATTTTTACCCTAACATCGGTTTTAGAACCGATGTAAATAGTATACAATTCACATCGGTTATAAGTGAAAACCGATGTTAATTGTGTTTCAATTACATCGGTTTTGGTCTAAAACCGATGTAAATAGATATTATTAACATCGATTATAGGTGAAAAGCGATGTTAATAGTGTCTCAATTACATCGGTTTTGGTCTGAAACTGATGTAATGCAAATGACAATCCTAAATTACACGATTCTACATCGATTTTGGTCTCAATTACATCGGTTTTGGTCTCAATTACATCAGCTTTGGTCTGAAACTGATTTAGTATGAAATGTAGTATGTTTCAGGTTCGTAAATGACGATTTACTCATAACCTATTTGTGAATTTTTACGCTATTAGGGGCCTAAAAAATTAATCAATATACAAATAATAACCATGTATCTCATTCCTTCCAACAATTCAAACACAACTATATATTTATTATACCAAAAACATATATTATAGTGTATACAATTACATCCATTTAAAGTAGTTTAAAACGTACACTACACGCTTCTACGACGCAAAATGTGTATTTTCAATTACAATTTCTAGAAATCTAAACCATACATACTCTAGACGTTCTTTCCCCAATAAAGCGACCAAAGTTCTCGAACCTCGTTCATTTGTTCAATTATCATTTGTGAACCTGAAACACACTACATACAAGAACAAGGATTAGGAATAACAAGGATTAGGAAGAGGTACACACTTAGAAAATACGAACGATATCGATACATAAAAATTATATACGAATTTATACATAAAAATTCAAACAGTTCTAGACAATAGATCAAGATACCTTTACTATGTCGTCCTCTTATGATGCGTAACGTACGGTAATATCATACATCCACTTCATAACATAATAACCGCACTCATAACTCTACAGCTGTTGAGGGCACTACATTTATACAAATTAAGAATAAGTAGGCAGCCGACAAGAGCACTAAGAGTATGCAAGCAAAAGTTCCGATATTCATCATGGAGATATATAGAACAACATATAATTTATGATGCTTGCATATCAACAATAAGATCATCATACATATGCATCAACATAGAGGAGCAGCATCAATAATCTCAGTCTTAATCTCAGTCTATCAGTGAGTTAAATAGGCGTAATTGGTTCAGTTTGCTACTCAACACCTCAATCATATATATTAAACAAGATCAGCCAGTTTGCGCACCAAATCGGCACCAAATCTACGTATTGGACAAACATTGTCATCATATGACTGTAAAGGCTCCTTATTATCAATCAATACAAACAAGAAAATGGTAGCAAAGGCAGTTCAAGGCAAGTTCATATCAAAGGCATCATACCAAAGGCAAAGGCAGTTCAAGGCAAGTTCATACCAAAGGCATCATACCAAAGGCAGCCGCTATATTCGGCGTAATTGAATTTCTAAGGAAAACAACTACATACCTCAATCATTTTTATTTGGAGTTCATTTTTTTTTGACATATCACGCGTTCCAGCCCTAAAAGAATACCTTTTCCAAACCCTGAAATTGAATACATGAAAAGTAATCATATTATCGATCATTCATACATGAATAACTATAATTTAATGTTGTTAGCTAGTCGATTGAACTTACCAGGTTAAGCAACTTTTTATCTGTCATGTCTTCTTTGACGCCTTATTCGAGTCAACAATATATGCAATATAATCTCTAAGACAAAACTTATAAATACTTTAATTGGGTCAAAAAAATATGTGCAGGAAAAAAAATTGATGAAATGCAAGAAAAAAAATTGTAATACTCACGCCTAAAAAAAAGCACCCATCACATATCTCTTCTCTTGTTGCTTCTTTAAAACCTCAGTTAAGTATCTCAAAAAAATTTAAGGTTGGGTGTTTGAAAAAAAAAACAATTCGAGACAATAGATCCAGATACCTTTTCTATGTCGTCCATCAGATGCGTAGTTAAATACAGATTCAGTCCACGAGAATTAACACCTTGCATTTAATGGGAGTACATTTTAAAACATCAGGATATCACTTACTTGGTCGGTTCTTTCACCCAATAATATTGACACAACATCTCAAACTAATTAGCTATATGCTAAAAAAATCAGATCTCAAAATCAATTATATATAAGTAGAAACAGTTCAACATTCACTTACCTTTGAGAAGGGCTTGAACTTGACAACAAACTGGCCTTTGGAGAACTGCAAAGTAGCAACCAGTCAGACCCATCACATGACAGTGAAACTGCGAAGTAGGGAAATGATATTTCCTTGTAGAGCAATGAGTCTTGTATGAGACCGTCCCACACAAATAGTTTATATATTCCCCGTTTAATTAGAAATAAGCGTCTTAGATAAGTTTTTGGGAATATTTTAGAGTAATATAACTGGCAACATAAACGATGTACAGTAGTCAGTACAATATGATCGTGTCAGAAAAAGACCTGAGGAGTAAATCGCTCATCAGTTGACCAGAAAAGGCGGATATCAGGAATGTCAAATAAGACCATTGCTAGCCTCTCCAATCCCAGACCAAAAGCCCAAGAATAATTTTCCAGTTTACCACTTCTCTCTAATATCTGTCGCTCCATCACTCCACAACTCAACACTTCCAGCCACTCCTGCATTGTAAGGTTACTAGGACAGCGAACTTTAGTTGAAAGTGAAAATAAAAAATTTAATCATTCAAGAAAAAAAGAAAGCACGTGTGTGAGTGTAAAAATTGTTTGGAGCTAAGGACGCATTTAAATCGAAACACAAAAGCTGCTATCAATTAAAGGTATACTTGAATTACGATAATATCTGTGTTGCAGAGGTGGTTATCGTAAATTTTTGAAAGAATGTAGAAGCTGACAAAATCTAACACTAAACCATACTAATTAATCTCATGATTCGTCTGATCTTCTCATATATACTCCGTGCATGCTTATGCTAAACGTTTCCATTATACGTTCCGCTGCAGTAAATTATATGTTTTTAGGAGTAAGGCAGTGCCCATGTTTTAAGAAACCAGTCCTGTGATAAAGGAGTATGGACGCTTCGCCTCTTTTAAAGCAGCACCCCTGAGATTCCTTAAGTCTACTATAGAATAAAAGACGCTCCTTTCCTGTTAGTGTTTCACATAAGAGGCTGCAATGTTCCAAGATATAGAAAAAAGTAAACGATTAGTTATCAAGTCTTCTAAAATTGATGATGGGAAAAAGGTAAAATACACGGAGCGCCCTAAACACTGCCGTGAAATAAATAACATAGTAGAGACAGAAGTCGTAAGACAGTCTGGTACACAAAGCAAAAAAATTAGGAAGAGTAAATGATTAGTTATCGAGTCTTTAATGCGGTTCTTTAGATTCCATTTAAGAAACTGGTCATTTACAAATAGCTGAAAATTTATAGAACAATATGAACAAGTTAAAACTGATGCAGCTAGTTGAGGCTGAACCTAATCAGATCAATCATATGTTGCTTTATGTGCTGTTGACTTCAACTTGAATGCTTAACATCTGGTGACATCTTAATGGCTTAATGGAGTACAAACTATAAAAATATCTTCACTTCCAAATTTAATTAAACCCCAATGAAAATCATACTAACTCACAACAATAACTTCCAGTAAGCATTGGAATAATCATACAAGTATAAACCGATATACAAAGTAGTACGTTTATGCAATCAATTCAAATAGAAGTTACATTTTACAGATTTTCACCACTGAAAAGTAGAATTTGATTGGTCAAAGAGACTTCCAGTATTAAAACTACACCTTTCAAAAAGAAAGTACATTAGCACAATTTCAACAAAGGCAGCTTAGTTTTTTATGACGACCAACTGAAGTATCATGTCTATCTAATATAAGAAACCACTATTTGGCATGCAGAACATATCCTCGTGCAAATGTGGTATCCCTCACCTTCAGCCTGACTTCATTTGACACAGACATAGTTACATTTGGCAAGTATGGTCTCTAGCCAAAGACGAGCGTACATTATTGCAAGAGGTAGCAGATATTACTTCGACTCCCATTCTAAGAAATCAAAAACTGCTAACCATGTTTTGCTAATAATGAATAGAAAATAATCGTTGGGATTCGGGGGGCCTGAGTTGTATGGCCATCTAGTCACTAAGAGTAACATTGGCTACTCTAGATTATGATTGAGGCTGTGGGCACACTAGATGGAGATTTTTCATCCACTACAGTTCAATAATTAAAAGTTACAGCCATTTTGATGTGCTTTACTTAATCAACAACACTTTTATTAATGAGAGATCAGAAGTCAAACAAAACCTTAAATAGTTGATAAAAAGATGATAAATTAGATAGTAAAAGAGTAGTGTATCAACGAAACCTTAATTAATCTTCAAGAACAACACTTTAATTAATCAACACTCAGTCACTCACAATACTTCAAATCTTTAATTAATCAACAACATCACTATAATTTCATAAATTATCAAAACTTTAAATTAGAGAAATCAAAACACACAAACCCTAAATTGAGAAATTAGGGAAAGGTGGAAAATTCAAAACTGAAAGGAACACAAACCTGGTGGGAAGAGGCCGACGGACAGTGGTGAAGACAGCAGACAAGAGCGAGGCAAGTAAAGAGAAAAATAGAGCGTGGAAGCTAAAAGGAAAGTGAAGGGTCGTGTGAACTGTGAAGAGGGGGAGGCTAGGGCAGTGTTTATTAATCTTTTGCAGTTAATGAGAACTCTTTTACATCGGTTATTTAAAACCGATGTCAATAATACCCTATTTACATCGTTTATGTTAAAACCGATGGCAGAAATATTTATGTACATCGTTTTTTAAAATAATCGATGTAAGGGAAAAAAATCTTTACACATTTTACATCGGTTTTGGTAGAACTGATGTTATTTATAAACATTTACATCGTTTCAACTAAAACCGATATCTTTGTGACGATGTCAATAGGACTTTTTCTACACTCGATCGAGTGACCCTTACTCGATCGAGTGCCACACATACTCGATCGAATACCCATCAGACAGACTACTGTTTCGTATAAAAACATACTTACTCGACAGAGTAAGCCCCACTCGATAGAGTACTCATAGACATAGAAAACCGTAGTATTACAGTCTTCCCTCCTTAAAAGGAACTTCGTCCCCGAAGTTCAACGCATACATAAAAACAAACATACTAACTCGATCAACACACAAAAACGTAACTAAGAACTCAAAAGAAAACCCCAACCTATAAAACATGAACTCTCAATACTAACTCCACCAACTATTCTTATCTCCACAACATGGCTCACGATATCGTATCAAGTACATTATAGTCTCTCTCGACAGTAACTCCATATACTACCAACTATCATCCACAAACGCTGCTAGCTCCGTTTCACTAACATATTATCCACTAGAAAATCCAATATTAAGATACTCATAAACATCAAACGGAATGTTACATTCTACCACCCTTAAAAGGAACTTCATCCTTGAAGTTTACTCACACTCATAAAGATCATCTCATCCCATTGTCAACACTTTAGAACTCGTAAAAATCATCATCCAACTGTCAACACTATCGAAATATTCTCCCATTCCTAAACATCGAACTACTACAAGCACGGCCATGACCTTTTAACAATATCAACCACAACAAAGATCCATCCTTTATGCTACACCAACACTCTACTTCCAATTATAATACAACATGCACACCCATGAAACTCTCTTTTATCGCATCCTACTCCTCTTAAGACAAATGTTACGTCCTCGTAACTCACTAGTACTAAATCCTTAGCTATATCTTCTGATTATCCTCATCACCATCACATGTCAAAGATAACCGCCTATAATCTAAACACTCACCATTCCTATAACCAAGGCTCTCTTACTTAAACAGTTCTCATACCTCAATTCACTCGGCACACCACCTAACCTATACCATAAAATCTTTAGCTTAACCAAAACTTCAATTGTTCCCTATTACCGCCAAAACGACATAGTCCTTTATACATGCACCTATCTCTATACTCAGAACTCATGATCCACAATTATTACACACAATCACACTAGCTCCTCAAGTTCTCCCTTTTATTACCACAAACTCATCCACAACTTACCATGATACTAATGTCCAACGCCCTATACTCACTGTCTCAACAAAAGATTATGGACCACCTGCAGTTTTCAGATCTGTACAACACATGTTCCACGAATCACTTGCCAATACTAAGTCAGCCAATGCTTCCTCCAAAAGAACATCACAAGTACTCCAACAACCTCTCACAACTGTGTCCCATCAACATGATATCACTATACCATGACAACAACGAAAACATACACAACTCTTTTCCATATCATACTCTACCCTTACTCCCAAACTGAAACTGGTAAGAAACATCAATAAACAAAACAACCGTCTATCTGTCCAAACTGAAACTCACAGGAAACAGAAGCAAACAAAACAACAATCTATGTATAACTGGTATGTACTTTCGAAACTCGAATCGTAATCATCCCGTCTACTCCACGACAACCAGTGATGGCATCGCAACACCGCAACCAACATCCGCACTGCAGCGCGAAAATACCCGCATCACAACACGAAGTACCGTGCCCGGATCACCACCCGAGGCACAACAACCACATATATAGACATCATAACCACATACAATTCCCATAAACACTGACTCAGTATAACTTTTCGGACAAGAAAACTTACTCAAAACTGCTTTACTAGATCACAACACAACATATTATACTGAATAAACAGACAGGAATCTCATGAATATCATCCATACCTTTTCACGGAATAAACATATATCATGAATACACATACAAGTATAACTAGCCATGCCAGATCACCGAAACTATCACTTTTGAACATCATTCCATTAGTTTACCATACCCAACATATATCACAAAACATTCACATAACAACTTTATAACTATCACACCATACCACTTATCGTGAGGTCAGAACCTCACACAAACGTTTATACACATCATAGACCCATAATCACATTCAATTAGTCAATCCTGATCACGTAAGTTACCACTTGATAAAGGTTACCTCTCGCCCGAGCTTAACTCGTATGCCCCTCATAACATATTCTTCCATTCGCATACCATCACCTCCTGCCAAGTATAACCATACCATTAATATTCAACTACTAGCACCCGTCTCATATCATCACATCTTATACTTCCTCCCAAACGTACATATCAATCCGGCCTCTACAAAATCAACCTCTTCAGAATTGCTATCCTTCTTATCTATCATCACCCTTAACCACTAGTGACAGCACCACAATACCCCCACTGCTCGTATAAAAAACCTTTTACACCCATCTCAAAACATCACGGTTTCTTTCCTATCTTTGGTTAACATCCCAAATAACGAACATCAAATCCATCAACACCAATTACCTCAACACTATTCCCAATTACATCCATAATTGCATCGTCACCCAACTCACCACCAAGATCTCATATCTGTAAGTTCTTTACCCGGCTTCTTACTTTCCTTAATTCCCCGAAACTTATGACTAATCATATTATCCTGAAACTCCTATATAACCATTAACTCAAATCCTCATGATAGTATCACACATCTCGACGATTCATTACTTCTTTATCACATGACTCTGGTCAACATCTTTCTCAGCTTACTTTTATCCTTCTTATCTCTTTACACTCAACAATACCAATTAATGATTCAACTCCTTATTCCTTCTACCTAACTTTTTAGTGCTCCGGTTACCTTCTCATTGCTCCAAAACTCAAATCCCATTATTTCATATCAGTATCATCTCACTTTTTTTTTTTTTACTATAGACCTTCTCTTATCATGCTATCACTCACACTTATCACCAATCAGTCCAGACCATCTCATGCTATCACTCACACTGATCTCCAATCATTTTTTTTATATATACCAAAACTCCTTTCATACCGTTAGCCGAAGGAAATCATACAATAGTTTCACCTCTTGATAATACAAATTCTCAAACTCGCTCACTATCTACACATCCACGTCGCGACATGTCTCCACTAAGTTCACTATATACCACTCTTCTCCATCCCTCTACAACGATCTTTCATTACATACATTCTTAACCAACACAATCTAACCATCTCTCTCCGTAATTCCTTACACATCTAAAGTTGCTACTATCCACATCCTTCCTTTCACTCTTTTCATTCTCACGTTCCTTAGACTCACATCATCCCTTGCCCATATTCATTTACTTTTACATTACTCAACACACAATCATATCACTCATCTCTTCTCACAAAACATGCTCCATGCCTTAATAAGTCTTATCAATCTTCCTTTTCTTTTCCACTACCTATCACAACTACATATAACTCCTGTCCTCCTTACCGAACTCATACTCACCACAGGTGCCACACCTTACATCATAAGATTGGTTAACTTACGCATCAGGACCAACACAAACGTAAAACAATGAATAAAGAAGCGAAAGAACACCTTTGAATTAAACATAATATACAACCAAGTCAAAAGATAAGCATATGACCCAAAACATGGGTCACTAGATCGAGTACAAGTCACTCGATCGAGTGACTGACTTACTCGATCGAGTAGGTGAAGGTCAGAGACACGTAAAACAAATTACCAGGACTACTCGATCGAGTAAGGGTTACTCGATCGAGTAACAAGAGGTGCACTCGATCGAGTGAGGGCCACTCGATCGAGTACCCTACGCATTTCTCAGCATTGTCCAGTTTTCGTAAAACGGTCATAACTCACTAGTTTCTTGGTGGTTTTGGGCATGTGACCTATCGTTATAATCGTAACAGAACAAGCTATCACCTACAATTAGAATCACATCATAATCATATATACATATTGGAGCATATAATAAATGATTTAAGCTTAGAAATGTATTTGCAGTAAACAAGCCATAAACTTTATGGAAAAATCAGATTAAAGTAGGTTCCTTTTTGGTGAAAACTTTGAATAACTCTTAATAAAAGATGCAACAATAACAGGCTCACAATGAACGAGAATTGATGGTAACATTCACAAGAGTAAAAACAAAAAGACTAAGGTAAATTGCTGCCAACACAGGTCAGCTAAGGATTCAGTCCCACACAAGTAACTGGTCCTTGTACTCCACACAGGAAATAAGCTGCAGAAATGCAGGTTCTTCTTTTTATCAAAAGCTGCCCTCATTCCAGGGATGGTTACAGAATTTATAGTCCTCAAATGGCAAGTGTTTGTAGGGTTTTAGATCAGAAAAGAACAAACGGAATTAAGACAGTACAGCTAGGAATGCAATGACTCGTGAAATGGACAAAATAACAGCTACAATAGTACTCCTCCTCATGTGCTCCTGTTGGGTGATTTTTGTGTTGATGTGGACGTCAGCAGCAGGAAGGTTCCTAGGCAAGGTTGTAGTGGCCACCTCCCTTAGGCTAGATGGACCATGGTCAGGCCCCTTGGTGTTAGACCTTGACCATTAAATTGCACCCATTCCCTTTGTGCAGGTGTATGTGCCTGGTTGTTTAGGATAGTGTCTGTGGTGGGATTCGAACCCAGAGCTCCTGCTCCAATCCCCTCTCCTTGAAAGTGTGCTTCATCTGTTGGACCTTCTCCATGAACCTCATCTCCATAGTAGGGAGATAGATCCCCAATGTTGAATGTTCCTTCTACCACATCACTCCCAGGCAGGAGGAGCTTATAAGCATTATCTCCCAGTTTCTGACTGATCTCAAAGGGTCCTTCTACCCTAGGCATGAGTTTGTTTTTCCTCTTGGCTGGAAATCTTTCCTTCCTCAGATGGAGCCATACTAGGTCACCAACCTGAAAGGGTTTTCTTGGTCTGGCTTGCAGTGCTCTCTTCTGATATCTTTCATTTGTTTTTTGAATCTGCTGTTGTACTAGTTTGTGGAGCTTGGTGATGGATTCTACCCTAGCTTGGGCATCAAAATTATACTCTTCAGCGGGTATCTTGGCCAAATCAAGGGGTATGTGTGGGTTCATACCATAGACTACTTCAAATGGGGACAGTCCAGTTGCTGCAGCAGGAGCCCTGTTGTAAGCAAACTCAGCTTGAGCCAGCTTGAGGTCCCAGTCTTTCAGAGATTTGCTCACAATGCTTCTGAGGATCTGAGTTAAGGTTTTGTTGGTGACTTCAGTCTGCCCATCTGTCTGGGGGTGGTAGGCTGTGCTGAAAAGTAGCTTGGTTTTGAGCATCTTCCAGAGTGCCTTCCAAAAATAGCTTAGGAATTTCACATCCCTGTTAGACACCATGGATCTAGGAACACCATGTAGCCTTACAATATCCCTGAAGTATAAGTCAGCCACACTCATGGCATTCTCTGTGTTTTTGCAAGGTACAAAGTGTGCCATCTTGCTAAACCTGTCTACCACCACCATGATGGAATCCTTACTTCTCTGTGTCCTAGGCAAGGCCACAATGAAGTCAAGGCTCACATCATCCCACGGTTTACTAGGAATAGGTAGGGGCATGTATGGACTAGGCCTGAATTGACTCTTGGACCTTTGGCAATGGCCACACCTTTGAATAATGGCTTGTACATCAGTTTGCATCTTTGGCCAGTAAAACTGATCTTGCAGGATTTCAAGAGTTTTGTTAATTCCAAAGTGTCCAGCTAATCCATTAGAGTGGACCTCCCTGATGAGGAGATCCCTTGTTGAGCTCCCTGGAATGCACAGCCTGTTTCCTTTGAACAAGAAGCCCTGTTGCAATATTAGTTTACTGGGTTTGCCTTCCTTGCAGTTGTGGTAGTCTACTGAGAAATCAGGATCCCCAGCATACTGTTCTTTGATCATTTCAAAACCAAGGACTCTCCCTTCCAGCAGGGCCAACACATGGTGTCTTCTAGAAAGGGCATCTGCTACAATGTTGTGTTTGCCCTCCTTGTAGCTGCTGGTGAAAGAGAAAGCCTGTAAAAACTCCACCCATTTGGCATGCCTATGGTTCAACTTATGTTGGCCATTGATGAATTTGAGGGCTTCATGGTCAGAGTGTAGGACAAAGGGTTTGGGTTTCAAATAATGTCCCCAGTGAGTTAGAGCCCTAATCATGGCATAGAATTCTTTGTCATAAGTTGAGTAGCCCAATTTGGCCCCATTGAGCTTCTCACTGAAGAATGCCATAGGTTTCTTCTCTTAGGTTAGTACTGCTCCTATGCCTGCCCCACTTGCATCACACTCAACCTCAAACAGTTTCTCAAAATCAGGTAATGCCAGGATGGGTGCTGAACAAATCTTTTCCTTGATGGTTTCAAAGGCAGCCTGTGCTGTGGGGGTCCATTTAAAATCTCCCTTCTTGAGGCACTCAGTAATGGGAGCAGCCAGAGTGCTGAAATTTTTATGAACCTCCTATAGAATGAGGCTAAACCATGAAAACCCCTGGCCTCAGTAATATTGGTTGGGATAGGCCAGGATCTGATGGCCTCCACCTTCTCTTGGTCCACTGAGATACCCTGGCCAGAGACAGTATATCCCAGGAATGACACTTCAGGGACCATGAATGAGCATTTTTCTAATTTCCCAAAGAGCTTGTGCTTCCTGAGAGTTAAGAACACTGCCCTCAGGTGCTTCAAGTGTTCAGTAGTGCTGGAGCTGTACACTAGTATGTCATCAAAGTATACAACTACAGACACCCCAATAAAAGGCCTCAACACCTCAGTCATGAGCCTCATGAAGGTGCTAGGTGCGTTGGATAACCCAAATGGCATGACAAGCCACTCATAAAGTCCCAGTTTGGTTTTAAAGGCTGTTTTCCACTCATCACCCTCTTTAATTCTGACCTGATGGTATCCCTGTCTTAGATCAATTTTGGAGAAGGTCTTTGCTCCACTTAGTTCATCTAGTAGGTCATCAAGTCTGGGAATTGGGAACCTGTACTTGATGGTGATGTTGTTTAGTGCTCTGCTATCTATACACATCCTCCAAGTGCCATCTTTTTTTGGAACCAACAGAGCTGGTACTGCACATGGGCTTAGGGATTCCCTGACATAACCTTTACTCATAAGGTCAGCTATTTGCTCTTGCAGTTCCTTAGCAGTACCAGGGTCACACCTATAAGCAGGTTTGTTAGGCAAAGTTGCTCCTGGGAGGAGGTGAATTTGGTGTTCAACCCCTCTCAGAGGGGGTAATCCAGGGGGAAGTTCAGTGGGGAAGACATCTTTGAACTCTTCCAGAATCCTTTTGAGAGGTTCAGGTTGGGGAACACAAGAATGCACCTTGATTTCTTTGGGAATGACAGAAAAAATGAGGGTTCCTTGGTTGAGCTCTTGTAGTACCTCATACTCCTTGAGTAGTAAGGTTCCATTAATCTGATTTGTGGGAGCTTTCTCACTAGATTTGGGGGGTGTAGCCAGGGCCAAAGGTGTGAGGGTGATCCTTTGCCCATCTTTGGTGAAGGAGTAGGTGTTGTTCCTCCCATGGTGTACAATGCTCCTGTCAAATTCCTAAGGCCTCCCTAATAGGATGTGGCAGGCATCCATGGGAATGATATCACACATAACCTCATCAGTATAGGCTTGCCCAATAGAGAAGGAGATGAGGGCCTGCTTGTTCATAGCAATCTCAGAACCTTGACTAAGCCACTTGATCTTATAAGGGTGCTGATGTTCCCTGGTGGGAAGCTTGAGCTTCTCTATCAATGTAGTGGAGGCTACATTAGCACAACTGCCTCCATCTATGATTAGGTGACAAACCCTACCTTGTATAGTGCACCTGGATTAGAAGATCTGTTGCCTCTGACTTTCTTCTAGGCTTTGAGTGTGCATAACCCTTCTGAGTACCAGTGCTGGACCTTCATCGGGGGGGCGATGCACCGGCTCTCTATCGATTGTCCTCGACTTCTTCTTCTCGTGGACTCCTCAAAGGGGCCTTCCACTTCAATATCCCCATCCTCTTCCATAAGTTGGATTTCCATTGCAGTGAGGGTTCTTTTGGTGGGACATTTCTCTTTGAAATGTCCATAACCCCGACATTGGTAACACCTTCTCTTCAGGTCACCAGGAGGAGACCTACCGATCTTTGGCCTTCCCCTTTTCTTCTTTAAGAGGCATATTAAACTTGACAGGGGTGTAAAGCTTGGAACTTTGGGGTTTGTATTGTGTTTTTGGTGCAGTGGCCTTTTCTTTTCCTTGTTTTTCCAACTTTTGGGACACCCTGACTACTTCATCAAAGGACCATAGGGGTTGTAGTTTAACCTTGGCAGCAATTTTTGGGTCTAACCCCTCTATGAACCTAGCCATTTTCTGTTCTGGTTTCTCTTGTAACTCACACTGTAGGGTTAGGTTTTCAAATTCCCTGAGATAGGCTTCTACAGAGTCATCCCCTTGCCTTAGGTGAGTAAGTTTCAGAAACAAGTCTTGGGTGTAGTCAGTAGTAATAAACTTAGTTTTCATTTTGTTTTTGAGTTTATCCCAGGATTTGATAGGTTCTTCCCCCCCCTTAATCTCTCGGTTTTTCATGCCTTCATACCGAGTGAAGCATAGCCCTTTAGTTTTAGGATAGCTACCTTAAACTTCTTTGAATCATTGTATCCTTTGAACTCAAAGATTCTTTCCATGGACCTAAGCCATTCTAGGAAGTCATCTGGGTTCAGACTACCATTAAAAACAGGGAAATCTATTTTAATGGAGTTGTCATGTTTACCTAATCTAGGCCTTCCTGGTATTGCTTCATCAGAGTCAGAGTTTTTTTTCGTGGCTCGATCCTCGAACGACTTTGTTGACAGCAGTTGATATGGTTTCCATACTACCAGCTGATCTCCTGACAGTATCTTCTAGGAGGTTTAATCTCTCATTATCCATTTGTGCTTGCTTTTTTTGTTTGAGGGGTTGAAAAAAAAAGGTGGTGTATTTATAGGTAGTTTTAGCCTTGGCTCTGATAACCAATTTGGAGCATATAATAAATGAGTTAAGCTTAGAAATGTATTTGCAGTAAACAAGCCATAAACTTTATGGAAAAATCAGATTAAAGTAGGTTCCTTTTTGGTGAAAACTTTGAACAACTCTCAATAAAAGATGCAACAATAACAGGCTCACAATGAACGAGAATTGATGGTGACATTCACAAGAGTAAAAACAAAAAGACTAAGGTAAATTGCTGCCAACACAGGTCAGCTAAGGATTCAGTCCCACACAGGTAACTGGTCCTTGTACTCCACACAAGAAATAAGCTGCAGAAATGCAGGTTCTTCTTTTTATCAAAAGCTGCCCTCATTCCGGGGATGGTTACAGAATTTATAGTCCTGAAATGGCAAGTGTTTGTAGGGTTTTAGAATAGAAAAGAACAAACGGAATTAAGACAGTACAACTAGGAATGCAATGACTCATGAAATGAACAAAATAATAGCTACAATAGTACTCCTCCTCGTGTGCTCCTGTTGGGTGATTTTTGTGTTGATGTGGACGTCAGCAGCAGGAAGGTTCCTAGGCAAGGTTGTAGTGGCCACCTCCCTTAGGCTAGATGGACCATGGTCAGGCCCCATGGTGTTAGACCTTGACCATTAAATTGCACCCATTCCCTTTGTGTAGGTGTATGTGCCTGGTTGTTTAGGATAGTGTCTGTGGTGGGATTTGAACCCAGAGCTCCTGCTCCACATCTCAAGTTAAAACAGTCTAAAGACAACCTCTCTATAATCGAAAAAAAAACACAACTACTTGATTTCTACTTCCAAACAAAAAACGACAACAAGGTAAACAAAAACAACTCCATACTCATAAAACCAGTATTCCTACTCACATGTTACTATCTTCAAAAGCCAAGCAACAACATTCATCATGCACATAGATTATTTAACTTGTCAATCATGATTAATAAAATCCACTACCCACATTATAAAATCCACTACCCACATAAACATGTTCCACACATGAATTTCATATTCTTATGCAATTACTCACTTAATCTTTTCCAACCAATTCATCCATTACAACACTACACACTTCTTATAACATATACATATGAACAATAGTGGACAAGTACATAAACTTATCATACAACTTTACGCAAACAAAATATACGTATACGACACAACATTCCTATTCACATGTCACTATTATGCCACATTATAAATCATCCATCCTGCAAAATCATTATTCATCACATATTCTCATATATGAACTACTCCCCTTTTTGAACCACATCATTCATCATTCTCATATACCTTTCCAATAATTCCAAACAACATTGTAAACCAACTATCATGCAACATGCCTATTCACAACACTTTATCATTTACCACATTCCTCATTCCACCACAATCATTTTGAAACATTTATATATAACACATCATTCAACATATGCAATAGAACATTAGCAAACACATAGCGGTCTCATGACACCCCATAGTGACCGGTTCAAAATTGTAGGGCGAGTTCGCGACTTTAGGACGTCTCCCAAGTCTTTGCATTAGCTCCTACAACTTCTACCCGGGTTCATTTTAGTTTGACTCCCTATGTTCATTAGGTTCATTGGTTACAGGTTTAAGGATCGTTGCTCCGATACTACTTTGTGACACCCCCATACTCCAAGATCCTTACCAGGAACACTTAAGGTATGGAAACGTCACCATCTCGGTTACCCGAGGCAATGATAATCATAAGACAATAACGAAACATACTTAAAAGTAAATACGGTTTAAAGTGATTACATGTCAACTCTAAAACTGTTAAACTGAAATACAAAGTACTCAAAACGGTCTACTGATAAAACTATCAAAACTACAAAACATCGTCTGACATAGCGGAAAACTTCTAACTGCCACGTGAAGACTCATCCCAGCTATCCCATACTCATCGTCTAATACCTGCTCAATAACTGCTCACCACCCCCGAATGGATCACCACAGTTTTTAAAACATTTAAACGGGGTCAGTATTGATTACATAAAAACAAATGCCACAAAGAAACAACGTCACAAACAGCTCAAGCAGTTCACACAAATCCTCAGTCTCTATCTACAAACTCCACACAACTGACTACACACTAAAGTGTGTAGTCCTGCCAGAGTACCCATCGCAACAAGTACTCCACGCCGCCAGTGCGGGACCGCAGCCGTACCCACCAAATCCCCGCTCATCTCCATCGAGCGATAAACCCAAGTTTCCTTAATGTGCACATCCCCTCCTATGGCGGGTTCCACAGGGGGCGAACCAAGGGCATGAAGCCACTCCCGCAAGTGACTCCACTCAGCCAGGGGACACGCTCTGAAGATCACAGACAGATACAAACCAATCAATAGTATGAAAACAATAACCGTCTAACAACTCAACAATACAATCAATCTTTAATCACAACAACCATCACCACACTTTATGTAACTAATAATGAGTAGGGAAACCCTACCTGAAATAGGAATCACCAAGATTGTCACAATCAGCTAATCAACATCGTCCTTCACTGAAATTACTTCCTATCAAACATACAATCATAAAATCACAATCTAACATTTACAATACTCCTCAAAACCCCCATATTACCCAATTAGGGTTTCAACCAACTTTAAAAAAACGTTATAAAAATTATATAAAAAGCTTACCCTCGACACAAGGATCACAACGGCGTAAAGAACAAGATGATCCGACACTCCTAGCCTTGGAAATTTGTTAAAAATGTGAGGAACACACTTACGTAACTTCTTTTCTTCTTAAAAGGGGTTTTTAGAATGATAAAAGAGATTAAGAAAGATGACGGAGGCTTTATATACTAATCCCGCATTATTAACAAAACCCGTCAAAATCACCCGGAAAACACACTTACTCGATCGAGTAAGTGACATACTCGATCGAGTGCCCCTTAATCGATCTAGTGCCACTTATACTCGATCGAGTACCTATTAAACATACTACTATTTCGTATAAAAACATACTTACTCGACAGAGTAAGCCCCACTCGATAGAGTACCCATAGACATAGAAAACCGTAGTATTACATATATGTCCTGTTGTGCCTTCTTCAAGAGGAAACGAGAAGCACTGCAATATCCTGAGTGGGAACCTTCAGACAAATGGGTGAAGGCCTGTCAAACAAAACGAAGTGTCGTGCCAACTTCCTTGCCTAAGATGATAACTGCTGACTTTTGGGACATTTGGCTACAAATAGTGGCAGCGTATCACATAGATGTTGATGAGATAGACTTCCTAACACAACCATATGGCCGGTATGTATCTTGTCTCACAGTTACCTACACAAACGAGCCTTCAAAAGAAATGTACTTTATTGGGGACAGCTTGGATACTGTTGACAAGGCAAGACAAAGCTTGGCTAGGAAAGCCATTGCTTATTTCCAATCCCTTTATGGGTTTACTGTAAAGGATGCCAACTTCTATAGGATGAGGTATTCACAAATTCAATGTGGGCTACAGAGAGGTAGGTATATGTCTGTAAAAGCAAACACTGTTTGTGTGCCCATCGACTTGGAATCAGTGCCTCTGTTTATTGCAAGTGAGTGTCACACCCCTGAAGGCCCTACCTATGTTATACGGTCTGGAATTACGTTACCCCCCCCCCCCCCCCCAAGAAGAATAAAATGGCTAGCAAGGGCAGTGTGGCATGCTTAGGAATGAATGACAAGGGCAATGCTGCTGATCTGCTATTTGATGGCAAATTGGAGATTAAGCAGCCAAACAATGTCCCTTAGAATTTGGCAGTTGAGTACCCAACCCCTGTATAATAAAGCCTGAGAAAATGCGGCTCTTGGTATAGCTAAAGATGCACAATTATCAGACATATGTAATGTCTGTTCCATTCACCTTTTTAGGTAGCTGTTGGTGGAGGTTCGCTGAATTGTCTTGTAATGAATAGGCGTATTTTGTAATCAAATGTATGTTGTCTGAAAAAGAGGCTGCTGTGTTGCCATGAAATGTGATTCCTTTTTTTGTTTGTAATGGTTTATGTAGATGTAGCCTTAATGAAATTGTGCATGTTGGGTGTTGTGGGTACTCCTAAGTTGTAATCCTTTCAAGTTTTAAGTTAAGTGGTTTAATCAAAGGCTTATGTTGTTATTCTGTCTTTTGTAATCCTTTCAAGTTTTAAGTTAAGTGGTTTAATCAAAGGCTTATGTTGTTATTCTGTCAGTTTATTACTAATAGTAGGTGATATCTTTAGCTATCTCTGGTATCGAACTAGATTTAGTGTAGATACAACTTGGGGTAGTAGGACAAAGTGGGTGCTAAAGGTAAACTGCCGGGGTAAAATTGTTTACAGTGAACAATCAATATTATACGCGGTTATGAAATCTAGATATGAGGTTGCGTAAAAAGCCAGAAGTAACAATGGATGAACAAATAAATTGGTACCAAAATGGCTTTTTAAAATAGTTAAAGAATGAGTCATATATTGTCCTTCACCCGGAGTATCATGTTGCGAGCCAGGGATCAATGTTTGTATAAATGAACCAGGAATAATGCCTGTGCGAGTACTAGGCGTTGTGTTTTATTTAGCTACAGTACAGGTCCATGGGTCAGTATACTTTAAGATTTGACATGTTCATGCAGGTTTACAATGAGAATGGCCGGCTGAATTGCTGTAGAACTTGCAGATTTGGTTAGTGGAAGATGGATTGTCCTGGGGATGTAGGTGAGTGATCAATTAGTTTAAGATTAGCGCTTATAAGCTACTGTGTATGTCAGTCTTTGTGTATAACTTTAGACACCTGTTTTTCCTCTGATTTAGCGGAGGTGTAATGGCCTAGCCTGAGATGGAATTTGGTGATCGAAATGAATATTTGCTTACGTTTTAGTTGAAACTGTAAAGATTCTTTGCAATATATTCAGAAGCCAACTATCTGAAGAAGAAACATCAGAACATCATTGTGAGCTGCACATACCGAATAGATGTTATTTTTGTGTATAATTAAATTGGAAGAAGTCATTTAAGCTCACCAATTAAAAACATTTTAGATGAATGTGCTGGCGCAGTGACTACTAAAGCACTTAAAAGAGGATGCTCCACTGGAAAGAGACACTCGGGCAACGCTGCAGAAATCGTACAAGAAACGAATAACCTAACTTTTACCTTTCCTTAACGAAACAATTCCTTTTTAGAAGGTACAATTCGTCTGGAGAAGCACAATTAAATCTAAAAGCAACATGTTTAGGTTATGTATCAGGTGACGCTTCAGTTGCACACAAACCAACCATTCAGGGAAATGACGGACTCCCTTTAGGATCTAGGGGAACAGAGAGCACAGAACAGCCGCAACCAGCGGTAGCAAACGGCGAAGACCACCAAAGAGTACACCTGGTGAACTTTCGTGCACCATAGCATGTCTTTAAAAATAGTATAATCCAGTGAACCAAGCAACAGTAGATCTAAAAGGAATATGCTTGCCCTATGTATCAGACAACTTTTCAGTCGCAGAGGAACAAACCCAAACCAGTCATTTATCGCCTTGCACTCGGGGAATACTGCGCAAAACGTTCAAGGAACCAACAACACACCTTATAGATCTAGGAGGGTCGGAAACAAAGAACAACAACAGCCAAAGAACGTGGGAACCAGCGGCCGCAAAAGGCCTAGACCACCAAGGCGCCCGCCAGGTAAACTTTTCTAAACTTAAACCTGCCTTTTTAAATTTTAAAGATTATGGGCCCAGGCAACAATACCTATAAAACCAACATGCTTGGGCTATGTATCAGGTACTGCTTCAGTTGTAGAGGAGCAAATTGCAACCCAATCATATAGGTCTCGCAGGGAACAACCAACAGAACAACCGACCACACAGGAAACAAACAATACCCCAAAAAAGGACCGCAAAGCCAAAAAAAAGTAAGGACACAATTACGCCTTTACTCTAAACATTAAAAGCAAAATACTGAATGAAGAAACAAGGTGTGTATGCTGCTCAATGTGTTTGTGTAACAGAAATACCAGATGCATTAGGAGGCAAACCTGTGCCATCAGAAGCTGCAAAGTTAAAGCCAACAACATATTGTGTTCACTGTGGAGCCAAAAAGTTCCAGTATGAGGCAGCCGGTCTTTGGTGCTACAGCGGTGATATCAACTTGCCTGTAAATGAATATCCAGAGGAACTGTTTAAACTATATACTACCCGGGATGAGGGGTCACTGCATTTCCAGACATTTTCAAGGTTGTATAATAATCTTTTTGCTTTCAGCTCTTTAGGAGGAACTTTTAGCTCGGAGAGATATAAAGGGATTTATGTGTTCAAGGCACAAGGGAAAGTTTATCATTTCTTGCTGGATTTGATACCCATGGATAGTATTCCAAGGTATCTACAGCTGTACTTTTATGATGGCCAGCATGAAAAGGAAAACTGACTAGGATTGTTTCCTAACTTGAATGAAGAAATAATTACTCTTCTCATGGGCCTGATGGATGACAATCCATACGGAAAATTTTTTAGATAACTGAAGGAGGATGAGGTCATTGAGAATACTAGGATTGTGTTGAGTACTAATCCAAGTCAAGACCAAAGGGTATATAATGCACCTACATATGATGAAGTAGTAGCTATGTGGCCAGATACAACAGTAATTCAAGGAAATGAAGGGCCACATATAATTGCGTATGGGAGAGGTGGATAACCATAACATAAAGCATTTTTATGGCTGCTATGATCCTCTTCAGTATCCTCTTTTGCTGCCAAAAGGAGACAGTGGGTGGCATCAAGGTTTAAAGAAGTTGTCAAGCCCAACCTTTGACAGGGAAGCGAATTCTTCATTTCCAATTGCAACACTTGCAAATGAGGGACCTGAATCTCTTATTCAGGCAGAGATGACAAGTAAGTGTGGACATGGGCCCACCTGCAAGTCCGGTTCGATCTGCGGACATGCAGCGGTCTTTTGAAAGCCACGCTCGGCGGCGTAAAAATGCTTTCAACCGGATCGTTTTAGATCGGTCGGTTTCGTCTCGGTAAGGGTCTCGAAACGATTAGAGATGTTCAGAGTCGCCACCAAGCATTTGTGGGATGCTTGGAACCCGTTCGAAATCCACTTTATACCTCGGTCAAATCGAAGCACAATGCAGCGTTTGACATAGGTACTAAAGATAAGGAAATCGTCCCTCTTTAGCATCATATCTCTAGAATGACTCTCGTACGCCCTGGATAAGGTCGTCCACTATCCAAAGTTTCTTAGTAAGAGGTGACGGTACGTATTGGGAAGCCCTTTAATCAGACACCCAATCCCGCCCGCTGTAGCGGCCTCTACTGATCGATCTTGGTTGGTTGAATGCAAAGTTGATAAAACGGTTTAAATGCATGAATGCGCATCCAATAATTTAAACCTAACATGTGAGAGATTTCTAAGCCGATTGATTTAATCCAAATATCAAGTATAAGATGTCGAGTTGGATTAATGGTTGATTTTCATGCAAGACGGAAGTTAAACATCCATTTACCGTAATAGATTTATGGTGCATAACGTTATCCATTTGTCTTAGTAAAGTATGTTGAAAATATGATTTTTGAATGAGTAAATAGTCATCTGATCCGTCCTATATCCGGGTTAACCGGAGTCGGGATCGTCCTAGACTAAAGCTGCAAAGGGAACATACCCTGCACCAGGCAGCCACATGAGGCGCGAGCCTGTTGGCAGTGCAAGGGGATCTCCCCTGGTTTTGGAAATAAGAAAAAAGAGGCCTGTTTAGGCGCGGATCAACCAACGATTGTATGCCGTGTTCTGACCTTTTGAAAAACGTTTATAAAACGTCTTGAAAATGGGTATTTGACCCGATTTGGTTTGAAAGGGTCGTTTAGACCGCATTTGTTGATTTGAGGAACGAGACTCGAATAATCATCATTATTTTGATGATATTCGATGTCGGGTTCGACTTGGTAAGCTTGACAAGAATAGTTTTGAAAATAATTATGAACTAATTGTTTTTATTTCATTTGAATATAATTAGTCGATACTCATCATCGTACCTGGGTTAAAATCAGGCATGGTATGTAGAACCAAGGATGACTTTGTGTTGGTGACTAATATGCTTGTTTTGAAAATGTAAAGAAATGATGAAAGGCTTTAAAATATCTTTTAAATGTTATTAACCAAATATTATCACCGAAACACGACTTAACCGTCATGGTATGAGGAACCAAGGGTGAAAAATGTTTTATGGTTAAAACAAATGAAATAAAATAAAAAAGGATTGAAAATATTCGAAATGGTAAAAACCGATTACAAATATGAAAATGAATTATAGGGGAAAGACGAGAACAAACACGGTTGAGTTCTGACCTGGGCACCCGATTGAGGCGCAAGCCTTTGTGCACAATAAGGGGCTTCTGCCTCAGGCCAAAACTCAGTTTTAACTCAGTTTTGGCTCGTTTATCCCATGTTTTGGATCATGTTATGCATGTTTTAGCATGTTATAGTCATAAAACAAATGAAGACATGATAAAAGAAGGATTTGTACACCCTCATACTTAAATGTGTGGTTATGGCGAGAAACCGACGTAAGTGTAACAACTCGTTTGGTCGGAAAAGACTCGGTTTAAAACCGTTTTGGTAGGTAAAAAGAGTGTTTTATTAAGATTAGTGACGGTGTAGTGGTCGAAGTGGTCGGTCAAGTGATTTATTGCACGATGACGGTACCAAATAATGTGTAAGGCTTGTATTTACGATCTGGAGGTCGTAAATACGCGTCGGATTGTGACTTAAGAAGTCGAGTCGAGAATTTTAAGGGAGAAAAGAGGGGGCGGACACTCGCGTAAGTTCTCAAATGGGGGAATTTGAGGGGTATTTATAGGAAAATGAGTGGTTGTGTGAGTTTTGAGCGACGTGGCCACCTGGGCTGCTCAAAGAGGCGCGAGCCACGTCGCGGGCCTTCGAGTTGTCCTGTCACTTTCACACAAGTGCAATCATGATTTGTTTTATCCTAGGATTTGTAGTCACATGTTTGGTACTTGACCATTCATGAATCCGGAAAATCTTAGTATAGAAGGCTTTGAATGTTTTGTTTTTGGTGGTTGACTCGGTTTGACTCGTTGTTGGAGTCGGGATTTGAATTTTTAAGTCGGTTTTTGGTCCGGTGTCGGTTTTGACTCTAGTTAGTGTCATTGCGACCCCGTCGTCGTGCATTAAACACTCCAGGTACTTTTGAAAAGTTTTGAAATGTTTTATTTTCGAAATCGTTTTAAGTTTTCCGACGTAAAGTTGTACACAAACTGTCGATCAAACGCCGCGATTACAAAACATGTTATAGTCCGATAATCATCGGGTGTTTGTTGGAGTCCCATCAGATACTGGGTATCTACAGAGCCCCCACTTTGACTGAGGCTTGGATAGGGCGAAAATCAAAGTAGAGCCCCCAGGTCAATCGAAGATTACAACCGGGAGACCCAAGCGACGTCGAGGCTGCTCGAAAGGATTCGAGCCAAGGACCTGCCGTTGGGAAGGGCGACGCCAAGGCGACTCGAGGATACGAGCCAAGGACCTGTCGTCGGGAACAGTTTAGAGGCTGTCGACTGTCCGTGCGGGTCGTTTAAAGTCCGTTAGACTACGTACAAAGGCTCGCCAGCCATAAGAAAGAGTCATATCTGAGGCATCTTTGGATACGTCCTTGCGTGTTTGCGGACAAAGGATGTTAAAATTGAAAATACACGTCTGGATTTCCTACGCTTGAATCAAGATGCTAATAGGGCAGACCTGTATCAAGGAATTCTAGATACACTGGAATTGGGAGAAAACAGTGCATGTAATGTCGGGAAGAGAATTATGTGGCCACCTTCTTTCTTAGGGGGGGCCTAGGGATATAAGGAGGCAGTATTTAAATGCAATGGATCCTGTGCAGAAATATGGCAAGCCAGATCTATTCATAACTATGACATGCAATCTAAACTTGCCTGAAATCAAAGCAGAACGGTCTATTGGGGAACAAGCACAAAATAGGCCAGATTTGGTGGCCCGGGTCTTCCATGCTAAACTCACATTGCTCAGAAAGTAGATCAAGCAAAAGAAAATATTCACAGAAGTAGCGGCTATGATTAATGTAGTTGAGTTTTAAAAGCGTGGCTTACCCCATGCACACTTCCTCATCATTCTAGAACCAGCATACAAAATTACAGCGCCTGAAAAATTTGATCAATATGTTGCAGCTAAAATACCTTCGCATGACAACCCTCACCTAAGAGCGGTTGTTCTGCGACACATGATGCATGGCCCTTGTGGTGATGAATTCCTAAAATGCTCTTGTATGAAAATAAAAGACGGAAAGAGATTCTGTGAAAAAAATTATCCTAAGCAATTAAGGGAGTTCACAACAAATGGGAAGGACTCATACCCATTATATAGACGTAGGAACACCGGTGAAAAGGTTAAAATGCGAAAAGCATCAATGGATAACTGTTCGGTAGTCCCTTACAATCCTTATCTACTAGCAATGTTTGACTGCCACTTAAATGTAGAAGTGTGTTCAACAATTAATGCGGTTAAGTACTTAAATAAATATGTGTATAAGGGTCATGATCGAATACTATTTAGTGTTGCAAATGAAGTGGCATAAGTATCAGTCCGGTAGGTGGGTTTCACCTTCAGAAGCAGCTTGGAGGATTTTTGGATTCAACTTGTTCGATATATACCCTCCGGTACAGCCTTTACCAGTCCACACACCAAATGGCCAGATGGTGCATTTCAGAGAAAATGAGGAGCTTGAAACAATTGCTTCTGATGAAGATAGGGCAAAAACAATGCTCACTGAATTTTTCACAACCAATGTCACTATAAAATAAGGCCCCATATATCTGTATAGTGAGTTTCCTGAACATTTTTTATGGAATGAGAAAAAAATGGAAAGCAAGGGATCGTGGTGTGATCATTGGCAGAGTTGCGCATGCTTCTCCTGGGGAGGGCGAACGTTACTACCTTCGGTTGCTTTTAGCACATGTTAGAGGTCCTACATCTTTTGACGATATTGCTACAGTTAACGCCGTCTGTTGTGTATCATTTCAAGAAGCAGCGCTAAAAAGGGGAATACTTGAGCAGGATAATGCAGCAGAAAAATGTATGGACGAAGCTGTGCAGGTTGAAAAGCCAAATGCTCTCAGGCGACTATTTGTAACTATTCTTATATTCAGCTATCCAGAGAACCCTGCGGAATTTTGGGAACGATATTATACGCCATTTTCCGATGATTTTAGGAAACAGTTTCTAGGGGACACCATGAAGATATTGCATTTAACAACAGGTAAAGTGGAGGAATTTTTGGAGGGGATGGGTAAATCCTTTGAACAGTTTGGCTTGAGCCATTTACACTTTGATCAAGAGACAATGCTGCAACGTACTAGGGATATCAGTGATGCTTTGAATGCTTTGGTGCCCCTTCTACAGTTAGCTTCACGTAAAGATCTCAATGTAAGGCAGCGCACTGCATATAAGATGATCATTCAACATGTCAAGGCAAACAAAGCAGGACAATTTTTCATTGACGGACCCGGAGGAACTGTAAAGACTTTTTTATATGGCGCTCTGTATGCAAAGGTCAGATGAATAGGTAAGATATGGCTACCTAGAGCTACCTCTAGAATAGCAGCTTCAAATTTACCAACGGGTAAAACAACGAATTCTAGGTTTAAAATACCTCTTGATACTGATGAGACATTAACATGTGATGTCCCTAAACAAGGTGGTCTGGCATGCTTAATCAGGGAAGTATAATTGATCATTTGGGATGAAGCATCAATGGGCAAAAGGGACAATATAGAAGCCGTCAACATGTTACTCCAAGATGTTTGTAATAGCTCTGAACTGTTCGGATGAAAGGTCATTGTTTTTGGGCGGGACTTTCGGCAGGTACTTCCTGTTCCTCAATGCCTCACTCAGCAAGAAGCAGTTGAAGCAAGCATTCAGTTCTCCAATTTGGCCAAGCCTTCAAAAATTCAGCCTGACTGAAAATATAAGGGCGAGAGAGGATCCTGAATTTGCTGAATTTCTTCTCTGCTTGGGTAACATAGAACTGCAAAATGTGGAGAGTGGTTTGGTGCAGCTGCCTCCATAGATAATTTTAGAAGAAAGTGGAGAAAAATAGCCAGAGTAGGACCTAATTGATGCAGTGTTCCCAGAGATACAACAAAGCACTTTTAATCCAGAAATTTTCAATGAAAGGGCTATTTTAACTCCGCGTAATGCTGATGTTGATTCCATAAATAGCGTTTTGATAGAAAAGTTTCCAGGGGCAAAACACGTCTACCATAGTTTTAAAAGTGTTGTTGATGACAATTCGAATGTATACCCTGCAGAATTTCTAAACTCACTATGCCCTGCTGGAATGACGCCACATGAGCTCGTTTTGAAGGAAAATTCACCGGTGATATTATTACGGAATTTAGACCCTGTAGCAGGACTCTGTAATGGTACGCGCCTCATCTGCAAATGTTTCTTACCAAACATGATTGAGTGTGAGATATCCACAGGATTTTACAAAGGGGAACATTGAAGAGTTAGGAACGATTAACACCTAAGAGGGGGAGGGGGTGAATTAGGTGTACCTTTTAAAAATTTATCCTTAACTTGGTTAATTAATTAACTTAAGTAGAGAATAAGTGAAGTACAAGACTTGAGAAACTTAATTAGATGTAAGTTCACAAGAAGGTACAGCAGTTCTATGTCACGGTATAGGTGGTGTGACACGAGTAACTTGATTAGGTACATGCGAGAAATGGCAAAGTGGAGGAACGTAAAAGTAAATGAACAAACAAACGAAATTTTAAAAATTGGTTCAGCCTCTACTCCGAGGCCTACGTCCAACCGTTATTTTATTGCTTGTTTAGAAATTTACTCAAACTTACTAAACCCCTTACAATGAAAATAACTCGCCAACCTACTCCGGTTGCACTCAAACTTAAAGCTACTCCGCTTCAAGAGTTTATGGGTTCTATCTCAAGGTGTTACAGAATCTTGAATCTCAAGAGTTCACTTAAATGAACATGGAGATTACAATGAAGATCTAACACGAGAATCATGGAACAAACTCATCATGTCACAAAGATCAAATGAATCGATACTTGGAGGTTTTCGACTTTTTTTGAAAACAATTTTGAAGACTTAAAACCAGAAAAACGTTTTGCAAATGCTTGAAGAACAAAGCTTTTAATGCACAAATGATTTGCAAGGTTTTTACAATAAATGCTTTGGAAGTCTTGAGAAATAAATGTGACTAAGACACTCTATTTATAGTGGATTTAGTCTTAGGTTAGTACACTTTGAAAAATTAAATCCAATAATAAAATGATAGCTTTGAGTGATGGTAAGTGTTAGACTTGTAGGCTTGGGGCTTAAGAAATCAGAAAACTTAAGCTTCTACACTCAACATGTGACAATTTACCAAAATGGCAAAAAGCCTTTCTTACTTTAGAAGTTTGACAAGTCTTCTTTGCCATTTTTGGTAAAAGGTGTTTGCACAAATCTAGAGGCTTAGTCAAGTGGGCTTGTGACTCCAAAATTTCAGATTGTTTTCAAGTTTCTGAAAATTCAAATGTTTAAGGTTTAAGGTTTGCAAAGTTTTGACACTCAAAAACATTTGGACGAAAAACTCCTCCGTATGATAGTACCAGAAACCACGGTACAGCGTACCGTTGCATGGTTTTGCCATTACTTGACTTAAATGAGAATGTTACACTTACTCTTACATATATCGACTAAGGCTTTGGAAAGTATCATTGTCTTGACTTCCTTGAATGACTTGATCATCTTGAATCATTGTTGAAAGTCCATTTGATTGCTTCATTCACTAATTATATCAACTAAGAGCAAACAATCAAATAACAAGGGGACTTGGCATCATCAATCTAATGTGTTCTAACAAATTCCCCCTTTGATGATGACAAGTCCAAACATGTGTGATATTCCCCCTTAGCCCATGGTTAGTCGGTCTTTGGTCAATTTCAACATAAACATAATTTAATAAACATGATCAAGGTATTCGAAAGGTGCAACATGCTTGGCCAAAGTAAAACAGTTAATCATGGAAGCTAAGACATAATTAAGGTGAACGTTAGCCTAAGAGTTAGAAGATCACACATAGCATAATTTAAACTACTTCCCCCTCTTGACATCGTCAAAGGAGGAGAAAACATGTCCAAAAGTCAAGCAACACGATTAAAACACACGCAAATAGTTCAAGCAAAATAAAAACAAACAACCGAAGGTGCAAGAGAGTGTCTTAAAACGAAACAAAGAGCCAAAGTTCAAGAGGAGAAACGGGTTAAGGAGGCATGAGTTTAGGAGGCATTCTGAAAACGTTCAAGGAGATCTTCATTCATGGTGCGAAGATCACCAACTTCATCCCTCAACTTGCCCTGTTCTTTGACCAACCGGTTCACAATCCCAAGGAGCTCATCCAACTTTGCAAGGACCACACCCATTTCAACGGTAGAACCCACTGTAGAACCCGACTGATTCTTCCTTTCCAATTTGCCATTCTTAATCTCCAAGTTCATCCGAGAAAGAAGACCCGGTGTCATCTCATCACTTAATTTCTCAATAGCAGGGCTTCCCTTCAACACTAACCCTTCCCTCATAAAAATTATCGAGAGCCACATACCATAAGGAACTACGGCATTTTTGTCAAAGTTGCCGCTTTGGAACTCAGTGGACATCTCAAGTATTCGGTGAAACATAAGGCGAGGAAGGTTAATGGGTTTGTGCTTAACAATGTGATGAATTAGGAGCATGTCAAGAAGAGAACATCTCCCACGGCTATTGTTGGAAGGAACAAGGTTACGAAAAACCAGGTTGAAGATGAACCGGGTGGGTGCGGTTAATTCAAAGGCATATATGTTGGTAGGGCCATCATCATCATGAGGTCGAAGAACCTTCATGACCTGGGTAGAGGTAACCTCATCAACTTCACCCCAATCACGTTTGGGAAAAGAGGTAAGCCCGACATCACAAATATCCAAGTGAGCGGCAAGTTGGTCGATGGTTAAGACAAAGGGTTTCGATTTATAAAAAGCCGAGAGAGTTCAGATTCAACATCTACCTTGACCGTTGCATAGAATTGGATGACTTCGGACAAATACATGGGACTATATTTGTCCAACAGATTCACCCAACCCTGTGCATACATAGCCTCTTTGAAGTATTTAAAAGCAGGAGAGGTGTCATACCAAGATTTCTTATAACGTCTTCCTTTGTGGAAGCAACAAATCAGTGTACCGTGGCAAAGCTTGAAGATCTCCTCCGGGAGATCGAGAGAATTAAGATGGTTGAAGATGTCATTCTTGAATGATTCGGCAAAGGGAGCAATGACAAGATCCATGCATGTGTTGAGAGGAACCTTCTCCTCAATGATCTCATTTTCATCTATGCTCGGCAAATCCCGATGATAACGAGCCCTTTTGGTTGCTTTGGTTTTTGACCCGGATCCCCTTTTTCTTTGAGTAACCTTGGGTTTTGGAGGGGATGCTTCCGGGGTCACATCCTCGTCATCATCACCAAATATTTCAAGCATCTTTCTCTTGGACCGGGTTCGTGATGCGGGTTTTGAGAACAATGGGTCAAGCCCATCATCAAACACCATTGTGGCATCATCACGATCTTCAACATCAACAACTTCATAATCGATTTTTTCAGCATTGGAACCGATTTCCCTTTCAACAGTGGAGGCCTCCGTTGCATCACTCTCACTCCTCTTATCCTTCTCTAAAGTTTCACTCACCAAATCTTTCAATAGTACATTATCATCATTCTTTTCAACAACATCTTTCTCATCGTCACTCTTCTCCTTCTTTTCTTTTTCTTTTGAATCCCCTTGATTTTCTTTTGATTTTTCCTTACTTTCCTTTTCTTTTTCCTCTAATTTTTCTTCACTTTCTTTTGATTTCTCTGATTTTTCCTCACTTTCTTTTTCTTTGTTTCCCTCTTTTGATTTCTCTCCTTCAAGTTCCCCCTCTTTCATCTCACTTGAGTGATTTCCCTTTTCACTTGTTTCGACAACATCACTTGATTTTTCAATATCTTCATTCTTTTTGGTTCCCTTAGAACCGGAGTCTTCTTCATCGGTGTCAATGTCCACCTCAGCATCTAATTGGAGAGAAATAGGAGGATTCCTACTTCTTCCTCCTCTGCCACGACCACCGCCCCTTTTGGCGGTTGTCTTCTTTCGTGCAACGGTTGGTTTGGCAGTGGCAGAGGTGATCTCATTTGGTTTGGCAGCGGTTTTGGGAGCCATCTTTTTGGCAATGAATTTTGGATTAAATGTATCTCTGAGTTGAAGAACTTCTTTTGAAAATCTTGGAGGCATTTTAAGAGAGTGGAAGGGGAAATGGTTTTGACGGTTTTTGGGAAACCGAAAAAGGTGAGGGTGGTTGTTTATTTAGTGGGTAATAGGATGTGTTTAGTGGAAACATGGAAGTAAATGGGTGTTGGTGTAATTAATCAAGGTGAGGGGACGGTTGAGTGTTGATAATGTGAGGCTAGGGTGTAGGCTTTTAAGTGTGATGGGACATAAAGTGATTTGGAAGCTCAATGCAAAAATAACTCAAGTGCACTCATACGTTTGTCAGTTGCATTTTGTTCGACATTTGCATGCATTGTATCATATTGACTAATATTTATTTACATGTTATTCCTCCCTCTAATCAATCATTGGAAAACGTAATTTAATTTAGCGGTATGTCACCTAATAAACCAATTTCCGACCGAAGTCTTTCGAATTGTTCTCTTTCTAACGGTTTTGTAAGAATGTCCGCAATTTGATTTTCCGTTTTACAAAAGCTTAGACAAATATGACCTTTCTCAACTTGATCACGTAGAAAATGATGTCGTATGTCGATGTGTTTAGTTCGTGAGTGTTGTATAGGATTCTTTGATATATTAATTGCACTAGTGTTGTCACAAAAAATAGGGGTAGTCTCGAAAGTAAGGCCATAATCATGCAATTGTTGACGTACCCAAAGAATTTGTGCACAACATAGAGCGGCACTCACATATTCGCTTTCGGCCGTGGACAATGCAACGGTGTTTTGCTTCTTCGAAGCCCATGAAATGAGACACGGTCCTAGGAAAGTAGCAATGCCCGAGGTGCTTTTCCTATCCAATGTATCACCGGCATAGTCCGCATCCGAAAAACCTACAAGATCAAGTTCGTAGTGAGTTGGGTACCAAAGATATAGCCCTTGTGTTCCAATCAAATACCTAAAAATCCGTTTGACGGCTTTGAAATGAGATTCTTTAGGATTTGCTTGGAAACGGGCACAAGCACACACACTAAATTGTATGTCGGGTCGACTAGCGGTTAAGTAAAGTAAGGAACCGATCATACCTCGATATACCTTTTCACTAATGCTCTTACCGTTTTCGTCTTTGTCAAGCTTGACTTTAGACACCATTGGTGTAGGCATAGGATTAGAATTAGTCAACCCAAACTTACTTAGCATTTCTTTTAAGTACTTTTGTTGGTGAATCATCGTTCCATTCTCACATTGTTTGATTTGAAGACCAAGAAAGAATCCAAGTTCTCCCATCATACTCATTTCAAATTCGAAGTCATCAAATCAGAAAAGTACTTATAAAGAACATTGTTAGTTGCACCAAAAATAATGTCATCGACATATACTTGTACAAGCAACAGTTCATCTCCTTGTGACTTGATAAACAACGTTTTATCCACCGACCCACGTATGAAACCGTTTTCCAATAGAAACTTTGAAAGCCTATCATACCAAGCCCTAGGAGCCTGTTTTAAACCATAGAGTGCTTTATCTAGTTTAAAAACGTGGTTGGGAAACTCGTTGTTTATAAAGCCCGGAGGTTGTTCAACGAACACTTCTTCATCAAGGTATCCATTTAAAAATGCGGTTTTGACATCCATTTGAAAAAGCTTTATACCTTGAAAAGACGCAAAAGCTACAAGCATTCGTATGGCTTCAAGCCTAGCTACCGGTGCAAAGGTTTCATCGTAATCAATTCCTTCTTGTTGGTTAAAACCTTGCACCACTAGTCTAGCTTTATTCCGTACGATTTCTCCAACATCATCTAGCTTGTTGCGAAAGACCCACCGTGTACCAATTACGAAAGACGTTGGGAGGGCCTAGGGACAAGATGCCATACCTTGTTCCTTTCAAATTGCTCCAATTCCTCTTGCATTGCAATCATCCAAAGCATTCATCGATTAAGGCTACCGTGACATGGTCCAGTTCGATTTTTGAGATGAAGGCATTGTGTGCACGAAATTTTGAAGCGATGATCTGGTTTTTATTCCGGAGGTTAGGTCTTTGGTTAAGTTTGATAAGGGATGAGAGCTTTGGTGTTTCCATTTCTTGGGAATAAGTGAGTTAGAAGATTCGGTTTGTTAAATGCCAGCGTGATCGAGGGGACTGTTGCATGAGGAGTGCTTGAAGGAGGTGATTGTGGTTCGTTTATGATTAGATTGGGCTGTTCTTCACCATCCTTGTTCCCCCTGGATGAGGTAGCATCATTTTGTGTAGGAGGATGATTAGTTCCCCCTGAATTTTGCACATCCTCCTCATGCAACAGTGGCTCTAACTGTTGCTCAGCTTCTTCTACCACTTGATCCATTTCATGTCGTATCATACCAATCTCAAAATCATCATCATATTCATCATCCTCATCATCAACCTGTGTGTTTGACACAAAAAGACTAGATTCGTCAAATATTACATGAACGCTTTCTTCCATTTTCATAGTCCTTTTGTTATAGACTTTATATGCTTTACTATGATCGGAATAACCAACAAAAACTCCTTCATCACTACGAGCATCAAATTTGCCAAGGTTGTCTTTTCCATTGTTGTGCACAAAGCATTTACTACCAAAGCATTTTAAGTGTGAAAGATTAGGTTTTCTTCCTCGTAGTAGTTCATAGGGAGTTTTCTCAATGATTTTTCTAATCATGACACGGTTGTAAATGTAACAAGATGTGTTTACGGCTTCGGCCCAAAAATTCTTAGGAACCTTAGAGCTAATGAGCATGGTCCTAGCCATATTTTCAAGAGTTCGATTCATTCGTTCCACAACCCCATTTTGTTGTGGGGTTCGTGCGGCCGAAAAGTTATGACTAACACCATACTCATTACAATAGGACTCAAATGACGAGTTCTCAAACTCGGTTCCATGGTCGGATCTTAATGAGACAAGTTTATATCCAAATTTGTTTTGAACCTTTTTGACCCAGATTAAGAACTCATCAAATGTTTGATCCTTAGAACTTAAGAAGAGAAGCCAAACAAATCTTGTGAAGTCATCTACAATGACACAAATAAAACGACTTCCACCTCTACTCACCACTCGCATGGGACCACATAAATCAATATGAATGAGTTCAAGAGGTAAGGAGGTGCTAACAACCTTTTTGGATTTAAAAGAGCACTTAACTTGTTTCCCTTTAACACAATCATCGCAAAGTGATTTAAATTCAAATTTAATGTTAGGAATGCCGTCAACTAGATCAAGTTTCTTAAGGGTGTTAAGTGTCTTAGCATTTACATGACCAAGTCGTTTGTGCCAAAGCCAAGGGTCGTTCTTTTGAACACTCATGCATGATAGTGATTGACCCGACAATGCATACAAGTTAGTCATATAGACGTCTTTAACACGTTTACCTTCAAGTATGAGTTCTCTAGTTTTACCATTGATGATTCTACATTCACTAGCAAGAAATTCAACAATATTACCTCGATCACAAAGTTGTGAAATGCTCAAGAGATTGTGTTTCAAACCTTTGACAAGCAACACTTTGTCCACGCATAATGACTTTGACTTACCAACCTTTCCAATACCAATGATTTCACCTTTCTTGTTGTCGCCAAAAGTCACCATGCCACCATCGTAGGCTTCTAGCGAGAGGAATTGGTTTTCATCTCCTGTCATGTGACGAGAGCATCCTTTGTCTAAGTACCAATTGCTGCTTTGCCCCTCACTAATGCCTATAAGAAATCAAACATTTAGTTTAGGAACCCAAACAAGTTTGGGCTCCTTCTTGACAACGACCTTTTTGACTTCTTCTTTCTTTATCCACACTTGTTTAGCATTCTTAGTGTTTCTTTCTAAGTCACGGACTCTTTTGTCACAACCATTAAACTCATGACCTGTTTTGCCACAATAGTTACAAATGATGTACTCGGGAAGACCAAAGATACTTTCTTCTTCTAAGTCGGTTTGACTTGGATCCACGGTTTGAGTGCAACAAAGTGTGTGCTATCTGTTGCATTTGAAACCAAGTCCAAAGCATTCTTTGCAAATTTTTCGTACTCTTGTGATTGTTTCAAGAGAAACTCCAAAACATTCTGACTTCCTTCCCATTTTAAGTAAAACATCTTAGCCTCATCTAGCTCTTTAGTTAATGTTTCAATTTTAGCAAGATGATTAAGATTCAATTTACCTAAATTGTCAAACGCTTGTTTTGCAAGTCTTGCTTCATCACTAAGTAACATCCCAATTTGTTCCAATTGTTTATTATCTCTTTGACATAATTTGAGGTCAGCTAGAAGAGTGTCACGTTCCTTAGTTAAAGAAAACACTAATTCCGTGAGAGTATCTATTTCTTTTCTTGAATCGGATGCCACAAGAGAAACCCTCGTGGCATGAGTCCATTCAGACTTTCTTTAACATCTCATTTTGAGCAAGAAGGTCATCATTTAGTTTTTGAGCTCGTTCTAAGGCACATTTGACATGACTCGACTCATCATTTAACATTTCAGCAATCTTAACAAGATCATCTTTTTCGTTGTGACAAGTAGCTAAGTCAATCAAAAGTTGGTCACGTTCTTGTGTTAGTGATGACACATTTCCTTTAGAATCTGGATGCAACAAAGTGCAAGGATCATTGACCTTAATGGTTTCATCAACTTTGTTGGCTAAAAACAAGTTTTGTTTTCGAAGTTTTTTGATTTCTTTTTCAAGACCCAACATGGAACTAGGTTGATCATTCTCATTTAGACTTTCTTTAAGGACTACATTTTCCTCGCCTATGTCCTCAATTTCGATTTGCATAGCTTCCAACTTATTAGTTTGGACACGACACTTATCTATGAATTGATCTAGGAGGAGACAAACTTTGTCTTTAGAGAAAGATCGAACCTTTTTCTTGAGCTTAATTACCTCATGGTCAGAATCGAGTCTGAATCCACGGAGTGAGCCATAAGACACTTGATGTCTTCTTTCTTTGATGATTTTGAAGCATTTTTTGAGGAACTAGACGAGATGCTAAGTTTGGCGTCTAATTCATCCTCAAGGACATCGTCCTCTTCAGAATCAGACATGCCCCAAATAGCGGTCATTACCTTGTTTTTGTAATCACGTTTTGCAAAGTCACGTTTTTCCTTAGATTTGATATCGTTCCACTTTGGGCATTCTTTGATTTGGTGACCTTTATCACCACATTTAAAGCAACCAACAGTGGAGTTAGATCTTCTCTTAGGAAAACGGCGTTTACTAGAGTTGTTGCTATACCTTTGAGAGTTTCGACCATTGATCATGCCAACAATGTTTTTAGTGAACATTGCAAACTCATCATCTTCATCCTCCTCATCACTTGAGAGAGCATTAAGAGCGAGTCCTTTCCCTTTAGAGCTTTCACTAGAACGCTTCATGAGAGTTAACTCATGAGCCATAAGTGAGCCCATAAGTTCATCAAGGGTGAGCAATGAAAGGTCCTTAGCTTCCTCAATAGCCGTAACCTTCGGTTGCCACTTTTCAGTTAGGCTACGAAGGATTTTACGGACTAAATCCTCGGATTGAAAACTCCTACCTAAACTCTTAAGGTCATTGACAATACTAGAAAAACGTGAAGACAAACTATTAATTGACTCATCTCGGTCCATATTGAACATCTCATATTGTTTCATGAGAAGATCAATACGATATTTTTTGACTTGTGACGTTCCCTCATAAGCAAGGTTTAGGGTGTCCCAAATCTCTTTGGCCGAGGCACATCCAGATATACGATTAATCTCTTGGTCACCGATTCCATATTGAAGGATGGACATGGCCTTAGAGTTTTTCTCGATTTTCTTATAGTCGGCCTCAACATACTTATCCTCACTTTTCAAGGAGCTAGTGCCATCAGCATTAGTCACTTCGATTTTGAGGGGACCCTTTTGAATGATTAACCAACATTCATAGTCCGCACTTTTGACATAGTGCTCCATGCGATGTTTCCACCAGGCATAGTTTTCTCCCTTGAAAATGGGATACTTAGTGTGTTTTGAATCGTCCATAACTATAGGATCAACTCTTTGGATTTAACCAATATCAAGAGCACAAGGCTCTGATACCAATTGAAGAGTTAGGAACGATTAACACCTAAGAGGGGGAGGGGGTGAATTAGGTGTACCTTTTAAAAATTTATCCTTAACTTGGTTAATTAATTAACTTAAGTAGAGAATAAGTGAAGTACAAGACTTGAGAAACTTAATTAGATGTAAGTTCACAAGAAGGTATGCAGCGATTCTATGTCACGGTATAGGTGATGTGACACGAGTAACTTGATTAGGTACATGCGAGAAATGGCAAAGTGGAGGAACGTAAAAGTAAATGAACAAACAAACGACATTTTAAAAATTGGTCCAGCCTCTACTCCGAGGCCTACGTCCAACCGTTATTTTATTGCTTGTTTAGAAATTTACTCAAACTTACTAAACCCCTTACAATGAAAATAACTCGCCAACCTACTCCGGTTGCACTCAAACTTAAAGCTACTCCGCTTCAAGAGTTTATGGGTTCTATCTCAAGGTGTTACGGAATCTTGAATCTCAAGAGTTCACTTAAATGAACATGGAGATTACAATGAAGATCTAACACGAGAATCATGGAACAAACTCATCATGTCACAAAGATCTGAACGATACTTGGAGGTTTTACTTTTTTGAAAACAATTTTGAAGACTTAAAACCGGAAAAACGTTTTGCAAATGCTTGAAGAACAAAGCTTTTAATGCACAAATGATTTGCAAGGTTTTTACAATAAATGCTTTGGAAGTCTTGAGAAATAAATGTGACTAAGACACTCTATTTATAGTGGATTTAGTCTTAGGTTAGTACACTTTGAAAAATTAAATCCAATAATAAAATGATAGCTTTGAGTGATGGTAAGTGTTAGACTTGTAGGCTTGGGGCTTAAGAAATCAGAAAACTTAAGCTTCTACACTCAACATGTGACAATTTACCAAAATGGCAAAAAGCCTTTCTTACTTTAGAAGTTTGACAAGTCTTCTTTGCCATTTTTGGTAAAAGGTGTTTGCACAAATCTAGAGGCTTAGTCAAGTGAGCTTGTGACTCCAAAATTTCAGATTGTTTTCAAGTTTCTGAAAATTCAAATGTTTAAGGTTTAAGGTTTGCAAAGTTTTGACACTCAAAAACATTTGGACGAAAAACTCCTCCGTATGATAGTACCAGAAACCACGGTACAGCGTACCGTTGCATGGTTTTGCCATTACTTGACTTAAATGAGAATGTTACACTTACTCTTACATATATCGACTAAGGCTTTGGAAAGTATCATTGTCTTGACTTCCTTGAATGACTTGATCATCTTGAATCATTGTTGAAAGTCCATTTGATTGCTTCATTCACTAATTATATCAACTAAGAGCAAACAATCAAATAACAAGGGGACTTGGCATCATCAATCTAATGTGTTCTAACAAACATGTTTTCCTACCCAGGATTACACTTAAGCCATCCAAAAGTTCAAAATTCCCGGTTAATTTCCAAAGAAAACATTTTCCTATTAAACTAAGCTTCGCAATGACAATTAACAAGGCACATGGTCAGACTTTGGAACGTGTTGGAGTATACCTACCAAGACCATGCTTCTTACATGGACAAATAAACGTAGCACTATCACGTGCTCGTTCATCTAGGGAATTGAAAGTCATGCAAATAAACGGTGCATCGGGCAACATTGAACATATGGTGCGGAATGTCGTGTCGTTTGAGATGCTTAGGAGAGCTGGGTTTCGGTGACATTGCAAGGTAATCAATGCAAAAATGTTATTACATATAAGTCAACAATGTTTCAGCAGGCTAATATTGAAACGTGATTGCAGGTAGCAAGGGCAAACAAACGCATGCAAGATTTACATTTTGGCAAAACTTCATTCAAGCAATGAAGGTGAAAGCATGTTCAGAAGAAAACTCAGACAAGTTTAAGCATCAAACCACAATAAGCCTTATTAGGGTTACATTTAAGACGTGCAAATCACAGAAGGACATTCATCTTAACCAGTTCTAGAGAACTGTCCTTTGTTGATATGTATAGATTAGCCTGTCCTAAAGTTTTGAACAAGGTTTTGAAGAAAAATTCCTGAGTTGTTTATATTAGTATGTCAAATGAAGACAATCTATTCCGTTGTGGGTTACTGACAAGTTCCTGAGATTATCTTTACAACTACCACCCACACAAAAGCATATCTGTAGCTTTTTAGCGTATCACCTTATCATGCTAGAGTTTTAGTTGTTGTTAAACAAATTTCAGCGCCTAATTGAATAACAAAGCAGAGGGGAAAGTAAACGGATATCCAATTTAACAAACCGAGCAAAGCAATGCAAAATGATTTAATGCACAACATAAACAGCCGCTCCATACCCTAAAAGGTTAATTTAATTGTTTTGGAAATTCATACTAGACATGGGGGCAATAAGGCAGCTTCAGTGTTGACAAGGTTGGCAATTTACCAGAAACAAAGCTTGGTTAAGAACAAGATTCCGGTTAGAACAATCCCCAATATCCAAATCCTTTTAAAAAAACGTCTAACATCACTGAGGCAAACTCGAAAAGCAAATAAGATATAATGAGCCAATTTAAATAACAATAGGTCTTGGTATAGACGGGTGGGGCGAACAGACGGGTAAAGACCTCTAATAAAATGGGTAGGGGAGACAAGGTGGGGCATCCCCCATGTGCTTCCCACTTTATGGCAAATGGGTATTTTGTGAGGGAAAATGGTATCCGTCTATACGTATAGACGAATAGTATCCGTCTATAATGAGAATTTGTGTTTAAATAAAATCTACCAAAATTTAGTACAGTGGACTAGGTTGTGTTTGTTTATCCAATTTAACATCCCTAGAGAGTTGTCATTTCAATTAATAGCTAGGTACAATAATTGAAATCTAAAACTTACAATTACAATTGTCAGCCTTTCCAATGAAAAGAAAACCCCCAAAAAAAATATTGTTAGGGTATATGATAGGTTGTACTTGGTTATCCAATTTAACATCTTTATGGAGTGGTCATTTCACTTGATAGCAAAGTATAATAATTACAACAAAATTGATCAAAAAAAAATTATGGGTGTTTTATATTAGCTGCCACTAAAAGGTGCAAATACAACCATAAATTGCATAATGATAAGTGTATTTATCCAAATTAATTTAGAACACATTTACTGCTCATTCTCCACAAATTCGGGAGTTTTCATAGGGAGAAAGATAAGAAAAGTAGAAATATTACCACATTTTAATGGACAATTGACAAAT
Organism: Silene latifolia; assembly: GCF_048544455.1. Taxonomy (NCBI): domain Eukaryota; kingdom Viridiplantae; phylum Streptophyta; class Magnoliopsida; order Caryophyllales; family Caryophyllaceae; genus Silene; species Silene latifolia. The sequence goes on from NC_133538.1 coordinate 141,643,505, forward strand.
TGATTTTAAATGTAATAGAAATTACATATTCGAAGCGGTAATAGAAAGATAAATTTCGATACGGAACAACACATTTGAAGTGGAAATGCAGGAGTGTGCTTACAAATAAGAAAAAAAATGAAGTGCCCTCAAATTAACAACACTGGAGTTAATAACTGAAAAGACAGTACACTGTGCTTGGACAACCTCACATATACTGGTATATGTTAAACAAATATTGTAGACAGTCAAGAGCATGGCCAAGAGCAACATAGGTAGTGTGCTAAATGTACGAAGCTCATGTGAACTGACAGTACACAAAACATGTGCCTTACTTCCCATATTACTTGCAAAGCCTGCAGGTTGATATGAGGAAAACAAATAAGGTGAGCAAACTATCATCTGATATTATAATTGGGAGTCTAGAATCACAAGTTAAGGAAGCTTTCAAACCTTCAACATTGTTTGTTCTTTACCTATCATTACTAACATATATATTACTATATATACAGAATATTGCAGCATTTAAAATTTCTCGTGGTTTATTTGCAGCAGCCATGAAACCTGAAAAAAAGCTCATCAAGGACTTAACTGATCAAGTAGGGCCACATTCTATTCGCCTCAAGTTTATTGAGAAGAGCAACATGCACATCTCACCTAAAAGCAAGGGACTAAACTACCTAAGAATTGTTTTCCAAGATGAAGAGGTATTTTATAAATAACAACTCATTTGCTATATCTGAAATATACAATGCTGGCATAAATAGGATAGTATATCTGAAATGTCCCAAAAACATTATTCGTAGATATTCGCAGAGAATCAGAGTTGGAATATAGTGCTAGCAAGAGGAAAAAAATGTATGTTGTGGACTGAAAAAGAGGCTACTGTCTTGCCATTAAATGTCATTCTTGTTTGTTTATGTGTAAAGGTTTATGTATATTTAAGCTTAAATTAAATTGTGCAGGTTGGGCAGTGTGGGTGCTCCTAAGTTGAAATCCGTTCAAGTTCTAGGTGGATGGTTTAATCAAAGGCTTATGTTGTTATTCTGTCAGTGTAATGTTCATACAATGTGACTTTGATTGTCAGTAGACGCTGTCGTTTGAGTATGTGTCAATTTTTATATTATCGGATACAGGGAGGGAAGATCAAAACCACACTTTATGATGATGAGATTGGTGTATATAAAAATGTCATTCATGATAAAATGGAATATGAAATCTGTAATGCGAAGATCAAGCTGCTGCCTGAGAAATATCGGGGAACTGCTGCTGACCATCCATATCAGCTAAGCTTTGGTGCAAAGACAATTATCAGGCCTATTGAAGGCTGCAAACCTCCTATAGGTCCTAAATGTATCAGCCTTGCTGCAATCCCCAAAAACATAGCAAATGATAACAGATATGGTGATCCCTGCCAATCTACTTACTCATAAATATTTTGCTCTATATAATAACTAAAACACATGTCTACATGCTAAACTCAATATTAGGTATTAATTTACTAACTGGTTAAATCATATGTAGATGTCCTTGCAATCCTAATCTATGTTGAGCCGCTGCGGCAAGTGCCACGTTCTACTAGAGGTACTTTAGCTGTGCGTGAACTGGTGGTTATGGATCCCAGGTTGTTAAGAATTTGTGCCTTGAATTTGTGTCGAAGACGGATTAAGCTAAGGTAACCAGTAAGATGGGAGCAGTTCACGCGAGTTCGTCGTCATGTTCTGCGAGTCACGTGTGGTACTGGAATGTGCCGCTTGAAATTCATGGCATGCTACGTACATCCCTTTGTCTAGGAAAGTTTTGGAGTCTTTGACTTTCCAAAAGCTTTACGTGACTTTGGTTTATTAGCTAATTGGATTTCTTTTGGTTTAAGTCTTTGTATAAGACTTGTTTTTACGTGGCTTTGTTGTCTTTGGGTTATTTGTTGGTTTTAGGAAATTATTAATAATTTCCTAATTACTCCCTATTTCCTAATTAGTTTAGGTCTCTTATTAAGGGTGGAATAAATCTATATAAAGACCCTTATATTAGTCTAGGTTAATTAAGGGAGAGAGAGATAGTATTTGTGAGCACAATCTTATGAGAGTCGATTTGTGAGGTTTCCTCCGGGAGGAAGCTCCAGTTTGTTCCGGGCTCAAGTAGATTGGCGTTCGTCTGAATTTGGAGATCGAAGGAGTCTGTTCGGATCTTGGCGGCCACAAGATCGTTTGTCCTTCATCTCGTTTGGGTAGTCTCTTTTGTCTCTTTGAGATTACTATTTTGTTGGTAGAATAGGGTATACTTTTGGCTCATATTGAGCGCGTTTATACCGGTCTGCTTTTGTACTATTATCTCCACAATAGTAAATTTGCTCTCCTTCAGGGTGGACGTAGCCAGTTATTTGACTGGTGAACCACGTATATCTGTGTGTCACTTTATTTATTATTCGCTATATTTGTTCTTATCACCCTAATCAACTAACTATTGGGTAACGGGACGCCTCCGTTACAACAATTGGCACCAGAGCTAGAGTTCTGATTTGGGATCTGCTTCCGCTGTAATTGTCTTTTAGGCGTTAATTTGGGTTTGTTGACATATGGGTGGAAAGATTTTGGGAGCGAATATTTTGAAAGTTGACATACTTTTGGGTTTGGTGAGTTTGTGAAAGGATGGTAGTGTTGGCGGTAAGGTGGAGTTTGCTACTATACAAGTCAAGCTTATGGATCCTTCAAGACAAACTTACATCTGTTTTTGCGTCTCAATGAGGCGGTCTGGGCTCTAGGTGGAGCTATTTGGGTTCTTGAAAAAGAGCTGTTGGGATCTCATAAGGGTCATTTGAAACTTCGACGGGAGTTTGTTCTATGGAGCTTTTGGGTTGGACTTGGTAGTCTAACAATTTGTATCTTTGATGGAGGTGATTTGTGCTTGCATAGAATGTTGTTTTGGTTTCGACTTGGGTATTTGTTGCCTTGGTGTAGGCATGTTGGTAGTGTTCGCGACACTCTCTTTTGTACCAAGTGAAACATCTGTTTTGTTCATGGCGTTTGTGTCCTTCTATGGGGCAATTTGGTACGACGGTACAATTGGCCATGAAGTATGGAGGAGATTTTGTTTTGGAATCTAGTGTGTGTTTGTTTTTGGTACACCGTTCCATCATTAGTGACATTGGGTATCTCATATATTTGTGTTGGCGTTTGGTAGCTTTTGTCCTCTACGGGGTTTGCTACGTTTGGCCTTCCTGTTGGTATGAAGATATATTGGGTACTTAGTACATTCGGTAGTCGCAGCTTACTACATTGGGTACTTTGTATATTTGGTCACATTTGTTGCACACTTGGTTCGTTTGTCCTTTTTTTTTGTGGGTTGTGTTCAAGTCAAAGTGGAGACTATCGGGACAGGTAGTGACTTGAGGATCGACTCTATTGAAGCTGATTTGGGCTTGGTTCGTTTTTTGGATAATTCAAGTCAAGGTGGAGATTGTTAAGAATTTGTGCCTTGAATTTGTGTCGAAGACGGATTAAGCTAAGGTAACCAGTAAGATGGGAGCAGTTCACGCGAGTTCGTCGTCATGTTCTGCGAGTCACGTGTGGTACTGGAATGTGCCGCTTGAAATTCATGGCATGCTACGTACATCCCTTTGTCTAGGAAAGTTTTGGAGTCTTTGACTTTCCAAAAGCTTTACGTGACTTTGGTTTATTAGCTAATTGGATTTCTTTTGGTTTAAGTCTTTGTATAAGACTTGTTTTTACGTGGCTTTGTTGTCTTTGGGTTATTTGTTGGTTTTAGGAAATTATTAATAATTTCCTAATTACTCCCTATTTCCTAATTAGTTTAGGTCTCTTATTAAGGGTGGAATAAATCTATATAAAGACCCTTATATTAGTCTAGGTTAATTAAGGGAGAGAGAGATAGTATTTGTGAGCACAATCTTATGAGAGTCGATTTGTGAGGTTTCCTCCGGGAGGAAGCTCCAGTTTGTTCCGGGCTCAAGTAGATTGGCGTTCGTCTGAATTTGGAGATCGAAGGAGTCTGTTCGGATCTTGGCGGCCACAAGATCGTTTGTCCTTCATCTCGTTTGGGTAGTCTCTTTTGTCTCTTTGAGATTACTATTTTGTTGGTAGAATAGGGTATACTTTTGGCTCATATTGAGCGCGTTTATACCGGTCTGCTTTTGTACTATTATCTCCACAATAGTAAATTTGCTCTCCTTCAGGGTGGACGTAGCCAGTTATTTGACTGGTGAACCACGTATATCTGTGTGTCACTTTATTTATTATTCGCTATATTTGTTCTTATCACCCTAATCAACTAACTATTGGGTAACGGGACGCCTCCGTTACAACAATTATTGTTAGGGTGCAAACCCATGTCCCACATCGGTAGAATAAAGATGGAAAATCATCTTTATAAGTATCTACTAAATATAATAGTACGAGGCCTTTTGGGAAGGAGCCCAAGAGTAAATCCGTGAGGGCTTGGCCCAAAGCGGACAATATCGTACTATTATGGACAGTGGACACCGGTGCAGCAGAGGCCCAACACAAGGTATTCACGCTTCCGCACAACAAGTGGTATCAGAGCCCAAGGTTCGACTTGGGCTAGACACGAGGATTCATCAGCAGGCCCAAGACTTGAAGTTGTACACTGTAAGGCATGGAACTCCTAGCTCGGGGTGAGTCCTTGAGCAAACCCGGTCCAGGGTTAAATGGATTAAAGGCGTCATAGGTCTTGCGGGACAAAAGACCATTTGTGTACTAGAAGTGTTGATCAGGTGGACCCTTATCAGATTGGGTGCCACAGGTCTGGTGGGTCCTTTCCAGGTTGGATGCCATAGACCGTTTGTGTTCTAGGACTTCTGAAGTGACGGACCCGTCCAGGGTATATTGGATGCAGAGGATGTTCGATATGCATGTGTAGCAAATCCCCAAGAAGGGACATGGACGGCTCGTGGTAGCATGGTGTGTCGGCTAAGGGGAGGTTATCAAGACTTGTGATGTTTCGGGTGTCTAGAAGTTGGGGCTGTAGAGTGGGAGAGTCCTCCATGGAGGTCAAGGTCCGACTCAAGATGATGGTCCTTGGTTTGAGGGGAGGATTGTTAGGGTGCAAACCCATGTCCCACATCGGTAGAATAAAGATGGAAGATCATCTTTATAAGTATCTACTAAATATAATAGTACGAGGCCTTTTGGGAAGGAGCCCAAGAGTAAATCCGTGAGGGCTTGGCCCAAAGCGGACAATATCGTACTATTATGGACAGTGGACACCGGTGCAGCAGAGGCCCAACACGGGGATATTCACGCTTCCGCACAACACAGGTAATAAAACCTATCATAATAATTAGGTAAAGTTCATGGATGGTTGTAATTTAGAACTATATAAGGATTGCTTGACTCATGTGAACACCCGCTACAGTACGGGTCAGCCGCTAATCATAACAGCATGGGCAGAGATTGTAAGTAGAGAAGGTGAACAACTTAAGTATATTGTTGGAAATTTTTCAATCATTGGCTTCACCTATCTAAAGCTTATCACAAAGGTATAAGATTGCGGTAATGCTGTTTCAAATTATCTACGCTGGCCCAACTTAGAAAGTGAAACTAACCATTCATTTGAAATATTGTGTTAGGCTTCTCAGTAGCAACAACATCAGCGACATTTGTCAAGTTCAATCATGAAGGGGAGAAGGCTGACATGCTACGTGCATGGTAAGCCTAATAATTTAATTACAGGACGCCGCACAAAATGCATATGAAATTTTTAGTCAAAGGTGCTTCCCTTGATGTGATAAGGGCAAACGAAAATAGAGGAACTATCTCTACAAAGCAGCAGCAAGTTACTGGGACTCGTGAACGTGGTGGACAACGTGTACTAACAATGATCAAGGCGCTGCGAGCTAAAAAGGTATGCATACAGCCATGAAACACAGATAGAAGTGCCATACAATCATGGGAACAAATAGCCACATGTATCCAACAATTACTTTAAATGCATAGCATCAACAAAGGAAATAACAACGGTCAAACTTAATATTACAATGCATACAAGTGCCTGAGGTTATTTTTGCAAATGCAGGTAACAACTACATTACAAGATGAATGACATTGGATTCATGTGTCCATTCCAGAGTTTGATCGAAAGACATTCGCTTTTACCTAGGTTGTAGCCACTGCGGTACAAGCAGCAAGAAAGATCTTAATGTAACCTACAACTGCGACACATGCAAACGTCAAGGAATCATTTTAGTGCCTAGGTCACGCATAACACTATCTGTACACATTTATTAATCAAGCAAAATACTCAGAGATACATATCTAACATAAATAAAATTCATGAACACATGATGAACATAACCTTTGAAGCTATAGACAAAATTGGATCTTTCATGTTCACCGCCTTCAATATTGATTTAGAGAAACTGCTTCAGAAAAGTACTAAGGAACTATATACAATGGAGGAAGCTGTAAGTTCATACTCAATCTTTCTTATATAGGATTCTCGACCATATATAAACCATCAAAATACATGGGTTAAGATAGTTAAAATAGCCCGAATTTGCGGCAACTGCCTAGCTGAGTTGTTCCACCAAAAAAACCCCAGGTCTTTATATTCGCAAAACTAGATTATTGACATGCGAATATAAGCAAGCTCACCAAACTGGCAGGAAAAAATAACGTATCTGAACACCGCTGAGGCTAGGATTCGAGGAAGTACAATATACATTCAGGTGGGACCGGCAACAGCCCTCTCAAGAAACGGAGTGCTGGAGTAGGTGCTCAAACAACTATCCTTCGAATAGAGGCACGTCTCAGACAGTAGCTGATGGCCAATATAATATTAGCGAGGGGTCGTAGGTTAGATGTTTAATATTTTGAACTTGACCGGAAGCAATCTTTTCCCAGTTGGAAAAGGCTATTTGACAGTGCTGAAAATATATCAGATGCATTAGTACAATACCATATGACCTTGAAGTATCTAGAATAAGGTGGAATCCCTCAACAGCCATGGCTACTTTATTTTGCAGATCTTACCAACAGATTTGGGATTATCTAAGATCAGTAAAACTCTCAATATATAATGAATTATAGTTTCTATGCCAAATATTTCCAAGCTTATTATCTTCATTATACACGGCCAGGCCATCGATAATTTTTATTAAAAAACAAAAACTTGCGCAATTAATATGTGCAACAAATACAAAGTTTGTTGGAAACTAATTCAAAGTTGACTACTATTATTTAGGATCATGTGGTAAATGGTAGTCATGGTCATCAGTTGTTAGAGTATTTTTAGGAGTCAATAAGTTGAGTGGGTAGTTCCTAAATTATAGATTAGTGGCCTAATGTTGTGGGTTAGTTCCTTATTTTCAGTTTAAGAAGTTGTGGTTTTATTAGTATAAATAAGACTTACTTTGTAATCATTTAATCATCTCAATACAAAATCTTCCTGTTTTGCTCTAATAAAGTTGCCAGTCCAATTTGACGATCAAGAAAACCAGACTAATTACTGCACGTCGGATACTGAACACCAAAAAAAAAGAACAAAACAAGCCTACCTCACAGCTGTGCTACATATTCCAACTTATTTAATTAAACTGCACAAATAAAAAAAAAAAGATATGAAGGACAGATCTGTAATACCCGCCCTTTTAGGGACCCCTTGACCAGCGTTGACTGACCTTGGGAACGGGAATGGTTCTTAGAAGTGCGTGCCAAAGCTATCTTGGGTTACGTGTCTAGTGTGGTACTCGATAGAGTAGAGGCTACTCGATCGAGTAGCGTAGGTACTCGATCGAGTAGGGGGTTACTCGATCGAGTGTGTGTGGTACTCGATCGAGTATCGAGTTTTCAGCGAGGGTTTTTAATCGCGTTTTGTTAAATCCGCAAGTCATTTCCGCCTCATTCCTTCTATCCTCTAGTCGCCTCTTTCCCTTCCCTTCACCATAAAACCTCCATGGAAGCCCTTTGAAGGTCCTTGTGCCTTAGGAGAGCGTAGCTTGCGTCGGGTAGCTGTCTTTTGCCGGGTTTCTCTTTATAGGTATGTCATCATCATCATCATCCGTACCTTTGTCTTTACAGTTAGGGTTTGCTTGATAGTAATAGGTGATTGTGTTAAGCTTATAGGCTTTGCTTGGTTGCTGGATATGTCATATGTTGGCATGGATTGGTTGCAGTTGCTTAAAGGTAGGTTCGCCTACTCAGTTTCTGTAGATGGTCTAGTGTGTCGGTGGTTGTGGTTGTATTGCGGTTGTTGTGTGTTGTTGATTGATTCAGACGCTTGTAATTATACATTGTTGATAGATTCAGACGGTTGTTGATATTGTGATTGTGATTGTTGTCTCTGGTTCTCGAGATGCGTTCTCGGCTGAGTGAAGTCACTTGCGGGAGTGGCTTCACGCCCTAGTTTCGCCCTTAGTGGAACCCGCCACGGAAGGGGATGTGCACATTAATGGGATAGGGTTATCGCTCGGTATGATGAGCGGGGATTTGGTGGGTACGGCTGCGGTCCCCCACTGGCAGGGTTGGTCCAGTGGACAGTCGGTGACGGAGATTGATCGGTGTGGGTGTGCTTGTGTGTGGATGATTGTGTTACATTGAGTTGTCAGTTGTTGTTGGCTTTGTTGTGTTTTATCTCAGTACTGACCTTGGGTGGTTGTCTTGTTTGTTTATGTGTCTGCCGTGATCCCTTATGGTGAGCAGTCTGTCTTAGCAGGTGTTGATATCGTTGATAGCTGGAGTCCGGGCAGGGATGAGTCTCCACGAGATTGATTGTTATAGCAAGTAGACTTTGAGTTGTATCTTTTATATCATCAGTTGGTTTTAAATCAGTTGTAACATAACATAATAGTTCTTTTATCGGAATTTGATTATTACTGTCCTCGGGCAACCGAGATGGTAATGCCTTTATATGCTAAGGAAGGCCTAGTTAAGGCTCCTCTGGATATGAGGGTGTTACAAAGTGGTATCAGAGCGACGATTTTGGAACCTGTAACAAAAGAAAATAATGAACGTAGTGAGTCTAATAAAATGAACCTGGTGTATGTGTAATGGGAGCCCCGATGCTAGATTTTGGGTGAGTAGGCGCCCTCATTTCAAAATCTTGGCCCCATGACACTTAAGCCAGTCACATGGTGTGGGAAGGTGGAGTCCGTGTGTATATGTATGATGTGTATGTTAATAGTGTCGGAATTATCCGAGGTCGAGTCTTTGCTAACATAGAGATGGGTATAATGGTTGCGTTTGGATAATGCTTAGTGAAGTTTTGGCTTGATTAACGAGCTTGTATGATGATTCCGGGATCCGTGACAAAAGTTTATTTGATAGAAATGCGTGGAAATGTGAAGGTGTATGCTATAATAGAAGAGTGAACATGTGGGTGTTGGCTTTAAGTTGATAATAATGGTAGCCATGTATGAGTTTATAAGCCCTACCGTAATTGCAAACGATGATAGTTATAGAATTGTTGAGTTATAATATGAAACATAGCATATAGTAATGCATATATGTCTTGTTTATTGGTTGAAATTTTTCCGCTGCGTGACAAACGATTTATGTAAGATGATTTGCTTATGATTGAATTTGCAACATGATAGATCAATTTGTTGTGAAGAGTATGCATTTCCATGATATGTGAAAGAAGGAATTAATGTTAATTATATGATTCATGTCGAGAAGGACTCGAGCTTAGTAGTAATGTGTTAGAACAAGTTTTAAGTATGATAAGAGTACGTGATTAAACTCATGAGTGACTCGGTAGCAGGTAAACCGAGTTGAGTAATTTGTTGTAGCATAGTATGGCATGAGCCTTAATTGTTGAGACGATATGGTAATGCGTGAGTAAGTGTGATGACTAGTGGCGAATTCCGAACTCAGTTTGGAATCGACATGTGGTATTGTTTTGCAGGAATCTTCGATTTATCTCGTATTTCTGACCGAGTACTTAACTATACTTGACCGAGTGCGAGTGCGTACTAGACCGAGTAGACCTCACTCGATCTAGTTAGGAAGCTATGACGTCGAGATGTGGAAGAATTTCTGCAGATACTCGACGAAATAGATCCTACTCGATCGAGTAGGGTGGTACTCGATCGAGTACCCAAGGCACTCGATCGAGTAGGGTGGTACTCGATCGAGTACCCAAGGCACTCGATCGAGTAGGTTACTGTACAGTGATTCTTACGGGTTTCTTAAAACCCCTATCCTTTCTAATCCCTCTCATTCTTTCTCTATAATTCGAAACCCTAAGCCTTAATTCCTCTCAAAATCTCTCATTTTCTTGTGTGGTAGTGGATTATTTGGGGTTAATTTCTTTGTTTAATTCCGTTCCTTTACTTTACTACTTAATCAAGGTATGATTTCTTCCTTATTTACATGTTTTTATGCCTTAAATTTGTTGAGGATGATTGTATAACCTGAAAATTTCGATTCACATGATCAATTTATTGCTTTTAATTGTTCTAATATGATTCATATGCTCCTCTTTCTTGGTTATTGGTGATTAATTGCTGTAAAATAGACTAGAAATTGCCAAATTGAAACCGAAATTTCTAGGGTTTACAAAAATCGAAATTGAATTTTGATTGTTTTACAATGATTAGATGATGGAATTGAGTACTATATATTGTTTATATCATGTTGAAGAGTGAATTTTGATGATTATCACCTTAAAAAGTTGCCTTAAAACTCCGTCTTAAAAGTTCCCCAAGTGGAAATTCGTTTGTTATTTCTGAAAATTGGGGTTGTATGTGACTGTTTAAGTAAAGGTTGAACTTCAATATGATAGTAGTGGTGTTAATTCATGAAGAATATGTCAAAATAATTTCATTTCAGAGAGACCGTCTGACAAGTTTAACTGAGTTATTTGTTTCTAATATTGAAGATGATGATAATATGTCCTAAAATGCTTTTCCATGAGTTAGTACGAATGCCTCACATGTTATTAAGAGTGTGTATGGAGTAACCTTAGAATCATGCTAGGATGTTAGAAGATGTTGAGCATGTGTATTCACCATGATAATTTCTTCTTTACAACTATGGTTTATGAGTAGCTGCAAACTGAGTTTATACATCAAATTGGGGAAACTGTTGGTTAATGTGTGTACCTAGCTGAGTATTCAAAGTTAATGACATGAATTATGTGCTTCACATGTCGAACTGGTTGATGAGTTGAGATCTTGGAAATGAGTATATAAAATCCAAATTACATGAAGTATATGCTTTACATGTTTATGCAAGTTTGTTTAAAATTATATGATGAAACAGATGCCGAGACCGAACGTAGGGACCCGTCAGAGTAAACGGGGGAGGGTTACACAACCTGAGATGGGGGAAGGGAGTGGACCCGTGGTACCCGCAGTTCCGGAGTACCCTTCTGTTGTGTTTGAAGACTTCAAACAGAGAGAGCGTTTTGTAGTTTTGCAAAAACGCAAAATGAGGCCGACGAGGTGTATGGATACTACACTTTTGGAGGAGTTGGGAATAGAGATGGATGTCCGTCACATATTCGAGACTTTGGGTTTTACGGGGTTGTATAGGCTGAGGAAACACTCCTACCCTTTTCTCACCTTGGAGTTTATGAGCTCCTTTATCTATGACCCAGCTGCCCAGACCGTTCAGTTTCGGTTGATGAACACTAGTTTCTTGCTTTCTATGGACCAATTTGCTTCTCACCTTGGGTTTGCCAAGCCTCCCAAGGACTCCATCACTGATATCCCTGCTGAGTGCGGTGTCTGCCACCTAATGCCTTGTCTGACCGGGAAACCAGCTCCCACCTCAAGTAACATGCTGATTAATGATGTTCAGCATGTCACATTGAGGATCTTTCTTCGTTCCCTCTCGAACCTCCTTTATGATCGACCGGATATCAGGAAGTGAACAACCATGAGGTGTTACTTCTGATGTCTTACTTGAACCCGGAGCGGGCCAGGAAAGTGGTCTTTATGCTCCTTCCATCGTCTGTGCTGCTCTTGACTTCATGGCCACCGCCTCTTCCCGGTACTTGAGTTGTGGCGCTATCGCCACTCGGTTAGCTGAAAATCTAACCTCCTTTGAGGCTTCTCCGGAGTATGGGCCTCTGGCTACCCCAGTGCCTACTATGGACCGTGACTATTATCTCGACCTGAAGTGGTTGAGAACTTTGGCTGACGGTAGCCTGGCTTGGAGGGTATGGGGCGTGAGTTGGATGGGGATTCCGGCTCCTGAGCACCTTCCACCGACCGAGCCGTTAGAGCCGGTGGTGACAGCTGTTGACTCCGAGGAGGAGGAGGAGGATGATGACGTGCCCCGTCAGTTGCAGACCTACCTCATCAATGATGCGATCCTAGAGGTGATGCCCGAGCCAAAGAAGGGGGAGAACGCGGCAGTCAGGGTGGAGAGACCCAGGTTGGGGAGAGGACCCCGCCGAGTGAGGGAGAGGACCTCGGAGACTAGGCCACGGCCGGTAGCGCCACAACAGCAACAGCAGCATCCTTTCCCGTGCTACCCTTACCTCGACATCCCGGAGACGCGATCTAGCTACTTGGCAGAGAGAGTATCATCTACTTTGACACTCAGGAATATGCATGAGATGGCGTACACTCAGGGGATAGGGACCGAGGGACCGCATCCGGTTTGGTGGAGTGGTGTTGGGGACTATAGTGGGGTATTCCACTCTTACGGAGTGGATCAGTCAGCTTGGGGGACGCCTCAATCCTTTCCCTACGGTGGTTTGACCACATGGCATGTAGGCCCGGGAGTGGGAGCGGGAGTTGATGCAGGCATCGGGACATCGGGAACGGGCACCTCGGGAGGTGATGGTGGAGGAGATGAGTTGATGGTTGAGCAGCAGCAGGAGTGATGCTCCTAGTTCTATATTTGTTTATGGCCGTTGGTATTAGATGTTGGTAGTGTTGTTAGATATTGGTAGTTGTTTTCATTGAAAATTTGATCATGGACTTGTATTGTTGGCCATAAGGCCGGATTTGCTAGTTAACATTGTTGCAGGATCGATTTTGGGGGTCGGGAAGTCATCCCGACTCACTTCTATGCGATGATTATGTATATACTTGGGTTTATGCCAAGTTTTCCAAAGGCATTTGACCTGTAGGTACTCGACAGAGTACCCCCATACTCGATCGAGTAACTACAGGTATGGCAGATTTGATGCATTCTGATCTTGGGCTACTCGATCGAGTAGCCAAGACACTCGATCGAGTAGCATGGCACTCGATCGAGTACCCTTACATACTCGATCGAGTAGCACTGTTACAGGAGGTTATCGAAAATTAAAAGTGTTCAATTGTTTTATAATTACAAGTGTGATGTTTAACGTGGTTATTAGTGCGTAGTAACACCTTTGAACCGTTAATTTCATATGTTAGAAGTCGTGGTTGAGTTTTATATACATTTTCGTCACAAATAGTGAAGTGGTGATGGTTTCTTGTTCCTTTAATGCCATATTATGATCTATTCATCGGAGTTACATCTTTCATACGCTTGTGCATACGATATTAACGTGCTTTATCGACGGCGGCTAGTTATTCCGGTGGTTTATGTATGATTTCAAATTTAGCGAGTATAGGCTTAGTGAGTAATGTCCATAATAAATAATATGGTTCTAATTTATGCTGTGATACAAGTAATAGGTTATATGTGTGGTAATTTTGGTGGTGAACTTCGGGGACGAAGTTCCTTTTAGAGGAGAAGAGTAATGTCGCAAAATAAAAAGGTTGATTTGGAAATTATGTTGTTGTTCGTTTATAATTTTTTGTTGTTCAATTACAAAATTTTCTAGTACTTTGATCACCTTGCTTATATGAAGTGTAAGTGGTTACTTTAGTTCATTGAAGTGAATGTGATAGTATGTCATAAAGAGATAGTTGTGGTGTAATGTGTCGTAATAGAATCGCGTTGTTGAGTAACGTGGTGGTATTGGTTGTACAATATGAAGTTGTTATGGGATATGTTTCGGGTCGATAGTTGTTACCATATGATGGGTGATCGTCGTTTGTGCTGGTTCGCATTGCAAGGTTGATGTTTTATATATGATAGTTTGTAAGGGTGGATGTATACATATAGAGTGACAATTGATAATGATGATGTTTATATGATAGCTGTAAGAGTTTATATGAATAGAGCGTTAGATAATGATGATATGATGACATGGGGGATGGTGTTTCAGGGAAGTAGGTGATTTGTGCCGAAAGAATAGTGATGTCGTGTCTTCCCGTGTCTTGTGCGTTGAGTTAGGTGAGTTGAACTTCGGGGATGAAGTTCTTTTTAAGGGGGGAAGACTGTAATACCCGCCCTTTTAGGGACCCCTTGACCCCCTTCCTCCTTAGGTCTGCACACATTGTCCCAAGCCACCAAAGGGGCTCTCCTATAATCAGTACTCCCATCCCATAGGAAGTTCCTGCAGGTGGCTTCTACTTTTTGAACAATCCCTTTGGGAAGAATAAACATTGAAGCCCAGTAAGAACAAAGAGTCTTTAAGACAACCTGGACCAAAATCAACCTGCCTGCATAGGAAAATTTCCTAGCACCATAGCTATGGATTCTAGTGTATATTTTTTCAACCAAGCAGTCACAGTCTCTTTTCTGCAGTCTAGTAGTTTGGATAGGCAAACCTAAATATCTGAAAGGCAACACTCCTTCACAGAATCCAGACACACTCAGGATCTCCTGCTTGAGTTGATTAGAGACCCCACAGAAGTAAGCATTTGATTTTGATGCACTCAATTTCAACCCTACTGCTTTTGAAAAAGTAGAGAATGGCCTCAGTAAGAGCATCATAGATTCTGCATCTCCTCTACTGAACATAAGGACATCATCAGCAAACATCAGATTAGTGAGTCTTAACTTCTTGCACATTGGATGAAATCCAAACTCATATTTAGCAGCTGCATACTTGAGAGTTCTGGTCAGGTATTCCATACAAAGGGTAAAAATGAGGGGTGATAGAGGGTCTCCCTGTCTCAAGCCCCTCTTCCCTGGGAAAAAACCAAACATCTCACCATTCAGAGAGATAGAAAAAGAAGCTGTGGTAATACATTGCATTACCATATTTCTAAATATCATAGGGAAGTTCAACATAATCGGCAACTTGTCCACAAATTTCCACTCCACAATATCATAAGCTTTGTGTAAATCAATCTTAAACATACACCTAGGAGAGGAAGAAGACCTTTCATACAGTCTAATCAGGTCCTGACAGATCAAAATGTTCTCTTGGATGCTTTTGTGTTGTATAAAGGCTCCCTGATTTTTGTCCACTATATGAGGGAGTACATTAGCCAGTCTTGCACACAAGTTCTTAGAAATAACCTTATAAATCACATTGCAGCATGCAATAGGATGATATTGCAACACAGTCTGAGGTCTATCACATTTAGGCACCATAGTTAAATTAGTAGCATTGATTTGCTTTAGAATTCTACCATGTTTGAAGAAGTCTAGGACAGCAGTGAAAATATCTTTGCCTATCTCACCCCAGGAATCTTTAAAGAATCTACTATTACACCCATCAGGACCTGGTGATTTGACATCAGGAATGCTAAAGAGAGTATCCTTGACCTCTGCACCAGTGACAGGTCTGAGAAGTAGAGGATGGTGAGCTGCAATACATCTAGGGCCTTGGTCAATGATCTTCTTGTGAATTCTTTGGACCCTTTGATTTGAACCTAAAAAGGTGCTTGTAATAATCCAGGAAAGCATTTTGCACCAGGCCAGGAGTATCACACATTTTCCTTTCCATATCCTCTATCATGATGACTCTATTCTTATTCCTTCTCTGCTTGATGGTGTTATGAAAGTAAGCACTATTGGAGTCACCTTCCTTAACCCAAACACTCTTTGCCTTTTGATAGAGAAAGTTGTCCCTAGCCAAGCTCTTAATTTTAAGCTCCTGAGAGGCCTCATACTCCTTCTGCAGTAGCTGCTGATTACCAGGATCCATTCCCAATTGCTTTTGTAGCTCCTCAACCTCCTTCTGTAGAATGCTAGTTGTTTTCTCTATATCACTAAAAGCTTCTCTGTTCAGTTGGATCAAGCCTGCCTTAAGCCTCTTCAAATTAGTGGTCAAATTGTAAAGAGGAGTGCCCTCAATGCTCCTGTCCCAGGAATGTTTAATAGTAGGGATAAAATCCTTATAGCTTCCCAACATATTTAAGTATTTGAAGTTGCTCTTACCCTGCACACTATTAGCACTTATAACCAGGCAAGGAGAATGATCAAACAATCCCTCAGGTAAGAAATGAGCATACTTATCAGGATAGAGATCACACCAGTCCTTATTTACCAAAAATATATTAATCCTGCTATAAATTCTCTCCTCAGGCCTCTGCTTATTATTCCATGTATATAAAGATCTTGTTGCCGCTATATCCACTACCTCACAGTCCTCAATACACGTCCTAAAAGGTTCCATCTCTGCAGCAGATGTAGCTCTTCCATATCTCTCACTAGCAGCCAGCACACAATTAAAATCACATGCAATGGCCTATGGCCCTTGTACCTGGCCAGCAATTTGCCTCAGATGATCCCACAGGGGAGCTCTCTCTTGGATCCCATTAAATACATAGACCATAGTCAAATAGCAAACTCCTTTGTCCATCAAAGATTCTATCTTCATGTGAATAAATTGGGCAATGTACTCAATGAAATGCACTCTAAATATCTTTGGTTGCCACAGAATCCAAATACGACCCCCACTATGATATCTATTATTTGTTGAAATACACCACCCATTATTGAAACTATTTACAGCCTTTGGGAAATTTTTATTTTTTATCTTTGTCTCCAACAGACCAAATAAACCTACACCTTTATTCTGTAAAAAATAATTGATACTTTTCTACTTCCCTACTCTATTCATACCCCGAATATTCCAGAACCCTATACTATCTATGTGAATGTGTAGGAGAGAGTTCATTACCATTTGCACCAAACTTCTTCCTTGAGGGTGGAGAAGATAAGACCTCCTTGTAAGAATGAGATCCAAATTTCTCAGTGCTATAGCCACTAGTCTCTTCACCTCTCCTAGTCAAGATAGTATTCTCTTAACAGGGGGATTTGGAATATTATCACTCCTAACTGGAGCCCTACCCGGTGTTTGAGAAACCTGAACAATTACAGCATCATTAGTTCCCAGTACCAGCTCCTCAGATGTTTTCTTAACTATAGGCCTCCACACTTTTCTAGTAACCACAAGTCCCTTCTTCTTTTGCTCTTATCGTTTGCATTATGCCCCTTCATGACCCATCCCATGGCATTTACAGCAAGTAACAAGCCTTTACTCATACTCTACTTTGACTTTAACCACATTTCCTTTTTCATCTTTGAAAGAAACAGCTGTTGGAAGGTGCTGGTCCACCATCATCTCCACCATCACTCTTACAAACCCCAATCTCGTCCTCTCCTCCGTTGCTTGATCACTTTTGACATACTGTCCTACCAGGCTGGCTATTTTTGGGAAACTCTTACCCCAGAATTTAATTGGCAGATTGTGCAGTCGTATCCATGCTGGGAGAGATTTTACATCCGCTTTTGACAATTCTAAATCCTTAGTCCACTCTTTAACTATCATAGGCTTGTTATCAAACAGGAAATGCCCTGATAATAACACTTTCTCCTTCATCTCCATAGTTTTAAACCGAACCAGAAAAACACCATTTGGCAAAAAGGAGATTTTATCAATGTTAAACTTCGTCCAAATGCGCCTGATAAAACTCTCAACCACCTCCCAGGGTGGATTAGCCCCCAGGATAAAACACATAACCGCCTGACTCCAGTACTCAATCTCTTCCTCCACATCCTCTGGTTAGATTTGGAGCATCTCCTCACACTCTGTTTTTGCATCGTCTCCTACCCGAGTCTCTGTTTCCTGAGTTTTAGTCACTATGGTGTCCTCCTCATCCTGATCAGAATCGTCGTCCTCATGAACAAATTCATCCTCACTTTCAGTTTCAACTATTAATTCTGGGATTCCCACGACTTCATTGATATTTTTGATCTTGCCTCCCTCGTCAACATCTGGACCATTATGAGTTTCAGTAAGGTTTTCCTAATTGCTTAATTCCACTTCAGAACCATTACAGGACGTATCATTATGATGTGCAGGGATGTTCCGTCCTCGTAGAGTTATCTCCCACTGTCGTTGAAGATTAGATTTCCTTGCCATAGGCGCGAAAATCTAGCTCAAACTTCGCTTTATCTCTCTACGCAGTCATCGCTCTCTCTCTAAGGTTTTATCGAATTTTTTTGAGATACCCCAATTAACATTGGCTATCTGGTCAGCAAAGTTAAACCAGTGTGGAGTAGAAATCAGTTCACAGGAATCATCATAGTTGAGTTTGGAACAACAGCTCAACACTGCATTTCGGCTTTTAATTTGGCCAAAATGTTTGACAAGGCTAATCATGGACCTAATCAATGGACAAACAACAATGATACTCAGATACAGCCCTACATGTGGGTTGCTACAGCCAACAATGATAAATACATCTATGCAGGGACTGTCGACTATGTAGAAGTACAAGATGCAACTATAAATATAGCAGAAGTACAGGCCAATTCAGAGGCAATTAGTGCATATGCTAATGTTGTCATCACTTTCCTCGAATGTACAACTAGGAAATTCCGTCAGTCAAAATACCCAAAATATCCAAAAGCCACGGTGCCATTCTAAAATTCAAGGTCTTGCTTTAGATCCACGCAAAAATAAGTTCCTGGCAATAAAGCCTCATTAGTGTTGTAAGCGTACGAATGAGTGACTAGGTTTGCTTAAACAGAGTTAGCACTCCCACTGTAACGTTCTATCTTTCATATGATCATTAACGCATGAAGTTGAGTCAATAAACTCCAATAATTTTCCTACCAAAGATTAATTTAATTAAGTTATAAGTTTCTAAATGAATTCATTCCTGGCTATCCCTATTGACGATGTACAATTTCTAAAGAAAATCAAAAGCCTATACACCAATGTTATTACAACAACAATTTCATATTATTCAATATACAAGCCTGCGAGAGTCATATCTTAATGCAAAAACAAACATAATCAAGTCAGCAACAAGAACGTTGAATTAAACTTTATTCCTAGGTTATGTTAATCAATGCATAATAAGATGCAGTCCATTGAATTGCAGTCTCACATTTAACCGTTGTTTAAATGTCTACATTAATAACCATTCAATTGGAACAAATCAATGCCATTCAAATAACAAGCTAATCTGTCATTTACGAAAAGATTTATGAGGCCAAGCATTGAATATGGAAGACCTATGAACAAGCATTGGCTGAATTAAAGAACTGTTCAAATTCCCAATGTTCAATTCAACGGCCAAGAATGCAAGTGAAACAACTTTCGCCCTCTATATAACATTCAAATTATTTGGTGTTAATCATATCAACCCACTTTAAAGCACGAATTCAACAGTAAACATCGTAACTAATCCAAGCGAAATGGCAAATATGTTTGTATTCCCACACACCTGCATTCTAGCTAATGTGCCTGGGAAAATGGTTCAAGGCCAATACGTGCCGCGGAATCTAAACAAGCTCGCTAACACCCTAAACAACCAGTGTTACCAGATTGAAGGATTGAGCACGCCTAATTCTACACAGGCCGGGCATTTCAATCGAGTTGTGCGTATTGAATTTGGTGAAGATGAAACAACTTGCAAATTGGCGTTCAAATTAGCTGAGAAATTTGAAGAAGTAGATCGCGGAAGGGACGATTATTATGCAGCTTACAAACCACATCAAGGCCCATATCTGTGGAGCGCTACAAAAAGAGACGCAGAGTACTTCAGGTGTACCCCTGACTGTAAAAAGGTCTCGTACGCATTGAAGAAAGCAGGGACAAACCTTGCTGAAGCCGATGACATATGTATCTTTAGCTACATAAATATAGAACTTTAAACTACAAGGAATAGTTCAAATTATTATTAACTAGATTTTGTGCCCGTGCGTTGCACGGATTTCAATTTTGCCTTTCCTCTAATTGTTTGGACCTTTTATTATCATTTAAAATGATACGTAAAAGTTGTATTTCAATTACTCAAATAAGGTACTCAGTATAATTTTTCCTAATTTTTGGTGATTAAAACTCCCATTGTTAAAACTACTCCATTTTGAGTAGTCATTTGCTTTTAGTCCAGACTTTAATTAGTTTTTAAGTCAAATAATTATGTCAAAGGGTTAACAATTTCGTCTATTTGGTCTCCTTTCATCATTTATCCAACAATTGACCAAAAAACATACACAAATGCATTCATTTTATCGGAATTTAATCAAAATAAATAAATCCCCAAATGTTAGGGTTTGCTCTCCTTGTTCCAACAATGGCAATCCGATCATTCAAACTCCTAAAAAACTCACGCCGTTTAAATCATTATCATCTCTGAACCTGTTTGGTTTTTAATTACTGTTGGAGAGGGGATCATTATCGGTCATAGTCGTTCATCATCGGCCGCATAAGATCTTCCAAATTTCAATTATATCCGAATTAATAAGCTTTTGAAGTATTGAACTACCTACTTGAATTCTAATTTAATTGAAGTCATATTGAAATCCAAACCAAGACTCACACGAATGCCCAGATGCCCTCTTAAGATGTCCTCCATTAACCTTCAAATTCTTCTAAAGTTAATGATTGAAACTTAATTACTTAAGTAATTCTATTGGGCGCAGTCGCCATTCTCATATGTAGATATTCGAAGGGAGCATAAAAGTAGCTTTTTTTTTAATATATATTTCTTTTTACTATGAGAACTCGCTCCAAATGTTATGGTCATAGACCCGAGTTTAACCTGAAATGGAATTAACCCGACTCAATATAACCCGGTCAAAATGTCTGTTGTTGCAAACTAACTATTATTAGTAAATATATATGCTAGACTCGGATTGAACTCTTAAACCCAGAAGTAACCTGACCCAAAATAACCCGACTCAAATCCAACCCGTTTACCTCGTTTCCCAAGTTTAGTCATGGTAGGTAAATATATACTCACTATATAAGCATACACATATATATTTGTTATTATTGGTTAGACTATAAAGAAAAATCCCTTGCCTTGTAAGTTGGGCAGAGTGTCTTATATAAATTGTCTAACTTCTCCTACTACAATTTTTTTAGGGAAGGTATTAGATAATCTTGTATTTCTAAAGAAATCACTCCGGTAAGAAATTGTATGTTTGGGCCCCCCCCCCCCTTTTTCTAATTTATATTTCACCTGCTTAATTACTTCTTGTGATACTCCAACCTTTAAAGAACTTTGGAGTGAGGATGCTTGCGAGACTTGATAAATATTTATAATTGGGTTATTTGTGATTATTGACCCGTGTCTTAAGCTTAAACGGATATCCGTCTTAAATGAAACTTGTGAAATATTTAAGCCAAGCTAGGATCAAATGATACACATAATATACATGAATGTTTTCCGCACAATTGAATATAATATGAAATATAACTCTGAAAACGTACCAATATCACATATAATTATTTTTACTTAATTATAAAATCAAACATTATTATAGAAACGACCAATTATGTATTGTTTATATATTTCATGAACACAAAACTTTAATTATTTACCACAACAAACACTATGACTGTTATACTGTTAGTTCGTCATTCTTTGTTGAGCATCATGATAGATTGATAGTGCCATTGATATTTGCGACTGTGATCGCGTTAGACTCTTGCTTCCTGCGAAAACAATGTAAGGAGAATAAGTAAAACGGAACTACCAAGTACTCCCTACCAAGTACTCCGTATAGTTTTGAAAATACTATATGCTCGAACATAAACATATGTGTACCATTTATTAATCGATCTAAGAATACAACAATCTTTAAAATTTTATTAATACTAAAATAGAACGTGAGACTAAAAAACATACGATTTATATAGAAAATATCACATGTGCGAATTGAAGAAATATATTATCCGCGAAAACAATAAACTATATTAGATGTTACACATGAAACTAAAAACAAAATATAGATACAGATAATTGGGCAATATAGCAAGAGTGTTAATGTGCCTGCACCAAGAGGAAGTAAAACAAACAACCATTAATAATAACATAATATGGAAATTAATGTGGAAGAAGAAGCGGAACTAAGAAAAACAAACCAAAGATATCAAACAAAGCAATATGAGTGCAACCATATATATACAATTGATAATCATATGGAATAAGGATTCTAGCAAACGTTTAACACTAATTGATACACCTCTTAATCTTCAAAACTCCAATCAATCTATAATTTTATCATTAATAATTTTTAAAGTGTTTTATTTAATTAATAAGTTATCTTTTTAGGTTATTATTAATAGAAAGATATATTTTAAGGTTAATTGTATAGCTGTTAAATTTTAATATTTGAAAAAATATTTCGCTGTTTTAGAAAAGTTGGAGTTTCCCAGAGTGCTTGAAAAAAGCCTCTTTTATATATATACATTGATGTATTACTACCGAGAGAAACAAAATAATTCTAGCTTTCGTCCAAAAATATTAATTGATAACTTAACATTAGTCTTAATAAATCAAGCTGCGACAAAACAAGAAAAATTTACCGGATAAATGCTTACTTTTGAATGAAAAATGAAACCATCAATGAACGATTACAACAGATAAAGCAACCAAACAGGTTATAAATACAGGCCAAAATACATGCATTGGCAGCCTGGAAAATGAAGAGCATGCCCGTCAACCACGAACAATTTTCAAGGCAACTGTAAAAGCAAGGATACTATGCAATCTTTTGTTTGTACATATGTGAAGCCATAATCTATACCTGATAGACTAAAAAATAAGAAAAGAGAGTAAAACATAGGGAGAAAGTTATCCTAAACTGACTCAAATAAACCAAATACAATTCAAACCTTTAAATAGGCATGAATCCTAAACAAACAAGTTCTACAAACCAGGAAGTAGTGGAGAGCAATCCCACGACTTGTATCTCAACAACAATCCACTAAATACACAAGTTATTGACCAACTACCCTAGTCTTTAGGAACAACCATCTAAGAATTAGGAAACTAATTTTTTCTAAATATTTTGGATCATATAATCCAACACACCCCCTTGATCCAAAATCGATAGGATTTTCGTTCTCTTTCAATCTTCATCCATGCCGATGGGACGAAAAATCTTCACAGGACTATATGTCCTTGCGATTCTATGATTACCGCGTTTCGGTGCCGCCACAAATAAACACAAATGACTCAATGGTTAATAAGTTAATCTACTACCTTGATGTCTAAGGTTCAAAGCCCATAACTATCAGATTTTGCCTACCCGTCTTCAAATAATTCTATTTTCTTGAACTTGAACCGAATTCTCAGACTTCAAAATTTTGAGACTAACTAAATAATCCCAAATGGCCACAAATTTTATTTGTGTGTTCTCTGCCAAACAATGGATTAATTTGCATGCCAAATTTTCCATACGAAACTCACTTTGAGAGACAAACAGTAGACTTATCTCAAAGGCATCCCACGTAGCTTATCCACCTCTTGCTTCATTATTTGCGAACGTCTTTATAGACAATATGTTTGTGCCTTTCAATCTTTTATCGATGAGCAAATTACCTTCAAACGGTATGCGATCCTTTTCGCATCCGCATATGTTGGGCTCCACACCCAACTTCAAAAATAGCCTCCTTTAGAGACTTAAATTGAGCCTCTTTGTTTGGACTCCAAAAACGTAAATTGCTCGATCAAATAGATTTTTCTCCATCTAATTTTGTAAAGCCCTTGTCTTCACTCCGTGAGGCACTTCTCGTCACCCTTCTTGTTGATGCACCTGTCACCAACTTTCATTTGGAGCACTTCTCTCCAAAAACCGATTGTCGATGGAGCCTTTATCTCCACCATTTCATTGGTGCACTTCTCACCATACATGTGAAGCACTTCTCTTCACCCAAAATACGGTAGAGCCATTTTTCTCTACCAAACCCGATAGAGCACTTCTCTCTATCTCTCAATTATGGTGCACTTCTCACCATTTTTTTTTACTCAAACAATTCACTCACTTTCTCTCTCAATTTTTTTTAATGCGGAAATAAATCGATACAAGGGCTGCGTGGCTCACTTGTAACTCAAACAAAAAAATGCGTGATTTTTTTTTTTTTTATCTCACCATTTTTTTTTGTCGCCCCATTTCCGAATCGAACCTGGCTACTTAAGTGGAGTTGACGATAATATCAACACTATCACTTAAGAGCTCTGATACCACATGATAGACTAAAAATAAGAGAAGAGAGTAAAACATAGGGAGAAAGTTATCGTAAACTGACTCAAATAAACCAAATACAACTCAAGCCTTTAAATAGGCATGAATCCTAAACAAACAAGTTCTACAAACCAGGAAGTAGTGGAGAGCAATCCCACGACTTGTATCTCAACAACAATCCACAAAATACACAAGTTATTGACCAACTACCCTAGTCTTTAGGAACAACCATCTAAGAATTAGGAAACTAATTTTTGCTAAATATTTTGGATCATATAATCCAACAATACCAAATTAAAAAAAAAAATTGCTCTGACCATCATTTGCCTATAAATAACCAATACTCAGGTTACATTCCCCGAAAAATTTGAAGGTGTTCTCAGTAATAAAAAGTATAAATTGAGAAAAAAAATATAATGTCTAACAGCTACACAAAACCGTTCTCCTGTGTTTTAGTAAATGCACCGGGCCATTATGACAATGGCAAGTATGTTTGTAAGAGCTTTAGGATTATGAAAGATACATTGAGAGGCATTGGCTACTTAGTCACCAAGATCAAGCCTCTCTGGCTTGAAAATGCGGATGAGTTTGCAGGAGTAGTAATAATCGAGTTTGGTTGTTCCACTGACCAATGCATTTCTGCTTTTAGGCTATCAAGAATGTTTGAGGCCGCAAATCATGGCCGCGCAAATTTCCTTACAGCAGACCCTACACAACCATAACCATACCAACCATAACTTTGGATTGCTACAGAGTCTGATCGACACTACTTTCAGTACAAAAATGTTGAATATGTACAGGTATCAAGTGTGCTTAGAAATGCAGCCGACTATGAAGCTAATGGCGAAGAAATCAGTGCATATGGCAATATTGTCGCAGCGTTTATTCAAATGTACCTCTGAAATCTGAGGGCTGCTACAAAATCAATTCTACAAACGGCCAAAAAAAGGTGGCGGGAGTTTAGGGCAATCTGAATCAATAATATTAGATCCAAATGTAATCGCTTAATTTCAATGTAACTCGCACTTTCGTTATAAAGTTCCACGTTAGCCAAGGTCCAATGTTGATAAAAAAAAAGTCCAACTATGTTGAATCGTTGATGGAAAAAAATTAGTAGTTGGTGTATGTAGTTGTCTAGTTGATCAGCGATAAAATTATCAGTAATTTTAGCATAAAAGTTTTGCCCTTCAGTAGTATAACATCAAGTGATATACTTATAGTATGCAGTTAAATTTTTCATTGTTAGAGGCACATCCAATTTTTAATTAAATACAAAACGCTATGTATATAAACATGCCGCAACTCACCATAATGAATCCTTAATACCAGAGACATGCCTTTTTGAGTTTTGTAAATTAGTTTCATCTACAACAACTACGTAATACTAAATGATGTTATGTAAAATAACAAGTATCATAATTATATATATTTAGCGTGTTCAGAGAAAATACTAGCTCTCTTAGAACATAATTTTACCTTAACTATTTACAATTAAGAGTATTTGGTCCTTATAAACTTCTTGCAAAATGAAATCCAAACCGAATTCCCATAGAATTAGTAGTCTCTAAACAACAATAAAAAAATATCTATGATTCTATTACATAGAATGCAAGGGGCACCTAATAGTATCATCTGTGACAACATCAGTTAGTAGATTATGGCATCATCAAAATCGTTGTGTTACCAACTTAGTAATTTACGACATCGCTAAAAATGTTGGTTTACGTTATCATGGCCTTGTAATATATATTAAACTATTAAATTAACAAAAAGCCAAACCATGCTAAAAATGAGAGAAAACAAAATTTCGGGGATTGACTTAATTAGATGATGTTTGATTAATCATCAGTTCTATAACAAATACGCAACGAAAACGTTGTGGCATTTGGTAGCAACTATATCAGTTGTATAACATTCAGAAATATTGTTGACTTATAGAGTTATCGTTCTTATTGTCTCACGCACCATCGGTTTTTAACTATTTACAGTTAAGAATACTTGTCCTTAAAAGTTTCATGCATAATATATAACACGACACGTAATTTGGTAAATTTGTGAAAACTTCTTTGTAATCAATGTCCTTCGTGTGGCCTTGATACATTTGGTCTCTATTATCGATGAGAACATTAATCTCTCGGATGACGTTATTCTTTACGATTTTACATAAAGTAGGCCATTACTAAAAGCTGGTTTCGGCAGACAAATTTCAACATTATTAAGTGATCACTATCTCCAGTTAAGAACGAAAGGAATTTTTATATCTGAGAAAGTCATTACTATCCTTGGGTTCAGTACCTTTTGCCGACTTTGGTGCTCGTAATGATCTTCCCTTCTACTTTGAATTTTCCAAGGCGATTGATAATAAGACGGGCCTTGTTACATAATCGTCTTACGGAGTTAATGTTCCCTTTTGATCAGATTTGCTTTTCTTATTGTAGAGCTAATAATTTTTACTATTATGTGGAAAGCTAACGTTTGTTTTGAACCACTTGCTTATTATTCTGTTCCTCGTGATTATAGAATATATAAGTATTTTTGTGTTATAATGTCTAATTGTTAATATTTGTTCTGAACTTATAGCTATTTATTCTATTAATCAAGTTTACGAAATTAAAAGGAACTTAAGATCAACTCATAACAATAGCCTCAAAAGCAAGAAACATTGGCAAAAAAAACATAAAAAAGAAATTAATTTGATATGAGGAAAGTTGAAACAAAATTTCATTTATCTTAATTTTTAACAAATATTTTGTAGATATACCAAAATAAGAGTATCATGTGAGAAATAAACTACCTGTTTTCTTACTTTTAATCCTTCAATTTATAATATTAAATAAGGAATTCTTATATAGTATGTCTTTTTATCTCATTTTACCGAAAAAAAAACATCTACCTTTCGGTTAGTTTTCCAAACATTTTTTTTATTTAATCACTTAATTTATCAACTTCTAATTTTCCGTTACCTTTTAAGCTATTAACCTATATTGACTGACGTGAATTATGTCAATATAGGTTAATTAATACTCCGTATTTTTTTTTTTTGATTATGTCTTTGCTGCATTTTGTGATTTTAGGAATGTTTGATTTTTGTGGTGATCTGAAGTCTTCAGGTATTACAGAAATCTGTCCACATAAATGGTTATGACTTCTTTTTTGTTCGTTCAAATCCGACCAATTGAGCTTTCTACTCCTTCGTGTTTACGCTTTTAGAGTTTTGGGCTAATGAGTTTGATTGATTGAGAATGGGTATATCTATCTGCGTATTCAATAATTGATTTTGTAACCTTTTATGGATTTTTTTTTCTTACACTGTTCGTTTGTACTGGATGATGGCTGTTATTTCCCTGATAAACACTACAAAAAAAACTGGCCTTAGCTACAACCAAATTCCGTCGCAAAAACAATAGATTCAGTCGCTAAATGGGTGTTTTGTCGACGGAATATGCGACTACTTCAATTCATTGCATAATTTAGTAACAAATCCTGTTACATTGCGATGGAAATTTCGTAGCAAACATTTTAGCGATGGGATTTGCGATGGAATCTAAATTTATTAATTTTGATTAAGTAAGCAATTTACTTTTGTATTCCATCGCAAATCCTTAATATTCCGACGCAAAAGTTAACTAATGCCGTTGCACAAATCTTTAAAATTCCATCGCAAAATTTATTTATTCCATCGCACAGCCTAATTATTCCGTCGCAAAGTCTATTCATTCCATTGCAAAACTCAAATATTCCGTCGCAAAATTTATTCATTCCATTGCAAATCCTAATTATTCCGTCGCAAACTTTATTTTTACAGTCCCTGCATTATGTTTCTCGCACGCCATTTTCAGATCTGTGCCCGTCCCATTTTCAAACCTGTACCTGAATACAACATTGCTGCCATTTCTGACGAGGTTGCCAAAGACGCATAGGACGACTTGCATAACCAAAAAAGGCTTTTCATACATATATTTCAGCCTACATTGTTTTACAAACCAAGTCTTCTTGATAATTACATCAAAAGAAACAAACATTATGAAATACTAGATAAGTCTTATACATACTCAAGTCTACTAATTATCTAAAAACAACTCAAGTATCTAACAACCTAATATTTGAGTTGCAAAGTCACCCACATATCCTCCATTACCCTCATTATCACCATCATCAGCACGCCTATCATTGTGAGGTTGAGAATTGAGATTACATGATTGAGTAGTTATGTGAATACCTTGTGAACCTAGAGTTTGCTCCAATTGCAACTTCCATTGTTGCATGATTTTCAACTCTTCTTTTATAGATTGATTCTCCTCTTTTATAGTTCAATTCTCAGTGGAAAGTTTACTTACTAATCTCGGAGGGTAGGAACTTGATGATCCACGAGTTTTTCCACGAGCTGATGAAGGTAGCGGCTTCTCATAGTAGTAGCTCGTCGCCTTCCCCATGCCCCAAACTTCTCCCTTTTTGTTAAAGCCTTTTCTGTGTCAATATATATGTCATTATCATCAATTTCTTCCTCGGTAAGAGTCTCTATTAAGGCATCCTTTTTTTCTTGATTGTCCCCTGGAATCAGTTTCAGTAATTAATAAAAACATACAAAAAACAAAAACATCATGACCTTGTGACTAGAGTCTTAGATGTCCTAAAAAAGTCCCGGCGAAGGACTGAAGCATAATTGGAAGAGTTAGCAGGATTCAGGCCTCAAAAACAGTGCTTTCAAGATCTTTTTATTCACTAACTGACTGGCTAGGTTGCTCTTAGAAAGGAACGGAGTCACTTCAATTAGAGAGGGAGAGGTACTTTTTGAAAGCCCACTAAATTGAAAAATTTAATTTCTAAAAAGCAATTTACTTTTATTATTTGAGGGAAGTAATATAAATTTAATTCTAAGTTTCAAAACATGTTTCAAACCCCGTCTTTTACTAAATATAGAACCAGACCACTCGATTATTTAAGTGTGTTGTGCTGAATAATTAATTAGCTTTGTACGGATTGGAGTAGCTCTATGTATCTGTTCTTTGGAGCTAGAATCTATCAATAGAAAAAAAAAAGATAGAATAGTGTAGGGAGCGTAGGAGGGCAGCGAACATGGCTCAAGAGTGTCTATCCAAAGTCCTAGCTAGCTTTTACAAGGTATGATAATGTAAAGTTCATGTAAAGTTCAATAGACTTACGAGGAGGTCTGATACTTCGTCACACACATAACCCCCTGATTTTTTTTGTTTTAGACTTCTTCATAAGCTCATCAGGAGGTGGTAGTGAAAGGCCTCCATTGTCATTACATTTCAAAACATATAAACAAACCATATGTTATCAACATTTACAAAATATATAGTGCGTATGTATAAAATTTTCGTGGCACTTGTAAGTGAATTAAGTTATATACATACCAGTTTGTCCATAAACTGGATACTGTTTAACCTGCCCATGGTATGAGTTCCAGGGGCTTTTCCATTCTAGCCTTTTGATGCGCGATTTTTCTTGGATTTATCTGACCGAATCTTAAATTTTTGCATTTTATTATGTCATTAGCACAGGATTTTGAACTTGGGGTAGCGAAAATTCCAAAGCTTTTAATGGACTTATAAATACCGTACATTACTTATCTTCTTTATACGAGTAGTATATGCTCTTCAATACATTTTTACCACCGAAATTATCTTTCAAATCAAAAGATATATATATTTCAAAAGTTAATATATTACTTGAAGAGAGAAGAGGTTAAAATCCTTTTTGTAGGTACTTGTGAAAGGAAATAAGAATAAAAATGGGAGGGAAATTCAAATACGAAGTAATAGAGACCACGACACAAAATAAGTATAGGGGGAGATGAAACAAAGTTTCAGGAAAATGCACCCAACAGGAATTGAACCCCACCCAATCTACATGATCACTGACGCATCTACCGACTACCGCTGCACCAGAAAGTATTGCATGCCTTTTACAATGAGCTTCTTTTACTTATGTAAACACACCAGATATTTGGGGTTGCACACAGCAGTCATTCTTGTTTATTTTTTCCAGATTGGGGTAGCAGTTGCTACCCCTTGCACCTACCTAGGTTCGCCTCTCGCTATATGATGTAAATTAATTAAAATACGAATTTATTCTATATATACTATATCTCCGTGGCTCTATAAGCAAGCATCTCCTCGAACACTGAAGCTTCCATCCGCGTATTTTTCCCTGTCCCCGCTCGGCAGACTAAATCCCTCAACCTCTCGCTACAATATTCTTCAAATCCAGCCTTAATTTCCGGTTAGCGAAACTTCTGATACTTGAATTGAGTCTACAAGAAACATTAAGAGACATTAGTTGTAATAATAAATTCAAAATGGTAGATGCTTGTGATGCAATAAGAGGACCTGGTATGAAATTATAAGTCAGCACTAAATACAACAATGAATGGTAACATAAACGATCAAAGTGACCTCCTGAATGTCGAATAGGTATTTGGCTCCTGGTTTACAGTTTAAAAGGCTACATATTGTGAGTGTTTCTGTATAGGATCTCCACATAGTCCTTCTAATTATTCATTTTCACCTATAGTGTCCACATTATCGGAGACACTGAAAGTGCAATGGTATAACGTTGGTAAAAACTAAAAAAATAAAAAGCTAGAAAATAGAATACAACCTTGAATCTATTCCATCAAGCTTCTTTCTGCTCGGAGGTTGCTGCATAGTAAGAAGGAGTAAATCTATCAAACTTGCCCACAACTGCCTCTCTTGCAGCTTTCTTCACTTTATCGGTGTGAAACCTATAATAAAGTAAACATATTAAGAAATAAGAATCATAATAGAGTAACAAAGTAAAGAAATACAACAAAGTTATTTAATAAGTACAACATGTATTGAAAGTGCAATGGTATAATCAAGTATGGGCAGAGGAGCCTGATGGTTTGGTGTGTCCCTTTGCACTCACTTTATTTCCAGGTAACCATAGCATAATTGTCAAATGAGCTAAGGTGGTTAGGTTTTTAAGTCAAGATTAGAAGAAAGTTCAATACTCAATAGCTCAGTGGAAAAGTAATGGAACTTACATTAGACGGTTAACAACCGTCTTGGGTGGAGATGGCAGCACTTCTCAATGCTTATTCAAATATCAGTCCCTTACCATCCAGGCATAGAGTAACTGAGGTTAGTTAGATACTCAGGTGGAAAGGTTAGTTAGAATGAAATGATTGTGCTCATAAACCTCTCACAAGAAAGGATGATCAATGGGTGCAGAGAATAACACATGATTACTAAGGCTGTGTTAAATACAAATTTCTCACATTTTAGCAAAATGAAAATAAAGTTGTTAAATACTTATAAAAAGATGTACCAGAGGCCAAAAGGGTCCAACGCTGGTAGATCTAGGTTATCATTTATCCACCCACTACGTTCTTCCTCCTCTGCGATCATAGAGCTGCCCCCGGCATTTATGATCCTTGAACCTGGACCTACCATTTTTAGTGACTTCAAATTTTAACATTGTTAGATATAATGCAAAATAATAAGGAAAATAAAGTAAATAAATAGACATCAATTAGTCTTTAAAAATAATAATCAAAGTTTAAAAATAATAATTAAAATGTAAATTTCATTTAACATCATTAGCTTCAATAGTGGCAGCTAGCCCCACTACATTCAGGATCCATTTTCCAACTAACGAACAATAACAAGAAGCTATACTAATTATCCTCCACATAATACAAACAATATACTCGCCTGGACAATAATACCCATCATTATCATCGCTAAGCTAGAGATCATCATCTTCCTTATCATTATGCTCTAAATCATTATTATCATATTCTGGGAAAAGTTATTCGTCCTCTTCGGAAATACCACCATCTATTTGTTGTTCCAAAACCTCGTGGTCATCACTATATTCACCTTCTTCAACATCAAGATTACCCTCAACTACTTCATTCATTATCGAAATTTCCCCAACATCTAAGTTATCATCATAGTCAGTTTCATTTCTATGAAGATTATTGATGACAATTCTGAAACATGATCGATTATTTCTTCCTGGTTTCAACTTCATCAACATGAGCTTCAATTTTTGATCTAGCTTTAGTTTTGAACACAACAGAACATTGATCTCTTTCTTTCTTTGTGTTTGGATATGGGGCATAGTAAACTTGTTCAACTTGATATGCCAACACAAAAGGATCATATAATGGATATTTTCTATTACGAAGAACTTCCACAAGTTTATAATCCTTGTGTACGTTCATACCACGAGAAGAATTATCCATCCAATCGCATTTAAATAATATTGTCTTGTACAAACCATTAGCTCCAGCATAAGACAACTCTATTACTTTATCCAAAATACCATAATAATCTGCACCTTCTATTGAACTAACACACACTCCATTGTTAATGGCAGATTTCTCTACATCATTTTCGTGGTTGAATGTGCAAAAATTATATCCATTAATGGAGTATCGATTCCAAGTTCTCACTTGCCTAGACGGTCCCATCGCTAAAGCTTTGAGTAGATCATCATTCAATACACTTACTTGTTGTCTAAACCACCTTGAAAAACTCTTTGTCATATTTATTCCAAACATCGTCAACAGATATTTGAGGATTTTGCGTAAAGATAAAATTTTGGATGCAATCCTTAAGAACCTCGCAATTAAACAAGACATACTTATGTGCACAATCATATTCTTTGTCCTCCAATGATCTTATCTTACATTTTCCTATTGTTCTTCCTATGTGATCTTGGAAAAGTTCAGGCAAAGGTGAGACAACCAGATGTGTTTTGTTGCCAATATCAAGATTTTTTGCTTTTGTATCTATGTGGTCTTCAAAGTAAAAAGAACAAAAAATTGATATCTCTTCTAACAAGTAAATGTTGCATATTGAACCTTCAACGTATACTTTGTTCCCAATTTTGCGTTTCAAGTGATTTAAGAACCTATTCATAGAAGTAGTGAGGTATGAGTGACAAATATTGTAAATAAGTAATGGGGTATGAGGATAAAATAGTCATTTTATATTCCTTTTTAGAAAGTAGGTAAAGTAGAGTTGAATGGATGAAAAAGGAAATATGGTAGAGTGCAGTTGAATGGAGGAAGTATATAAAACATAAAATTATAAAAGTTAAGAAAATGAGTTAAAAGCAATTACCTCTCAAATGGATACATCCACCTATACTGAACAGGGCCACCAACTTTCACTTCATATGGTAAGTAAACCGGTAGATACTCTATTGAGTTAAAAAATGAAGGCGGAAAAATCATCTCCAATTTGCAAAGAATCTCTGGAATGTTTATTTCCAGACGAATTACATCGTCAACTTTAATGGTTGAGAGGCAAAGTTCTCTAAAAAATTGACTAAGTTCAGTAATTGCATTCCACTCATTCTTCGGCATTAAATTCTTTAGAGCAACCGTTAGTAAACGTTCCATGAACACATGACAGTCATGACTTTTCTAACCATGTAGTGTAAAATCATTCTCATTTAGACATCTTCTTAAATCAGAAGCATAACCATTTGGAAACTTCAACTTAGAAATCCATTCGCACAAAAGCTTCCTTTTTTTCTTATCCAGAATGAACTTAGTCTCACTACGTCTTCTACAATGTATTTCAATATCAGCTTTTGATAATTCATTATAAGACGTTTTTGATTTGTTATCCATCACTGTGTGAATCAATTGCTCAAAAAAATTCTTTTCAATGTGCATTACATCTAAGTTATGTCGAATTAGTAAAGTTTTCCAATATGGAAGCTCACAGAATATGCTTCTTTTCCACCAGCCTTCCCTTCTGTTTTTCAACGTTTTCAACTCAAAATCTATGGCAGTAACAATTGTAGGTAAATGTTATACACACTCCCATATCTTATCACCATTTAACCTACGTGGTGGGCTGTCAACTTCAATTTATTTATTCTTTGAATAATGTTTGTTGTCCTTCCTAAACGAGTGGTTACGTGACAAGAATTGACGATGGCAATCAAACCAACACCACTTTCTTCCATTCTTAAGACAGAAAGACTTATTTCCATTCCCACAGTAAGGACATGCTTTTTCACCGGTTGTTCCCCATCCGGATAACATGCCGTAGGCTGGAAAGTCATTAATCGTCCACATAAGGGAAGCTCTGAGTTGAAAGTTCTATTTCTTAGAGACATCATAAGTGAATACAACTACTTCCCACAATTTTTTCAACTCACGAATGAGTGGTTGCAAAAATACATCTAAGTTTTTCTTACGATTCTTTGGTCCAGGAACAATCAAAGATAGAAATATAAATTGTTTTTTCATACACAGCCAAGGGGGTAGGTTATATGGGGTAAGCATGACTGGCCAACAAGAGTACGCCTTGCCAAATTGACCAAAGGGTACAAATCCATCTGTGCATAGCCCTAGTCGTACATTTCTAGGTTCGCTTGCAAAATCCGGGTGTAGTGCATCAAAATGCTTCCAAGACTCGGCGTCGCTGGGGTGAGCCATTTTATCACTTTCACGGGGATTCTCTGCGTGCCATCTCATTTCCTCGTCTATATGCTTTGTCGCATAAATCCTTTGTAGTCTATGTGTGATTGGGAAATAAGTTAAAACCTTATGAGCAACTTGTTTACCCTTTGAATTTTTGTTGGGTTTGTATCTATCTTGCCCACACTTTTTGCATTTAACAAGATGCACGTCTTCCTCCCAAAAAAACATACATCCATAAGAACAAACATCAATTTTCTCATGGGGAAGTTCAAGGGCTTTTAGCAACTTTTTCGTTTCATAGAAGTTTGTGGTCATAAGATTATTCTTTGGAAGGATATCACCGACCAAAGTAATGAAACCATAAACACATTTATGAGGCAAGTTGAATTCATATTTCAAGCATAACAATATAAAAGCATCTTGTAATACAGACACATCGCTCCCTTCACAGACAAGCTCTTCTGCTTTCTTTAACATGTCAAAGAAAGCTTGCACTTCAATATTTGGAGTTTCATCTACTTCTGTAGCATTAAGGGCCTCCTCCCCTATAGTGTCAACTATATCACATAATGCATCATTTACCATATCTTGATAATGGTTCGTAGGTATATCAGGTTCATCAATTGGAAAATCCTCTCCGTGACACCCCCAATTATAATAATTAACACAAAACCCTTTCTTAAGCAAGTGTGATTGATGCGTGAATTTTATATATGGTTTTTACCCTATATTTACACGCATTTATGTGTTATTTATGTGGCGACTAGCTACAAATGCCCCCGAATAGTCTACTTTGGTCCATCTTGTATTAATTGCAGGAATGAGCCGGAAGGAGCATAATCGAGCCAAAACTTGTCCCGTTTGCATGCATTTTAGAGAAAGAAGAATCGGAGCCCGGATATTGTTACCTAAGGATGCGTGAAGTGGTCTCGGAAGATGTTTTAAGTTGTTCTACGCTGATACAATGCTGTTATGCTCGATCGACTAAGATTGGTAGTCAAAACCGGTCGATCGAGTAACTAGGATGTTGAAGACCTTCGATCGACTGCTTTTATATGCTCGATCGAGAGGGGTGCTTTATGTGTTCCTCGATCGAGTATTCATTGTACATGATCGAGATGTTTGCCATTTACTGTCTTCGATCGAGTAGTTAGATTCTACTCAATCGAGAGGTTTCAGCTTTTACGCAATCTTTTAATTTATATTTTGGGATATTTTGGATCTATCTTAGATTAAAAAAGGGTGGACGGCAGTCATCTCATCTCTCTCTCTCTCTCTCTCTCTCTCTCTCTCTCTCTCTCTCTCTCGCATCTCCTCTCTTAGCACTTTACTCCTTAGACCTAAATTCTCAATTGCTTGGAACTCTCTTTGTATTGGTATCTCTGATCTCTAATTTGATTTATTAATATTGCAATTATTATTCTTGTTCTATTCATCTCCTTTCTCTTTCGTTCTTTCTCCTATTTTTTTTAGCAATTTATCACCATGTTCAATTTATTTATTTCGTTTGTGGTTATTGATTCCTTAATGATTATGCATAGCTAATTCTTCTATGCTAGGACATAGGGGAGCCATGGTAATTAGGGAGATTATGAATAGGTGATTAGGGTTTGGCATAATTTGGGTCTGTATTGTTAATCATTGCATTTAATAGCGATTAGTTGCTTCAGTCGATGCATTTAGCTAATTGATTTGGTACACCTTGACCTAGATCGAGAGATTGGAAGGGGTAAGGCTTGAAATGAACATTAGGGCATTTTAATGAGGGTGAAAGCTAAGTTAGTAATGTTTTAGGGCGAATAGCGGACCGAGAGGACCTTTTCAATACCCTGGAGACCGAGTTTATGCTGACCTAAGACCCTAGATTGGACTCCTAGAAAACCATGGTGAACCGACTGTCCTAGCTATTTCTCCTTATTTTTCAATTTCCTTAAAGTTTAGTCCTTGCTTCCTCTCTGCTCTCTTCCTTTATATCTTCGTAGTTTAGAACCAAAATAATCAAAACCCCAAGAAACGGTTACTTAGACAGACTTAGTTAGCATACAAGTTTCCCATCTCCCTGTGGATTCGATACTCGACTGCCTCTGCTACATTTTATAGGGACCGGTTGGTATTATTTTTGATAGGGTTGCGACAGCCGTGTCAAATTTTGGCGCTGTTCTCGGGGAGGAGGTGTCATTTTGTTTGCTTTATACTTAGTTTGTCTCTCGTCTCAAGGAATTTATTCCTTGAGACTGATCTCATATTTTTCTCTAGTGCTATAATTGTGCTGCAGGTAATCTGTCGTAGAAGAGGGCACTATTATATCTGTTGTTCTTACAACTTCGTTTGATAAAAATGTCGAACATCGCCAGTCACTCAGAACCTACAATACATTCTCTGCCCAAAGGTTTCTTGCTCCCTACTACAAATTCGGGTACCTTTGGAATTCATCCATCCTACATTCAGTTGGTTGAGAAGAATCTCTTCAAGGGGGTAGCTGGCGAGGATCCGTGTAAGCATATGGAGTTGTTTACTGAGTATTGCTCCACCATTCCTTTAGCTACTGGGGTGACGCAGGATATGGTCAAGGGAGTTCTTTTTCCTTTCTCTTTGACTGATGACCCTCGGGAGTGGTTGAGAGATTTGGATAGGGAAGCTGCTAGGGTTACTGACTGAAATTCCCTAGCTCTAGCCTTTTACAGAAGGTACTTCCGACCACAGCACACCAATGCACTAAGAGGCCAAATCACTATCACTCAATTGGCCACTAAAGATTTGAGCAAAGCTTGGACTAGGTTCAAGAAGCTATTCGCTCTGTACCTCATCATGGTTTCCAACGATGGTTCTTATGTACCCAATTTTATAATGAGTTGTATGCTGATCAAAGAGACACATTGGATAATGCAACTAAAGGGAGATTCCAGAAAAATGTTAAAGATAATAAGGGATGGCATCTGATTGAGGATATGGCCATTCATGTAGCTGAGTATGGGAATCCCAGAGGAGTTAGGCGAGTGATCGAAAAAGAAGGTGAATCACTTGTAGCTGAGGTGGAAACACTTGATGCCGGGTGTGAGAAATTAGAGAGCCCGACGATGGGTGAACATGAGCAAGTCCATACTATGATTGAGCAAGAGGTGATTTATGGTAGATGTGGTGCGGAAGGACGTGATCCCATCACTTGTTTGGCAGAAGTAGAGAGAGTCCATGTTTATCAACAATACAAGCAAGGAATCCCATTCTCTCAATTTTATGAAGAGGTAGCCATATCAAGTACTTCTAGCCCTATTGATTCAATGCCGCAACAAGATGAATCTTCTTCCAAAAATATAGATAATAGCAGAGCTGAAATCCTTGGTGCTATCTTTGGCACTTCAAGTCCAGAAAAATGCAGGAGAAAATGAGGTGTGTATGAATAAGTTGCAGGATCAAATCACACAATTTGCATCTGAGCAAATGAACCAAGCAAATCAATTACCTTCTTGCAGCCCGAATAATGCAATTAATCTCCAAAGTGGTCTTACTTATGATGGACCAGAAATGCCGAAAAATGCTGATTTATCTGTTGATGAAAGTCCAGAGAGAGTTTTGGAAGAACAAATTGACGACGTCGCTGCTGAACATCGTTGAAGTCCTCGATCGAGTGAATCTGGTACTCGATCGAGTGGTTTTTCCTCTGAAAGTCCTCGATCGAGTGATCTAGGTTCTTGATCGAGGAGTGCCCAATTTCATGATCTCGATGGAGAGGTTTGTGTTCCTCGATCGAGCATATCCTATGGGAAAAGTCCTCGATCGAGTGAAAACTGTGTTCGATCGAGTACATGCAACATTGGAGATGCTGTTTCGAAGTCTAAACTCGCTGCTGGGTCATCTTCCCCTAATGTGGAGATGCCACGTTTAGACAAAGGTAAAGAGAAAGCCGCGGACCCACTTACTATTACCAGAATTCCTTATCCAGGACGTCTGAAAGATGCTATGGTTGAGCGACAGTACGGTAAGTTCGTGGATGTGGTCAAGAATCTTCAAGTGACCATTCCTTTTACCGAACTAATTACCCAGGTAACTTCTTATGCAAAATTTATAAAAGATATTTTGACGCGTAAGAGAGAGCTTAGTGAGTTTGAGACTGTTGCCTTTATGGAAGAGTCTAGTAACTTAATTCTTAATAAAGCTCCACCTAAAATGAAAGACTCGGGTAGTTTCTCTATTACCTGTACCATAGGAAATGAAGTGACAGATAAGGCTCTCTGTAATTTAGGAGCCAGTGTCAGCGTCATGCCTTACTCTGTCTGCAAGAAGCTTAATATGGGTCATCTTAAAATGACTAATATCACCCTCCAGATGGCTAATTGATCGGTTAGACGACCCCTAGATATCCTAGAAGACGTGCCTGTCAAAGTAGGCAAGTTCTTTATACCAGTAGATTTCATTGTCTTAGACATAGTTGAGGATACCCGGACCCCGATTATATTAGGAAGACCATTCTTGTGTACAGCCGGAGCTATTATTGATGTCAAACAAGGGCGTTTGACTCTTGCAGTAGGGGATGATGCTATCACTTTTAGTTTGCCTGGTACACTTGCTAGACCAATGATAGAGGATACCTGTTATTCAGTTGATATCGTTGATGAGTCTGTTTATGAGTTCTGGTCGGATTCCTTGATAAAGGATCCACTGGAAACTTTGATGTTGCTAGATGAGTGTGCAGATAACCAGAAAAACAATGACCCTGTGTTAGATCTGCTTGAAGCTGCGATAGATGAGTGTGAACTCACCGATGCTGAAGGAGAGAGGGTGGAACAATTGGTAAACACTCTCTGCGCTATGGAGGTAAAGGTACCTGAGCGTAAGCCTCTTCCTTCCCATCTTAAATATGAATTCATAGATGAAACTAAGCAGTATCCAGCCATTGTTAGTGCTAAATTGGATGATAAGCAGCTGACCGCTTTGTTAGTTGTTCTTAAGAAAAACAGGAAAGCAATGGGTTATTCGTTGGATGATATTCAGGGAATTTGTCCTGATATTTGTATGCACAAGATTGAGCTAGAAGAAGATCACAAACCTTGTAGACAAGGTCAACGCAGGCCAAATCAGAAGATGCAGGATGTTGTGATGGCTGACGTAATGAAGCTACTCGATGCAGGTATTATCTACTATGTTGGTCATTCTAAATGGGTGAGTCCAGTTCAGGTGGTTCCTAAGAAAGGAGGAACTACTGTGGTTAAGAATGACAAAAATGAATTAATACCTACTAGAGTCGTAACTGGTTGGCGGATGTACATAGACTATAGACAGCTGAATGCTGCCACAAAGAAAGATCATTTCCCCTTCCTTTTATTGATCAGATGGTAGAAAGGTTGAAACATGCCTTGATTTCAGCACCGATTATCCAGCCTCCTGACTTCGAGCTACCATTTGAGATTATGTGTGATGCTAGTGATTATGCACTAGGAGTGGTGTTAGGCCAGTGGAAAGACAAAGCTTTGAGTGCGATTTACTATACAAACCGATCTATGGATGAGGCTCAAGTTTAATATACCACTACTGAGAAGGTGCTGTTAGCTGTGGTTTACGAGCTAGATAAATTTCGCTCTTATTTGATAGGATCGGAAGTTACTATTTTTACGGACCATGCAAAGCTGAGACACCTTCTCGCTAAGAAGGAAGCTAAGCCACGATTGCTGAGGTGGATACTTATTCTCCAGAAATTTGATCTGAAAATCAAAGATAAGGCGAGCGCCGAGAATGTAGTAGTTGATCACTTGTCGCGATTACCACAGCAGGAGGGAGAGGATCCTTTGCCTATTGATGATTCTTTTCCTGATGACTCCTTATTTGCAGTTTTTACTAATACTAACCATGATCCATGGTATGCAGATTTAGCTAACTACGTTGTCAGTGGTGAGCTGCCACCCGACTTGTCTTATCAGCAGAGGAAGCAATTTCTTCATGACGCAAAACGATATTTCTCGAATGATCCTTATTTATTTAAGGAGTGTTCAGACGGTCTTTACAGACGGTGTATTCTGCAGTGGGAGACCAAAGAAATCCTAGAAGGCTGTCATTCATCCTCTTATGGTGGTCACCATGGTCCGTCGCGAACCGTGGCTAAGGTACTTTAATCTGGTTTTTTCTGGCCTACTTTGTTTGCAGATGCTAAAGTGTTTGTTTTAGCTTGTGACGCTTGCCAGCGTTCGGGATATATCTCTAGGAGACATGAGATGCCTCAAAATGGTATCCTAGAGGTCGAGGGTTTTGATGTCCGGGGCTTTGATTTCCAAGGACCATTCCCGTCCAGTAAAGGTAACAGGTATATTCTAGTAGCTGTAGACTATGTGTCTAAATGAGTGGAAGCTATTGCTTCACCTAACTGTGATGCCAAGACCGTGATTAAAATGTTTAAAAAGATTATTTTTCCCCGATTTGGTGTCCCTAGGGTCGTTATTAGTGATGAGGGAATGCATTTTAAAGAAAAGAAACTCACAGCAATTCTGTCTAAAGTCGGAGTCCAACATCGTCGCGGTTCGGGGTATCATCCCCACACTAGTGGGCAGGTTGAGGTCTCTAATAGGGAACTAAAGGATATTTTAGCTAAAGTTGTCTCTAAATTACGGAAGTATTGGAGTCTTAAACTAGATGACACATTATGGGCATATCGGACTGCCTTTAAAACATCGATTGGTGCATCACCATATCGGTTGGTTTATGGGAAGTCCTGTCATTTACATGTTGAACTAGAATGCAAGGCTTGGTGGGCTATTCTGAATTAAATTATGATCTTAAGTTATGTGGTCAGAACCGTTTATTGCAGCTAGATGAGCTGGAAGAGTTTTGGCTAAATGCCTATGATAGCTCGCGCATCTACAAAGAGAAAACGAAGAGATGGCACGATAAAAGGATCATACCTCGAGAATTCCATCTCGTGCAGAAGGTGTTACTGTTTAATGCCCGACTGCGCTTGTTTTCTGGTAAGCTGAAGTCCAGGTGGAGTGGCCCTTATACAGTGACTGCTGTCACCAAATTTGGGTCTGTTGAATTAGAGAATTCCGAAGGCGAAAGATTTAAAGTGAATGGCCAATATGTGAAGCATTACTATGACGCAAATGATTTTATTGGCAAGGTTGAAGTTTTCTGCTTCAACAATCCAGATGAGCGAGATAATTGAAGTCAAAAGGTTGTGCGAGACCTCTTAAACCTGCGCTATCTGGGAGGCAACCCGGCTTGTAATTTGTTATACTTTTGTTAAAACTTTTAGTTAATTTTGTGTGCTTTAGTTTTTAGTTGTAGAAAC
Organism: Silene latifolia; assembly: GCF_048544455.1. Lineage (NCBI taxonomy): Eukaryota > Viridiplantae > Streptophyta > Magnoliopsida > Caryophyllales > Caryophyllaceae > Silene > Silene latifolia. The sequence goes on from NC_133538.1 coordinate 141,685,386, forward strand.
GATAGACTGAACTTTGAGCTTGTTTTGTTAGTTCCGTAGGTTATTTGTTGCCTTTTTGCAGGAACCTCACGTAGACTCCTCGATCGAGCACTTCTGGCTCTCGATCGAGTGCTTTTGCTACCCATTTCACTCGATCGAGTAATTCTTTCTCTCGATCGAGCACCTTGCATTTTCCACCTCTCGATCGAGTACTTCTGATGCCCCATTTTACTCGATCGGACACTTCATCCTTTCGATTGAGCTCTTTTGCTTTGACTCACGTGCTGCAAGGATATGGGGCTATTTATGACCTCCCATGTTGCTGGCAGGTTTGGGGAGGTCCCTATTTCACGATTATCTTGTAAGTTTTCAGAAGCTACATTCTTCTTTTCTCTTCAGTTTGCATTTCCCTTCCCTATTTTTGGTACAATGAGGGAATTGTACTGTTTGGTTTGGGGAGGGTATGCATCCATATCTATGTCTGCATGTTGTTTTTATTGCATTTTAATTTGCAAATTTATTTTCGCATGCACTGTTGTTTTATTCCAAAATCTTATCATTTTTAAAAAACAAAAAATTCAAAAATTCCACGTTTAATTTTGCATATAGGTTTAGTCGAAACGTTATAACTTTTATGCTACTTTGATTCCTTCACCCTTGCCTTGAATTCTTAACATTCCTGTTGGCATGGTAATTTGTATAATCAACGAGTTTTTTGGTTTAAACCTATCTGAACGAAAAGACTTCTCTAATATTGGCAAGCTACATATACTTTCTGAGACTTAGGGCTTGATAAACTGGTGACATTCATGATCAGTTCCATGTAGGATGTGAATAGTACTCTCTATAAGACATGTAACATTAATTTGCACAAACGTGACGCTCTTTTCTCGGTACATGTATGCATTCGGTTTGCGGTGGTGATACACGTGGAGAGGTAACTTACAACCCTTCTTCCATTACTACCCATAAACTTCACATTAGCCAAATTTGCCTTTTGACCCCCTAACTACACCTAAAATTTAGCATGCCCTGTCAAACTAGTTTACTGTTTTTCTGTGGGTATGCTCCTATACATGTCAATTTGGCTCGATTTGAAGGATTTAAAGTTTGCGGTATGAATTGAAAAAGACGAAAAATGAAATGAAAAAGAAATGTGAAAAAAAAGAGAAAATTGAAACAAGGCAAAAGAAGAAGAAAAAAAAAAGAATCATGTTAAATATTACTGATTATGATTCCCATGCTTATCATTATTTCTCATGGGGAGTCTTTTGTTGGTGTGAGTGATGTTTTACCACAATGGCACAGTTCTACGTTTTGTATTGAGTAATGAAGCGGAATGAGTTGATTATTTGGTTACGGTTGTACTAGCTTGGTTTTACCTCCACGTATCCAAATTTATGTTGCCCCTTCTTACCCAATTACCTCACGTCACATTACATGTAAGTCCTCGGCGCGTGTCTCAGTCCTGATTGGTTGGAATGCATATGTACGGTCGGTAGAAATCAGTTTCATGTTAGCTGCATGCATGTTCTTATAAGTCGAGTTAGATGAGTGTCTTTACTTCTTTTTATCTCATACAATTAAACTCGCCTTGTGCTTAATTTGTGTGATGAGCGACCCGTGAGAGTCCGATATATATGAGTCTTGCAAGGTCAATGGTTCAGTAGTTTAAAACATTGATTTAACTCGTTTGCACTTTACCTTTTGCTAACTTGTTATTTGTTGCATTAAATAGGTTTGGGTGGGCGATTTGTAGCTGGTAAGTTGGTCCCGCTCCACTAGTTGTTCCTAGTTACATTTATAGTTTGCTTGGGGGCAAGCAAAGTTTTGGTTTGGGGCTATTTGATGCGTGCATTTTACATATGGTTTTTACCCTATATTTACACGCTTTTATGTGTTATTTATGTGGCAACTAGCTACAAATGCCCCCGAATAGTCTACTTTGGTTTATCTTGTATTAATTACAAGAATGAGCCGGAAGGAGCATAATCGAGCCCAAACTTGTCCCGTTTGAATTAATTTTGGAGAAGGAAGAATCGGAGCCTGGATAATGTTGCCTAAGGATGCGTGAAGTGGTCTCGGAAGTCTTTTTGAGTTGATCTACGCTGATACAATGTTGTTATACTCGATCGACTAAGATTGGTTGTCAAAACCGGTCGATTGAGTAACTAGGATGTTCAAGACCTTCGATCGAGTGCTTTTGAAGAGTCTATCAATAACCGAAATACTCAGGGAGGGGGGGTGAAAAGGATTAAAAAAAAAACTTAGCCCACTTTTTCGATTTTAAGTATATAATTAATTATTTAAAGTTTATTGATTAAACTTTAACTAATCTACTAATTAACGGATTAAGACAAATCGTAAATAAAGCGAAACAAACGAAAGAGAGGAGAGAGTCACACACGATTTTTGAAGTGGTTCAGTTTCACAAATCGAAACCTACGTCCACTATTCTCGATTAATAAATTTAGTACCTTTCTACGGATTACAAATTTACTAACACAACTCGTACAACTAACCCTAGTTGTAACTCAAGTGAGTACCGTTAAATACTCGAGTGACTAATTTACACTAATAAGAAAGCACTAATGATTCTACTAAAAGTTCACGTTAATGAACGAGTAAGAAATCAATTAAGCACTATTATCTTATAACGATAACGAAAGAAAGAATGCAAAAGTTTATAAATCACATGACCTTTTTCGAAAAATAACAAAACGGTTTTGCTTTAAAACACAGTTTTTGCTTTTTGAAAATAAATCAAAGTTATGCTCAAAGGTCTTACTTTAAATTTGCAAAGTGTAGAGTATTTATAGAACAAAGGAAAGCAAGGCACACGGTTTCATCGAAATCCTAGATGCCGAAATATAAGATATGTAAACAAATCATATCTTATTTTTTCTATCCTCAAAATCGTAGGAAAAGTTAGAGAATAACTAAAAGATAATTTTATCAATTATGCTTCTATTATCTTTTCCTTAAATTTTAAGGTATAATAAGATTTTTCCATAAGAAAAATATCTTATCATGTATAACCATATCATGCTAAATATAAAAGATATGTTAAGATAATTCTAGAGAATAAAATCTTAACAATACTTATATTATTCTATTACGTTTACACGAGATCTATACGGCCCATATGCCTCGTTTTTCGTGAAAACCCTAGCTTGACATTAGGTTAGATTTAGGGTTTAAGAGTATGTAGTATTAGAAACCCTAATTAGTAATATGACTCAACTCATAAGTTGAATCAACATAATCACTAATTATAAGCTTAACATAAAACCACACTCAATATGAACATAAGCTTCCTCGTAAAATAAATACTTCTACTTAGAACATTTAAAAGAATAAAAACAGTTTTCTAAAATCAATTTAAAACCAATTTTGTCGTGTATTATATAAACTTCACATCTCAATGTTATAGCAACATTGAGTTCTTATATAAGCAATATTATAGCTGTGAGGCTATAACTTTACCAATTTAAGAAGTGCATTCTTACGTTACTATTACGAGATAACCACCTACACTATTCTAATCTTCTTAGGAGATCTTCGAATGTAGGCTTCTTCGTTATTCAAGCTTGATCAATCTTTAAATGAGCTTCATCTTCTCATGAAAGCTTGAATAATACTTCAATAACTTGTAGTATCTTGATCCTTGATTGAGGGCTTGATCATAATATGTTCTTATACACTTCCACCACAATTCTTTAATGCTTGCATTTAGTAAGTCCAATCTAATAGACTAAACAAACAATTACGCACAACGAGTATATAAAATATCAAGTACTCTTGACATCATCAAAACATAAACATATATTTATATGGTCCAACAAATTCTCCCTTTTTGATGATGGCAAGTCTCCTAAAATTGTGACTAGTATATAGTTCTCACTCAATATAATACCGTCATCTTTATAGATAAAGATTAACGCAAGATCAAACAATTACAAACAAGACCAAAACTTTAAGGACCCTAAGAGACAATTGGTTATGACAAGGAGCAAGCTTAGGTAAATGCTTACCATGGTCATTCTTTCCCCCTCTTGACATCATCGAATAGATAAGAACAAACATAAAATGACTAGAATAATATACGACGAGGCAAGAGATAAAGACGAGTAATAAAAACAAATAAACCGTAAACAACCATAAGCACTTACGAAATTATTGTATCATATAAACCAAAAGAACATGTTTTAAAGCCAAATGGGCCTAATGAAAATAACATGTTTAGAGCTACCGGGCCGAATAACAAGTAGTATGCCAAAATGGGCCAAATAAAAAGCTAGTTTATGAAGGCAAAATACACCAAAAGAAAGCAATGTAAACAGGGAAGGTCGAAAACAAGGGAGGGGCAGGATAGGATTAAGGGTGACGAATGTTGTGAGGATTGACATAGCCAGGACGAGTACGGAATTATAACGAATCAAGACGATCAAAACAAATCTGAACATGATTAGCTTGAGCGGTGAGGCCGGTCTCAAATTTGAGAATCTTCAAAGACAAAGCCTTTTTTGCCGCCAAAGTCAATGCTTGATCCGCCTTCATAACCTTCCCGTTTTTCACCAAAGTATCTCCTTGACTATTAAGAAACGAAAGACGATCAACATGGTGAAAGACTTCCTCACGGATAGTTACTAATCCCATTTCTAAAACCTTAAGCCTGGCGTTGATGTCCTCCATCCAAGCACAAACCCGAGCATCATTCACACCTCCAACAGAGGACCCCGGCTGCCCAACACTAGACACAACCGTAGCCAAAACCGTGGTGTGCTCCTCTAACTTGGCCATAATAGACCCCATAAACGCATCTAATTTTGCTTCCATAGCCGTTATCCCAACCTCATTGACACCCTTATCATTACCCTTAGAAAATACCAACTCGGGTCCTTCAAAACCCAGCCCCATCAACTTCATAACACGGTCACACATACCATCCTTTGCACTTACACCATAGCTTTCCCCACTCACAACCCGCTTAATTTCTAATAATCTCAAAATCCACATACCGTAAGGAAGATCATGAGTAGTACAATACTTCTCTTTAGTGACGGTAATGCTAGTTTGAACAATCCGATTAAGCACAAGACTATCCACCTTGTCACGTCCTCCCCTTCTCGGAACGATTGTGTCCCATACAAAGTTCAAAAAGAACTTGAGTTTGGGGGAGAGAGGACGAACCAAGACGTTGTTATTTTCGGAAGAAAGCTCACCAAAATACCACTTAATAATCAATTATTGATCATCACCCACATTAGACCATTCTTGACTTGGGTTGATCTTGGTTCCATCATGAGGAACCTTGAAAGCAGAGCAAAAGTCGGCAATGGTGACGGTGATGTCGACACCATTAACCACCGCGTAACACTCCCCCTTTACCTTTGACCGAAGCAAAGAATTGAACAACTTCAATCCGGTATGTAGGACCCGAGAACCGACTAACATCATTCCACCCTTGGAAATCAAGAAAATCCACTAAGAATTTTAAGGACGGAATATTAGACAACCAAGATTTAGGATAATACCTTCCGCCATAAATAGATTATTGTAAGACATGAGAAACCAAGCTGCTTTCGTTCTTTATCATGCGAACACGGTTTAATCAGGCTTTGGTTGCGCTCTTTAAAGGCTCTCGAAACAGAGTCCTCAAAATTCCATCCCGTATAACAACCTCGGGTTCACTATCTTCCCCAATATCGTCTGCTACAACCTTAATCTTCCCCTTATTTAACCATCTTCGTTTTCCCTCAGAGACCGAATCATCCCGGCCATGAAACAAAGTGGAAGGTGATGACGGGTGTTGGTTTGTTGGAGTGAAAGTAGAAGAAACGGGTTGATGGGATGATGGTGGTTGTGGTTGATTGCATGGTCGTGGTTGGTGTTGGTTTCGGGTGGAGGAACGAGTTTTTGCATATGGATGAGACATGGCTGAGAGAGGAATGATGATGATGGAGACGGAGACGGAGTATAAGTTTGGTAAAGTTAAAAGCAAAAAGCAAGTGGTGATATTGACCCAGGCACACAGTTTAGGGGGTAGATATAGGTGGGAATCTAGGGTAGGGTTAGACGTAGATGTTACACCAATTAGGAAACTAATTTGGTAAAAGATTTATGTATAGGTTTTTTTTTTGGTAAAAGGTAAGTATATTTTGATATAAAAAATGGGTTACATCATAATGTTTGCAAATATATACAACTGTGAGCAAAAAGAAAATAACAAAAACATCACTAGAACTTGGACAACTGAAGAAGCCAAGTTCGATCCCTAGGTGTAATAACTGACTTATTACGAGCCCAAAAACGAGAAATAACATCCTTGATGATCAGTTGAATAATCTTCCAAGGCCAAGAAACAAAGTGTTCCAACCGTGCTTTGTTCCCTGCTTTCCAAATATTATAAGTAAGACTCACATGACAAGCACATATCACACTTCTTTGTAATTTACTCCTACCACCACCTACAGAGTACCATTGGCTCAGAGAATCAGGTGGGAATTTGACACCAAGAGTAATCTGCAACACCACCACACATTTCTGACTGAAATTCATGTATAGGTTTGGAACACAAAGAATAGACGTATATGGCAAATATGTCGCATAAGGACATTGGAAATAAATAATTTTGGTAGAAAAATAATATGGAAAATAAATTTGGATAGAAATTGGTGAATACAAGATTTGGTGTATCTTATTTTGTTAAGAGAATAAGTTTGTATGAACCATAATGACTTAGATGCAGATAGAATATATACGATAAATAAATTTCTATAAAACGAAAATATTCATGCAACTGAATATACGGACACAGTCATACAATCTTATCTCATACTAATCAATCATTGAGAGATTAAACATTTATAGAAGCTTAGGTACCACCAATTAAACCAATTTCCAACCGTAAAGTCTCAAAACGTCCTCTAGCTAAAGGTTTTGTCAAAATGTCTGCCCATTGTTTCTCAGTACTACAAAATTCGAGTTTTATATTCCTTTTTTCAACCTGGTCACGTATAAAATGGTGTCTAATTTCAATGTGTTTAGTACGCGAGTGCTGCGCGGGGTTTTTGGAAATTATAATAGCACTCGTATTATCTTATAAAATAGGAATACAACCTACGTTAACACCATAATCACATAACTGTTGCTTAAGCCATAATAATTGAGTACATACCAGTCCTGCTGAAATATATTCGGCTTCTGCTATTAAAAGGGCAACTGAATTCTGCTTCTTTGAACCCCAAGTAATAATGCAAGGTCCAATAAATGTGGAAACACTTGACGTACTTTTCCTTCTAAGGAACATCCTGCGTAATCGACATCTGAATATCCGACAAGATCGAAATGGCATTTCATAGGATACCATAGATAAAGTTTCGACGTCCTAATAAGGTATCGTAAGATTCTTTTTACGGCCGTCATATGCGATTCTTTGGGAGAAGATTGATATCTCGCGTAAACGCATACACTAAACATGATATCCGGTTTACTTGCAGTTAAATATAGCAATGACCCAATCATTCCTCGGTAAGTTGTTTCATCAACAGACTTACCATCTTTATCTAAAGTCAATTTCTTGTCTACGACCATTAGAGTAGACATAGCATGGGAATTTTCCATTCCGAACTTTCTAATTATCTCCTTAATATATTTTTGTTGATGAATCTTGATGCCTTCCTCAGTTTGTTGAATTTGTAGACCTAGGAATAATTTCAATTCTCCCATAATACTCATCTCAAATTCAGAAATCATCAACTCCGAAAAATACTTGCATAGATTACGGTTAGTTGACCCAAAAATAATATCATCGACGTAGACTTGAACAACCAAAAGATCAGATTCCTCGATTTTTAGGAATAATGTTTTATCTACGGATCCTCTCTTAAATCCACTGTCGAGTAGAAATCTCGATAATCTGTCATACCAGGCCCTTGGTGCTTGCTTCAATCCATACAAGGCCTTGTCTAATTTAAAGACATGTCTTTAAATTTGTTATCCATAAATCCAGGAGGTTGTTCTACGAAGACTTCTTCTTGTAAATACCCATTTAGAAACGTTGTCTTGACGTCCATTTGGAAGAGCTTCATTCCTTTATGAGCTGCGAATGCTATCAGAAGTCTAATAGCTTCAAGACAAGCCACGGGTGCAAAGGTCTCGTCATAATCTATTCCTTCTTGTTGATTATAACCTTGTACCACCAATCTTGCCTTATTTCGAACTATGACCCCGGTATCATCTACTTTATTTCTAAACACCCATCTGGCTCCAATTACAGATCGATCCTTGGGTCTAGGAACTAAGTGTCAAACTTTGTCCCGTTCAAATTGTTGAAGCTCTTCTTACATAACTATAATCCAAGCTGATTCTGCGAGAGCTTCCTTAATATTCGTTGGTTCAATTGTTGATAGAAACGAATAGAAAGAGCAGAAATTGTTCAAGGATCGTCGCGTTTGAATACCCTTTTTAATATTACCAAGAATGATTTCCATAGGGTGTGAACTCTTGTATTTCCATTTTGTTGAAGTACTTGGTTCTTCAGCATTTAAACTTGATCCAACTTTATTTGACTCAAAGTTTGAGGTTGTTCCCCCTGAATCCAATCCTGGTGTTGTAGTTGAGTCAGGTATAACTTCAGACTCATTACCTTGATTTGGATTCAATGTTATAGTAGCATCATCTATAACATTGGGTTGAGAATCCTTATCTTGAGACAAAGTTATAGTATCATCAACAATAACTTTAGTTTTCTTCTTTTTGTCATTTGAAGAATGATCAAGCTCATCATTTGTTCCTTAAATCTCCTTGTCCTCAATTTCCATTTCTGGAGGATCATTTCTGGAAAGACGAAAGTCAGGTTCATCCATGTCTTCTTCCTCATCCTGTAAGGGCTTATCAAACACATTATCTTTATCAAAAATAACATGAATAATTTCTTCAATACAGAGTGTTCTTTTATTGAAGACCTTATAAGCCTTGATATGATCCGAATAACCTATAAAAATAGCCACATCACTTCTAGGGTCGAACTTACTTAACCTATTTTTGCCATTGTTATGAACAAAACACTTACTCCCAAAACAACGAAGATGAGAGATATTAGGTTTACGACCTCTTACAAGTTCATAAGGGGTTTTATTTAAGATAGGTCTTATCATAGCACGGTTATGAATATAACATGAAGTACTAATGGCTTCAGCCAAAAAATTACGAGGTAGACCACTGTACAAAAGCATTGTACGAGCCATATCTTCTAGTGTTCTATTCATACGTACAACAACACCGTTTTGTTGAGGAGTTCGTGGTGCAGAAAAGTTATACCCTATACCATTAACTCTATAATATTCTATAAAGGCTTGATTATCAAATTCGGTGCCATGATCCGTACGAATAGAGACAAGGTTAGTGTTATATTTATTTTGAACAAGTTTCATAAGACAAACAAACTCATCAAAAGTCTCATCTTTTGAATGAAGAAAGATAGGCCATACATACCTTGAGTAGTCATCTACGAGGACAAAGACATACCTGGATCCTCCTCTACTTCTTACCTTCATGGGACCACATAAGTCCATGTGTATCCAAGGCTTGATTCGTGCTTACTACTCTTTTAGGTTTGAAGGATGACCTTACATGCTTGCAACGAGCACAAGTGTCACACATCTTCTCTTGATCGAACCTGATTTTAGGTAGTCCCTTAACCAAGTCCCATCTCTTGAGTTTATTCAAAATAGGTGAACTAATGTGACCAAAACGTTTGTGCCACAAGAAAGGATCATAAAGTGTTACTTTCATGCACGAAAAGGAATTAGTAGGCACATCATTTAAATCAACCATATAAATGTTTCTTTTCCTATGGCCTTCAAGAATTACACTACTAGTACCTTCAATTATAATGCGACAAAAATCTGAGTGAAACACAACCTTGTTACCTTTGTCACAAAGTTGTGATATGCTGAGTAGATTATGCTTGAGACCATCCACTAGATAAACATCACTGATTGCATGGGATTTAAAGATTCCAATTTTGCCCACACCAATCACTTTACCCTTCTTGTTGTCCCCAAAAGTCACCTTTCCTCCATTGTAAGGTTTGAGTGAAAGAATTAAATTCTCATCTCCAATCATGTGTCTTGAGCATCCACTGTCAAGATACCATTGGTTATTTTCTTTCACCATTATCTGCAAAAGGATTAGATACAGTTTTTAGGTACCTAAGCTAAATTGGGTCCTTTACGGTTAGCTACTTTATACACTAAATCCTTTCGTACCCAAACTTGTCTAACAATTGTACTTCTAAACTTTGGGTAGTTTTGTCTAGGAGGAGTTCTAGGTCTAGGAGACTCCTTAGGTCTCACATATCTAGTCTCCTTGTATTTTGGTCTATTTTGTTTGGGTTGACATGGAGTTTGTGAAGTGCTAGACTTTTTGGTGAAGTCAAGAGTCATGTCGTAGAACCAACGAAAGTTATTATTCCTCTCTTCGTTAGGTTCATCTACAGGGGATTCATTATCCTCGACTGTTGTGTCAACCGTCATAACAAATTCGGCATTTTTTCGTATATCATAAACATGTTTGACACAATTGTCTTGGATGTGACCCGTATGACCATAATAATTGCAAATCAGGAATTCGGGAAGATCAGCATATTTTCTTTTTCTGAAATCATGATCAGAAGGTGTTGATTTTCATTTAGAATGATCTCTACGGCTGTAGCACTCATGTCCTAAACCCATGTTCATATTATTGTCAGATTGTTCGGTTAAGAAGTTTAGGACTTTGGTGCTACCTTCCCATTTGTCATGGACTTTCCTTGCGTGTAGGAGTAAGTCCTTTAGAGTTTTAATTTCCTCAAGAAATTTCGTGTGATCTACGTCATTATCCTTCTTGAAATTGTCACGAAAGTCTTGGAACCTTTTGTTAAGAATAAATACAACATCTGAGTATTGTTTTTTAACATTGATCATGTCAGTTTTAGATTCTTTCAACTGCTTTGTGAGAGAATCTATTTTTTTCTTTTGATCTAAAATCACTGCTTCATTAGATGTGGCTTTAGACTCTAAATGTTCTTTGGCTTTTCTAAGTTCTAAAGTTATAGCTTCATTAGCTATAACTTTGGCTTGAAGGTGCTTAATATTAAGCTTTAGGTCTGAGGTTATAGCTTCATTAGGTATAACTTTAGACTCCAATTCCTTCTTCTCAGCATTAGCAGTATCTAATGTTGTAGCTTTATCAGCTATAAATTTAGATTTCAACTTCTTATCTTTTGCCTTTAGAATATGATTCTCCTCAGCAACATCAAGAATCTGTTCTTTTAGATCCTTTATTTCCATATCTTGTTCATGACATTTGTCGAGGGATTGCTTAAAGAATTCAACTAGGGCATTTCTAGATAGTTTCTTAACGCGTTTTTTGAGTTCAAGATAACTAACCTCATCATCGTCATCTTCATCTAATTCTCCTAGAAAGCACTAATTTGAGTGAGAATCCGTGCTATGATCGTCGCTGTCAGAGATAATGTCAAAACTGACGCTGCTGAGACAAAGATTTGCTACTTCGTCATCTTCAGATCCATCATCATCTTCTGAGTCAAGATCTCCCGAACACGAAGCCATCATTACTTGCTTGAACTCCTTCTTTGTCTTCTCACGTTTTGTCTTGTCTTTAATTTTCTCCCATGTGGGACAATCCTTGATCATATGATCAGATTTCCCACACTTGAAGCAACCTCTATTGGCAAATGACGATTTAGACTCTGTTGTTTTCTTATTAAAAGACTTGTTGTTATTAGCAGTAGACTTTGTTTGCTTGTTTCGAAAGATTCTATTTTTAAAACGACGAGCAAACAATACGGTCTCATCTTCTATGTCGGAGCTGACATCCTCGCTTTTCAAAGCCATGTTTTTACCTCTACTCGGTTCTGCTTCATCAGCATTTAGAGTAAGTTCATGGGCCATGAGGGCACCAATGAGTTCTTGATAAGATAGGTTCACAAGATCTATCGATCCCTCCATTGCAGTGACCTTGGTGCGTCACTTTTTAGTTTTGCTCCTAAGAACCTTTCTTGCAATGTCCTCGGTATCGGATTTTCTTCCTAGGTTATTCAATTCATTTATGATCTTTGAAAAATGTGCGGACATACTATCCCAGGACTCATTTGGCTCCATACTGAATAGCTCATATTTCTGTATTAACAGATCTATGCGGTGCTTCATAACAATGGAAGTATCTTCATAAGCTAGTTCAAGGCCGTCCCATATTTCCTTGGCCGTTGAGCAAGAAGAGAATCTATCAAATTCTGTAGTAGTCATACCATTCTGCAATAGGCTTATTGCTTTAGAATACTTTTCGGCCTTCTTGTAGTTAGCCACGAGATAATCCTCTTCCTTTTTCTCGTAGGTAATGCCTTCAGTGGATGCAACCAAACTTTTATGCGGTCCGTTTTGGATAATCCTCCAGCACTCCCAATCATGACCCTTAACATAGTGATTCATCATGTTCTTCCATAAACCATAATTTTTCCTATCAACTTGAGGTATTTGGAATCCATTTATCATGTGATAGGCAGCGGAATATAAAACGATAAGATAAATAAAGATAGACAGATCAGCCTCTTTGCGGATAGGCAATCAAGAGCATGAGGCTCTGATACCAACTGAAGAGTCTATCAATAGTCGAAATACTCAAGAGCGGGGGTGAATTGAGGATTAAAAAAACAACTTAGCCCACTTTTTCGATTGTAAGTATATAATTAATTATTTAAATTTTATTGATTAAACTTTAACTAATCAACTAATTAACGGATTAAGACAAAGCGTAAATAAAGCGAAACAAACAAAAGAGAAGAGAGAGAAACACAAGATTTTTGAAGTGGTTCAGTTTCACAAATCGAAACCTACGTCCACTATTCTCGATTAAAAAATTTAGTACCTTTCTACGGATTACAAATTTACTAACCCAACCCGTATAACTAACCCTATTTGTAACCAAGTGAGTACCGTTAAATACTCGAGTGACTAACTTACGCTAATAAGAAAGCACTAATGATTCTACTAAAAGTTCACGTTAATGAATGAGTAAGAAATCAATTAAGTACTATTATCTTATAACGATAACGAAAGAACGAATGCACAAGTTATAAATCACACGACCTTTTTCAAAAAATAACAAAACGGTTTTGCTTTAAAACACGTGTTTTTGCTTTTTGAAAATAAATAAAAGTTATGCTCAAAGGTCTTACTTTAAATTTGCAAAGTGTAGAGTATTTATAGAACAAAAGAAAGCAAAGCACACGGTTTCATCGAACCCCTAGATGGCCGAAATATAAGATATCTAAACAAATCATATCTTATTATTTCTATCCTTCAAATCATAGGAAATGATAGAGAATAACTAAAAGACAATATTATCAATTATTCTTCTATTATCTTTTTCTTAAATATTAAGATATGATAAGATTTTTCCATAACAAAAATATCTTATCAAATATAACCATATCATGCGAAATATAAAATATATGTTAAGATAATTCTAGAGAATAAAATCTTAACAATACTTATTTTATATTATTAGGTTTACACGAGATCTATACGGCTCATAGGCCTCATTTTACGTGAAAACCCTAGCTTGACATTAGGTTAGATTTAGGGTTTAAGAGTGTGTAGTATTAGAAACCCTAATTAGTAATATGACTCAACTCATAAGTTGAATCAATATAATCACTAACTATAAGCTTAACATAAAACCACACTCAATATGAACATAAGCTTCCTCGTAAAATAAATACTTCTACTAAGATCGAACATTTAAAAGAATAAAAACAGTTTTCTAAAAACAATTTAAAACCAATTTCGTCGTGTATTATCTAAACTTCACATCTCAATGTTATAGCAATATTGAGTTCTTATATAAGCAATATTATAGCTGTGAGGCTATAACTTTACCAATCTAAGAAATGCATTCTTACGTTACCATTACGAGATAACCACCTACACTATTCTAATCTTCTTAGGAGGTCTTCGTGTGGGAATTAATCTGTATACTTCCCTTAAAATGAACGATTATAACGAATTTAATGATGACGATCACTAGTCATAAATTAAAATACATAAACAAAAGTAAAGGATTCAGAATTAACCTTCGGTCCTAGCAAATACGGCCTAAGAACAATAAAAAAAATAGATATCCTCCTATCAGTTGCACCCAAGATGCTCCGAGAAATGCCCTTGATTTTGCTAGAATCGATCCAAAAATTAAAATAATTTTTAGGTTTTCTTTGTGTTTTTCCGATGAGAGAGGAGGCAAAAATGAAAAATGAATTAGGTCAGAAAATCCTCTCCCTCACTCACCTATAAACCGTGTATAGGAATGAATTAGGGTAGGCTTTTCTTTTCTATTTTTCTCGGCCCCTAACCGAAATAAGGAGTATTATTTCATTAATTTTGGTTATTCCAAAAATGTATAAAATGTGTTAAATTGTCATCTAGTGAGGATCGAACCCATGACCTCTTGGTTTGTGTACCCTCACTATTACCACTATGACACATTCAACTTGTTGATATTAAATATAACTGATTACATTTAATCACGAATTAACAGGTTAATTAGTCCAAGCTAACATTACATACATTTAATTAAATATAACTTATTATATTTAATTTATTTAATTCTGATTAATTCGTCTCAACTAATATTATTTAATCTTCATTAAATAATTGTCTCATCAACACATTAACTAAATGTTTAGTCATATTAGGCATCAATGTGATCATATTTCTATAACCACATCTCTCAAACACATTCTATAGGTGTGACCTTTAGGGACCAATTGATCACCGCCATCTGTATGATAATAACGTCAAACTTTCTAGCAAGCCAACCGTTATTAGGTAAACGTTAATCAACTGATTAAATATACGAAGTATACCCTTGTGAACCTGTAAGATATTTACAAATGTTATCACACTAATTTGTGGAGGACACAAGCTCCAACAAACTCCCACTTGTCCTCACAAGTGTCTGTGCGATAACCGATTCTCATATCCTAAAATTTCTCCCACTCAATGTAAATCAATTTGCAAATGCGCATTCACAAAGGTCGTATTTTACAAGAAATCATTATCAAGAGTGGTTTCCTCGACTAGAGAATAACTTAACTGATAAACGAATCAACATTCGAGCATGGCCATGCATTTCAGTTACAACTCCTCGAGTGGCCCTGAGAAATAACTATACCTGATAAGGGTTGGATATTTTCCTCAACTCGAATCCTGCAGATGTAAGCACAGTATGAAATGACCCAGAAAAAATCTACTTAGCCTCCAATTACGGCATCACCGTGAGAAAGAAACCAAAGTCACCCAAAATCGCCTTAATCTCAAGAGACAGTCGATAGTCAAAAGAATCGACTCTAGGAACACAATGGATGTCCTATCCAAGACCTGGCACCGAATGTTATTAAACATTTAGGACTCCATTACATTGTCACAAAAAAGTTGTCCTACGAGGTATCGTTATAATCTCGCATCTGTGATCGATCAGTCAACCGTTTGACTTATGGCTCGTTGAACCCACCATCAATCGACTGCATAATATAATAGCCGGAGTTATCAGCTCACATTGGCGATTACGGACCAAAACAAATATAATGTAATTCAGTTCACTTTGTGGCATTCAATGTTGTCATTACAATCCACATGAAAAACAAAATATTATATATAAAACGATGAAGTTATAAATAGTATATATGAAAAAGATAATGTATCAAATCTATAATCAAGTACTACAACTCAGGAACGCGTTTAATTCCCATGGAATTAACGTGCCCTATATGCTTATCATAATTCAACAGTTTAGTGAAAGGATCCGCGATGTTATCATCCGTCGCAATCTTGTCTATCACTATCTCCTCTTGCTCCACATAATCACGGATCAGGTGAGCTTTCTGATGTGCATGTCTAGATTTGTTGCTAGACTTTGGCTCCTTAGCCTGGAAGATGGCACCTCTATTGTCACAATAGATGGTGATCGGGTCATTCGAACTAGGAACTACCGTAAGTCCTTGTAAGAAATGACGCATCCATATCGCTTCCTTTGCTGCCTCCGAAGCGGCATAGTAGTCGGATTCAGTAGTAGAATCTGTTACAACACTCTGTTTGGAACTCTTCCAGCTGACCGCAACACCATTAAGAGTGAAGACGAACCCGGACTGAGATTTTGAATCATCTCGATCCGTTTGGAAGCTAGCATCTGCGTAACCGATTGCGCATAACTTAGAATCGCCTCCATAAGCAATACTCATTCCTTAGTCCTCCGTAGGTACTTGAGGATGTTTTTAACAGCTACCCAGTGTGTTTCACCTGGAGTCTTTTGGTACCGACTCGTCATACTCAATGCATATGCCACGTCTGGACGTGTGCATATCATGGCATACATGATCGATCCTATTGCAGATGCATAAGGAACACGACTCATGCGCTCAATCCCTTCAGCGTCGTGGGTGATCGAGACTTGCTCAACCGCATCCCGGTCGTCATTGGAAGGTTCCCCTTCTTGGAGTTGGTCATGCTGAACTTCTCAAGAATCTTATCCAAATAAGACTCCTGACTAAGTGATAACGTCCGTCGTGATCTATCTCGGTAGATACGGATTCCCAAAATGCGCTGTGCCTCACCCAGATCTTT
Organism: Silene latifolia; assembly: GCF_048544455.1. Classification (NCBI taxonomy): domain Eukaryota; kingdom Viridiplantae; phylum Streptophyta; class Magnoliopsida; order Caryophyllales; family Caryophyllaceae; genus Silene; species Silene latifolia. The sequence goes on from NC_133538.1 coordinate 141,702,050, forward strand.
CATCTGGAAATGGTTCTTCAACCATTCTTTAACGGAAGATAGGAGAGGAATGTCATTCCCAATCAAGAGTATGTCATCGACATACAATATCAAGAATACAATCTTGCTCCCACTCGACTTGATATATAAGCATGGTTCTTCGACCGATCGAGTGAAACCATACTCTTTTATCACCTGGTCGAAACGATGATTCCAACTCCGAGAAGCTTGCTTAAGTCCATAAATGGAACGCTTAAGCTTGCATACTTTCTTAAGATGTTCAGGATCTATGAAACCTTCGGGTTGCACCATGTACAACTCTTCCTCCAAATAACCGTTTAAGAAAGCGGTTTTCACATCCATTTGCCAAATTTCATAATCATGAAATGCGGCTATCGCTAAGATTATCCGAATGGAACGTAGCATGACTACAGGTGCAAAAATCTCATCATAATGCAATCCGTGCACTTGAGTGAAACCTTTTGCCACAATTCATGCCTTATAGGTATCTGTCAGTTTTGCGCGTCTACGTAACGCTTTATTTTGTAAAGCCATTTGCACTGTAGAGGTTTTACCTTATTAGGTAAATCAACTAGATCCCATACGTCATTCTCATACATGGAGTCCATCTCGGATTGCATGGCTTCGAGCCATAGCTTTGAGTCGGAACAGGTCACAACACCTTTATAGGTAACGGGTTCATTACTCTCTAGGAGTAAAACGTCATTCTCCTCGACCATACCAATGTATCTGTCCAGAGGATGAGAGACTCTACCCGACCTCCTAGGTTCCTCAGGAATATTAACCGTATCAATAGTTGGAGGAACAACTTCCTCCATCCGTTCCTCGGTTGTTGGTTCTGGAATCTCCGACAGCTCGAAGGTTCTATTACTTGTCTTTTTCTCGAGAAATTCTTTCTCTAAGAACGTCGCACTAGCCGCAACAAAAACTCGATGTTCGGTAGGCGAATAGAAGTAATGACCAAATGTTCCTTTTGGATAACCTATAAAGTATGTCTTGACCGATCGCGGGCCGAGCTTATCCTCGTGTCTCCACTTGACATAAGCCTCGTAACCCCAAACCCGAATAAAGGACAAGTTAGGGACCGTTACCTTCCACATTTCATATGGAGTCTTGTCGACAGCTTTAGACGGACTTCGGTTAAGTATAAGAGCAGCTGACAAAAGAGCAAAACCCCATAATGAATCAGGCACTACCGTGTGACTCATCATGGATCGAACCATATCAAGTAAGGTTCGATTTCTCCGTTTGGACACACCATTTAATTGAGGTGTTCCAGGTGGAGTTAACTGCAGAACGATTCCACAGTCTTTCAGGTGTTGATCAAACTCATTTGAAAGATATTCGCCACTCCGATCTGAACGGAGTGCTTTAATCTTTCTACCCAGTTGGTTTTGTACCCTGTTCTGGTATTCCTTGAATTTCTAAAATGACTCACTTTTATGCTTCATTAAGTAGACATATCCGTATCTACTCAAATCGTCCGTGAAAGTGATAAAATATCTATAGCCATCTCTAGCGATAATTGACATAGGTCCACATACGTCCGTATGTATGAGTCCTAATAGGTGACTAGCGCGCATTCCAATACCTTTGAAGGAAATTTGAGTTATCTTGCCAATGAGACATGATTCACACGTGCCATATGTAGAAAAATCGAATGCGGGAATAGTCCCATTATCGACGAGTTTCTTCACGCGTTTCTCATTTATGTGTCCCATTCGACAATGCCATAGATAGGTTTGATCTTTGTCACCAACCTTTATTTTATTATTATTCACGTGTAATACTTCTGTAGTTTGGTCTAAGATATAAATTCCATTCATGGAAACTGCTTTGCCATAAATCATTTAATTGAAAGAGAAATAATGTTCTTAGACAAACTGGGTACATAGTAAAATTTATTTAAAAATAACTAAAAACCACTAGGGAGTTGGATTACATATGTTCCCTTCGAGACAGCAGCAACTAGTCTCACCGGGCCCACTCTTACCGTTTCCTGGCTTTTTAAACTTTGGCTTACCTACAGCTAGGTCGCCATGAGCCTTGCCCTTACCTTTACCCTTGGTGTGAATCGTGAGAACATCCTGCTTCATGCTCCCACTCAATTTCATATCCTTCTCGGTCTGTAAGAGAAGGGAGTGTAGCTCATGAGGACTCTTTTTCAAGTCATTCATGTAATAGTTCGCCCTGAAAAGGGCAAAACCATCGTGAAGAGAATGAAGCATTCGGTCAATGACAATGCTCTCACTGATTTTACAATTCAGTGCCTCCGACTTCTCGACATTCTCGATCATGTGAAGAATGTGTGGGCTAACCGGTTGGCCCTTCTGGAGTTTCGCATCAAAGAAGCGACAGGTATGCTCATATGTAACGATTCTCGGTGCTTTTGAGAACTCGTTAGTGAGCGTAGTGAAAATCTTGTTTGCACTTTGGGCAATGAAGCGTCTCTGCAAATTGGTTTCCATTGCAAAGATGAGTACGTTCTTTATCGCACCCGCTTCCATAACGAAATCACTATAAGCGAGTGTCTCGTTGACTCCTGCATTGGGGCCTGGGTTGACCGGTATTGGCTCAGTTAAGTACTTGAGCTTACCGTCAGCAATGGCAGCATTCCGTAGTGCCGCCTCCCAGTCCGCAAAGTTGGACCCATCATTTTTCAGACGTGTGAACTGATTCATCTTGTCCATGAATACTTTCATCCAGGACGCGCGATCAAGTGTGGCACTAGGCATTGGGATTGCGTTATTTCCAGCCATTTCGTTGTAACAGTATTATGAAAAATAATCGTGTTCTACACTGCGAGAAGAAGAATAAAACTAATAAGCATGTGCATCGTTTATATTTTTAAGTCTAATGAACTACTGTCATAACGCGAAGACTCAAAACATTTATACAATTGACCTCCCTCAAGAATTATATAAATGATCCCAAGACCCAATTCTCTGTAAATTGATAAGCTAACCTTTTAGCTAATTCTACCGTTAGAATTCTTGGTCGATAAATTTCCGTAAATTCTATCTTTAGTCCATCATAATCACGCGAAACTCTTCGGACTATGATGTTGAGATAAACTAAGTCAACACAACTACTTACCCAACGTAGAAGGGGTCATATTATGCCTACCGACGAAGAAGGGATTCATAGTTGTTTGCCCTTATAAAGACCAATCTCAATTTCCGTTTTAGAGGAAGATTCCATCAACTTTATTTTAAATCATTTTAAGTGAACTAATATCTAGCATGCGAGAATGAATAAACTAAGGTCATGGCTTAAAGACAGTGACATCTGTATGTCCATGAAAACTAACATACAACCTATATGAGTCAATTTTCATGCATTTTATTAGTAGGTGGTTTGGTTTTAGGCGGAATATGATGCATAAACTAACATGTGAATGAAAAGCAATAAGAATGAAAAACGTAAAAACAGTAAAAGTCAAGTCCTAATGTGGCCTATCCTATCAAAATGGACAATAAATACAAGTTTGGAATCCTCCTTGGACTCGAGAAGCTTGTCTTGATGTTCCATCTTGATCCATGTAGCGGGAGTGAGTTTCAATCTCCATCTTTAGTCTTCTTTTGAAAATTACAATAAATAAAATTTACATAATGAACCTATTTATTACATTCTAATTTCAAAACCCAAAAATTAAAGAAAAATAAAGGAGATTCGAGATCTCATAATTACATTAAAAATTATGTTTCCTTCATTACGAAAACATAATTTGACTAAGGCCACACTAAGTATTACAAATTACAACCGATTGCTAAAATAAATACGTAAATAAATTCATTCAATCGATTCATTCAACAAAAATAAAATATAATGCATCAACTAAAATAAATTAAACATACATGACACAATTCCTTAATTATGTTGATTAATTTATCCAAACCACCTATTTAAATCAAATTAAGTGACAATTCCTCAATTAATCACATTAATTTCAATCTTAATCCATATTAAACTTATAATATGAATTCAATCCGTCAAAATTTTAAACTGCTTTAAAATAATTCGGTATCTTTTAATTGTGAACCGTTTCTTAATAACTAATTGGCCAAAATCAAAACAAAAACAAAATCCGTTTTTTTATTTGGTCTCGGCATAAACAAAAAAAACAAAACAAGCATGTTTCTTATTTTCTACACGGTTTTCTCTGTAAAAACCGAAACAAAAATTTTTTTTTTTTTAAATTCTGTCCCCTGTGAACAGCAGCACGTGAACAGTAACAACAAATTTTTTTTTTTTCGGATGCTTTTCCAAAACGGCATAGACAAAACAACCGCAAAAAAACTTTAATCGGTTTTTCTTAGAAAAACCGTGAGCAAAAAAAAAACAGCAAATTTTTTTTTTTTAATACTGTTCATCCGTGAACAGTACAGAAACAGAAAAAAAAATTTCACGGTTTTTAAATTAGGACCCTAATGCCTTTTTAATTTCAACTTAATCTGCATTAAATCAAACATGACGATTCCATTTATGTTTTAACTTAATCTGCATCAAATCAAACATCTACCAATTCTTCATATGATAATTTTAACTGATTAAAACAACATTATGAAAAATAAAAATGGAAATCTCGCATCAAAAAGAACAAACACCGGCTGCAAACATTTTTTTTTTCAATCGGCATTAACAAAAAAAAAAAAAAAACAGCCGTGCCCTAATTTTTTTCGGAAACCCTAAAAGTTTACATACAATTTTTATGAAAATCATCAAAATTAAAATTCGTGGCCTTTGCTCTGATACCACTTGTGGGAAATAATCTGTATACTTCCCTTAAAATGAAGGATTATAACGAATTTAATGATGACGATCACTAGTCATAAATTAAAATACATAAACAAAAGTAAAGGATTCAGAATTAACCTTCGGTCCTAGCAAATACGGCCTAAGAACAATAAAAAAATAGATATTCTCCTATCAGTTGCACCCAAGATGCTCCGAGAAATGCCCTTGATTTTGCTAGAATCGATCCAAAAATTAAAATAATTTTTAGGTTTTCTTTGTGTTTTTCCGATGAGAGAGGAAGCAAAAATGAAAAATGAATTAGGTCAGAAAATCCTCTCCCTCACTCACCTATAAACCGTGTATAGGAATGAATTAGGGTAGGCTTTTCCTTTCTATTTTTCTCGGCCCATAACCGAAATAAGGAGTATTCTTTCCTTATTTTTGGTTATTCCAAAAATGTATAAAATGTGTTAAATTGTCATCTAGTGAGGATCGAACCCATGACCTCTTGGTTTGTGTACCCTCACTATTACCACTATGACACATTCAACTTGTTGATATTAAATATAACCGATTACATTTAATTACGAATTAACAGGTTAATTCGTCCAAGCTAACATTACATAAATTTAATTAAATTTAACTTATTATATTTAATTTACTTAATTCACGATTAATTGTCTCAACTAATATTATTTAATCTTCATTAAATAATTGTCTCATCAACACATTGACTAACTGTTTAGTCATATTAGGCATCAATGTGATCATATTTCTATAACCACATCTCTCAAACACATCCTATAGGTGTGACCTTTAGGACCAGGTTGATCACCGCTTATATCCGTATGATAATAACGTCAAACTTTCTAGCAAGCCAACCGTTATTAGGTAAACGTAAATCAACTGATTAAATATACGAAGTATACCCTTGTGAACCTGTAAGAGATTTACAAATGTTATCACACTAATTTGTGGAGGACACAAGCTCCAACACTTCGAATGTAGGCTTCTTCGTTATTCAAGCTTGATCAATTTTTAAATGAGCTTCATCTTCTCATGAAAGCTTGAATAATACTTCAATAGCTTGTAGTATCTTGATCCTTGATTGAGTGCTTGATCATAATATGTTCTTATACACTTCCACCACAATTCTTTAATGCTTGCATTTTGTAAGTCCAATCTAAAAGACTAAACAAATAATTACGCGCAACGGGTATATAAAATATAGAGTACTCTTGACATCATCAAAACAAAAACATATATTTATATGGTCCAACATCTTTAATCTGCTCGATCTAGCGGGGTGCTTTCTTTGTTCCTCGATCAAGTATTCATTGTACTCGATCGAGATGTTTGCCATTTACAGTTAGTTTGATTCTACTCGATCGAGAGGTTTCAGCTTTTACGTAATCTTTTAATGTATCTTTTGGGATATTTTGGATCTATCTTAGATTAAAAAAGGGAGGACGACAGTCATCTTTTCTCTCTCTCTCTCTCTTTCTCTCTCTCTCTCTCTCATCTCCTCTCTTGGCACTTTACTCCTTAGACCTAAATTCTCGATTTCTTGGAATTCTCTTTGTTTTGGTATCTTTGATCTCTAATTTGATTTATTATTATTGCAATTATTATTCTTGTTCTATTCATCTCCTTTCTCTTTCGTTCTTTCTCCTGTTTTGTTTAGCAATTTATCACCATGTTCAATTTATTGGTTTCGTTTGTGGTTATTGGTTCCTTAATGATTATGCATAGCTAATTCTTCTATGCTAGGACATAGGGAGCCATGGTAATTAGGGAGATTATGAATAGGTGACTAGGGTTTGGCATAATTTGGGTTTGTGTTGTTAATCATTGCATTTAATAGCGATTAGTTGCTTGAGTCGACGCATTTAGCTAATTGATTTGGTACACCTTGACCTAGATCGAGAGATTGGAAGGGGTAAGGCTTGCAATGAACATTAGGGCATTCAAATGAGGGTGAAATCTAAGTTAGTAATGTTTTAGGGCGAATAGCGGACCGAGAGGACCTTTTCATTACCCTGTAGCCTGAGTTTATGCTGACCTAAGACCCTAGATTGGACTCCTAGAAAACCATGGTGAACCGACTGTCCTAGCTATTTCTCCCTATTTGTCAATTTCCTTAAAGTTTAGCCATTGCTTCCTCTCTTCTCTCTTCCTTTATATCTTCGTAGTTTAGAACCAAAATAATCAAAACCCCAAGAAACGGTTACTAAGACAGACTCAATTCTAAGTCTTTTATTAACATCGAGCCTCTCATACATCAATTCGCGCCCTTGCCTCTTCATTACAAATCTAAGCAATAATATAATCAACAAACGTCATACCAACAAATAAATAACATTCTTTAATTAATAAGTGTATTGCGGCTGTGTAATGGGTAGAAAACTTGGGGTTTTGTTTTTTAAAAGAGAAGTGTGGGACAAGGAGTGGGGAGTTGGATTGGATACACCGCTAGCTGTAAAAGTTGATGTTAATATTGAAATAAGATAAATAATTTATTTTAAACTATTGAAAAGTTATCTAATTAAATCGGTGAATTTTTTTTGTAGTATATTAAATTAAGACAGAGAATGCTATTTAATTAAAAAAAATTGTTGTAGTTTTAGATTTTTTATTTGTAGTATATTAAATTAAGATAGAAAAATTTGTTGTAGTTTTAGCTGTACGACACGGCTACACCATGCCCTATGGAGTGTTTCATTAAAAAAACAACTGACCATATCACAACACTCATATGATCAATTTAGAACAGAATTCCTAACCAATACGCAACTGACCTGAATAACATATATACATAAAATCACATCAAGAAAGAACAAAAGGAGAATCAAACTGACCTGAATAAGATATATCACGTAATTAGCTGAAATATACCAAGCTGTGAGCCTCTACATACCAGAAAAAACCCAAACCTAAACCTGCTCATCAACAAAAATCAACCAAATCAGTAAATCAACCAAACTGATTTCCAACAGTGATCTTAGGTTAGGGGATAGACAACAGAAGACAATTCTTCACAGTTGCGGATGGCCTGTTATCAAAAACTTCAATATCGAACTACAAACTGAAATTTGGACAACTGAAAGTCATAGGACATTAAATGATAATTTCATAAACTTATATTGTGAGTGCTTAAAAAGAAGACCTAGTAATGAAAGAAATTAAAACAAGTATCTACTTTGGGAGATGATGAAGAAGAACAAGACTGTAGAATTGTGAATTATCTACATCTTACTGTGTTGCCTATTGTTACAGTTTTTATCACTTCTATACAATAAAATAAAAAAGTCTACATTATATTCCTCTCCATTTAGGATGTAATTAATGACATATTTGGAAAGAGTCAATAAACAAGGTAAATTGAAAAACTCCAAACGCAAATATTGTAGTTCTGCAGTGCATGTATTTTATGTAAGACGATTCCGCCATATATTAATGATTCGTGCACAAGGGAACATCCATGAGCAAGAGTAATAACCATGGATGAAAGTTATTGCCACCAAGATACGAGAAACAGGACACACAGATAAAGTTAGCCTACTTTAACAAGTATAGACACAAGATAAAGACTTTCAGACTTTGTTGCTATCATATGGTATTTGGTGAGTGCGTGTTTGAATCGGTGAATGATGAATATTTTGCGGGGAGTGTTTTTGTTATTGTGTATGCACACCCAAGACGCCAAGATTGATTCATCTAGTGGCAAAAATAGGTATTAGATCTACTTTTACCCATATATTAACAGAGCCTTTAGAGTAATATATGACTGTGTATTTGAAACAATGAATAATAACATCAAAGTATGATGTGAGGACTAAATTTGACCCCTATATTGAATCACATAAGCAAAACCAAAATAGACTATGGTTAGCAAATGTGTTTGGGTCACGGGTCAATACAAAGTAGCCAAGGTTATTAACTTATTACTCATAGAAGTTGGTTACTATATTGCCAGTGGATATTATTTCTACTCAAATGATTGGATATTATTTCTACTCAAATGATTTTGGCGACAATCAATATGATTTCCATTTATCAGGATTAAAATAATGTATAGTTTGTTCAATTGAAAAGAAAAATCACAAACCTATTTGGGACTCAAAGTATAATCTAGCAAAATCCAACATAAATTTCAATGAATTTACTTTTCTGGGTGCAAGAAACTAAATATTAAACACAGAAAAACACATAATTGAACATATTTATAGCAACAGAATTAAGGAAATTAAAGGGGATGGCATGAAGAACTTACAATTGATATGAAAAGCAAGCAAATTGTAATCCGGGACTGAGAAATTAGAAGGGATGTACTGGGTTGTTTCGAAATTAGGGTTTAATGATTTCAAGAATATGAAGCTATAATAATCGAAATATCCAGAAAACTATACCCAGAAAAAAATCGTAGCACTTACTTTTCATTATTTCATTAAAGATTTATATTAAGAAAATAGAAAATGAATAAAACAAAAAGGGGAAATTGCCTGCGAAGGATTGAGGGCAACGACAGATCGAAAAAGGATGGTGGAGGACCACGGGTGAAGACGACGGTGGCGGACGATGATGGAGGACACTGCGGTGGGCGAATTATGGACGATGATAGAGGACACTAGGAATGGGGGTTTCTTTTGATTTGGGGTTTATGTGTTATGTCGAGTTAGGGTATAGGGAGATGGGGTTTTACTTTTCCTTGCGATGGTTGGATAATATTACGACGGAATTAGGTTATTGATCAACTTATATTATTACTAATCACGCTTTATATTAGTTGGAAATTTAATTAGAATTTTCCATCGCAATTTTTGTGGCAACTTAAGTAGTCCATCGCAAATTCCGTTGCAACAATTAGGCGCCATTGGAATTATCACCCGCCAACTAATGGATATAGCAAATTCCATTATCGTAAGTCAACGTGGCCATCATAAAATCTATCAAAAATCAATAATTACCGATGGATTGTCATTCCGTCGCAAAAGTTCTGTAGCTATGGCCAATTATTTTTGTAGTGAAATGCTAATAGTTGATCAAAATATCCACACCATCTTTGCACCTGAAACTTTAATGCATAACCTTGATGTTTAAGGTGTAAATTTTGTTTGGTATTGTGTCATGAGTATATAGTTTAATTGAAACTGTTTTCGATGACTTGTTGAGGGTGTGTTATTGTTACTGATGCTATTTTCTCCTCCTCAGGTACACTATTGTTGCATGTCTTAGGACATGGTATTGTCAACAATCCTTGGCTTCTACTTGTATGGTTAGTGATCATTTTTTTGATAGTTTATTGTAGATTTGTGTTACTGATGTTCACTGGCATGTGACCTTTTAAATGTTTAAATTGTTGTGCTTCTTCATTGATTAAAGGCTGTGTTTTTTTTCCATTTCAGTTTTTTCAAAGTAATTTATCTTGGAAAAGGTTCACATCTGTCTTCTTGTTAGCAAGCACAACAACTCTGGTATGTTCACCACTAGGTCCACTACTGGTCATTTCAGATTGTTAAGATTGTGGGGAGGAAGGGAAAGGCGACTAAAAAACAAAACCTTATATTTTACTAGCAAACTTTTGTGGTACTGGTGCTGATGAGGGATATGACTGACAGTTATATTTGATGCTTTCAAACAATAATGAGTAAAATAAATGTTTGATTGATTGTTTTTATTTTGAAATCTATGGTTGAATTTGTACGATATTCGGAGATATTTACCAATAATTAATTTATTTCTGTGAATGTTTTGGAAGGAGCGGGGATTAAACGTAGTTCAGTAGTTGGTCGACCATAATAGTGAGGTTGGCGATTTATATATTAGGTATCTCTAGATGTATAGTTTTTTTAAACTTTTAAAGGCTCACCAGATCCGAAAGTCACAATTTTCATCTTTTCGAGTTTCCCTTAAACTATTACCTGTTCGCCTTCGCTGAGATTTTTCACCCCCGGTTCAATTTTTGGCTCTGACACTAATGGGATGAGTGATCTTTACACACTTATCAAGATAGTTTGGAATTCTTTGTTTTTTTTGTTACATCACTTATCATGCAGCAATTCACGTCTTATTTATCTAAGTGGCGTAGAAGGTGCGTTTATCTACGATGCTAGATATCTAGACAGAAAAAAAATAGATTACTTACAACTTATAGCTTTGGCATAATTGAAATTTTTTGTACCTGGCATAGGATAACTATGTGTGGCGGGGGACGATATATATATATTGGATTTTAACCTAGACAGATGTTTATTCCATCTCATTTTCTATACTGTCCTTGTATCATTGAGAACACACATTTTTTGCTGTTATTTTCCTCAATATAGGGTGCTTGAAGATATTCTAGAGGAATGGAGGGGGTATATTTTAAAGAGTGGAAGGAAGGGGAAGGGATAGAGGCGGAGGGGGAAGGGAAAGGAGCAGGGGGGAGGAGGAAAAGGGAAGGGCTTTTCTTTTATGGAAATTGAAGGTGCCTTCAGATGATCAAACGCTGATCAGTTTGAGTAGGTGAGAGTGGAAGAGGCTATGAGGGACATAGGTTAAGGAGTGTCGAGACTTCACGGTGAGGTGTAGGATATTTGGGAAAGGAGAAACAATGCGGTTTTCACTAAAGGCAAGTGGAGGGTTAACATGGTAATTAGGGGGACCCTGGAGTTATGGGAGATGAGGGACATGGGCAGTGAGCCGAAGGGTGGTATGACTAATGGACATATAGTTTCGAGTATTTTGTTTTATTGAGCCGAACCAAAAAGATTGTTTCGTATGTTGTGACTCGTGTGAGTTATGACCTTCTCATGTAAATATAGATCTGAACTCGAAGCAAATAAATCTTTTAGTGATGGAGTTTTGTGCTTTGGGTTTTATCGTGACGACGCAAATACATCTTGCTTTACCTTTGAACATTGTTCCTTGTTTTGTAAATAGAAACAACTTCTACAGGTACTTCGAGAGCTTTTTAGGTGGTAGCCCGACTTTCTTTTTGCTTATTTAATTTTTTCCCTCCAGATAATGAGCAGTACATGTTTTTATTATTTGTGTTCCATACATCTTAATCGTGTAACTTTGATAGGGTGTGTTTTTCCTTGTTGCAAGGTATGGTTGGATGATTTATTGTTTTGAGGGACTTGGTTTGTGCACACCTTAATCTCATCAATTTTGGGCTAACTAGGGATTTCTGTAAGCTAGTGTTGGATGAGTTATCAATTGAAAAATGATGAAGTTGTCTTAAGGAATGTTTATTATACTTTAGTTTGTTAGTATCTTAAGCATCGCATTTGCTGTGTAAAATTTAAAGCATAATGTCGTAGTTTTCTAGCATGTGAAACTCTTTATCTGATATGTGATTAGGTTGAGTTTTATTAGCATAGAGAGAGGAGCTTGTTTTCAATTACTCAGAAGACTCCTTTCCCGAAGCACAGAAGAAAAAAAAGCGAAGATGACCAGGTAAGTTACAATTTGAGATTTATATAAAAAGTGGCGAAGATGAAGGGAAAAACTGTCATATTGCCCTTAACTTTAGATTTATATTTAACTTGTGTTGTCCTATAAGTATTTTACAATACTATTTATTTCTTTGTTTGCGCCCATGTCCTCAGAGACGAAGCTACCCTTTGGCCAAATGGGCCATGGCCCGGGTGAACTTTGAAAGTGGCGTAGTGGTTACAAGTTGTTCATGAGTGAGATACTAACATGCCGCTGGATCTTGTGTTCGATCCTCGGATGGCTCCCATTTTAAGCCTTTTTTTTAAAAAAAAAAAAAAAAAAAAAAAAAAAATTATTACTAATCGTATTATATATATGGGCCTTTTCTAATCCTTGTCATATACTCCAGTTTTCATTTATATGCTTCACCTCTTAACTGTTATTTCTTCCGTCTCAATCAATTGTTTGTCTTTTGCTTAAAGTATCCTTGCAAAATATAAAAAAAGGCGAAATAATGATTTTGACAAAGTGAATATTACATTTCTTTAACATTCATTTTTATCAACAATTTTTCCTATAGAGCGGGAAACCGTTTACCATTATAAGTGCTCCTTGTTTAGTGAATAATTTCACGACTTAAAGACGTTTCGCCTTAAAAAAAAAACTCATATTACATAAGGCCTGTTTGTTTCTAATTCTTTTTCATCGTATAATAAAACTATTGTACGTTAAAATGTTTTATTAAATATTGCAGAAGAAAACGATGTATAAAAAAATATAAAAATAAGTATTTAGTTGCATGTTAAATACGGAATATAGTACTCTAAATACCATACTCGTACTTGCTCTGGTCCATTTTTTTTTGAAAAAAATAACTCTCACAAAGAATATAAGAAGTAGACAATCGGAAGAAAAATTTTATGACAATACTAAATAATGGTGTCACGACCTATGATAAATGAGAATAAACATCAACAAACTTGATTAAATCGGACTCGGTAGCTATTTTGTCCTAGCTTCGTCCCTGCATGTCCTGTATGAAGTATAATACTTATTGTGTTCTATGCAATTTTTTTTGGCAAAATGAAAGACAATATCCATTTATATTGCGATGTTTTCTAATGAGGTTACCTACATAATTAGTCAAATTGGGGCACCGTGTCTGGTAGGGCATAGAGCAACAACTAGTGTACATTAAAGTAAGAGATAAAGTGCTAAATCTACTTCGATATGTTAGTAATGCAAAATCGGATTCGGGACAGTATAGGGGGTCAGTACCAACGGTACTGCTCATGGGAGTTATACTCCTTGCCCGAATTCTTGTTTGTGACGGCATATATCCGTCACTTTTGAGTGACGGATACCATTTTACCTCACAAAGTACCCACTTTTTCTCTCTCTGTAACACTATTCATGTGGTCCCTATTCTCCACTAACTCATTTTGTTACCATTTTATCTCACAAAATATCCGTCACAAATGGTAACCCGTCACAAGGGAGACCAATTGTACTCCTTAATTGCTATTGATATTTAGTTTTATGGCTGTGATTATGGAAGTTATAGTCCATAATTGTAATTGATATTATGGGAGTTATATTCCATAATATCAATTGATATTGTGGCTGATTTTTAGCTTATTGTCCCCCTCCTGTGTAATATAAAAGGACCAGGGATTGTTAGAAGAAATCATCATCAAAAATCCCCCAGCCCTTTTCTTTGACATATACATCAATAATGTTCTAATTTATTCTAGCAAGTTCCAAACCTTTCGTGGTTGAAGGTGTTGTTTGACCTTGGGGGACAACCGCATATTACCGATTGTACCATAGTAGGGGCGATATTGTTTCTCATTCGGTGGTTTTTTTCACGATACAACAAAAATCTTTCCGCCCCTTTTTACAGTAATCAATCCTCTATTTTCTAACATGATCTCTATCATAGACTTTGTTTGCTTATTTCGAAACATTCTATTTTTAAAACAACGAGCAAACAATACGGTCTCATCTTCTATGTCGGAGCTGACATCCTCGCTTTTCAAAGCCATGTTTTTACCTCTACTCGGTTCGGCTTCATCAGCATTTAGAGTAAGTTCATGGGCCATGAGGGCACCAATGGGTTCTTGATAAGATAGGTTCGCAAGATCTCTCGATCCCTCCATTGCACTGACCTTGCCGCGCCACTTTTTAGTTAAGCTCCGAATAACCTTTCTTGCAATGTCCTCGGTATCGAATTTTCTTCCTAAGTTTTTCAATTCATTTATGATGCTTGAAAAACGTGCGGACATACTATCCAAGGACTCATTTGGCTCCATACTGAATAACTCATATTTCTGTATTAACAAATCTATGCGGTGCTTCATAACAATGGAAGTATCTTCATAAGCTAGTTCAAGGCCAGCCCATATTTCCTTGGCCGTTGAGCAAGAAGAGAAGTTATCAAATTCTGTAGTAGTCATGCCATTCTGCAATAGGCTTATTGCATTAGAATTCTTTTCGGCCTTCTTGTAGTCAGCCACGAGATAATCCTCTTCCTTTTTCTCGTAGGTAATGCCTTCAGTGGATGCAACCAAACTTTTATGCGGTCCGTTTTGGATAATCCTCCAGCACTCCCAATCATGACCCTTCACATAGTGAGTCATCATGTTCTTCCATAAACCATAATTATTCCCATCAAAGACGGGACACTTGAGGTATTTGGAATCCATTTATCATGTGATAGGCAGCGGAATATAAAATGATAAGATAAATAAAGATAGACAGATCAGCCTCTTTGCGGTTAGGCAATCAAGAGCACGAGGCTCTGATACCAATTGAAGAGTCTATCAATAGCCGAAATACTCAGGGGGGGTGAATTGAGGATTAAAAAAACAACTTAGCCCACTTTTTCGATTATAAGTATATAATTGATTATTTAAATTTTATTGATTAAAATTTAACTAATCAACTAATTAACGGATTAAGACAAAGCGTAAATAAAGCGAAACAAACGAAAGAGAAGAGAGAGAAACACACGATTTTTGAAGTGGTTCAGTTTCACAAATCGAAACCTACGTCCACTATTCTCGATTAAAAAATTTAGTACCTTTCTACGGATTACAAATTTACTAACCCAACTCGTACAACTAACCCTAGTTGTAACTCAAGTGAGTACCGTTAAATACTCGAGTGACTAACTTACGCTAATAAGAAAGCACTAATGATTCTACTAAAAGTTCACGTTAATGAACGAGTAAGAAATCAATTAAGCACTATTATCTTATAACGATAACGAAAGAACGAATGCACAAGTTTATAAATCACACGACCATTTTCGAAAAATAACAAAACGGTTTTGCTTTAAATCACGGTTTTTGCTTTTTGAAAATAAATAAAAGTTATGCTCAAAGGTCTTACTTTAAATTTGCAAAGTGTAGAGTATTTATAGAATAAAAGAAAGCAAGGCACACGGTTTCATCGAAACCCTAGATGGCCGAAATATAAGATATCTAAACAAATCATATCTTATTATTTCTATCCTTCAAATCTTAGGAAATGATATAGAGAATAACTAAAAGATAATTTTATCAATTATTATTCTATTATCTTTTTCTTAAATCTTAAGATATGATAAGATTTTTCCATAACAAAAATATCTTATCAAATATAACCATATCATGCTAAATATAAAAGATATGTTAAGATAATTCTAGAGAATAAAATCTTAGCAATACTTATCTTATATTATTAGGTTTACACGAGATCTATACGGCTCATAGGCCTCATTTTACGTGAAAACTCTAGCTTGACATTAGATTAGATTTAGGGTTTAAGAGTGTATAGTATTAGAAACCCTAATTAGTAATATGACTCAACTCATAAGTTGAATCAACATAATCACTAATTATAAGCTTAACATAAAACCACACTCAATATGAACATAAGCTTACTCGTAAAATATATACTTCTACTAAGAACATTTAAAATAATAAAAACAGTTTTCTAAAAACAATTTAAAACCAATTTGGTTGTGTATTATATAAACTTCACATCTTAATGTTATAGCAATATTGAGTTCTTATATAAGCAACATTATAGTTGTGAGGCTATAACTTTACCAATCTAAGAAGTGCATTCTTACGTTACCATTACGAGATAACCACCGATACTATTCTAATCTTCTTAGGAGATCTTCGAATGTAGGCTTCTTCGTTATTCAAGCTTGATCAATCTTTAAATGAGCTTCATCTTCTCATGAAAGCTTGAATAATACTTCAATAGCTTGTAGTGTCTTGATCCTTGATTGAGGGCTTGATCATAATATGTTCTTATACACTTCCACCACAATTCTTTAATGCTTGCATTTAGTAAGTCCAATCTAAAAGACTAAACAAATAATTACCCGCAACGAGTATATAAAATATCAAGTACTCTTGACATCATCAAAACATAAACATATATTTATATGGTCCAACAGCTTTAATATGCTCGATCGAGGGGCTTTCTGTGTTCCTCGATCAAGTATTCATTGTACTCGATCGAGATGTTTGCCATTTACTGTCTTCGATCGAGTAGTTTGATTCTACTCGATTGAGAGGTTTCAGCTTTTACGCAATCTTTTAATTTATCTTTTGGGATATTTTGGATCTATCTTAGATTAAAAAATGGAGGACGGCAGTCATCTCGTCTCTCTCTCTCTCTCTCTCTCTCTCTCTCTCTCTCTCTCTCTCTCTCTCTCTCTCTCTCTCTCTCTCTCTCTCTCTCTCTCTCTCTCTCTCTCTCTCTCTCTCGCATCTCCTCTCTTAGCACTTAATCCTTAGACCTAAATTCTCGATTGATTGGAACTCTCTTTGTATTGGTATCTCTGATCTCTAATTTGATTTATTATTATTGCAATTATTATTCTTGTTCTATTCGTCTCCTTTCTCTTTCGTTCTTTCTCCTGTTTTGTTTAGCAATTTATCACCATGTTCAATTTATTTGTTTCGTTTGTGGTTCCTGATTCCTTAATGATTATACATAGCTAATTCTTCTATGCTAGGACATAGACGAGCCATGGTAATTAGGGAGATTATGAATAGGTGATTAGGGTTTGGCATAATTTGGGTCTGTGTTGTTAATCATTGCATTTAATAGCGATTAGTTGCTTGAGTCGAAGCATTTAGCTTATTGATTTGGTACACCTTGACCTAGATCGAGAGATTGGAAGGGGTAAGGCTTGCAATGAACATTAGGGCATTCTAATGAGGGTGAAATCTAAGTTAGTAATGTTTTAGGGCGAATAGCGGACCGAGATGACCTTTTCATTACTCTGTAGACCGAGTTTATGCTGACCTAAGACCCTAGATTGGACTCCTAGAAAACCATGGTGAACCGACTGTCCTAACTATTTCTCCCTATTTGTCAATTTCCTTAAAGTTTAGTCATTGCTTCCTCTCTTCTCTCTTCCTTTATATCTTCATAGTTTAGAACCAAAATAATCAAAACCCCAAGAAATAGTTAATTCGACAAACTTAGTTAGCATACAAGTTTCCCATCTCCCTGTGGATTCGATACCCGACTGCCTCTGCTACATTTTATAGAGACCGGTTGGTTTTATTTTTTATAGGGTTGCGACAGCCGTGTCATTGATTTAACTTGAGCCTCATTTAAAAACTTTGTGTTGTTGCACATGGTGCATGGACACCTCATTTTCCCGCTATTCCTTTGGAAGAATCTTGTTCTTTAGCATGATTAATAAATTCTCAAACACCATTTGCATACTCAATTCTAAGTCTTTTATTAACATCGAGCCTCTCATACATCCATTCTCGCCCTTGCCTCTTCATTACAAATCTAAGCAATAATATAATCAACAAATGTTACAGCAACAAATAAATAACATGCTTTAATAAATAAGTGTATTGCGGATGTGTAATGGGTAGAAAACTTAGGGTTTTGTTTTTTAAAAGAGAAGTGCAGGGCAGGGAGTGGGGAGTTGGATACACCGCTAGCTGTAAAAGTTGATGTTAATATTGAAATAAGATAAATAATTTATTTTAAACTACTGAAAAGTTATCTACTTAAATCGGTGAATTTTTTTTGTAGTATATTAAATTAAGACAGAGAATGCTATTTAATTAAAAAAAATTGTTGTAGTTTTAGATTTTTTATTTGTAGTATATTAAATTAAGATAGAAAATTTTGTTGTAGTTTTAGCTGTACGACACGGCTACACCATGCCCTATGGAGTGTTTCATTAAAAAAACAACTGACCATATAATAGCACTCATATGATCAATTTAGAATAGAATTCCTAACCAATACGCAACTGACCTGAATAACATATATGCATCACATCAAGAAAGAACAAAAGGACAATCAAACTGACCTGAATAAGATATATCACGTAATTAGCTGAAATATACCAAGTTGTGAGCTTCTATGTACCAGAAAAAACCCAAACCTAAGCCTGCTCATCAACAAAAATCAACCAAATCAGTAAATCAACCAAACTAATTTCCAACAATGATCTTAGGTTAGGGGAGAGACAACAGAAGACAACTCTTGACAGTTGCGGATGGCCTGTTATCAAAAACATCAATATCGAACTACAAACTGAAATTTAGACAACTGAAACTCATAGGACATTAAATGATCATTTCATAAACTTATATTGTGAGTGCTTAAAAAGAAGATCTAGTAATGAAAGAAATTAAAACAAGTATCTACTTTGAGAGATGAAGAAGAAGAACAAGACTGTGTAATTGTGAATTATCTATATCTTACACTGTTGCCTATTGTTACAGTTTTTATCACTTCTATACAATAAAATAAAAAGTCTAAATCATATTCCTCTCTATTTAGGATGTAATTAATGACTTATTTGGGAAGAGACAATAAACAAGGTAAATTGAAAAACTCCAACGCAAATATTGTAGTTCTGCAGTGCATGTATATTATGTAAGACGATTCCGCCATATATTAATGATTCAAGCACAAGGGAACATCCATGAGAAAGAGTAATAACCATGGATGAAAGTTATTGCCACCAAGATACGAGAAACGGGACATAGAGATAAAGTTAGCCTACTTTAACAACTATAGACACAAGATAAAGACTTTCAGACTTTGTTGCTATCATATGGTATTTGGTGAGTGCGTGTTAGAATCGGTGAATGATGAATATTTTGCGCGGGAGAGTTTTTGTTATTGTGTATGCACACCCAAGACGCCAAGATTGATTTATCTAGTGCCTAAAATAGGTATTAGATCTACTTTTACCCATATATTAACAGAGCCCTTAGAGTAATATATGACTGTGTATTTGAAACAATGAATAATAACATCAAAGTATGATGTGAGAACTAAATTGGACCACTATATTGAATCACATAAGCAGAACCAAAATAGACTATGGTTACCAAATGAGTTTGGGTCACGGGTCAATACAAAGTAGCCAAGGTTATTAACTTATTACTGATGGAAGTTGGCTATTATATTGCCAGTGGATATTCTTTCTACTCAAATGATTTTGGCGACAATCAATATGATTTCCATTTATCAGGATTAAAAGAATGTATAGTTTATTCAATTGAAAAGGAAAATTACAAACCTATTTGGGACTTAAAGTATAATCTAATAAAATCCAACATAAATTTCAATAAATTTACTTTTCTGGGTAAAAGAAACTAAATATTAAACACATAAAAACACATAATTGAACATATGTATAGCAACAGAATTAAGGAAATTAAAGGGGATGGCATGAAGAACTTACAATTGATATGAAAAGCAAGCAAATTGTAATCCGAGACTGAAAAATTAGAAGGGATGTACTGGGTTGTTTCGAAATTAGGGTTTAATTATTTCAAGAATATGAAGCAATAATAATCGAAATATCCAGAAAACTATACCCAGAAAACAATCGTAGCAGTTACTTTTGATTGTTTCATCAAAGCTTTCTATTAAGAAAATAGAAAATGAATAAAATAAAAAGGGTAAATTACATGCGAAGGATTGAGAGCAACGACGGATCGAAAAAGGATGGTGGAGGACCACGGACGAAGACGACGGTGGCGGACGATGATGAGGACACTGCGGTGGGCGAATTATGGACGATGATGGAGGACACTGGGAATGGGGGTTTCTTTTGATTTGGAGTTTTTGTGTTATGTCGAGTTAGGGTATAGGGAGATGTGGTTTTACTTTTCCTTGCGATGGTTGGATAATATTACGACGGAATTAGGTGATTGGTCAACTAATATTATTACTAATCACGCTTTATATTAGTTGGAAATTTAATTAGAATTTTCCATCGCAATTTTCGTGGCAACTTAAAGTAGTCCGTCGCAAATTCCGTTGCAACAATTAGGCGCCATTGGAATTTTCACCCGCCAACTAATGGATATAGCAAATTCCATTATCGTAAGTCAACGTGGCTATCGCAAAATCCGTCGCAAATCACTAATTACCGATGGATTATCATTCCGTCGCAAAAGTTCTGTAGCTATGGCCAATTCTTTTTGTAGTGAAATGCTAATAGTTGATCAAAATATCCACACCATCTTTGCACCTGAAACTTTAATGCATAACCTTGATGCTTAAGGTGTAAATTTTGTTTGGTATTGTGTCATGAGTATATAGTTTAATTGAAACTGTTTTCGATGACTTGTTGAGGGTGTGTTATGATTACTTATGCTATTTTCTCCTCCTCAGGTACACTATTGTTGCATGTATTAGGACATGGTATTGTCAACAATCCTTGGCTTCTACTTGTATGGTTAGTGATCATTTTTTGACAGTTTATTGTAGATTTGTGTTACTGATGTTCACTGGCATGTGACCTTTTAAATGTTTAAATTGTTGTGCTTCTTCATTGATTAAAGGCTGTGTTTTTTTCCATTTCAGTTTTTTCAATGTAAATTATCTTGGAAAAGGAAAAGGTTCACATCAGTCTTATTGTTAGCAAGCACAACAACTCTGGTAAGTTCACCACTAGGTCCACTACTGGTTATTTTAGATTGTTAAGATTGTGGGGAGGAAGGGAAAGGCGACTAAAAAATAAAACCTTATATTTTACTGGCAAACTTTTGTGGTACTGGTCCTGATGTGGGTGATAAGGCTAAAGTCGTATCACATTAATCAAAATAAACCTAAAATACTACTAACAAAATAGCTAGCGGTAAGTCAGGGTCGAATCCGCAGGGAGGCGGTGATTATCTAGTTTGTTTATATTTAAATATGTCTTAAAGTAACCAATTGTGGGGGTTTGTTTTGTTTGTATGCTAACCAACTAATTGCAAGTAATTTAAAGGGCAAATAACAATAATATTAAAGGTCTAGGATTTCCGGTTCATTAGGTCAATTATATGGGGTCTATTAATCAATTTCTAGATATGTCAAGCTGTCTAAGGTCATAAGATCGGTCGACTCTATTATGCCCTTTAGATCGATTCTAACATGCGGTCACTATAATTAGATACAATCTATTTGATTATCGCAGCCTATATTAATTCTAACTCGGTCGGTGAAAGGATTAATTCGCTACACTAATTAACGACTCAGGCCTAAGTTAATTAAGTAGAATAAGAACAATAATCAAACGACAACTTATATGATTTCCCTAGCAATTAATCAATTTTCCTCTTTTAATTAACCTAGATCTCCTTCATCCTAGATGAGGAAATTAGCTACGTATAATAGAAAGAATAACAATAATAGTATTGGAAAACATAATGAACACTAATAAAGATAAACAAGTAATTGAAATAATAATTGAAGAAAGATTAGAACAATACCGTAATTAAAGGCAATAGATCCGAACAATAATTAAACTAAACTAAGTATTTAAGAGAGTTTTCTAAGGTAGCTATACTAAACCTATGTAAAATAAAGCATAATATAACCTAGCGTACGAGTTTTGGTATTTATAGTAGTCATAACCGACTTAAGGAAATTTGCGGAATATTGCGGAAACTAGTGGTTCCTCGATCGAGCCAAGGTGCACTCGATCGAGGCACCATTTCCCATATACCCCAACTCTCGACATTGCAAAGTTTATTTATTAAGTTGGTTCCTCGATCGAGTCGAGAGGTGACTTGATCGAGCATGAAGTTCCTCGATCGAGCCAAGGTTGACTCGATCGAGGCACCAATTTCCTGCTTCGCGCACTGAACTTCAAACGGTCGCCATTTCTTCGTTACTTGTCAGAAACAAGCGATTTTTGCGGCGTTGGAAAGATAAGAAGATAAGTTTTCACCTCCAGCTGGAATCACTTGAAAATCTTTTGTAGAACTCGAGATATGGCTCTTCAAATTAGGAACTTGTAATAAGAAGCTCTTTTCTTCGTGTTTTCTTCTTAACTTCTCTTCCTTCATTCTTATGGATTCTCGTGCCATGCTTCGTGTATCCCTTCATGCTCACTCCGCGATGCCCATTTCGTTCCTTTGCTCCTCAAATGCATCATTCCTGCATTAAACATCAAAAGGCGGAAGTATCAACATTCTAACATAAAAGGCATGTAAATGATGTTAACTAGCACGAAAACCGTATCAAAAGTAATTAAGGGGAGGCATAAATATGTATATAATTATGACTCATCAAACTCCCCCAAACCATCTCTTTGCTTGTCCTCAAGCAAAGCAACACACAATACAAAAGGCAATCATACAAATGGCGAATAAACGACTCAGAGCTAATGTTTAATGCACATACAAATCCCAAGCTATCCATATTTGTAACAAAGTAATGACTAAAGTGTACCAATAAAACAAATTCAAAGGTACGGGAAACAGAAAACGTAGCTCAAGTCTCAAGTCACCATACTAGATACAAATGCCAAATACCTTTCGATCTTGCAAGACAAATTAGTCGGATTCTCGCGGATTCACTCATGCACTCATAAGTATATAGGGTGAGTTATATGTGAAGATAGAAAGAAGTAGAAACACTCACTCAACTTATGAAACATGCATGCAATCTAATGTGATAGGGATTTCCCCAACTAATATGCAATCATCATATGTAGACAAAAGTACATGTATCAAGGACAATAAGGGTGGGAAATGGGTTAAAGGAATAGAAGTGGTTTGTGCCAAAGCACGTTATGGATATGTGGAGCTAAGATGGTAGTCGCAGCGCTAACCCAAACCAAATCTAAATCTTAAAATAACAAATGAACCCAACTTAGATAAATGATCTCAACTTTACAACATATGAGAGCTAACAAACAACTCTCCAATTATACATTAGACTCTAAAAACCATCTTTTTTATCCTTGAAAAAACCAAATGAAGCAATCTCTTTTATTTTCTTTCCTCTTTTTCTATTTTTCGATTTTTTCTTTCTTCTTTTCTTTTTTTTTTCTTCATATTTTTCTTTTTCTAACACAAGGATACAACACAATCGCTAAAAGTATTTTGTTATACCCACATGACAACAATAAGTCCCAACCCAACCATAATAGAAAAATAAACATGATAAACAAGCAACTGCGACTGTCCCGATAAGGGTAGGCAAATTTTAGATTGTAGCTCATAGGATGTAATTTAATATTGGCTACAAGGGTTCAAACGGGCTAACAAAAGGTAATGTAAGACTTATTTGAACGATAAGAATCACCTATCCACATGTACTTAGTCAAATGAAAGCAATAAAAGTATCAAGAAATTAATGTCACGCTTATGCAGTTTGATATTACATATTTCACAAGGAGAAACCACACTCAAGCCAAATTGACAATGAGACCAGTTTATTGATGTTCCTGGCCTAGGAAGCTCTATAGACCTCAGAATTTAAGTAGTTTACCAACGTAATTGTGTCAAATCTAATCAATATAAGGCATGTCAATATGGTTAAGACTTGAATTATGAGCTTTGTTTTCATGGCTAACGAGTCAAAACAATGTACATGGACAACAATATAGGATTCAAATGCAAAAACAATGAAATTTAACATCATAGTTATTAAAATTCACCAAGACTCGACCTAAAACAAAGGAAAAACCTGTTTTTGTGTTTTGAAAATTTTTAATTTTTAATTTTTATGTATTTTTGATATAATAGCACACAACATAAATAAAAAGCACACAACATAATAAAAGACCCTCCCCCAAACCTAAATGTCACAGTGTCCTCATTGTGACGCATACAACATAGGAATCACACACAAATCTAGCAACCTAAAGGACACAACTAACAAAAAGAATGGAAAATAACTAGATAATACAATAAAAGAAGGTACAAGGGAAGAGAATACCGGGTAAGAGCTTATGGTTCCCCCAAACCAGCTGCAAAACAGGGGTAAATAATCATCCTCGCAAATCCTATCATCGTCTGGCTACGTTATTGACCCAAAAGACGAGGTGACTCGATCGAGCCCCATGACACTCGATCGAGGAACCTTCCCCGTCAGCAGATTTCCGCATTTAAAATAAATGCGCACACAAGTCATAATCAATACAAGTTAAAGCTCGTAACGAGAAATCAAAAGTAGCGCATGTGCTACACACAAACATAAGTAGCACCAATAAAAAGTCCAAGCAAAGAATAAAAACAATGTAAAATGTCCTGGGTCATCAAACTCAAAATCTAATGTAAAATAAGAGCAATGGTCATTGTTCTTCAGGTCATCCTCTTGAGGAAGGAGATAAGGCACTTAAATGCATTATAGAAGTTTCATCAAAAACTCTAATCGGCTCCTCTCTGAAAATTTTGGCTTCAAAGCCTCCAACTCAGCTTTTATATCAACATTCTCATCACAGCTGTAAACCATCTCAGGAGAAGGATCTTCTCCATAAATAAGCTTCTCTATCTTATCCACTTCCTTGCTCCATGGATATGATGCAGCAGCAGGGGCGTCATGTGGATTTCTGTCAAAACATAAAACAAGGCAATCGTCAAAAGTAGGATCAAGAGCATTAATCATATGACAAGAAGCTTTTAAATCAGGAGGACATTTTAAAGCATTATCAAGAATAAATCTAATAGTTTCATCCCCAACTCTTAGTGTTAGACTACCATCCCTAACATCTATGAGCGCTCCTGCAGTGTGAAGGAATGGTCTACCAAGAATGATGGGTACTTGAGAGTCCTCAGCCATATCCATAACAATAAAGTCAACTGGAATGAAATACTTCCCTACTCTAACGGGCACATCCTCTAAGACACCCATAGGTTTCTTTAAAGATCTGTCGGCCATTTGTAAGGTCATATTAGTAATACAGAGTTGACCCATATTTAACTTTTTGCAAATTGAATACGGCATGACACTAACACTAGCCCCTAAATCACAAAGGGCTCTATCAATAGCTATACTACCAATATGACAAGGAATAGAAAAACTCCCTGGATCCTTAAGCTTTGGTGGTGAGTTAGCTTGTAATGCGGCCGCGCACTCCTGAGTAAATGCTACTGTCTCCACTTCATCAAAAGACCGCTTCTTTGATAAGATTTCTCTTAAAAATTTAGCATACGCCGACACTTGAGTTACCAATTCAGTAAATGGCACTGTCACTTGAAGATTCTTTACTACCTCCATAAACCTTCTAAACTGTTGCTCAAGTTTGGATTTATGCAATCTTTGAGGAAAAGGTAGTTGAATTTTAATTGGCTCGACTTCTTTTGCATTAGGAGTACGTTTGGAAACATCAACTTCGATTCTGAGAGGTGCCTCGATCGAGCCCGGGGTGCACTCGATCGAGTAAGGAAGATCCTCGATCGAGCCCGTGTCTACTCGATCGAGGAACCTGGCTTTGCTCTGTCTTTTTGCTTTTCGTCAAATCTCGTGTTTCATCTTTGAAAGTTTCTTTTTCATCGTCACTTAGCTCTAAATTTCCCAATCCCTTAGGATACATGTTTTGAGCTTCATCATCTTTAATGGGCATGTCTGGACCGTTATAAGAAGTACCGCTCCTTAAGGAAATTGCATTAACTTGCTCATGAGCTTGTTTACCTTGAGGAGGAAGACCGGACTGTTTTGATGGATTTTGAGCCGCCATTTGAGCAACTTGAGTATCCAATATCTTATTATGAGCTATAAGTTCGGAGATTTGAGCCGTTTGCTTTTGCTGCATCATCAAAGTTTGTTGCAATAGAGCTTTTAACTCCGATACTTCATTACTTGGAACTTGAGGAGGAGGTTGAAATTGTTGAAAACCTCCTTGATTTGGCCTTTGATAACCTCCTTGTGGCTGATTACCACGATTTGGAGGAATAATATAGGTACCTTGTTGAGGAGCTTGAAACAAATTAGAATATGGTGTACCTTGCTTGAAAGATTGGAAGGCCTGAACTTGCTCAATTGTACTCATACATTTGGCCGCAGTGTGGCCATCTATACCACATCTCTCGCAGGACACTTCTTGTTGAACCATATGAACCATCTCTTGCTGAACCAAGGATTGGGTAGTCTTCAATTCAGCTATTTGAGCCAATATAGTCTCCAACTGTGCCGCGACCGCACTATCTGAGCCACTGCCTCTCTTACTTCCTCTGGGGTTACCATACTCAGCTGTGTGAGTAGCAATCTGATCAATCAACTTCCAAGCATTATTGTCATTAGTGTTATCTTGGAATCTCCCATTAGCAGCAGAATCAAGTAGAGCTCTATGATCATCATACAACCCGTTGTAAAACTGGTTGCAAAGGAACCAAATCTCAAAACCATGGTGTGGGACGGACCGCACTAGTCTTTTGAACCGTATCCAAGCTTCATTAAAATCCTCAGTAGGACCCTGTTTAAAACTTGTAATTTGACTTCTAAGAGCATTGATTTTCTGTGGCGGAAAATACCTCTTGTAGAATGCAAGAGCTAGAGAAGTCCAGTTGGTAGTTGCGTCGGTCTCCATGTCTAAGTCCCTTAACCACTCAGCTGCATCATCTCTCAAAGAGAAAGGGAAGAGAGTTTGCTTGACCTGATCTTGAGACACCCCAGCTGTTAAAGGAATAGAACAGCAATAAGTAACGAATTTCTCCATATGCTTTGCGGGGTCCTTTCCTGCTTTTCCTCCAAATAAATTCCTCTCTATCAAACTTATGTAAGAAGGCTTGATCTCAAAAGTTCCCTTATCAGCGGTAGGGAGCTTGAAGCCTTTAGGAATAGAATCAACCGTGGGTTCGGAGTGACTTGCTAATATAGGCATCTTTGGTGTTGTAGAAGTCACAACTGCAGAAATAAGTGTATCCTCTTCTATAAATGAATCTTCTGCAAAAGTATACCGCTCGTAGTCAAGTGTACTCAAGTCTTCCACTTGACTTACTTCGCTTTGAAATTTTCTTCTGTAGCGAAAAGTCTTTTCTGGCTCGGGATCAAAAGGTATAATCTCTAACCTGTTAGACCTGAGAATACACGAAAACAACAAGAAAAGATAAAACTACCTCAAGGAACTGAAGTTCCCTGAAACAAAAGACAAAAATAAACAGAAACAAATAGAACAATTGTTGCCTCCCCGGCAACGGCGCCAAATTTGATAAGGCTAAAGTCGTATCACCTTAATCAAAATAAACCTAAACGACTACTAACAAAATAGCTAGCGGTAAGTCATGGTCGAATCCACAGGGAGGCGGTGATTATCTTGTTTGTTTATATTTAAATCTGTCTTAAAGTAACCAATTGTGGGGGTTTGTTTTGTTTGTATGCTAACCAACTAATTGCAAGTAATTTAAAGGGCAAATAACAATAATATTAAAGGTCTAGGATTTCAGGTTCACTAGGTCAATTATATGGGGTCTATTAATCAATTGCTAGATCTGTCAAGCTGTATAAGGTCATAAGATCGGCCGACTCTATTATGCCCTTTAGATCGATTCTAACATGCGGTCGCTATAATTAGATACAATCTATTTGATTATCGCAGCCTATATTAATTCTAACCCGGTCGGTGAAAGGATTAATTCACTACACTAATTAACAACTCAGGCCTAAGTTAATTAAGTAGAATAAGAACAATAATCAAACGACAACTTATATGATTTCCCTAGCAATTAATCAATTTTCCCCTTTTAATTAACCTAGATCCCCTTCATCCTAGATGAGGAAATTAGCTACGCATAATAGAAAGAATAACAATAATAGTAATGGAAAACATGATGAACAATAATAAAGATAAACAAGTAATTGAAATAATAATTGAAGAAAGATTAGAACAATACCGTAATTAAAGGCAATAGATCCGAACAATAATTAAACTAAACTAAGTATTTGAGAGAGTTTTCTAAGGTAGCTATACTACACCTATGTAAAATAAAGCATAATATAACCTAGAGTACGAGTTTTGGTATTTATAGTAGTCATAACCGACTTAAGGAAATTTGCGGAATATTGCGGAAACTAGTGGTTCCTCGATCGAGCCAAGGTGCACTCGATCGAGGCACCAATTCCCAGATACCCCAACTCTCGACATTTCAAAGTTTATTGATTAGGTTGGTTCTTCGATCGAGTCGAGAGGTGACTCGATCGAGCATGAAGTTCCTCGATCGAGCCAAAGCTGACTCGATCGAGGCACCAATTTCCTGCTTCGCACACTGAACTTCAAACGGCCGCCATTTCTTCGTTACTTGTCAGAAATAAGCGATTTTTGCGGCGTTGGAAAGCTAAGAAGATAAGCTTTCACCCCAATTGGAATCCCTTGAAAATCGTTTGTAGAACTCGAGATATGGCTCTTCAAAGTAGGCACTTGTAATAAGAAGCTCTTTTCTTCGTGTTTTCTTCTTAACTTCTCTTCCTTCATTCTTATGGATTCTCGTGCCATGCTTCGTGTATCTCTTCATGCTCACTCCGTTATGCCCATTTCATTCCTTTACTCCTCAAATGCATCATTCCTGCATTAAACATCAAAAGGCGGAAGTATCAACATTCTAACATAAAAGGCATGTAAATGATATAAACTAGCACGAAAACCGTATCAAAAGTAATTAAGGGGAGGCATAAATATGTATATAATTATGACTCATCAGTGAGATATAACTGATAGTTATCTTTGATGCTTTCAAACTGTAATAAGTAAAATAAATGTCTTATTGAGTGTTTTTATTTTGAAATCTATGGTTGAATTTGTACGAGATTTGGAGATATTTACCAATAATTAATTTATTTCTGTGAATGTTTTGGAAGGAGCGGGGATTAAACGTAGTTCAGTAGTTGGTCGACCATAATAGTGAGGTTGGCGATTTATATATTAGGTATCTCCAGATGTACGGTTTTTTTAAACTTTTAAAGGCTCACCAGATCTGAAAGTCACAATTTTCATCTTTTCGAGTTTCCCTTAAACTATTACCTGTTCGCCTTCGCTGAGATTTTTTGCCCCCAGTTCAATTCTTGGCTCCGACACTAATGGGATGAGTGATCTTTACACACTTATCAAGATAGTTTGGAATTCCTTGTTTTTTTTTGTTACATCACTTATCATGCAACAATTCACGTCTTATTTATCTAAGTGGCGTAGAAGTTGCGTTTATATATGATGCTAGATATCTAAACAGAAAAAAAATAGATTACTTACAACTTATAGCTTTGGCATAATTGAAATTTGTTGTACCTGGTGTTAGGACCAATTTAGCCTGGTCTGATTGTAACCTAGCCTGGCCTTATTAGGCTGATTGGGGCAACCAGAGTCCGGGCAAGTATAGTTATTATTTGACAGGAGAAGAACACCAGAGGATAAATAAGCTGTTAAGGTCCAGGAAGAAAAGCTTGATAATGATATTAAGATAGCTTGATGGAACTCTCCAGCAAGACGGTTGATCAGCAAGCAAGTAAGAAGTTATACACATGTCCTATCATCACGGAAGACCAAGTCCAACTCTAAGACTAGTATATTTCCACGTACCAGATCGTGCAAAGGAATATAAGCCAAAGTTTGTTGAAGAAGACTGGGTCAAGCGGATAAATAGGAAATGTGCCCTATTTTCTAGCTAACAACTGAAAACGGTCAAGAAGAACGTTGGGTGGCATCCAACGTTAATTTTTGAAGAGTATAAATAGCACTATTAAACATTTGTAAAGGATATAGGGTTTTTTTCTCATTATTCTCTACTGAATACTCATACTTACATACAAGATTTGTAATCGGCTTATCAAAGGAATACAATAACACTATCTATATTTAATCTCCATCTATAATTCTTCTATAATTTTATCCCTAATTTACAGAACTAGATACCCTTTTTTCACAATAATTAGGCCTGATCCCTTCAGGGAGAATCCTGCTAAAACAATTGGCGCCCACCGTGGGGCATCTAGTTCATTAATCAAAAAAAAAATTACTTTTTTCATTCTTCATTTAATATTCACATACAAAAATGGTAGAACTCACCCCAGAACAACAATTGGCGGCTACCTTGGCTAAGATTAAAGACTTGGAGACAATTCAAGAAAAGGCAGCCCAAGCAGAAGCTGAAATCAGTAGACTGAAGGAATCTGAGTCTAACCTGAAAAAGAAATTGGAAAATCAGGCTTCAGGCTCTAGGACCAGATTCGAACCAGGAACCCCATTCTCATCCATTATCAAAAATATTGACTTTTCCAATTTTGGAACTCCGGAGAAGGATACCTCATCCGGCACCCAAATCATCCCCAATGATGAAACAAACAAAACTGAAGCAGCAATAATGATGGCTATGCTTCAGGAAATTCAAAAACTCCACAACAAAATATAAAATATACCTGGAGTACCAGACCCTGTGGCTAAAGTAGAAGTTGACAGCTTCGCTGACTCACCCTTTGCAGATGAAATTGCAAAAATTGATCTCCCCAAGAAATTTACCGTCCCGTCCATGAGAACCTATGATGGGACATCTGATTCACAAAATCACGTTGCCATATTCAAACAAAAGATGTTAGCCGCCTCAATACCCAGTGAACTCAGGCAGGTCTGCATGTGTAAAGGCTTTGGTACAACCCTGACCGGAGCAGCATTACAATGGTTCATCAATCTCCCAAATGGAAGTATCAAGAATTTTGCAGAATTGGTCAATGCCTTCAATCAACAATTCGCAAGCAGCAGAGACATGGCCAAGAGACCCAGTAACCTGTTCAGGGTAAAGCAACTTCCTGAAGAATCTCTCAAATAATTCCTGGCAAGATTTGTCAAAGAGAAGGTAACGATTCCCAGGTGTGATGAAAAGACAGCAGTAGAAGCCTTCAGGCAAGGAGTCCTGCTTGACAGTGACATCTATGCAGACTTAACCAAAAAAGCCTGCCCAACCTTTGCCACTGTTCAATCCATCGCCTTAGAACATGTCAGATTGGAGGAAGATCTCAACTTCAGAACAAATTCGTCCGGAGGAAAGCAAGGCTATGGACACACTAATAGGAAAAGCTCCTACCAGAAAGGAGGCAACCCCAGATCAACACCCTATTCCAGGCCTGAACGATCTGAAGTCAACATGGCACAAGAACACAAAGGTAACCTTTCTAGCATACCAACTATTCCTGAATATAACTTCTCTATAAATACTGTAGGATTAATCAAACGCCTAGAGAGCTTGGGGGACACGGTCTGATGGCCCAAAAAATCCGACAACCCCAGGAAAGATCCAACGAGATGGTGTGACTTCCACCAGGACATCGGGCACACCACAGAAGAATGCATCCAACTCAGGAAACAAGTAGCATACCTCCTAAAGAAAGGTTATCTGAAGGACTTAATCTAGAAGCCAAAGAACAAAGATGAAGGACAAAACAAGAGAGATTCAGGGAACGGCAAAGATCCTCCTCCTCCCCCCCCATCTATGAAGTCAAGTTCATAAATGGAGGATCAGAAATCTGTGGTCTAACCAGCTCATTTTACGCCAAAAGAATATCCGGGAGTCTAGACTTGACCCCCTCTTAGATCTAAGTCATTGCCTGCTATTACTTTTGATGACTCAGACTTGCGGGGAATATCAGATCTACACCATGACAGCTTGGTAATTACCATGCAAATTGGCACAACTAAGGTATCAAGAATCCGATGACGGGGCGATTCAATCAATTTGGTAATGCTTGACGTCCTCAAAGCTATGAAGATAGATGAAGAGAAGATCATCAAGAAATCCAGCGTCCTGGTTGGGTTCAGCGGAGAAACAAAGAACACCCTGGGAGAAATTAACCTGCCAACCTATGTGGAAGGCGTGGCTTCATATGAAAGATTCATGGTAATGGATTGCCTATCCTCATATAACGTAATCCTGGGCAGACCATGGATCCACAACGTTAAAGCAATCCCATCAACATACCATCAATGTGTGAAAATACCAACCGAATGGGGGATAACCACCATCAGGGGAGAACAAAGGACGGCTCAGGAATGCTACACCTAGGCTTTGAAACCCTCAAAGTCAGGTAAGTCCCTTGCATAGCAATTAAAGTCACCTGTCAGGAAAGAATATATTGCACAATCACAGATGAAAACAGGAGAGGTCATTCTGGACCCAGAATTCCCTGACAGGAAGGTACTTGTAGGGTCATATGCACCAGACTCGGTTAGACCCAATCTGGTCAGCTTTCTCAAAACTAAAATGTCCTGTTTTGCTTGGTCACATTTTGATATGACTGGAATAGATGCTGATATTATAACCCATAAGTTAAATATTGACAAATCCTTTAAGCTTGTATAGCAAAAAAGAAGAAAATTTGCTGCAGAGAGGCATAAAATCATCAACCAAGAAGTTGACAAACTATTGGACATGGGAATGATCAGGGAAGTAATGTACCCTGACTGGCTTGCAAATGTAGTAGACGTCCAAAAGAAAAACGGGAAATGGAGAGTCTGTGTAGACTACACCGACCTAAACAAG
Organism: Silene latifolia; assembly: GCF_048544455.1. Lineage (NCBI taxonomy): Eukaryota > Viridiplantae > Streptophyta > Magnoliopsida > Caryophyllales > Caryophyllaceae > Silene > Silene latifolia. The sequence continues at coordinate 141,734,941 of NC_133538.1, forward strand.
GCCTGCCCCAAAGATCCATTTCCCCTGCCACACATCGATGCAATGGTGGATGCCACTGCAGGCCACGAGATGTTAACATTCATGGATGCCTCCAGTGGATTCAACAAAATAAAGATGCACCCTGCAGATCAGGAAAGTACAGCTTTCATCACTAAAAGAGGAAATATCTTTGTTATCTTTGCTATGCCCTTTGGATTAAAGAATGCAGGTGCAACCTATCAAAGGTTAGTCAACATGATGTTCAAAGATCAAATAGGAGATACCATGGAAGTCTACATAGACGACATGGTAGTCAAGTCAAAAAAGGCAGAAGACCACGTCAAAGACCTGGAAGTAGCCTTCCAAATACAGGAGAAATTCAATATGAAGCTCAATCCACAAAAGTGCCATTTTGGAGTCTCAGTAGGCAAATTCTTGGGCTATATGGTGACAAAAAGAGGGATAAAAGCCAGCCCTGAACATATCAAAGCCATCCTGGAGTTAGAACCACCAAAGACAGTCAAAGACATACAAAAGCTGACAGGAAGGATAGCAGCCCTGAACAGATTCATCTCAAGATCATCAGGAAGGTGCAAGTCATTCTATAATCTGGCAAGGAAAAACAAGGACTTTCAATGGACCCCGATCATCGTGCCTTTGAAGATCTGAAAACATACCTATCCTCTCCTCCCTTCGGCAAAACCAGTCAAAGACGAACCCGACAAAGTATACCTGTCAATCACGGAGCGATGTCGGTGCGGTCTGGTCAAAGAAGAGGACGGACAATAACACATCTACTACGTAAGTAAAAGTCTACTAGATGCAGAGATCAGGTATGGCCTACTTGAAAAATACGTTTTAGCTTTAATTATGAGTTGCACAAAATTAAGACCATACTTTGAAAGACACCCTATAATAGTCAGAACTAATCTTCCTATCAAGTCTATACTTAGGAAACCAGAATTGTCCGGACGAATGTGCAAATGGTCAGTCCAGCTAAGCACATACAACATAACATTTTAACCAAGGACAACAATTAAGTCACAAGCACTAGCAGATTTTGTGGCTGATTTTAGTCCAGCCCTAGAACCCGACCTAATAAAAGAAGTAAATAGACTGACCAACGAGCAAACAGACCTAGAATGGACCCTATTTGTCGATGGTGCAGCCAACATGAGGGGCACAGGCTTAGGGGTAGTACTAAAATCGCCACAGGGGGATAAGATAGTACAAAGCTATAAGCTGTGCATTTGAAGCTACCAACAATGAGGCAGAATATGAAGCCCTAATAACTGGATTAAAGGTATGTATTGACCTTGGTGTAAAAAACCTAAAGGTACGTACTGATTCCCTTCTTATTTCAAATCAAGTAAATGGAATATATACTGCAAAAGACTAAAAAATGATGCTTTATTTGGAAGTTGTTCAAAATTTAAAATCAAAATTCCGCAATTTTAATATTGACCAAATTCCCAGGGACTTGAATACCCAGGCCGATGCCTTATCCGGCCTAGGATCCAACTTCAGTCCTCTTGACTTTGGCAAAATACCCATCGTACATTTATTAGAACCTGCAATAAATAAGCAAGATGAAAGTTTCCCAATATATGTTGCCAATTCTTGGACAAAACCTTACTACGATTGGCTACAACAGGGAATCCTTCCCCTAAATAAGCAAGATGCCAGGGCACTAAAAATAAAAGTTGCTTCATATACTATTATTAACAACATGCTTTTTAAGAAATCGCAGGCAGGGCCATACCTCAGATGCCTGGAACCACAAGAAGCTGAACAGATATTATCAGAAATCCATGAAGGATACTGTGGAAATCATAAAGGCGGAAGGAGCCTGGCAAGTAAGGTACTCAGAACAAGTTATTATTGGCCCACCTTGAGGGCCGATTGCCTGGAATTCAGTTCTAAATGCGAAGCTTGCCAGATTCATGGACCATATATCCATCAGCCATCTGAGGAACTACATTCCATATCCACACCCTGGCCATTTATGAGGTGGGGCATGGATATAGTAGGGAAACTACCCCAAGCACCCGGACAAAAAGTTTTCATGCTAGCAATGACTGACTACTTCTCCAAGTGGATAGAAGCAGATTCATACAGGCAAGTCAAAGAAAAGGATGTCATAGCATTTATCAAACACAACATCATATGTAGATATGGCATCCCCTCTGAAATAGTATGCGACAATGGCACGCAATTCGTGGGAAAAAGAACAGCAGCCTTCTGTGCTCAATGGAACATCAACCTAGTAACCTCCACGCCAGGATATCCAAAAGCTAACGGCTAGGTAGAATCCAGTAACAAAGTAATAATCAGCTGCATAAAGAAGAAGCTAGAAAGAAGGAAAGGCAGATGGGCTGAAGAGCTCCCCTTGGTCCCTCGGGTTTGTGAGAACCACGCCTAAAACATCCCAGGCCAAACCCTCTACTCCTTGGTCTATGGATGTGAAGCGATAATCCCTGAAGGAGGTCGACATTCCATCAGCCCGGATGCGGCTGAACACAATAACGAGCAATATACCTCTAATGGAGGACAACCTGGACTTAACGGAAGAGCTAAGAGATGCAGCCAGCATTAGATTGGCAGCATATCAGCAAAGAGTTGCAAAAAGCTACAACAAGACCGTCAAAGCTAGAGTATTCAGGGTAGGAGACCTTGTCCTCAGAAAAGTCCTTAAAAACACAAAAGAGAAGAATGCTGGCAAATTGGTCCCAACCTGGGAAGGTCCCTACCTGATTGACTCAATAGTCGGACAGGGAGCTTATAGATTACACCCTGGACGGCGAAATGATCCCAAGAGCTTGGAATATTGCACACTTAAAACTATTTCACATATAAAATATACCTCCCAGCCCAGGTATAATTTTCATCTTAACATTTCTTGCTTGACCTGATATGAAACTAAATGTATGATACTTGCCATTATATAAATAAATGCCTTATATAATTTCTTCCATTATGTGCCCAAGTACTTGTCAATATTCTCATATTTCCTTTTACCAAGTAGAATCTTCAATATTTGTTTTACATACTGCACTTTACTTAAACCAAATCTTAAAGATTGGGGGCCACCCCACTGATATCCAACTGATACCCAACTTTCGATTTGCAAAAACGAGCCTTAAAATATTGAGCTCAATTTAATATACAAATCTGGAAAACCTTTTCCTGGCTTGTATAACATAGATGGGTCATAAGCCCTCCAGACAGGCAGAGGACATAAGCCCTCCAGACAGGCAATAACCCCATCCATAACACAATGTACTGGCCAGATCCAGCACAAAAACTGGCCCGATCCAGTCGAATAACTGGCCAGATCCAGTACACATCCAACACTACAAATGTACCTTATCAAAACACAAAAGGAAACCAACAAAGACCAAATATTTATTCATCCAAAATAGCCGGCCTTACCACATACCTAATAATTATCCATTCCAGGAACATCCCCCCTGGATGGGCCAAAATATACCTAATAAATATTCATTCCAGGAACATCCCCCCTGGATGGGCCAAAACGAAAAGGAAAAAAATAAATCTAAGCAGGTTTCGAGCCAGTAACCGACTCACAACCATCCACCATTTCCTGATCACCAGATTTTTCCTTGGAAGGAGGAGAATCCACTTCTTCTTGTTGACCCATATTGGCCAAATAAGGATCGAGTGTCCAGAGTATGTCTCATCCGATCCGGATCCCATTAGCTTGGTCATATTTCGGATCCCTCATAGCATCAACCCGTCCTTTCCCAAAGAAATCGAGAAAGCATCAGCAAGCCGCGCCTCCACTAGCTCCTTTTCAAAGACCAAGCTCTTCATTTTTCCTCGGTGATCTGCATTGCCGCTTCTCGCAGACCACCTCTTCCTTGGGTCTTGACTCTTCCCTTATGACCTCCAACTCTTGCTCGACAACCTTCTCGGCGTTTTTGCAGACCACCTCACAAACCAAAGCGACCCTGGATGCCTCTCTAGTGTCCCCAATCGAGATTGAAGTACTACCTCATTACCTCTGGATGTGTGCAGCTCACGATAAACTTTATCTAATTTCTCTTCCAAGCTAGAAACCCTAGCCTGGGCATCCCAGAGCTGACAAGCAGTAGCCAACCCGGCATCCAATCCCTACAAGAAACAAAAGAAAGACAATCAGCCAAATATAAAGCAACACAAAGAACACATAACAATTAAAATATCCCTTTACAACTAACCTCCTTAGCTTGAGAAGCAAGTTCAGCAGCCTTTGTCACAAGAGAAGACAAAATAGAAACCACCTTAGTAGAAGACTCAAGGGTATTAGCAGATAAAATCTGGCCGCTCATACTAGCAGAAAATTCATTTATCTGTGCCCGGGCAGCATCCATATCGTCCATCCTAGCAGACACTTGCCTAACACTCCTGATTAGTTGAGCTTGAATAGGCTCTTTCTCTCTCCCTTCCTCTTCGGGAATAACATCTTCCCTCCTCCTTTTGGAAGCCTGAACAACCTCCGGTGATACTAGCTTGGGTGGATCCTGGGGAGGCTGGACATCAGAAACCAAAATGTTAAGCGTCTTGTCACTCCCACTAGCCTCCTGGCTCTTGGACTGTTCAGCAATTCTAGCCACCCCAGCCTTTAAATCTTTCTTGATAAAAGCTGGCCAATCTAGCGAGAAGACACGAATACTGAATATATAAAGAATATACATAAATATCAGAAGAGAAGCGATAAGAAGACAACAATTGAAATAAAGACATATAGAATACGTACAGGAAAGAGCAGTGGAGCTAGGCTTGCCTTTGGGTACTTTGACCACACTCAGCTTGGTCTTCATATACCGGGGCAATAAATCCCTGCCCAGACTAGCAGGCCAAGCCCTCTCTTCTTCAGGAATAGAAAGGAAAGCCTCTATCCTTGAAACAGCCTCCTCGTCAAGAGGGTCGAAGTTCCAATCAGGAGCTACAAATATTACCAAAAAATGCACAAGTGAAACTTAAATATCCTAATTTCGTTTAATATAATTTGAAATTAAGAGTACAGGAAACCTACCACTCTCCAAAGGAGGATATCTCAAATAATCAAAGCCTGACCCCAGACTCTCAGTCCGGATAAACAGGAAAGTCTTCGCCCAACTTTTATCATCTCCAGAGTCCAGGTTAGTAATTAATGGAGACATTTTGGACTTAATTCTCAAATTAAAACGACCAGTAGAAGGATTTTTCATATGATATACTGCCTTTATATCATTAATAGTAATTACAATTTTATGCTTGGCACATAAATTTTCAATATAGTGGATAAGTTTCCAAACCATTGGCATGATTTGAAAAGGTGATACTTCCATAGCACGAATAGTATCGATCATTAAAGGAGTAAAAGGTAACTTACAACCTGCCTTGAACGCCCATTCATAAATACAGAACCAACCAGGTGACACCCAATTATCTCTGACTGGACAAGACTCAGGAATCCAAACCTCAGTCGAATCAGGAATTAATTTTTTCTCCTTTAAAACCCTATCATAGTTCGTTTTCAATAAGTTTTCTTCAGGGAAATAAGGATCCAGAGATTGAAGAGCAGAAAAAGTGGAATCCTGATATTTAAAAGCTATAGCACGAGCAGGAGGATCAATTTCAACCACCTCCTCCTCATGGACATCTTTGGGTTCAGGCTCGTTGACTTTTACGGGAAGCAGGACGCTTTTTGGCTCCCATATCCTTTGTTGTTTTGGTTATCGTGATGAATTTTATTTAATGAGAAATTATAAATCAGCAAACTAGAGTTCCTGGGAAATAGGGGAGAATTTTAAAGATGATTTAGCAAGAAAAGTGGAAGAAATTTGGTGAAAAACAAACTCATCACAAATACCGTATTTATAGAGGGGGAGCAACGGTGCAAAAACCCTAGAAAACGCAAAAATGTCAGCATGACATCATACAGTTAGCCGTTGCAGTGTTTAACGGTCACTAGAAGTCTAAGAGTCCTTGAATAAATCTGATTCTTTTTATTTTTTTAGCCCGGTAAATTGACATCTCACCCCGGCGATCCGATCCAAAGACGGGTAAAATGTCAAGGGGCAATTGTTAGGACCAATTTAGCCTGGTCTGATTGTAACCTAGCCTGGCCTTATTAGGATGATTGGGGCAACCAGAGTCCGGGCAAGTATAGTTATTATTTGACATGAGAAGAACACCAGAGGATAAATAAGCTGTTAAGGTCCAGGAAGAAAAGCCTGATAATGATATTAAGATAGATTGATGGAACTCTCCAGCAAGACGGCTGATCAGCAAGCAAGCAAGACAGTTATACACCTGCCCTATCATCACGGAAGACCAGGTCCAACTCTAAGAATAGTATATTTCCACGTACTAGATCGTGCAAAGGAATATAAGACAAAGTTTGTTGAAGAAGACTGCGTCAAGCGGATAAATAGGAAATGTGCCCTATTTTCTAGCTAACAACTGAAAACGGTCAAGAAGAACGTTGGGTGGCATCCAACGTTAATTTTTGAAGAGTATAAATAGCACTATTAAACATTTGTAAAGGATATAGGTTTTTTTTCTCATTATTCTCTACTGAATACTCATACTTACATACAAGATTTGTAATCGGCTTATCACTACTACAGAATTCATCAAGGACATCAGTGGATGGACATCGGATTTTTGAAAAAACAGATGTAATAAGTTTGCACATCGGATTTTTATAAAAGTCTGATGTAATTATATTATATGGACATCGGTTGTTATTTTCAACCCATGTCCATTATAATGGACATCGGATTAAATTACAACCCATGTCCATATAATCCTCAATTTGGGCGCAAAATGAAAACAATTCCCCCGCCCCAAATTATTTTCACTAGCATACTGAGTCAATCTATTATACTTACTCCATATCATTCTTTTTTTTAGACAAACCCAAACCCAAACCCTTAGCTTACTCATCCCTTTCTTCTCTATCTCATCGTTCATCCCTTAGCTTCTTCACTTCAAAACCCGATCAAAAACCCAAAATCCTAGCTGCTGCCGCTTCATCGTTCATCCCTTCTTCTCTCATCACCGCGACATCATCCTTCTTCTCTTCACCGGCGATATCATCGGTCTTCGTTCTCATCACCTCGCGACATCAAACCCTAGCTGCTTTGCCGCTTGCGTTCTTCGCTCTTTATTATTAGGTAATTAATCTTCCCCTATCATTTATATATTTATTCTCGATCATTTTATGGTTTATTTGAATATTTTCTTGAAATGGTTTTTGATTTGTTTGTAATTTTGATCAAGAATGAATTATAGGGTTATAATTTAATTGATAATCTAATTGGGGGTTTATTATTATACATTGCTATTATTGTATTACATGCATTTATATTCCTGGTTTATATATGAATGATACTCGTAGTGATGAACTACGAAAATAGTAAGCGATTTTAACCCTCTTCCCTATTATTGCATAAATTTGGAGTATGGATATGGATCGCGAATGGATGTTTGTTGATCGTTTGGATTCTAGATATAGGGAAGGGGTGGAATATTTTGTTAGACATGTTATGAATAATGCAGAGAATGTGGAACAACTTTTATGTCCATGTGTTAAATGTGGGAATAATGAGTATGTTGATGCGGTAGAATTGGAAAGTCACCTCCTAATTAATGGTATTGACAAGAGTTATACAAGGTGGATTTGGCATGGGGAGGATGTCTTTGCCCACTTTGTGTAGTAATTTAGGGGATGATAGCGACTTTGAGGGAGAGGATTTTGATGAAAATGTTGATCGAGTAGACAATCTTATAAATGATTTGAAAAAATCCGCTGTAGACCCAAGTGAAATTGAGATGTTTGATAGGCTGTTTGGTGATGCAATAAAACCCTTGTACCCTGGTTCAACTTTCACACGCCTATCAGCAACTTTAAAATTGTATAGTTTAAAGGCTAAAAATGGATGGAGTGATAAAAGGTTCACAACATTGCTTGAGTTTTTGGGTCAGATGTTACCGGAAGGCAATGAACTCCCTAGGCGTACGTATGATGCTAAGAAAATTTTGTGTCCAATGGGAGTTGATTATGTAAAAATACATGCATGTCGTAACGATTGCATTTTGTTTCGGAAAGATTATAAAGAATTAGACAAATGTCCAAAGTGTGGGAGTTCACGTTATAAGTTGCCGAAAAAGAATTCCACAAATAGTAAAGGTGTCCCAGTTAAAGTCTTGTGGTATCTTCCCATTATCCCAAGATTTAAAAGAATGTTTGCAAATTTAAAAGAGGCGAGAAACTTAATTTGGCATCTTTGGTGGTGATGGTAGAATTTTAGATGACAAAATTCGTCATCCTGTGATTCAACTCGGTGGAAAAGCATAGATCATTTGTTTCTGAATTTGGGTCCGATGCTAGAAATTTAAGGCTTGGACTATGTCTTGATGGTATGAATCCATTTGGTAATCTAAGTAGTCGGTGGAGTACGTGGCCTGTTTTGCTAACAATTTATAATTTGCCTCCTTGGTTATGCATGAAACGTAAATATCTTATGTTGTCACTACTAATTTAGGGCCTAAGCAACCTGGAAATGACATAGATGTTTACTTGGAACCATTGATGGATGATTTAAAGTTATTATGGGATGAAGGGGTAGAGGTATATGATGCTTATCGTGGTGAGACTTTTAACCTACGTGCCATGATATTTTGCACCATTAATGACTTCCCGGCATATGGCTACCTATCCGGTTATCTTTGTGAAAGGGGCTAAAGCTTGCCCAATTTGTGAGGAGGATACAATTTCTGATCGTTTAGTTCATGGAGGAAAGAATGTGTACCTTTGTAACAGAAGGTTGCTCCACCGCTCACACCCTTATAGGAAAAAAATGAAGCCATTTAATGGAAAACAAGAACTTAGAAACCCTCCAAAAATTTTAAGTGGGAAAGAGGTTTATGAGAAAGTGAAAAACATTGAAAATAATTTTGGAAAACCTTATAAGAGAAGTGATGGGACGTTATATAAAAAGAGGTTTATATTTTTGGATTTACCATATTGGAAACATTTGTCCGTGAGACATTGTATTGATGTCATGCACGTGGAGAAAAATGTGTGTGAGAGCCTTATTGACACACTTCTCAACATCCCTGGTAAAACAAAGGATGGTGTCAAAGCAAGACAAGATATGGCTGCTCAAAATATACGACCAGAACTAGCACCACAAATTAGAGGGTCAAGGACCTATTTACCCCCAGCTTGTTATACTTTGTCACGAAATGAAAAAATAAGTGTGTGTGAATGTTTACATGGGGTGAAGGTTACGCAAGGCTATTCATCGAACATAAGAAATCTTGTGTCTATGAAAGACTTAAAACTGGTGGGTTTGAAATCACATGATTGTCACACTTTAATACAACAATTACTACCCGTTGCGCTTCGTGGAGTTCTGCCTAATCATGTTCGGGGAGCTATTATTCGACTTTGCTACTTTTTCAATGCAATATTTAGCAAAGTTGTTGACTCAGATACGTTGAATACATTACAACGAGATGTTATTACTACTATGTGTGAACTTGAGATGTTTTTCCCTCCTTCCTTTTTCGATATAATGCAGCACTTAGTAGTACATTTGGTGAGGGAAATTAAGATTTGTGGACCGGTATTTTTAAGAAATATGTATCCATTTGAGCGATATATGAAGCCTTTAGCCGCCTATGTAAGAAACCAAAACAGGCCAGAAGGTTGTATGATTCAGGGTTATATTGCAGAAGAGGCCCTACAGTTTGTCAATGAGTACATGTCCAATGTTGAACCTATTGGGCTTCCGACATCTCGACATGAAGGAAGACTACAGGAACAAGGTACTCTTGGGAAAAAAGTAGTAACTGCTAATTCAGAAACCCTTGATCAGGCACACTTGTATATTCTCCAACACATGGTGGATGTGCATCCATGTTTAGAGAAGCATCAAACACTTCTAAGTGCTCAAAATCCTTCTAAAGGAGAAAGGTGGTTAGCAATGGAGCATAATCGGTTATTTCGTAAATGGTTCTCTAATGAAGTAGATAACGAGCTGGTACTTGAGCGTGAGAAAGTCTCTGATGAGGTAAGGTGGTTAGCACATGGACCTAGTTTTCATGTGTTAACTTATCAAGGTTATGACGTCAATGGGTACTCCTTTTACACTAAGGATCAAGATGATAGAAGTACTATGCAAAATAGTGGAGTAGCTTTGATGGCTATGTCAATGAGTGTTGCTAGTGCTAAAGATACTAGACCTGCTTATGATGCTCAGCCATACTTTGGGGTCATCAAAGAAATTTGGGAGTTAGACTACGTTCAGTTTAGGATACCTGTTTTCCGTTGTATGTGGGTTGAGCATAATAAGGGCGTTCGAGTTGATAGGATGGGTTTCACGTTGGTAGATTTCTCACGTGAAGAATACAAATCAGAGCCGTTCATTATGGCTAATCAGGCAAGACAAATCTTTTATATTAAAGATCCAGCGGATGAGAAGTGGTCGATTGTCCTTCATGGTAAGAAGCAATTTGTGGGTAAAGAAGCAATGGATGAAGTGGATGACGAATTGCCTCCTTTTTCTTCTGGATTGCCGCCTACGGCTACTGATGATGTAGATGACTTTTATCTACGAGATGACCATGAAGAAAGGTTATGAGTTGACCTAGAAAAAATCAGTAGCTAGTTTTTGTTTGCAACTTTATGGGTTGACTTTTATGTTAAGACAATTGCTCTCACTCATTTTTCTGTTTGTTTGTTATGTTTTATTTTAAGACAGTATTTTCATTTTAATGTCTTTCCTATTTTTAGTTGTTTAAGTCACTGTACTTATCATTTATCATTAGAGCTGTATTTTGGAGTAATTTGATTTGGAGAGTCAATTCACCCTAAAAAGCATCTGCAGAGAGCACGGGTCGTTATTTTAAGTAATAGTCGTCTCTCAATCTGTACTTATTTTCAATTTCCATACTTTAACATCTGACCTAATGTCTTCCTTATGTTCAATTACTTATGATTTTTATATCTATGAGAGCAATTGCATACATCTAGCTAGGAGGTAATTAAGTTTACCTTGTTTCAGTAAAATAGTTTTCTTGTACATGTTCATTTGTATTTTGTCCATTTTACGATCTGTTTTAATTTATTTTGATGCAGTCATCATGGCTTCATCAGTACCATGTAGTAGTACAACTCGTCCAAGAAAGATCAAAAGCGTGGTGCTTATGAAGGAGTTGTGACATTACGTGATCAAGGTAAAAAGCTTAAAGTAGAATTTGATTCTGATGGTGAGCCAATTAAGAAGATTGGTGCTAAGTATACGAGTTATGTTGGTCTACTTGGACGCTCGAAAGTGCCAATTACCATTCGTACATGGAAGCATGTGGGAGAGGAGCTTAAGCTGAAGATTTGGGATGAGGTTTTGGTAAGATACTAATTAATTTTCCCGCTTATTATTAATGACAAATTTTGGACATTCGAAATCACATATGATGTTTTGGCATTTGTAGTTAGTTTTTGACATTCCAAAGACAAAGTACCAGCAAGTTATCAAAATTGCAAATACCACGTGGACAAACTTTAAGTCAAAATTGACTGCAGTGTATGTTTATCGAAAACCCCCTAAAGGTCGAAAGTTGCCTGTTGAGACTGATCCGGTAAAGATGAAGGGTTATATCCGTATAATACCCTATAAAATTAGGACTATAACGCAAATTTTATACGAGATTTATGGTCATAAACGAAAACAACAAAGAGACGATAAAGATTAAGAATTAACCTTCGGTCCTAGTGCAAATTGGCAATGAGAGATCAAAGTAGATCTCCTCCTAAATGATGCACCCAAGATCGTCTGAGAAATGCCCTTGTGCTAGAATGAATCCTCTAATTGCCTTGCAATATTGAGAGGATTATTTTTGTGAGTTTTCTTTTAGATGTGAGATCTAAAATTTTGAGAGAAAAATGTTTCTCAAAACCCTAAAATTTTTGTCAAAATGAATTAGGTTTCAAAAGAGAGAAAATCCTCTCTTTTGTCCTCACTTGGCCGGCCATGGGCTCTCTTGGGAAGTGGGCTTCCACTTCCTTTTAGTTTTAGCTCATGGTCTGGTTCGCAAATCGCTAAAATGTATATGACGCGGTTTTGTTATAAATCGTCATCGGTTATCGGTTATTAAAGCATCAACTAATAATATGGATTAGTTGAAATATTAATACATGTCCGACAAAGACGATATTGTATAATTATATTCAATATACATTAATCAAATATAAATCGCTTATATTTAATTTACGAATTAATTGCTTAATTCGCCTTAGCCGTTATTATTTAATCCGTATTAAATAAAATATCTCAACATCACATTTTTGACTAATTATTAGTCAAATAACTCGGACTAACTGGTTAGTCAAATTTGGCATCTACATGACTGTATTTTCATACCGTCACATCTCTCAAACGTATCCTATAGGTGTGACTTTTAGGGACCAGTTGATCACCGCCATCTGTATGACAATAACGTCAAACTTATCTAGCAAGCCAACCGTTATTGATAAACGTGGACCAACTGATTATAATACAAAAGTATACCCTTTGATCCTTTTAGAGATTTATAAGTCCTTGCACTAACTGTAAAGGACACCAGCCCCAACAAGCTCCCACTTGTCCGTACAAGTGTATGTGCAATGACGTTATCCGCACTAAGCTGGAGGACACGGCTCAAAAAACTCCCACTAGTCCGTACAAGTGTATGTGCGATAACCGATTCTCATATTCATTTAAAATTTCTCCCACTCAATGTAAAACAATTTGCAGATCCGGATCCGCAAAGGTCGTATTTTACAATCGATCTGTATCTAGAGTGGTTTCCCCGACTAGAGAGTAACTTAACTGATAAAACGAATTCGTATTCGAGCATGGCCATGCATTTCGATTCTGACTCCTCGAGTGGCCCTGAGAAATATTGAGTACCTGATAAAGGCTGAATATTTCCTTCAACTCGAACTCCTTCTGATCTAAGCACAGCATGAAATGACCCAGAAACAATCTACTTGGCCCCTGTTACGGATGACCGTGAGAAAGAAACCAAAGTCACCCAAAATCTGCCTTAGTCTCAAGAGACAGTCGATAGTCAAAAGAATCGACTCTTAGGATCACCATGGAGGTCCTATCCACGACCGGGCACCGAATGTTATAAAACATTTAGGACTCCACGTTGATATCACAATTGTGTCCTACGAGATATCCGTATAACACGCTTCTGTGATTGGTCAGTCAACCGGTTGATTTATGGCTCATTGAACCCACCATCAACCAACGTCACAAAATAATTACCTTGAGTTATCAGCTCACGTGGGCAATTAAGGACCAAAATTATAATGTTTGTTCAGTTCACTTTGTGGTGTTCAAAATTTGTCGTACAAATCCACATGAAAAACAAAATATATAAAATATCAAAACGATGATGTCGTATAGAGTACAAAAGAGGATGAATCTAATCCATAAAAGAGTACTACAACTTAGGAACACGTTTAATTCCCATGGAATTAACATGCCCTTCATGCTTATCTTGTCGTAATGGTTTAGTGAGAGGATCTGCTATGTTATCATCTGTAGCAATCTTTTCTATCACTACTTCCTTTTGCTCCACGTAATCTCGGATTAGATGAGCTTTCCGTTGTACATGTCTAGACTTGTTGCTAGACTTTGGCTCCTTAGCTTGGAAGATGGCACCTCTATTGTCGCAATAGATGGTGATCGGGTCATTCGAACTAGGCACTACGGATAGTCCTTGTAGGAATTGACGCATCCATATCGCTTCCTTTGCAGCTTCAGACGCGGCATAGTACTCGGACTCAGTCGTAGAATCTTTGTAACACTTTGTTTGGAACTCTTCCGGTGACTGCAGCAATCATTATGAGTAAAAACGAATCCAGACTGAGATTTAGAGTCATCCCGATCCGTTTGGAAGCTAGCGTCTGCGTAACCGGTTGCGCATAGCTTTTGATCGCCTCCATAAGTCAATGCCCAATCTTTAGTCCTCCGTAGGTACTTAAGAATGTTCTTGACAGCCATCCAATGTGATTCACCGGATCTTTGTTGGAATCGACTTGTCATACTCAATGCATATGCCACGTCCGGACGTGTGCATATCATGGCATACATGATTAATCCTATAGCCGAGGCATAAGGAATCCGTGTCATGCGCTCTTTCTCTTCCGGTGTCTCGGTGCACGAGACTTGCTCAAATGCACCCCTGGAGCCATAGGAAGAAACCCCTTCTTGGAGTTAGTCATCCTGAATCTCTCTAGGACTTTGTCTATGTAAGACTCTGATCGAGAGATAACATCCGTCGTGATCTATCTCGATAGATACGGATGCCTAGAATTCTTTGTGCCTCTCCCAGATCTTTCATCTGGAAATGGTTTTTCAACCATACTTTCACCGAAGTTAAGAGAGGTATGTCATTCCCAATCAGAAGTATGTCATCGACATACAATATTAGGAAGACAATCTTGCTCCCACTCGACTTGATATAAAGACATGGTTCCTCGACCGATCGAGTAAATCCATTTTCTTTAATCTCTTGGTCGAAGCGATGATTCCAACTCCGAGATGCTTGCTTAAGTCCATAAATGGAACGCTTAAGCTTGCACACTTTCTTAGGATGTTCTGGATCGATGAAACCTTCGGGTTGTACCATGTACAACTCTTCCTCCAAAAACCCGTTTAAGAAGGCGGTTTTCACATCCATTTGCCAAATTTCATAGTCATGAAAAGCGGCAATCGCTAAGATAATCCGAATGGAACGCAACATGACTACGGGTGCGAAAATTTCATCGTAGTGCAAACCTGGCACTTGGGTGAAACCTTTAGCAACTAGTCGTGCTTTATAGATATCTTGTTGACCTTCCACAGAATGCTTTATCTTGTAAAGCCATTTGCATTGAAGGGGACAAACCTTAGCAGGTAAGTCAACAAGATCCCATACGTTGTTCTCATACATAGAGTCCATCTCGGATTGCATGGCCTCAAGCCATAGCTTTGAGTCGGAACTAGTCATGGCACCTTTATAGGTTGCGGGTTCACTACTCGTTAAGAGTAGAACGTCATCTATGTCATGTTCCTCGACCATACCAATGTATCTGTCTTGAGGAATAGAGACTCTTCCCGACCTCCTAGGTTCCTCAGGAATATTCACCGCAGCCGGGATTGAAGGAATTGGTTCCTCCAATGGTTGCTCGGTATTTGGTTCTGGAATCTCCGACAGGTCGAAGGTTCTATCACTCTTTGCATTCTCGAGAAATTCCTTCTCTAAGAATGTCGCATTGGCCGCAACAAAAACACGTTGTTCGGTTGGCGAATAGAAGTAATGACCAAGTGTTCCTTTAGGATAACCTATAAAGTATGTCTTGACCGATCGCGGGCCGAGCTTATCCTCGTGTCTCCACTTGACATAAGCCTCGCAGCCCCAAACCCGTATAAAGGACAAGTTAGGGACCGTTCCCTTCCATAGTTCATATGGAGTCTTGTCAATGACTTTAGACGGACTTCGGTTAAGTATTAGAGCGGTGACAAAGAGCATAACCCCACAATGAGTCGGGCAACACGGTGTGACTCATCATGGATCGAACCATATCAAGTAGTGTTCGATTTCTCCGTTCGGACACACCATTCAATTGAGGTGTTCCGGTGGAGTTAAGCGTAGGGCAATCCCACGAGTCCTTTAGGTGTTGATCAAACTCGTGAGAAAGATACTCGCCACCACGATCCGAACGTAGTGTTTTAATCTTTCTACCTAATAGGTTCGTACCCTATTTGGTATTCTTTGAATTTCTCAAAGGATTCACTTTTGTGCTTCATTAAGTAGACATAGCCATATCTACTTAAATCGTCCGTGAAAGTGATGAAATACCTATAGCCTTCTCATGCGGTGATTGACATAGGACCACATACATCCGTGTGTATGAGTCCTAATAGGTCAGCAGCGCGCATTCCAACACCTTTGAAGGAAATTCGAGTCATCTTACCGATGAGACATGATTCACACGTGCCAAATGATTGAAAATCAAAGGCCGAGATAGCTCCATTTTTGATGAGCTGTTTTACGCGTTTCTCATTAATGTGTCCCATACGGCAGTGCCATAGATACGTTTGATCTTTGTCACCAACCTTTAACTTTTTATTCATTACGTGTAATATTTCGGTGGTCTGATCTAAAACATAAATTCCGTTCATGGAGACTGCCTTGCCATAAATCATATCGTGTAATGAGAAAATGCAAGTATTATTCTCTATTACAAATGAAAATCCAAGTTTGTCAAGTGCGGAAACTGAAATAATGTTTTTGGAAAGACTGGTACATAATAGCGATTATATAAAAATAACTCAAATCCGCTAGGAAGTCTGGATCACATATGTTCCCCTTGAGACGGCAGCCACTCGTGCTCCATTCCCAACACGCAGGTCCACCTCACCCTTTACGAGGGGTTCGATGTTTCAGAGCCCCTGCACATGATTACACAGATGAGAACCACAACCAGTATCAAGTACCCAAGTTCCGTAACTTGCATGGTTAATCTCAATCATATGAATAAAAGAAGAAGAGGATGAAGACATACCAACAGGTTTAACGCGACCTGCCTTTAAGTCCTCATGATAAACAGGACATGTACGCCTCCAATGCCCAGTCTTGTGGCAATGATGGCATTCCATGTTTTCATTCTTGCTCTTTGTCGCGCCTGATGAGGTGCTCGACTCACCAGGCCCACTCTTACCTGAACCCGACTTCTTAAACTTCGGTTTGCCTACTGCTAGGCCTGGCTGAACTTTGCCCTTACCCTTGCCCTTGTT
Source organism: Silene latifolia (assembly GCF_048544455.1). Classification (NCBI taxonomy): domain Eukaryota; kingdom Viridiplantae; phylum Streptophyta; class Magnoliopsida; order Caryophyllales; family Caryophyllaceae; genus Silene; species Silene latifolia. Next base: position 141,751,749 of record NC_133538.1, read on the forward strand.
TGACACAACGAGAACATCTTGTTTCATGCTCCCACTGAACTTCATGTCCTTCTCGGTGCATACGAGAAGGAGTGCGATTCATGGGGGCTTTTCTTCAAATCATTCATATAGTAATTCGCTCTAAAGAGCGCAAAACCATCGTGGAGTGAATGAAGCATGCGGTCAATCACGATGTTCTCGCCGATTTTACAATCAAGCGTCTCCAGTCTCTCGACATTCTCAATCATCTTTGAGAATGTGTGGGCTAACCGGTTGGCCCTTTCGGAGTTTCGCATCAAAGAAGCGAGTGGTATGCTCATAGGTCACGATTCTCGGTGCTTTCGAGAATTCCTTGGTGAGCGTGGTGAAAATCTTGTTTGCACCCTGGGCTATGAAGCGTTTCTGCAAATTGGATTCCATTGCAAAAATGAGTACGTTTTTAATCGCACCCGCTTCCATGACGAAGTCGCTATACGTGGAGACCTCGTTAATTCGAGCCGTGGGACCAGGGGGCTGGTGGGAGGGGCTCGGTCAAATACTTGAGCTTCCCGTCGCGGTGGCGGCATTCCGTAATGCCGCCTCCCATTCCGCGAAGTTTGATCCATCATTCTTGATCTAGTAGAGGCGATTCATCCGATTCATAAAGATCCGAAGCCGGGACTCACGGTCCAATGTGGCACTTGGCATTGGGTCATCGAGGATGCCAGCCATTAGGTTATTAGCAGTTTAAAAACGTGATCTACGCTGAAAAAGAAAGAAAAACAAAAACGAAATAAGCAACTCATCGAGGTGATTTAAGTCTATTTAAAATTCATTTTAGACTCATTGCACTTGCATAATTGATCTCCCTCAAGAATGACACAAGTGATCCCAAGACTCAATTTCCTTAAATTGATAAGCCAACTGTTTAGCTAATTCTTCCGTAAGAACTCTTGGTCGATAGATTTCCGCAAATCCTATCTATAGTCCACCATGATCACAGGATCGTACGAGTGACCATAGCGTTGAGATAAAATAGGTCAATCGGTTCCAACTTACCCGACGTAGAAGAGGTCATATTATGCCTACCGACGAAGAAGGGGCTCATTGGAGTTTGACCTATAAAGACCGTTCTCAATTTTGGTTTATACGAGGAAGATCCCATCAACTAAGTTTAAATTCATTTTAAGTGAACGAATAACTAGCAACTGCGTGAATGAATTAATTTAGATGATGGCTTAAATCGTGTGACATATGAATGTCATAGAAAACTAACGCGTGACCTCTACATGAGTCAGTTTTCATGCAATTATTAGGTGGTTTGGTTTTTAGGCGGAATATGATGCAATCTATCGATACGATAAAATAAATAAATGAATGCAATATGTAAATAAAAATTCCTAGTGTGGCCTATCCTAGTAAAAAGAACATAATACAACTTTGGAATCCACCGTTGGACCCGAAAAGCTTGTCTTAATGTTCCATCTTTGTCCATGCAGCGGGAGTGAGCATCCGATCTCCTTCTTTAGTCTTCTCAAAATTACAATTAAAATTTACAAAATATAAACCTATTTACATTCTAAATAAAAACTGTAATTAAAAGAAATAAAAAAGGGAGATACGAGATCTCAAAATACAACCAAGACCGTGTTCCATCATTACGGTAACACGTTCTACTAAGGCCACACTAAGTTACAACCGATTGCAAAAATAAATAAATACGTAATAAAAGCATTCAAAACATTCAAAATAACGATAAATAAAATGCATCAACTAAATTAAATTTATTCGTGACATAATTCCGTAATTATGTTAAATTTATCCAAACCACCAAAGACAATTCCGTTACTTTAAATCGTTTTAAAGTAATTTAATTTTACGTGGGTGAACCGATTCACTATCAAGCGAGTGCATAAATCCGTATTATGCAATAATGGCCGGAAAAAAAAACAAAACACAATTTTTTTTTTTTCTTCAACTCAAGGCGTGAACAGTGAATTTTTTTTTTTTTTTTTTTTTTTTTTTGCTGAAATGCCGAGAGCATCAAAAGGCTAAAAAAAAAATAAACGGCTCAAAATCGTGAGCAACAAAAGGTCAAAACAAAACGATTTGTTAAAACCCAATTGCAATTTAATCTAATCCGTATAGAATTGAAATTACAATTGAAACATCTTTAACATATTGCAATAATTATCGATTAAAATTACAATATGCAAAGAATAAAAAGATAACAAAAGATCGACAATGCAACCGTGTAAACTGGACACGGTTCCCAAAGAAAATCAGGCCGTGGCACATAAAAAAAAATGCCGAGACCTAAAGGCCACACGGTCTATCAAAATTTTATACAAAAATTATCGATTTGATAAAAACCAATTGTGATATCACCTAATCCGTATAGAAATGAATTTGCAATTGATAGATCTTTAACATATTACAATGAATATCGATTACAAAATAATATGCAAAGATCAAAATCGAAAACAAAAGGAAAACAAGGCACGGGAAATCATGGCAGCCGTGCCAAAAAAAAAAAAAACCGTGCAAAAAAAAATTTAGCCGTGTGGTTTCTAGCAAAAAAAAATTATCGATCCATTTCGTTTGATGAAAATCACATAGAAAAATTTACGTGGCCTCTCTCTGATACCACTTGAAGGGTTATATCCGTATAATACCCTATAAAATTAGGACTATAACGCAAATTTTATACGAGATTTATGGTCATAAACGAAAACAACAAAGAGACGATAAAGATTAAGAATTAACCTTCGGTCCTAGTGCAAATTGGCAATGAGAGATCAAAGTAGATCTCCTCCTAAATGATGCACCCAAGATCGTCTGAGAAATGCCCTTGTGCTAGAATGAATCCTCTAATTGCCTTGCAATATTGAGAGGATTATTTTTGTGAGTTTTCTTTTAGATGTGAGATCTAAAATTTTGAGAGAAAAATGTTTCTCAAAACCCTAAAATTTTTGTCAAAATGAATTAGGTTTCAAAAGAGAGAAAATCCTCTCTTTTGTCCTCACTTGGCCGGCCATGGGCTCTCTTGGGAAGTGGGCTTCCACTTCCTTTTAGTTTTAGCTCATGGTCTGGTTCGCAAATCGCTAAAATGTATATGACGCGGTTTTGTTATAAATCGTCATCGGTTATCGGTTATTAAAGCATCAACTAATAATATGGATTAGTTGAAATATTAATACATGTCCGACAAAGACGATATTGTATAATTATATTCAATATACATTAATCAAATATAAATCGCTTATATTTAATTTACGAATTAATTGCTTAATTCGCCTTAGCCGTTATTATTTAATCCGTATTAAATAAAATATCTCAACATCACATTTTTGACTAATTATTAGTCAAATAACTCGGACTAACTGGTTAGTCAAATTTGGCATCTACATGACTGTATTTTCATACCGTCACATCTCTCAAACGTATCCTATAGGTGTGACTTTTAGGGACCAGTTGATCACCGCCATCTGTATGACAATAACGTCAAACTTATCTAGCAAGCCAACCGTTATTGATAAACGTGGACCAACTGATTATGATACAAAAGTATACCCTTTGATCCTTTTAGAGATTTATAAGTCCTTGCACTAACTGTAAAGGACACCAGCCCCAACAAAAGAAGTATCCTTACATCAAATCTGAAGTATGGAAGGAGTTTAAAGAGTCTCGACTGTCAGAAGAATTTAAAGTAAGTACTTAGATTCAGATTCGTTTATATTTTAGTATCATGCTGGTAGTAATAAATAAGTTCGTATTCGCTAATAATTCGTTCTCTTTTATTTTTGCGAGGCTATAAGTAAGGTTTTGCGAGAGAGGCGAGTAAGAACAAGTACCCTCACAGAATGTCTCGTGGAGGATATCGAAAAGCAAAGCAGAAATTGGAAGAAAAATTGAAAGCAAAATTGAAGATCAAAGAACAAGAAAAAGAGAAAGGAACGGGGATAGACGACTCAGCAGAAGAAAGTAGTCAAACCCCAACTATCATAAAACGAGGTGACTTATGGATAGAGGGAAGAGTAGGCAATGACGGAGCATGTATAAATTCAGAGACTGAAAAAATAGTTGAAGAGCTGGTGAGTACTCCATTTCTGTTTATCACTACTCAGTAAAAATCATATATAATAATCCATGCCATGTGCTACAATTTAATGAAAATAATTGCAAACAGGAAGTGTTGAAGGAAAAGGTCAAGAAAGGAGAATTTGTACCTAGCGGAAAAGTTGATGAATTGACAAAAGCGCTTGGAACTGCTGAGCATTATGGTCGTGTTAGAGGTGTTGGGGGTCGAGTCGGGCATAAGCAGTACTTTGGCAGATGCAAACGAACTCGAGATGAGAGTACTACTGTCATTTCACCAGAGTTTTTAGAGAAGCTTACAAAGCAGATCACAGAACAAGTGAGGTCAGAGGTTTATAAAGACATCGAAATAATGATGGGGGAGAAACAGACAAATGGGAATGTTAGTTATTCCGTTCACAATGAGAAAGACGCAGCTGAGGTCGAGATGAATTGCAACAGTGGGAATGTTAGTGATCATATTTCTGATCCATTTGATGCCATACTTGAGAAGGTAATTAAATCTAGCAACAATTGACTATGTTAGTGATCATATATATATTTCTGAATTGATAATAAACATTTTACTTATCTTTCTTTGGTTGCTTGCTTGTCCATCTTTGCTCCGCAGGATTTGAATGTGAGCTAGTTTGTGCAAGAGATCGATGACTTCACTAAGGTGGCACTTGGACGAGTATTCAAGACCACAAGTCAGGCATCAGTTTGTCACGGTAAAAAAATTGGAGCAGAAACGTTAAGGGTATGCATTTACGTTCTCATGGAAGGTAAGGATGACACACCATTACCTATACCAACTGAGGAATTTGCTACTGTTGGTGATGCCCTTGGTTCCTTTGTACTTTGGCCGAGAAATGGAATCACTTTACGCTACGTAAAGGTATGAAAGCCATACAGTTAACCGTCTTTTTTTAGTTCTTGCCACTGAAAGCAAGCTCTAATAATTATAGGTGTAATTCTTTTTTCCCAGGAATGTCAGAAAAACCTGGATTCGAGAGAGAGGGGAGAAGACGGGGGAGAAGATGGGGGAAAAGAGGCGGGGAAAAGATTACGGAAAAGACTGCGATGACACCTAAACCCAAAAGACGGAAGACATCTGGAACTTCTAATTCCCAGAAAGTAGAAAGTGGTAAAAGTAAGATAAGTGGTGGTGGATCAGTGACAAGATCAAACAACCAGTTGAAAGCGCTTTTGAACCAAAATTACGATTGTAGACGATTACTGGCAAGGGTAGTTAGTGTGATGTGCGATAATCAAGTGACCGATGTTAATTTGATCGAGAATGTCCTAGGATCCAAGAAAAGGTTGCGCCTCGCCAAGGAAGACATAGCTTCATTGTTGAACATGAATAAGATCTCCCTTGGAGTCATTGACACTTTTCTTGGGTATGTATACTACAATTATTGTATCTCATTATTTAGTTTTGCATTGGTTATTCAATCAGCAACATCTACTGTATGGGTTATTCAAACTGCAACATCTACTGCCACCACGTCGAGTAGGTTTGCGAAGCTACTCGTTACGCTCGTTCCTTTAACTTTTAATCTGCTTCCATGGAAAAGGTTGATTATTTACCGTAAATGTTGGTTATACTTATACGTATATTGTTATAGGTACTTGGATAGCATCTGTGACCAGCAAATGTACGGGTTCTTATGTCCAGAAATTATTTCACAAATAGGCTATGCCTCAGATGAAGCAAGGTAACCATACTTTCTAAAAGGATGAAAGACTTGAAAAGGAAATTTTACATCGCTCCATATTATGATGAGTAAGTCTTTGATCAACCTTGCCTTTTAAATAAACAAAACTGTCACCATTTATTATTGATTATCATGTAAATAAGTTACAAATTATTTACAGTGATCATTGGATGCTCGTTGTGACTGACGTTGCTGATCATAATCAAGTGCATTGGTTCGACTCACTAGGAAAGTCGTCAGTCAAAGTTGAGATCTTTAATTAATGCGTAAGTTCATCTTAATAGTTCATTTATTGATATGCACATAAATAAATGTTCAACTGATTAGAACATTAAAAATGGCAACTATTATTGGCTGACAATCATTTATTTGAAACCATGTTTATATTTAGATCGGTAAGAGTATGCGGCTACAATGGTGGGGAAAGAATGCGTTCTCAAGCACCGCAATGGCTGCAACATAATGTAAGTTGTTGCTTATTATGACGACAAATTCAATGTCTAATCATCAATCACTTTTAATTGACAAAGTCATGTTATTGGTTTAATTCTTATCGAGTTGTTGTTTTAGTGTGCTCGTCAACAAGGTGTTGTAGAATGCGGGTACTACGTCATGAGGTACATGCTGGAAATCGTCACGCGTTCTAATCCAACAAAAGCTATCAATGAGGTCAGTTTCGACATTATAGCAAAACTCGGTATTTTTTCAAGTAATTATCCTACTTTGACCTGCTGCCTATACGCATTGTGGGCGAACCTGATGCCAATTCAATGAGCTAGCTGCTGCACCCTCTTCCCTTAATTATTAGCTTATATGAAGCTGCCCTTGTGAGGCCATGTCTGACTGCCCCATTGTCATTAATATGCATTACAGGTTTTTCAAGACACAACGCCATATTCACAAGAAGAATTAGATGAGATTCGGGACTTGTGGGCGAACTATTTTCTCAATATCTAGCCGTAGATAGCTAGCTAGCGTAGTAATGTATTAGGTAGTTGCATTTTGAAAAAGCGATTACATGATCGCAAGACCATATGTTATGTTGGTGGGATTTGTTATGCCCTTTGTTGTTGTTCGTTAGTTGTTGAATTCGGATGACGGAGACGGTTGCGTTGTATGTTGATTGGGATCGGTTTTTATTAATTGAAATCGATCATTTTGGTTGAATGGCAGTTGGCATGTTTTGTATTAATGTTTTGGCATTCAAATTGGTGTAATGCAATATGAATTGGCCTGCTCTTTTCAAATTTTTTTAAAAAAAAACAATATAAAGGACAGCGGATTTATAAAAGTTCGATGTAATTCTAGCTTCAAAGGACATGGGCTTTCTATAAAAATCTGATGTACATTACACATATGGACATCGGATTAATGTTAAAATCTGATGTTCATTACTCATATGGACATCGGATATATTTAAAAATCCGATGTGCATATATTAATGGACATCGGTTTAAAGTCCCATGTCCATTACACCCCATATGGACGGGACTGAACTCTACATCGGCCTATAATCCGATGTCCATGTGTCTAGAAGTCCGATGTCCTTCATGATTTCTATAGTAGAAATCAAAGGAATACAATAACACTATCTATATTTAATCTCCATCTATAATTCTTCTATAATTTTATCCCTAATTTACAGAACTAGATACCTTTTTTTCACAATAATTAGGCCTGATCCCTTCAGGGAGAATCCTGCTAAAACACCTGGCATAGGATAACTATGTGTGGCGGGGGACGATATATATATATATATTTGATTTTAACCTAGACAGATGTTTATTCCATCTCATTTTCTATACTATCCTTGTATCATTGAGAACACACATTTTTTGCTGTTATTTTCCTTAATATAGGGTGCTTGCAGATATTCTAGAGGAATGGAGGGGGTATATTTTAAAGAGTGGAAGGAAGGGGAAGGATAGAGGAGGAGGGAGAAGGGAAAGGAGCAGGGGGAGGGGAAAAAGGGAAGGGCTTTTCTTTTATGGAAATTGAAGGTGCCTTCAGATGATCAAACGCTGATCAGTTTGAGCAGGTGAGAGTGGAAGAGGCTATGAGGGACATGGGTTAAGGAGTGTCGAGACTTCACGGTGGGGTGTAGGATATTTGGGAAAGAAGAAACAATGCGGTTTTCACTAAAGGCAAGTGGAGGTTTAACATGGTAATTAGGAGGACCCTGGAGTTATGGGAGATGAGGGACATGGGCAGTGAGCCGAAGGGGGGTACGATTAATGGACATATGGTTTCGAGTATTATGTTTTATTGAGCCGAACCAAAAAGTTGGTTTCGTATGTTGTGACTCGTGTGAGTTATGACCTTCTCATGTAAATATAGATCTGAACTCGAAGCAAATAAATCTTTTAGTGATGGAGTTTTGTGCTTTGGGTTTTATCGTGAATACGCAAATACATCTTCCTTTACCTTTGAACATTGTTCCTTTGTTTGTAAATAGAAACAACTTCTACAGGTACTTCGAGAGCCTTTTAGGTGGTAGCCCGACTTTCTTTTTGCTTATTTAATTTTTTTCCCTCCAGATAATGAGCAGTACATGTTTTTATTATTTGTGTTCCATACATCTTGATCGTGTAACTTTGATAGGGTGTGTTTTTCCTTGTTGCTAGGTATGGTTGGATGATTTATTGTTTTGAGGGACTTGGTTTGTGAGGGACTTGGTTTGTGCACACCTTAATCTCATCAATTTTGGGCTAACTAGGGATTTCTGTAAGGTGGTGTTGGATGAGTTATCAATTGAAAAATGATGAAGTTGTCTTAAGGAATGTTTATTATACACTACAACAAATTGTCACTTACCCCACGAATTATGCCACGGGAATTTATAATTCGTGGCTTGCTTAGCCACGGGAAAAATTTATTCATTATTTTGGAAAACAATTTATGCCACGGGATAACTTTTTCCGTGGCAAAAAATTCACTTGCGCCACGAAATAAGCTACACCCATGGCAAATAATCATTTTAGCCACGAACTATGTCACACCCGTGACTAAATTTTAATTAACCACGAATTGTTCCATGGCAAAAAAAAAGTTTTAGGCACGAATTAACAAACTCCCGTGGCGAGTATCTTTTCCGACTTTTTTTTTTTAGTAAAATTTAAGTATATTAAAATTATCAAGTAACCATACATAGCAATATGCGTGATCGTTTAACGGACTCACCCACATCATGCCACACCCAACCCAAAAACATTAGAGCCAAAGACCGTGGCCCATCAACCCACAACTTAAATCAGGGGAAACAAACAACAAAAACAAATTTGGACAACAAAACCCAGAAATCCCCAATTTGGAAACCCTAAAAAATCGCATATCCTCATCTTCATCATCGTTCCAGTAGAACTCTCACCAATCCTCCATTTCCCCGGTTGCCATTCTCCTTTGCATACAAGAACCGAGACTTCAAATCCACAATGAGTTGCCTTGCAAGGGAAGACGGTCGTATCACATACGCATTCATCCTGCAATTGTTCCGTTGCTGCCAAATATTGTAGATACAAGCGTTGATCACAGCATTAATTATCCCCTTATCATCTCTAGTCCCTCCTCTGGCCAACCTCCAAGCTAAAAGACCAACAATAGGTATATCCATTCGCAGCCACTCCCCTACCAGGATGATGACCTCTCTACTGTACCTGCAGTCGAAGAAGAGATGATCCAGGTCTTCTATTCCACTGCCGCAGATGTAGCAGGTATTATCTTCTTTGATCCCTAAATTATATAATTTAGCATTAGTGTTCATGTTTCCCTGTTGATAGATCCAAGAAATGAAGCTGTGTTTTGGTATTGACCATTTATTCCAAATGTGTCCATACCATTGAACTTTCTGTCCCTTATCCCGTAGCCATTCATATCCTTTTGCTACAGTGTACTCCTGCCCATTTTGAATCGACCAAATTTGTTGCTGATATGCTACAGAAAAGATGTCTCTTGTTTGGCATATTTTCCTCCAACACCAGCTTGAGGCAGTATTAGGGGAATAAGAGTGCCAATTCTGTCCTCTCAGATAAGTGTGATTTACCCACCTCACCCAAAGATGATCGGGTTTAGTAGCTAACCACCATACCAGCTTTCCAACTGATGCTTTTTTCCAAAGAATGTCATTCTTTAAGCCCAAGCCCCCTTCCTGTTTAGGTCTGCATACTTTGTCCCATGAGACTAGGGGAGATCTCCTGAATTCAACACCCCTATCCCATAGGAAATTTCTTCATATACTTTCAATTCTAGCAATGACTCCAGTAGGGAGGATAAAAATGGAAGCCTAGTAGTTGTGAAGAGTTTTCAGGACATATTGGATAAGAGTTAACCTCCCTGCATAGGACAACTTTCTAGTCCCCAAACCCCTAATTCTGTTAATGACTTTGTCTATGAGAGGCTTATAATCATTAGCATTCAACCTTGTAGTTTTAATAGGCACCCCAAGATACCTAAATGGAAGGGTTCCCTCCACCAAGCCTGACACCTGCATAATATCTGCTTTCAAACTGTCAGCTACACCATTAAAGTAGGCATCTTTTCCGACTTAAATTAACATATTTTTTCATGTTAAGGCAAACCTAAAATCTAGAAGAAATTTAATCAAATATAAATAATATGAAAATGCATTTAAATATAAAATTTTGCAAACACTTTGATTAATTTAATTAATATTTTTTTATTGTTTTATTTACCTTAATAAGAAATTTTAAAATTTTATAAACTTATATGCAAGCAAAGAAAGTTTATCGTCTAAATTTTTTTATTATTTTAGAAATCACAATTACGTTTTACAGGTTTTTCAAAACATTTCTAATTTATGAAATTTGTTTTAATATATAATTATGTTTATTAGAGTTTCTTTTAATTTTTTAATTAAAACATTATAATCTTGAATAACAATCTTATATGATCGTATCACATTTAAAGACATAGCATATAAAATTAAATAAATAAGTTATTTATCATCTATCTTTAATAAATCTAAAATTAACATATTGTCAAATTGGTTCATTCAAAATTTGATTTACAACTTTATTTGTAAGATTTTTGTAGAAAAATTTGAATTTGATATAAAATTTAACTTGGTAAGAAAAAAAGTTTGGGAAATTTTCTTTTAGGATTGAAAAAAAACGACAATTAGATTACAAAATTGATTAAATAAAATAGGTGCGCTGAGAAACGAAAGAGAAAAATGATCTCCGATCCCACAAATCAATTAAGAAAAAAACATATCGGAAAAATTATCAATATAAAAAATTAAAGGGTTAATTGATAAACAATACCAATATAAGGACCATTTTTTCATAATCAGTACCAACATAATCAATAATTAGTAATAAATACCAAAATATTAACTTTTTTCTACGATCGGTATTAAGTCGCCTGAAAATCTAATCTCAATCTACTTGAAAAAGTCCAAAAAGCCATAATTCAAGTACAAATCTCCACTCACCCACTTCCAAAATCCCTCTCTTAGATGAAAACACATTTAAAGTAGGAAAAAAATTAGAGTAAGAAGACGACTTGGTAACTATCGTAGAAAAAAGTTAAAATTTTGGTAGTGATTACTAATTATTGATTATGTTGGTATTGATTATGAAAAAGATGACTAAAGTTGGTAGTTTTTATCAATTTACCCAAAATTCAATATGGAGAAAATTTTTCATTGAAAATGAGTACATCACAGGGAAAATATAGAAATTATAATAATTTAAAGTCACATGTGCAAATAATGTGAAAAATTTGAGAAAAAGAATGATAAATCATAACAAAGTGATAAATCAGTTTAAGAAAATAAGCGATTCTGTTGTACGGCAATGTTTTTCATGTTTTTTTAGTTAAAAGTGACTACTTTTTGGTTAATAGTGACCAATTTGGGGGGGGAGGGGGGGAGGGGGAAAGACCTTAAGTTATAAAAAGCGGTCATTATTTTACGAAATAATGGTTAATTTTTCGTATCGTAGATACGACGGTCATACAATAGCATTTGCGTAAAAAAATATACGGAAAAATGAGTACAAGAAAAAATGAAAATAAGAATGTCGATAAACTAAAGAAATAAAAAAATGTTAGGAAAACACGATTAAGTTTACTTTTTAGAGAAAATGGTTTTGCTAATTTGGGCAAAAAAATGACGTCAAAATCATTAGTCAGGAGGGTAACATCGAAAATTTGATTGTTTTGGCCAAAATAATGTTTTTCCAGCAAAAATTCGTAAATCATGTAACATTTTTGTAAATAAATAGGACTAAAGATAAATTTTGGAAGAAAAAAATAAACTTAAAAGGATTCAAAGTACTAATTATATCAACAAAGTTAACTTTCAGTTTCGGTAGCACATCAAAAGAACTCTACAGTTAAGCGTGTTGAGGTGAGAGTAGTGTTGGGATGGGTGACCTCCTGTGAAGCCTCTTTGATGCGCGCGAATGCATGACCGGTGAAACCTAAGAACGTACAAATGAATCGAAATAACTAGCGAAACCAGTACCGAGATTGTCACGATTCCATATATGATAAAATATCGATCGTGAAAAAAAAAATATTTAACATTTTATTTATTTAATTTTCATAAATATTTTTTGCCATGGGAATTTTTTTTGGCCACGGGAAATTTTTTGGCCACGGGAGTTATTAGCTACTAGAGAATCCGTGGCCAAAAATTTAATAATAGCCACATTCTTGTTTTTCCCGTGGATATCTCTTTGCCACGACCACTTGCGTTACGGAAGGTATTCCCGTGGCCAAATGATTTAGCCACATAAATTTAACACTTGCGCCACGAATTAAGCGGTGGCCCAAGTGCTCATTTGTAGTAGTGATACTTTAGTTTGTTAGTATCTTAAGCATCGCACTTGCTGTGTAAAATTTAAAGCATAATATCGTAGTTTTCTAGCATGTAAAACTCTTTATCTGATATGTAATTAGGTTGAGTTTTATTAGCATAGAGAGAGGAGCTTGTTTTCAATTACTCAGAAGACTCCTTTCACGAAGCACAGAAGAAAAAAAAGCGAAGATGACCAGGTAAGTTCCAATTTGAGATTTATATAAAAAGTGGCGAAGATGAAGGGAAAAACTGTCATATTGCCCATGACTTTAGATTTATATTTAACCTGTGTTGTCCTATAAGTATTTTACAATACTATTTATTTCTTTGTTTGCACCCATGTCCTCAGAGACGAAGCTACGCTTTGGCCAAATGGGCCATGGCTCGGGTGAGCTTTGAAAGTGGCGTAGTGGTTACAAGTTGTTCATGAGTGAGATACTAACATGCCGTTGGATCTTGTGTTCGACCCTCGGATGGCTCCCATTTTAAGCCTTTTTAAAAAAAAAAAAAAAAAAAAAAAAATTGTTACTAATCGTATTATATATATATATATATATATATATATATATATATATATATATATATATATATATATATATATATATATATATATATATATATATATATATATGGGCCTTTTCTAATCCTTGTCATATAATCCAGTTTTCATTTATGCTCCACCTCTTAACTATTATTTCTTCCGTCTCAATCAATTGTTTGTCTTTTGCTTAAAGTATCCTTGCAAAATATAAAAAAAGGCGAAACAATGATTTTGACAAAGTGATTATTACATTTTTTTAACATTCATTTTTATCAACAAATTTTCCTATAGAGCGGAGAAACCGTTTACCATTATAAGTGCTCCTTGTTTAGTGAATAATTTCACGACTTTAAGACGTTTCGCCTTAAAAAAAAACTCATCTTACATAACGCCTGGTTGTTTCTAATTCTTTTTCATCATATAATACAACTATTGTACGTTAAAATGTTTTATTAAATATTGCAGAAGGAAACGATGTATGATAAAATATAAAAATAAGTATTTAGTTGTATGTTTAATACGGAATATAGTACTCTAAATAACATACTCGTACTTGCTCTGGTCCATTTTTTTTTTAAAAAAATAACTCTCACAAAGAATATAAAAAGTAGACAATCGGAAGAAAAATTTATTGACAATACTAAATAATGGTGTCACGACCTATGATAAATGAGAATAAACATCAACAAACTTGATCAAATCGGCCTCGGTAGCTATTTTGTCCTAGCTTCCCTGCATGTCCTGTATGAAGTATAATACTTATTGTGTTCTATGCAATTTTTTTTGGCAAATGAAAGACAATATCCATTTCTATTGCGATGTTTTCTAATGAGGTTACCTACATAATTAGTCAAATTGGGGCACTGCGCCTGGTAGGGCGCAGAGCAACAACTAGTGTTCATAAAAGTAAGAGATAAAGTGCTAAATCTACTTCGATCTGTTAGTAATGCAAAATCGGATTCGTGACAGTATAAGGGGTCCGGTACTGCTCATGGTAGTTATACTACTTAATTGCTATTGATATTCAGTTTTATGGCTGTGATTATGGGAGTTATACTCCATAATTGTAATTGATATTATGGGAGTTTTATTCCATAATATCAATTGATATTGTGGCTGATTTTTAGCTTCTTGTCCCCCTCCTGTGTAATATAAAAGGACCAGGCATTGTTAGAAGAAATCATCATCAAAAATCCCCCTTTTCTTTGACATATACATCAACAATGTTCTAATTTATTCTAGCAAGTTCCAAACCTTTCGTGGTTGCTAGAAAGGTGTTGTGTGACCTTGGGGGACAACCGCTATTATCGATTGTACTATAGACAGGGCGATATTGTTTCTCATTCGGTGGTTTTTTCGACGACACAACAAAAATCTTTCCACCCCTTTTTACAGTAATCAATCCTCTATTTTCTAACACGATCTCTATCAGTTGTAAGCATTTTTTTGACCAGCCCACTACCAATCACAAAATGCAAAAGTTGCAAGGTGAACTCAGGGGTGAGGCCACTAAGGCCTTCGATGTCGCAGCCGCTACACCAAAGGCGAAAAATTCGGTTAGAATTTTGTGATTTGCTACACCAAAATTTACTACTTTCACACTAATTATCTATACATTTTACCTTGAGTATATATTTTGCTACACCGAAATCAAAATCCTGGACTCGCCACTGTGAACTATCAGTCTTAAATTTTAAAATGGGTTAAATACTATTATATGTTGGTAATAAAATCTAAATTTTTGGCATTTTTTACACAACTTATCATGTGATTTGACATGTATTTAACCGTATTAAGCTTAAGACGAATAATCTTATCTATATTAATACAAAAGACAATACTCAATCCTCAGTGCGCCACGTCATTAATGCAGCTTTTTTTTTGGAAATTCATGTTATGGTGGGACCCGTTAGTGTGCAATGTATTTATTTCTTCAGATTTCCGTCCTTTCAAACATGCGGTAAATTCCGTCTTGCAACAAATTCTATGAAATAATATTATGAAAAAATTCTATGAATTAATATTATGAAATAATTTTATACATTCCGTGTAAATAAAATTAATAACATATACGCAGAATGAATTACAAATGGGAGTAAATGAAATTGAGTTACATAATTTTTAAAACAAAATTACATAATAAAAAAAATATATAATTACGAGAATGAATTACATTTATATACGGGATAGGACATAAAACGCAAATGAATTACATACATAATTTTTTAAAACTACATGGTACAATAATTTTAGTTTAAAAAATAAATCTTGACTGAATATTTACTTGGAGTATAAAATATTCATGTATTTTGGTTCATATTATTGTACCATGCAGCAACAACATCAAAACATCATTTTTTAAAACTACATTGTACAAAAATTTTGTTCAAAAAATCAATCATGACGGAGTATTTACTTGGAATATAAAAATCTGCAACTTAACTATCAGCCGCGCACACCGAAAATAGTAGATGACAATGATAGGCAACCGAGTTAATTTAGTCTTCATTCTTCAACTATCATTTAAAGCAAATTTTAATCTTATCTTTATCAATTCAGAAGACAATACTCAATACAGGGCGTGCCACGTCATTAATTCAACTTTTTTTTTCTTTTTTTTGGAAATACATGTTATGGTGGGACCCGTTAGTGTGCAATGTATTTATTTTTTCAGAATTTCGGCTATACAAACAAGCGACAAATTCCGTCTTAGAAGAAATACTATGAAATAATTTTATACATTCCGAATAAATGAATTAATGACATATAAGCGTAATGAATTAAAAATCGGAATAAATGAAACTAATTACAAATAAATGAATTGCATAATTTTAAAAAATAATAATAAAAAAATTACATAATACATAATTATGAGAAGGAATTACATTTAATTACGGGATTGAAGTACATATAATGCGAATAAATTACATGTATAATTTTTAAAAACTAGATAATATGATATAGTTTTTTAAAAAAAATATCCTTTGTAATTTCCTCTTAAACCAGTGCACTTGAACAAGTATTTGTAACAAGTTTAAACATTAATTATGTAGATCACTGATTTAGACCAACTAGATAAGTATAATAGAAATGCAAAAAAAAAAAAAAATACATTAAAAAACATTAATATCGACCCAAATACATACCCGTGCAATTTTGCACGGGTTTAAAACTAGTATATGTTTTAAATGAGAATTTGTATACTAGCTAAACAATGTAACATTCTTTTCTTAGTTTAACAACAGCTGAAATTTGAAAAACAGATCCCAAGGAAAAAAAAAAAAAAAACATTCATAGTTCATACATGTCCATTTTTTTACAATTAAGATTGAACTAATCTTTCACATATATTATACATGTCCAATTATTTATCATTAAGATTGAACTTACCCTTCACCAAACGTAATGCCTATGAACATTTGTAGCTAAATCCTTCCTGTATTCTCTAAATCTACTATTAATATATGTTCTGGCATCCAGCAATGGTTCTTGTATTTCAATCTTAACAATTCAAATATGAAAATCAATTTTATTGTGGTTTTAGCTTCTTATTTTCTTCTAAGCCTCTCACCTTTAATAGGTACATTTTCATGATTAAATAATTCTACCGAAATTCAATAATTCCCATTATCGCATGCATCAAAGTTATGAAAAACGTGCGGTTTGTGTTTGTACGACCTCAAAATATTGAGAGCTATGCACTCTCATATTTTATTTAAGATTTTTAACGGGATAGGTCAATCGATTTACCTGATAGAGTCATACAGAAATAATACTTATAAAATGAGCTTAAAATCGATTAATATCAAAATTACTTATACAACTTTAAATTGTTCCACCACAATTTTATACAAGTGCTAGTTATTTCGTATTTATACCATGCTGAAATGCTTTTATATTCTACTAGTTGTTTAGAGTTGCGCTCCAAAATATGTTGGGGTTCATGCATAACTTTACATAATAATGTATCATGCAGATTGCAGAGTACCCTGTTCTTTCCACCAAAATATTCTACCCAGGCTCACTATAATCTAATTTTGATCCAATCTTTTCATCTTTTAAATTTAAAAATATGTGAAAGAAATTTCAATTGATTAGTTAGATGAAAGGATTACGAAAAGACAAACTTAACATCTTACATCTTCTTTGTTAATGCAGATGGAGCACAAGTTGGAATATGTTATGGGACAGTAGCAAGCAACCTTCCGCCACCACCAACCGTCGTCTCTGTCCTCCAATCGAATGGAATTGGGACAGTTCGGATATTTAAACCCGACCCAGAAGTCCTACAATCCTTTTCAGGCTCGGGGATTAGATTAATGATAGGTGTTCCAAATGAAGTTCTACCTTCATTAGCCCAAAATGCCATAAATTACTCTTCTCAATGGTTGCAAGATAACATCTTTGCCTACATTCCACCAACCCAAGTCAAATACTTAGCCGTTGGTAATGAAATCTTCTTAAAAGATCCATATTTCACCCCATTTTTAGTCCCTTCAATTAAAAACCTCAATCAAGCATTAATCTCACTTAATCTTGATCAAAGTATTAAACTTTCTTCCCCTCAAGCAGCTTGTGTACTTACTAGTTCTTTCCCTCCTTCAAACGGAACTTTTAATCCTGAACTTTTACAAGAAATGAGTTCTTTATTAAAATTCCTGCACGAGACCGATTCACCATTTATGGTAAACGTGTATCCTTTTTTAAGTTACGTTAATAACCCGAAAGATATTGGACTTGACTATGTACTTTTTAACTCTCCTAATGTTATGGACGACAATGGAATATTTTACAATAATCTTTTTGATGCGACATTGGATTCCTTTGTGGCCGCCATGGAGAGGGAGGGGTTTGGAGAGATCGAGTTAGTTGTATCAGAGACAGGATGGCCCACGGCGGGTTACGAGGCAGCGGGACTAGAAAATGCAAGGGTTTATAATGAGAATGTTGTAAAAAGGGCATTAGGGAATGTTGGTACACCTAAAAGGCCCGGGGTTGGAATGGAGGTTTTTCTATTTGATTTATTTGATGAAGATAAGAAGAATGGCGATGAATATGAGAAACATTTTGGGGTTTTTGGGCTTAGTGGTGCCAAGATTTATGATGTTTGTTTCACCTAATTAATGTCTTCTTACGTAATTCATCATTGTAATTGCATTGTAACTGCCAACTTAAGTAGGAACAATTAAGTTACCAGATGCAGGAATATGTTGTAAATCTTTTTGTTTAAAACAAAAGATGATATTTGTAACACCCCACGTTAATTGAAGAGGTTCAATGATAAGCTTAAATGATTGGTACTTAAAGTGATTGAAAGTACTACTCATATCAACAAAGTGCACTTTCTTTTATGGTCATCCAAGCAAAAGAACTCCAAAGTTAAGCGTGATTGGCTGTGAGTAGTCTTTGGATAGCTCACCTCCTGGAAAAGTTCTCGGGATGCGCATGAATGAGGACAAAATGCGCTATAAATGACCCGTATAGGTCCGTGGGCGATGTACACAGCCTGTTGAGCTCCATAAGTAACCGCTCCCAACCTAATTTGGCCCGACATGTTACAATATTCACAAATAAAGAGCTCGAAAACTTTGAATAGCTGCGAGGTTTTTTTAAATGCTACTATTGTTAGAACACATTGAATTGATGATGCCAAGTCCCTTTGTTATTTGATTGTTTGCTCTTAGTTGAATTAATTAGTGAATGAAGCAATCGAATGGACCTTCAACAATGATTCAAGATGATCAAGCTAATCAAGGAAGTCAAGACAATGATACTTTCCAAAGCCTTAGTCGATATATGTAAGAGTAAGTGTAACATTCTCATTTAAGTCAAGTAATGGCAAAACCATGCAACGGTACGCTGTACTGTGGTTTCTGGTACTATCATACGGAGGAGGAATTTTCGACCAAATGTTTTTAAGTGTCAAAACTTTGCAAACTTTAAACCTTAAACATTTGAATTTTCAAAAGCTTGAAAATAATCTGAAATTTTGGAGTCACAAGCCCACTTGTCTAAGCCTCTAGATTTGTGCAAACACCTTTTACTAAAATGGCAAAAAAGACTTGTCAAACTTCTAAAGTAAGAAAAGCTTTTTGCCATTTTGGTAAATTGTCACATGTTGAGTGTAGAAGCTTAAGTTTTCTGATTTCTTAAGCCCCAAGCCTATAAGTCTAACACTTACCATCACTCAAAGCTATCATTTTAATATTGGATTTAATTTTTCAAAGTGTACTTACTTAAGACTAAATCAACTATAAATAGAGTGTCTTAGTCACATTTATTTCTTAAGACTTCCAAAGCATTTATTGTAAAAACCTTGCAAATCATTTGTGCATTTAAAGCTTTGTTCTTCAAGTGTTTGCAAAACGTTTTTCTGATTTTAAGTCTTCAAAATTGTTTTCGAAAAAGTCAGTAAAACCTCCAAGTATCGTTCATTTGTCTTTGTGACATGATGAGTTTGTTCCATGATTCTCGTGTTAAATCTTCATTGTAATCTCCATGTTCATTTGAGTGAACTCTTGAGATTCAAGATTCTATAACACCTTGAGATAGAACCCATAAACTCTTGAAGCGGAGTAGCTTTAAGTTTGAGTGCAACCGGAGTAGGTTGACGAGTTATTTTCATTGTAAGGGGTTTAGTAAGTTTGAGTAAATTTCTAAACAAGCAATAAAATAACGGTTGGACGTAGGCCTCGGAGTAGAGGCTGAACCAATTTTTAAAATGTCGTTTGTTTGTTCATTTACTTTTACGTTCTTCCACTTTGCTATTTCTCGCATGTACCTAATCAAGTTCTGTGTCACAGTCACCTATACTGTGACATAGAACTGTTGTACCTTCTTGTGAACTTACATTCAATTAAGTTTCTCAAGTCTTGTACTTCTTTATTCTTAGCTTAAAGTAGTTAATTAACTAAGTTAGGGATAAAATTTTTAAAAGATACACCTAATTCACCCCCTCCCCCTCTTAGGTGTTAATCGTTCTTAATTCTTCAATTGGTATCAGAGCCTTGTGCTCTTGATATTGGTTAAATCCAAAGAGTTGATCCTATAGTTATGGACGATTCAAAACACACTAAGTATCCCATTTTCAAGGGAGAAAACTATGCCTGGTGGAAACATCGCATGGAGCACTATGTCAAAAGTGCGGACTATGAATGTTGGTTAATCATTCAAAAGGGTCCCCTCAAAATCGAAGTGACTAATGCTGATGGCACTAGCTCCTTGAAAAGTGAGGATAAGTATGTTGAGGCCGACTATAAGAAAATCGAGAAAAACTCTAAGGCCATGTCCATTCTTCAATATGGGATCGGTGACCAAGAGATTAATCGTATATCTGGATGTGCTTCGGCCAAAGAGATTTGGGACACCCTAAACCTTGCCTATGAGGGAACGTCACAAGTCAAGAAATACCGTATTGATCTTCTCATGCAACAATATGAGATGTTCAATATGGAACGAGATGAGTCAATTAATAGTTTGTCTTCACGTTTTTCTAGTATTGTCAATGACCTTAAGAGTTTAGGTAGGAGTTTTCAATCCGAGGATTTAGTCCGTAAAATCCTTCGTAGCCTAACTGAAAAGTGGCAACCGAAGGTTACGGCTATTGAGGAAGCTAAGGACCTTTCATTGCTCACCCTTGATGAAATTATGGGCTCACTTATGGCTCATGAGTTAACTCTCATGAAGCGTTCTAGTGAAAGCTCTAAAGGGAAAGGACTCGCTCTTAAGGCTCTCTCAAGTGATGAGGAGGATGAAGATGATGAGTTCGCAATGTTTGCTAAAAACATTGTTGGCATGATCAATGGTCGAAACTCTCAAAGGTATAGCAACAACTCTAGTAAACGTCGTTTTCCTAAGAGAAGATCTAACTCCACTGTTGGTTGCTTTAAATGTGGTGACAAAGGTCACCAAATCAAGGAATGCCCAAAGTGGAACGATATCAAATCTAAGGAAAAACGTGACTTTGCAAAACGTGATTACAAAAACAAGGTAATGATTTGCTATTTGGGGCATGTCGATTCGAAGAGGACGATGTCCTTGAGGATGAATTAGACGCCAAACTTAGCATCTCGTCTAGTTCCTCAAAAATTGCTTCCAAATCATCAAAGAAAGAAGACATCAAGTGTCTTATGGCTCACTCCGCGGATTGGACTACGATTGAGACCATGAGGTAATTAAGCTCAAGAAAAAGGTTCGATCTTTCTCTAAAGACAAAGTTTGTCTCCTCCTAGATCAATTCATAGATAAATGTCGTGTCCAAACTAATAAGTTGGAAGCTATGCAAATCGAAATTGAGGACATAGCTGAGGAAAATGTAGTCCTAAAAGAAAGTCTAAATGAGAATGATCAACCTAGTTCTATGTTGGGTCTTGAAAAAGAAATAAAAAAGCTTCGAAAACAAAATTTGTTTTTAGCAAATAAAGTCGATGAAACCAGTGCAACAGATCCCTGTACTGTTGCATCCAGTTCTAAAGGAAATGTGTCATCACTAACACAAGAACGTGACCAACTTTTGATTGACTTAGCTACTCGTAACAACGAAAAGGATGATCTTGTTAAGATTGCTGAAATGTTAAATGATGAGTCTAGTCATGTCAAAAGTGCCTTAGAACGAGCTCAAAAATTAAATGATGACCTTCTTGCTCAAATTGAGATGTTAAAAAGAGCTTAACAGACTCATGCCACAGAGGTCTTTACTGTGGCATCTGATTCGAGAAAAGAAATAGATACTCTCTCGAAATTAGTGTCTTCTTTAACTAAGGAACGTGAAACTCTTCTAGCTGACCTCAAATTATGTCAAAGGGATAATAAACAATTGGAACAAATTGGGATGTTACTTAGTGATGAAGCAAGACTTGCAAAACAAGCTTTCGACAATTTAGGTAAATTGAATCTTAATCACCTTGCTAAAATTGAAACATTAACTAAAGAGCAAGATGAGGCTAAGATGTTCTACTTAAAATGGGAAGGAAGTCAGAATGTTTTGGAGTTTCTCTTAAAACAATCACAAGAATATGAAAAATTTGCAAAGAATGCTGGACTTGGTTTCAAATGCAACAGTAGCACACACTGTTGCACTCGAAACCAGGATCCAAGTCAAACCGACTTAGAAGAAGAAAGTATCTTTGGTCTTCCTGAGTACATCATTTGTAACTATTGTGGCAAAACAGGTCATGAGTTTAATGGTTGTGACAAAAGAGTCCGTGACTTAGAAAGAAACACTAAAAATGCTAAACAAGTGTGGATAAAGAAAAAGGAAGTCAAAAAGGTCGTTGTCAAGAAGGAGCCCAAACTTGTTTGGGTTCCTAAACTAAATGTTTGATTTCTTATAGGCATTAGTGAGGGGCAGCAGCAATTGGTACTTAGATAGTGGATGCTCTCGTCACATGACGGGAGATGAAAATCAATTCCTCTCGCTAGAAGCCTACGATGGTGGCATGGTGACTTTTGGCGACAACAAGAAAGGTGAAATCATTGGTATTGGAATGGTTGGTAAGTCAAAGTCATTATGCGTGGACAAAGTGTTGCTTGTCAAAGGTTTGAAACACAATCTCTTGAGCATTTCACAACTTTGTGATCGAGTTAATATTGTTGAATTTCTTGCTAGTGAATGTAGAATCATCAATGGAAAAACTAGAGAACTCATACTTGAAGGTAAACGTGTTAAAGATGTCTACATGACTAACTTGTATGCATTGTCGGGTAAATCACTATCATGCATGAGTGTTCAAAAGAATAACCCTTGGCTTTGGCACAAACGACTTGGTCATGTAAATGCTAAGACACTTAACACCCTTAAGAAACTTGATCTAGTTGACGGCATTCCTAACATTAAATTTGAATTTAAATCACTTTGCGATGATTGTGTTAAAGGAAAACAAGTTAAGTGCTCTTTTAAATCCAAAAAGGTTGTTAGCACTTCCTTACCTCTTGAACTCATTCATATTGATTTATGTGGTCCCATGCGGGTTGTGTGTAGAGGTGGAAGTCATTTTATTTGTGTCATTGTAGATGACTTCACAAGATTTGTTTGGCTTCTCTTCTTAAGTTCTAAGGATCAAACATTTGATGAGTTCTTAATTTGGGTCAAAAAGGTTCAAAACAAATTTGGTTATAAACTTGTCTCATTGAGATCCGACCATGGAACCGAGTTTGAGAACTCGTCATTTGAGTCCTATTGTAATGAGTATGGTGTTAGTCATAACTTTTCGGCCGCAAGAACCCCACAACAAAATGGGGGTTGTGGAACGAATGAATCGAACTCTTGAAAATATGGCTAGGACCATGCTAATTAGCTCTAAGGTTCCCAAGAATTTTTGGGCCGAAGCCGTAAACACATCTTGTTATATTTACAACCGTGTCATGATTAGAAAAATCATTGAGAAAACTCCCTATGAACTACTACGAGGAAGAAAACCTAATCTTTCACATTTAAAATGCTTTGGTAGTAAATGCTTTGTGCACATTAATGGAAAATACAACCTTGGCAAGTTTGATGCTCGTAGTGATGAAGGAGTTTTTGTTGGTTATTCCGATCATAGTAAAGCCTATAAAGTTTATAACAAGAGGACTATGAAAATGGAAGAAAGCATTCATGTAATATTTGACGAATCTAGTCTTTTTGTGTCAAACACACAGGTTGATGATGAGGATGATGAATATGATGATGATTTTGAGATTGGTATGATACGACATGAAATGGATCAAGTGGTAGAAGAAGCCGAGCAACAGTTGGAGCCCACTTTGTTGCATGAGGAGGATGCGCAAAATTCAGGGGGAACTAATCGTCCTCCTACACAAGATGATGCTACCTCATCCAGGGCGAACAAGGATGGTGAAGAACAACCCAACCTAATCATAAACGAACCACAATCACCTCCTTCAAACAATCCTCATGCAACAGTCCCCCTCTTTGTTGCAGGCATTTAACAAACCGAATCCTCTAACTCACTTATCCCCAAGAAATGGAAACACCAAAGCTCACATCCTTTATCAAACTTAACCAGTGACCTAACCTCTGGAATAAAAACCAGATCATCGCTTTAAAATTTTTGTGCACACAATGCCTTCATCTCAAAAATTGAACCAGAGTCACAGTAGCCTTAACAGATGAATGTTGGATGATTGCAATGCAAGAGGAATTGGAGCAATTCGAAAGGAACAAGGTATGACATCTTGTCCCTAGGCCCTCCCAACGTACTGTAATTGGTACACGGTGGGTCTTTCGCAATAAGCTAGATGATGTTGGAGAAATCGTAAGGAATAAAGCTAGACTAGTGGTGCAAGGTTTTAACCAACAAGAAGGAATTGATTATGATGAAACCTTTGCACCGGTAGCTAGGCTTGAAGCCATACGAATGCTTGTAGCTTTTGCGTCTTTTCAAGGTATAAAGCTTTTTCAAATGGATGTCAAAACCGCTTTTTTAAATGGATACCTTGATGAAGAAGTGTTCGTTGAACAACCTCCGGGCTTTATAAACAACGAGTTTCCCAACCACGTTTTTAAACTAGATAAAGCACTCTATTGTTTAAAACAGGCTCCTAGGGCTTGGTATGATAGGCTTTCAAAGTTTCTATTGGAAAATGGTTTCATACGTGGGTCCGTGGATAAAACGTTGTTTATCAAGTCACAAGGAGATGAACTGTTGCTTGTGCAAGTATATGTCGATGACATTATTTTTGGTGCAACTAACAATGTTCTTTATAAGTACTTTTCTGATTTGATGACTTCGGAATTTGAAATGAGTATGATGGGAGAACTTGGATTCTTTCTTGGTCTTCAAATCAAACAATGTGAGAATGGAACGATGATTCACCAACAAAAGTACTTAAAATAAATGCTAAGTAAGTTTGGGTTGACTAATTCTAATCCTATGCCTACACCAATGGTGTCTAAAGTCAAGCTTGACAAAGACGAAAACGGTAAGAGCATTAGTGAAAAGGTATATCGAGGTATGATCGGTTCCTTACTTTACTTAACCGCTAGTCGACCCGACATACAATTTAGTGTGTGTGCTTGTGCCCGTTTCCAAGGAAATCCTAAAGAATCTCATTTCAAAGTCGTCAAACGGATTTTTAGGTATTTGATTGGAACACAAGGGCTATATCTTTGGTACCCAACTCACTACGAACTTGATCTTGTAGGTTTTTCGCATGCGGACTATGCCGGTGATACATTAGATAGGAAAAGCACCTCGGGCATTGCTACTTTCCTAGGACCGTGTCTCATTTCATGGGCTTCGAAGAAGCAAAACACCGTTGCATTGTCCACGGCCGAAAGCGAATATGTGAGTGCCGCTCTATGTTGTGCACAAATTCTTTGGGTACGTCAACAATTACATGATTATGGCCTTACTTTTGAGACTACCCCTATTTTTCGCGACAACACTAGTACAATTAATATATCAAAGAATCCTATACAACACTCACGAACTAAACACATCGACATACGACATCATTTTCTACGTGATCAAGTTGAGAAAGGTCATATTTGTTTAAGCTTTTGTAAAACGGAAAATCAAATTGCGGACATTCTTACAAAACCGTTAGAAAGAGAACAATTCGAAAGACTTCGGTCGGAAAGTGGTTTATTGGGTGACATACCGCTAAATTAGATTACTTTGTCCAATGATTGATTAGAAGGAGGATTTACGTGTAATTAAATTTCAGTCAATATGGTTAAAATGCATGCATATGTCGAACAAAATAAAATTAACAAATGTCTATGTGCACTTGAGTTGTTATTTGCATTGAGCTTCCAAAACTACTTTATGTCCCATCACTCCTAAAAGCCTACACCCTAGCCTCACTCTCTCAACACTCAACCGTCCTCTCACCTTGATTAATTACACCAATCCCTTATTTACTTCCTTGTTTCCACTAACACACCCTATTACCCACTAAACAAAAACCAACCCTCACCTTTTTCGGATTCCCAAAGCCGTCACAACCTTTCTCTTTCCACTCTCTTAAAATGCCTCCAAGATTTTCAAAGAAAGTTCTTCAACTCAGAAATACTTTCAATCCAAAATACATTGCCAAGAAAAAGATGGCTCCCAAAACCGCTGCCAAACCAAATGAAATCTCTGCCACTGCCAAACCAACCGTTGCACGAAAGAAGACAACCGCCAAAAGGGGAGGTGGTCGTGGCAGAGGAGGAAGAAGTAGGAATCCTCCTATCTCTCTTCAACTAGATCTTTAAGTGGACATTGACACCGATGAAGAGGACTCCGGTTCTAAGGCAACCAAAAAGGATGAAGACATTCGAAAATCAAGTGATGTGGCCGAAACAAATGAAAAGAAAGATCAATCAAGTGAGATGAAAGAGGGGGAACTTGGAAGTGAGAAATCAAAAGAGGAAAAAGAAAGTAAAGAAAAATCAAAAGAAAGTAAGGAAAAATCAGAGGGAGATAAAGAGCAATCAAAAGAAAGTGAGGAAAAATTAGAGGGAAACAAAGAAAAAGAAAGTGAAGAAAAATTAGAGGGAAAAAAAGAAATATTAGATGAGAATGAAGGGGATTCAAACGAAAAGGAAAGGAAGGAGGATAGTGATGTTGCAGTTGAAAAGAATGATGATGATGTGCTCTTAAAAGATTTGGTGAGTGAAACTTTAGAGAAGGATGAGAGGAGTGAGATTGATGCAACGGTGGCTTCCACTGTTGAAAGGGAAATTGATTCCAATACTGAAAAAATTGATGAAGAAGTTGTTGATGTCGAGGATCATGATGATGCCACAGTGGTGTTTGATGATGGGCTTGACCCATTATTTTCAAAACCCGCATCACGAACCCGGTCCAAGCGAAAGATGCTTGAAATATTCGGTGATGATGATGAGGATGTGACACCGGAGGCATCCCCTCCAAAACCCAAGGTCACTCAAAGAAAAAGGGGATCCGGATCAAAAACCAAAGCACCCAAAAGGGCTCGTTATCAGCGGGATTTGCCGAGCATAGATGAGAATGAGATCATTGAGGAGAAGGTTCCTCTCAACACATGCATGGACCTTGTTATTGCTCCTTATGCCGAATCATTCAAGAATGATATCCTCAACCATCTCAATTCTCTCGATCTCCTGGAGGAGATCTTCAAGATATGCCACGGTATGCTGATTTGTTGCTTCCACAGTGGAAGGCGTTATAAGAAATCCTGGTATGACACCTCTCTTGCTTTCAAATACTTCAAAGAGGCTATGTATACACAGGGTTGGGTGAATCTGTTGGACAAATAGTCCCATGTACTTGTCCGAAATCATCCAATTCTATGCAACAATTAAGGTAGATGTTGAATCTGGAACTCTCTCAGCCTTTATAAATCAGAAACCCTTTGTCCTAACCATCAACCAACTTGCTGCTCATCTGGATATTTGTGATGTCGGGCTTACCTCCTTCCCCAAACGTGATTGGGGTGAAGTTGATGAGGTTACCTCTACCCAGGTCATGAAGGTTCTTCGACCTCATGAGGATGATGGCCCTACCAACATATATGCCTTTGAATTAACCGCACCCATCCGGTTCATCTTTAACCTGGTTTTTCGTAACCTTGTCCCTTCCAACAATAGCCGTGGGAGATGTTCTCTCCTTGACATGCTCCTGATTCATCACATTGTCAAGCACAAACCCATTAACCTTCCTCGCCTTATGTTTCACCGAATTCTTGAGATGTCCACTGAGTTCCAAAGCGGCAACTTTGACAAAAATGTCGTGGTCCCTTATGGTATGTGGCTCTCGATCATTTTTATGAGGGAGGGGTTAGTGTTGAAGGGAAACCCTGCAATTGAGAAATTGAGTGATGAAATGACACCGGTCCTTCTTTCTCGGATGAGCTTGGAGATTAATAATGGAAAATTGGAAAGGAAGAATCAGTCCGGTTCTACAGCAGGTTCTACTGTTGAAATGGGTGTGGTGTTAGCAAAGTTGGATGAACTCCTTGGAATTGTGAATCGGTTGGTCAAAGAACAGGCCAAGTTAAGGGATGAAGTCGGTGATCTTCGCACCATGAATGAAGATCTACTTGAACGTCTTCAGAATGCCTCCTAAACTCTTGCCTCTTTAACCCGTCTCTCCTTATGAACTTTGGCTCTTTGTTGTTTTTTAAAGACACTCTCTTGCACCTTCGGCTGTTTGTTTTTATCTTGCTTGAACTATTTGCGTGTGTTTTAATCGTGTTGCTTGATTTTTGGACATGTTTTATTCTCCTTTGACGATGTCAAGAGGGGGAAGTAGTTTAATTATGCTATGTGTGATCTTCTAACTCTTAGGCTAACGTCCACCTTAATTATGTCTTAGCTTCCATGATTAGATGTTTTACTTTGGCCAAGCATGTTGCACCTTTCGACTACCTTGATCATGTTTATTAATTATGTTTATGTTGAAATTGACCAAAGACCGACTAACCATGGGCTAAGGGGGAATATCACACATGTTTGGACTTGTCATCATCAAAGGGGGAATTTGTTAGAACACATTGAATTGATGATGCCAAGTCCCTTTGTTATTTGATTGTTTGCTTTTAGTTGAATTAATTAGTGAATGAAGCAATCGAATGGACCTTCAACAATGATTCAAGATGATCAAGCTAATCAAGGAAGTCAAGACAATGATACTTTCCAAAGCCTTAGTCGATATATGTAAGAGTAAGTGTAACATTCTCATTTAAGTCAAGTAATGGCAAAACCATGCAACGGTACGCTGTACTGTGGTTTCTGGTACTATCATACGGAGGAGGAATTTTCGACCAAATGTTTTTAAGTGTCAAAACTTTGCAAACTTTAAACCTTAAACATTTGAATTTTCAAAAGCTTGAAAATAATCTGAAATTTTGGAGTCACAAGCCCACTTGTCTAAGCCTCTAGATTTGTGCAAACACCTTTTACTAAAATGGCAAAAAAGACTTGTCAAACTTCTAAAGTAAGAAAAGCTTTTTGCCATTTTGGTAAATTGTCACATGTTGAGTGTAGAAGCTTAAGTTTTCTGATTTCTTAAGCCCCAAGCCTATAAGTCTAACACTTACCATCACTCAAAGCTATCATTTTAATATTGGATTTAATTTTTCAAAGTGTACTTATCTAAGACTAAATCCACTATAAATAGAGTGTCTTAGTCACATTTATTTCTTAAGACTTCCGAAGCATTTATTGTAAAAACCTTGCAAATCATTTGTTCATTTAAAGCTTTGTTCTTCAAGTGTTTGCAAAACGTTTTTCTGATTTTAAGTCTTCAAAATTGTTTTCGAAAAAGCTGTAAAACCTCCAAGTATCAGTTCGCTGTACTGTGACATGATGAGTTTGTTCCATGATTCTCGTGTTAGATCTTCATTGTAATCTCCATGTTCATTTGAGTGAACTCTTGAGATTCAAGATTCTGTAACACCTTGAGATAGAACTCATAAACTCTTGAAGCGGAGTAGCTTTAAGTTTGAGTGCAACCGGAGTAGGTTGGCGAGTTATTTTCATTGTAAGGGGTTTAGTAAGTTTGAGTAAATTTCTAAACAAGCAATAAAATAACGGTTGGACGTAGGCCTCGGAGTAGAGGCTGAACCAATTTTTAAAATGTCGTTTGTTTGTTCATTTACTTTTACGTTCTTCCACTTTGCTATTTCTCGCATGTACCTAATCAAGTTCTGTGTCACAGTCACCTATACTGTGACATAGAACTGCTGCACCTTCTTGTGAACTTACATTCAATTAAGTTTCTCAAGTCTTGTACTTCTTTATTCTTAGCTTAAAGTAGTTAATTAACTAAGTTAGGGATAAAATTTTTAAAAGGTACACCTAATTCACCCCCTCCCCCTCTTAGGTGTTAATCGTTCTTAACTCTTCAACTATGCTAGCAAAGTAGCTTACCGTTAGAGAAGGGAGGAAGTTAAGCATAGCCTTAATGATCAAGGCTTTAGAGAGGTTTTTGAGGAAAAGAATATACCCAATAACTTTTTTTTTTAATAAAATAAGGATGATTAGAAATATTGATAATACTAGGTGATATTCCGCGCTTCGCGCGGAGTGTGAATATTTTATTATTATTATTATTATTATTATTATTATTATTATTATTATTATTATTATTATTATTATTGTTATTATTATTACTATTATTATTATTACTATTATTATTATTATTGTTATTATTGTTATTATTATTATTTGACATTTAATAGTTTTAGTTATAAATAGAAATAGATTAATTTTTTTCAAATATTAGTTTTTTAAGTTTAACTTCAAAGTTTTAAAATAAAATACATACAATTTTATTTATAAGTAATAGGTCATAGTTAGTTATGCATGATCAAGTTTTTTATAAATAATAAGTCTACAATAATTATTTGAGGATAATAATTAAAAAAAGAGACATCTTTTCTCCCTTTCTCATCTATTTTATTACGCAAATGTCTAATATCAATATTTTTGTAGTGAATGTTCATATGGATGTCATGCCACATGGCACATACATTCTCGTTACTATATTGTCTTTGCCCATTTGAACTCCTGATATGTACTTCCATTTAGTATGTACATAAGCTTTTGCGACAAAATTTGTAATTGTTAAAAACATACATGTCACATAGATTTAAGTAATATTAAACATTATATTAATTGAAATAAAATGTATTCGTGTAATGCAACAAACAATATTAAGTTCTTAAATGAGATTATTTCACGATACGTTATTTTCCTAATCAATTAATAGTTGTTCAGAAGGATGTGATGTAGAATTAGGTCCTTAGAATGTAACGTTAGTTTAATTGCAGCGGAATTATTGTATAGATTTGAGTATGTCGTGTATAAGATCAGAAAACAAGGAAATATTGTTGGTAATTGCGTGAATTTGGAACAAAGAACATGATAGATTATCGAATCTTGTTCTAACATCGCAAGAATATAGCTCGATTTGCTATAACTCAGCCACGCAAGGAAGAGTCCTATTCTAATCTCGCAAGATTGGCACAAATTTTATGAACTGTAAACTTTATTGTACTTCTAAAAATAATCTGAAAAATAAGGCCACAATCGGACCTTATTTATAGTCCTACTCGATGTCACAATCTGGCTCGAGATCTAATTCCTCAACTTGTCTTCCAAGCTATCTAACTCTTTCCTAAACTAACTAGGAAACTTATTATATAATTAACTAATAAAAATCAGATTTGTAGAAGCTAAATAAAACTAGGATTAGGAAATATAAAGTTTCCTAATTTTATTCGAAAACAGTAAAATAAACTAATAGCTAATCCAACACGATTTAGGAAATCGTGTCTCCTTACATGGCTGGAATTACGTACTCCTACACGGCCTAGGGAAGTGTGTTCCCAGCTCTGCCACCTTCATTGCTCTCCCATTTCAACATCATCACATAACTCGATGATGTGACTTCTATTTACGCACATTTAGTCCCCTAACTAGCCTAGTTCCTATGCTTTTTTTATGTATTAGGGTCGTTTCTTGTGTTTAGCCTCCTTCTATGCATATTCTATGTGGTTTGGTGTCCTTTGTAGGAGAAGAGCACTAACTTGACTAGGTGGAGTGAAGCGGAGCTAAATTGATAACATATAACGACCAAGCACCAAAGAGAAAACTAACACTAAAGGCCTAAGCCAATAAATCAAGTAAACGGGGCAATGATGAAGACCCCCACGACCCCTCAACGATCCCCACGGATCGTGAGGCGTTCGAAGAAGAGGAAACCATGCTGACCCATGATCCAAGCATCCCAAGCTCAAACCGGGCGTCTCAATGATCAACCCGAGCATCCCGAGCACAGGACGAGCGTCTCTCCATGCAGATTAAGCATCCAAACAAAGGCAAGACGTGGGGTTCCTCCTGGGACTTGCAAGGCTCTAATCTTCTTTTAAAAGGGTCTAATCATTATTTAAGCCCTTAGTTAACCTAATCCTTGTACTACTATATATACCCCTCTTGTATTTAGAGGAGAATAAGCCCTCTTAGTGGAGGCAATGCTTCCTTAGTTTAGATTAAGCTTTCATTAGGACTAAATTAAGAAAGATTAGCATTTAATTTTTCTACAAATTACACATTAATCTTTCCTTAATTATTATTGTTCAAGATTTATTTTTGGGTAATTGAAGATTATTGGTTTATTATTGGAGAATTGATAACTCTTCATCAATCAATCAAGTTCTCTTCTATTATTCTTTACTTTCCATTTGTTCATCTTAATATTGGTATAATATCTTTACTCTTTACTCTTTATTGCTTATTTCTTCACTCTTTCATCATGTTTATGCGTGTTAAGATGATTGACACCATTGATAACATGTCTTCCATGATAATGAGTGAGTATTCTCCTAACTAGGAATTAGTGGGGGATTAGGGGAGTTAATCATGGGAAAGATTATGCGTAATGGGTGGTCGGACTAAATCTTTTCGGTAACTTGTCGTTAGGAGCACCTAGACCAAAACACAATTTATAGCTTCACAAACAACTCTACAATTAGTAAAGAGGCAAGTAAAGGTCGGATCCCAAGGGACGGGAATTGAGATGAGATTTCTATTTCAACTAGCGGTGTCTTAGGGGTGTCACAATTTGGGTTGATGTAGAAGGTCACTAAACTAAATAGCAATGAAAGTAAACAAGCAAGATGAATTAAAAAGGGTTGTAAACAATTGATAAAAAGCACTAGGGTATCATAGGGTCATAGGGGATTCATGGGAATTGATCATACAAACATGTTCTCAAATTATAAGCAAGCAATTACTGTTGTGATGGATTGAGTTGGGTTATATCTTACAATCCTAGTAAAGTTTGGGTCCCGGAGCCGAATCGATTAGATTGTACAATACAAGTCGACTTAGTCTTCCCTACTCAACAACATGCATGGTCTAATGAGACTCAAGTTGGTTTATGTCTTACAAGTCTCATTGAAAAGATAGGTGATGGGTAAAAAATGCAAGGATTCATAGGCTCGCATTTCATCAAACATAACATGTGCATGAGTTGAGATCATAACAAGCAAGCAAATAAACCATGAAAGCATATTAATTTAAGCATGAATCATTCCCCATGTTGGTTTCCCCTAATTACCCATTAACCCTAGCTATGGAACTACTCACTCATTATCATGTTGAACATGCTAGCAAGGTTGTCAATCATACCAACAAGGTGAAACATGATGAATAAATAAAAGTAATTAGCAATAATTAAAAAGGGATTAAGAGAATTATACCTACTAATGATTTTAATAATAAAGCAAAGAATAAAAGAAGTACTTGATGCTTGATTGAGAGGTTGTCAATCTCCCAATAATAACCCAAATAATCTTCAATTACCCAAAATAAAGGATGAACAAAAGAGAGATTAAGGAAATAAAACTTGTATTAAAACTTGATTAATTATTGTTGATTACAAAATTGAAGAGATTTTTGATTGATATTTTTTTTTTTTTTTTTTTTTGCAAAAAATTCTCATTTCATTTCAAGAAGGAATGAAACTACAATTGCAAAAAACTATCCACTATACTGCGTAATCAACTAAAAAGACAAAACATACTAAAAGAAAACAACTAAGGAACTAGGTGAGTGAGTACAGGACTAAGTAAGGACTGAGGAAACTTGATAGATAATCTAGCCAAGACTAAATTCTTGATCTTGCGTAGAATTCCAGCTGCATCAGTAGTTTTATGGCAAAACAGTCGTTGGTTTCGTTCCCACCATAGTTGATTAACAGAAGCAGCAAGAGAAGTATAAAAACAGTGAACTTTCCAGTTGTGTTTACTGCTACCAAATGGACATGCAGCAAGAAGATGAGGAAGAGAAGAAGAAAAATGAGGGAGACTCATCCAATTAAGGATAGAGCTCCAAACCTGAGCAGTGAAAGGACATGAAAAAAACAGATGGTCATGATCCTCTTCACTGGCTAGACAAAAGTAGCACCTGTTTGCAAACTGATAACCCCTCTTTTTAACATTATCCTGAGTGGCAAGCTGACCCTGAGCAGCCATAGAACAAGTAATACGATGACTAGGGACAATGGACGAATAAGAAAGACCCTTAGTCCAGTTGCCTTGAGCAGGAGCAGCCCTAAAAAAATCATAAGCAAGATGAAGATGGAAATGAGAACCCTGAACCAGGATTGAAGAAGATCTTGAGCAGTCTGAATAGAACCAGCTGATTCAACTAGGAGATCACGAATTATCAGGATCCCCTTCATACTAGTAGAGAATGAATCCTTAGTTTGTAAACTCCATATGTCAGTTCCTTTTAACACATAAGCATGCTGCCATTTGGCCCAAAGACTAGAAGCAGGAGCAAGAAGTAGAGCAAGCCATTTGACAAGAAGAGATCTATTCCAAGAAGAGAGATCCTTAATGTTAAACCCACCACCAGACCAGGGAGAGCAAATACTTTTCCAGCTCTTGAAGACCATTTTTCTACCAGAATCAGGAATGCCCCAGAAAAATTGTCTGCAGAGTTGTTCAACTTTTTTGGTAATAGCACCAGGGAGAAGGAGACTAGCTCCCCAATAATTGTCCAGTCCAAAAACCACAGAGCGAATTAGCTGGAGTTTACCA
Source organism: Silene latifolia (assembly GCF_048544455.1). NCBI lineage: Eukaryota > Viridiplantae > Streptophyta > Magnoliopsida > Caryophyllales > Caryophyllaceae > Silene > Silene latifolia. The sequence continues at coordinate 141,786,385 of NC_133538.1, forward strand.
GCATAAGACAAAGCATGGGAAGACCAGTGAAAAACTTTTTTCTGAATTTTAGTTAGAAGGGGATCAAACATATTCACAGAAACTCTGGAGGTGGATAATGGAATACCCAGGTATTTGAAGGGAAACTGCCCCTTGGAGAAACCAGTAGCATGGATGATTTCAGAAACAAGTTCAGGAGAAACACCCCCAAAATAGATGTTGGTTTTGTCCACATTAGCATGAAGACCAGAAAGGGAAGCAAACTTTTCAAGGGAGTCTTTAACAGCCACAACTGAGGGGACATCTCCCCTAACAAAGATCATCAAGTCATCAGCAAAAATAAGGTGATTGAGATTAAGCTTGCTACATTTGGGATGGTAGGATACATTCTTTTGATCACAAAGAATTCTAAGGTATCTGGAAAGAATCTCCATACTAAGGACAAAAAGATATGGAGATAAGGGATCTCCTTGCCTTATACCACTCTTGCCAGGGAAGAAACCAGCAATGCCTCCATTGATCTTAAAAGAATACCAAGTGTTGGTGATACAACCCATAATCCATTTAGAAAAAATAGGAGGGAAACCCAGACTAGTAAGCATTTGGGATAAAAAATCCCATTGAATAGAATCAAAAGCCTTCTTGATATCAACTTTAATGAGACACCTAGGGGAGAGAGCCTTCCTAGCATATCCTTTAATCAGAGATTGTGCAAGCATAATGTTCTCAAAGATATTCCTGCCCTTAACATTTGATTTTTGATTGATATTAACTACACTAAAGATTGCTAAGAAGAACATGCTCTTCTAATTAGACTAATGGGGTATTTATAGTGGGGATTAGGTGTAGGAATTAGGGTTAACTAAGGGCTTAAATGACGATTAAGTCCCTACTTAAGGAAACTTCGGTATTTTTGGAAGGATGGGCATCTTTCTTGAAGCTTGAAGAAGACGAAGTTGTGCTGCCTTGGAATCCGTGCGTCTTAGGCACGGGACGGCCGGATTCGAGGGTCTCTGCCCGGGCGTCTTGGGGAGAAGATGGGCGTCTTCTAGGGTTGCTGCCCGGGCGTCTTGTGGTGAAGATGCTCGGATTGCGGAGGTGGAGGTCGGGCGTCTTCAGGACAATCCGCACGGATTGCTGGACAGTCACATTTCTTCTTATTTTCTTCCCTTTTCTTCATAAAATCCTTGGGGATTTCCTCGGGGATGCAAGGATCTTTCCTCATCATTGTCCATCTACTATAATATGTACAAAGGCCTTCTAATATTGTCTCTCCTTGATGCTTGGTCATTGAATTCAATCAATTTAGTCTCGTTTTGCCATGAAAATGCAAGGTTTGCACTCCTTTCCTACCAAGGACACAAAACCTCAAAGAGTATGCAAAACAAAGAACTAAAGACAATAAATGACCCAAATATGCACTAAAAAGCATGGGAACAAGGCTAATTCGGGGACTAAATATGCTCTAATTATGGTCACATCAAATATCCCCAAACCGAACCTTTGCTCGTCCCGAGTAAAGAGGTGACAAAGACTAGGACCATTATTTAAACTAACCTAATAACATAGCCGATATGAGACAATTAGCGGATCTCACTCTGCCCCTTCAACTCACAACAAGACAACCATGAGGTAGGATGCCTTCTTGCAAGGCAAGGTGGGTCTTGCAAAAATGGCGACACATCCAAACATTAAGCACACAAAAACAAATAATGGATGCATCTACAAAAGAATAGCCACTTTCCTCATCTAAGTGGCGGAAATTATCTACAAGGGAAGCAATTCAAGGGTACACACTCCTTCATAGATGCAATTTCTTCAAACTACTAAGCCTAGAAGGATACCAATAAATCACCTCCAAGTTGTGTCAAGCTAGGGTACCTTTGTCTTCAATCGTTAAATGCTTTTGTCAAGAGTAGACTCCCTATGGTGTTAGAAACACTGGAGGATCGCGGAATTCCCCCTCTTGCCTAGACAAGAAGAAGGGTCGTCCCCTCTCTACCATGCACAAAAATGGATACGGTGGATAAAGGGATCAATAGATATTTGAGTTTCACTTTGGGAGTTTGCTTTTGTTTTTGTTTTTCCCCCCAATTTCATGTGGCATATAACATTTGAGAACACTTTCTTGCCATTTCTTTTGATTTTTGGCATTTCAACACTTGACAACTTTATTTGCATTTCTTTTGAACATTTTCAAAGTCACCCATATGTAGTGAGGGTGGCTTATATTTGAAGCTTTAGGAGTTCTATTTTTGCTCCTCTTTTCATTTGATGCATTTTTTTGCAAACTTTCTTTCACTTTTCATTTCATTGAACTCAAATTGATTTCTTTTTGTGCCCATTCCCTTTTGATGACAAAAATGTATGGTAGAACATGGATGATGGATGCATGGTTTCAAGGGTCACCTTGGAATAAACGGTAGCCAAGGAGTTATCACACCACGAGGTACTCTTGACTAGGCCTTAAACCATGGGTCAAAGGATACTAGCATGACACATCCTAGGGTGTTTTAAAAGTATTCTAACAAGCAAAGTCTTAAGAAGAAAAAAAAAGTGATGTAGAGATAGAAAGAGAAAAAGAGAAAAAAAAAGGGGGATTCATCGCGAAAAATAATTAGGGTTTCAATATGACAATTGCAAAAAATTCTGCAATTAGTTCTTCATCTTCACCAAAAAACCAAAAAAATAGTTCTAATAATAAGTTTGATCTTCTTTCTTCTACAACACAAGAGGAATTTCCTGCTCTCGCACGCAAAGAAGGTCCTTCAGATGCAGATGTTCAAAAGGAGAAAGCTATGGGGACGATTGTTGGAATTCCTCCACTGTCGCTGGAGCCATTAGTGGAATATGTGACGGAGGAGGAAGATTAAAGTGTGGAAAGCCCGGCTGTTCTCGAACCTATTGCAGAAGGTCCTGAATTATTGCAATTTACTGAAGCGGAAGTGCAGGTTGAATTGAACTACTGGCGTAATTCTGTTTACTGTTTCATATTGGGGGCGAATCCGCCTTGGGAGATTGTAGAGGGGTTTATCAGACGACTCCGGGTCAATTATCAGGTAGACAAACTGTCCTTTCTCCCTAATGGTGTGTTTATGGTCCGTTTTAAGAATAAAGGTGCTATGGTAATTTGTACTGAAACAAGGCCATTTTCTATTTGATAATAAGCCGTTAATAGTAAAGCCTTGGACGCCTGATGTCGAGTTGATTAAGCATGAGGTGAAATCTGTTCCGGTGTGGGTTAAACTACACCAATTGCCTCTCAAATTTTGGGGGAAAGGGATACCTAAAATTGCGGGGCTTTTGGGGAACTATATTAAATGTGATCCTGCTACTGAAGAGAAAACACGAATTGGGTATGCTAGGGTTATGATTGAAGTTTCCTTTGGCAGTGCCTTACCTGACAAAGTGAGATTTTTAGATGAGCATGGAGATATGGTTGAGGTGGAAGTGGAATACGAGTGGAAACCAGTGGCTTGTGATGTTTGTCATGGTGTGGGGCATCTTTCTGCTGACTGTAGGAAAGCCCATAAGAAGAAGACACAGGCTCCTCTTCCCACCCAAAAACCAGCTGCTAAAATTTGGAGGCCAAAAGCTGTGGGGATTTCTAAATCACAGCAGGACAAGGGTAAAGCAAAGGTGACCTCTCCTGTTGTTGTGACACATAGTGGCCCTACTGTGGAAATACAACTGCAAACTCCTGTGGTGTGGCATCGTACAGGTACTTATTCCTCTGGATCTACTCCTATTCGTCCTATAATGCGTATGAGTAGGCAAGAGACTACTGAGGGTGCATGTAGTGTCCATACTTTTGGTCAGCAAACTTTTCTAGAAGCTCTAAATAAGTCCAATACACCCAAGGTAGGCATTGGGACAAGTGGTAGTGTTCCTCACCTTGTGGTGGGGAATGTATAATCTGGGTTTTTGGAATGTGAGGGGACTGAATAAGCCTACCAAACAAAGACAAGTCAAATGGTTTATGCACACGAACAAAGTAGGTTTGTTTGGTCTCCTAGAGACAAAGATAAAGTCTTTGTCTCTGAATAGTCTCACTGGAATTCTTATGGATGGTTGGAGTATATCAACTAACAATAGGTGGCACAAGGGGGGTAGGATTTGGATTCTGTGGAATCCTACCATTTATCAGGTTGATTTCTGTGATTATTCTGCTCAATGCATCAATATGAGGATTCTGGAAATTGGTACTGGGAAAATTTTCTTTTTGTCTATGGTTTATGGGTTCAATGATATTATTGCTAGGCAAGAGCTGTGGGAACAGCTTGTTCAGTTTGCATCTACAGTTGATGGACCATGGTTGGCCTGTGGTGATTTTAACACAGTACTCTCTCATACTGAAAGATTGGGAGGTAGCTGTAGTGATGCTGAAATAGATGATTTTCATGACTGCTTGTCTAAGTGTGGCTTAGTTGACAGTCCAGCTATGGGGTCTTTATTCACTTGGAATAACAAGCAGGATGTTACAACTAGAGTTTACAGTAGGTTGGATAGGGCTTTGATTAATGGAGAGTGGGGACATCAGATGCCTGATATGTTTGCTCGCTTCCTACCTGAAGGTGATTTTGACCATACCCCATGTATTATGAAGTGCAGAAATCAGCATATGCATCATAAGAAACCCTTCAAGTACTATAATATGTGGGGGAAAGCTTCTCAGTATCACAATTCTATTTCTACCTGGTGGAACATGTATTTCAAGGGGACCAAAATGTTCTGTCTGGTGGCTAAGCTTAAATAGTTGAAAGGCAAGTTTAGGCAGTATAATCAGGAGCACTTTTGTGATATTGAGAAGAGTTCTATTATGGCCCTGAAGAATTTGGAGTACATTCAGAGCCAACTTGCTACTAATCCAGGTGATCTTTACTGGAGTGCAAAAGAGAGTCAGGCTTTAAATGAATACAAGGATTTGAATGATGCATGTACTCTTTTCCTGAGGTAAAAAGCTAAGGCTAGTTGGATGAAGGATGGGGATTGCAACACCAAATATTTTCATGGGGTTATTAAAAGTCATTTTTTGAGAAATCAAGTTTTGTCTATCAAAGATACTAATGGTAAGGAACATGAAGACCCTCAGCAAATTCAAGCTGCTTTTCTGAATTATTACATTCATTTGCTGGGGACTGAAAGTCATACTGTTTCTGTTAATCCCAAGATCATCAGGAAAGGGAGTGTGTGCACTGCTTCTCATGCTGCTATTTTGCTTAAGCCTGTGACTAGTGAGGAAATTAAGGCTGCTATTTTCTCTATTCCTGATCACAAGGCGCCTGGCCCAGATGGTTATTCTAGTGCTTTTTTCAAGGATTCTTGGAGTGTAATTGGTGGTGAGGTATGTGATGCTATCAAGGATGTGTTTAGAACTGGTAAGATCCTTAAACAACTCAATACCACTATCCTTACCTTAATTCCTAAATGCAAGATGCCCACCCATGTTACTCAATTTAGGCCCATTGCTTGTTGCAATGTGTTGTACAAGTGTGTTTCTAAGCTAATTTGTGCTAGGCTGGCTGAAATTCTTCCTGATCTGATTAGCTTAAACCAGGGGGGTTTCATCAAGGGTAGGAGTATTATTGAGAACATTCTAGTGTGTGAGGATCTTGTCAGGTTGTACAATAGGCAAGCTTGCTCACCTAGGTGTATGTTCAAAATGGACTTGATGAAGGCTTATGATTCTGTGAGTTGGAAATTTTTGGGAGAGTTATTAACTGCATTTAAGTTTCCCCCTCATTTCAAAGAGTTGGTAATGAATTGTGTGACTAGTGCTTCTTTCTCAATTGCTCTTAATTGTGATACTTTTGGTTTCTTCCCTGGGAAGAGAGGTCTTAGGCAAGGTGATCCCATGTCACCTCTTCTTTTTACCTTAAGTATGGAGTACTTGAGTAGAATTATCAAATGTGCTACTGAGAAGCTTCATTTCAATTACCATCCCTTGTGAAAATCACTGAAGTTAACCCACCTTATGTTTGCTGACGATCTTATTTTGTTTTGCAAAGGGAATGCACATTCCATTATGGTGTTGTTAAGAGCCTATTCTGCCTTTTCTGTAGCATCAGGTCTTCAGATGAATGCTCAGAAATCCTGTGCTTATTTTAATGGTGTAAGTAACAGTCTCAGGAAGGAAATTCTCTCTGTCTCTGGGTTTTCAGAAGGTAAACTGCCTTTTAAGTACCTAGGGGTACCAATTACTGCAGGAAGGCTAAAGAAAAATGATTGTGGAGTACTGATTGACAAGATAGTGGAAAGAATCAGAAGTTTGGGGGCTAGAAAATTGTCCTATGCTGGAAGACTTGTGCTAGTGTCTTCTGTCCTATCCACTATGCATAATTATTGGGCTTCAATTTTTGTTTTACCTAAGGGAGTTCTTAATAGAGTGGATGTCATTTGTAGGGACTTCCTTTGGGAAGGAAACACTGAGTATAATAGAGTACCTTCTGTTGGGTGGCATAAAGTCTGTGTACCTAAGAGGGAGGGGGGCCTAGGATTGCATCAAAGTTACTATTGGAATGTGGCAATGGTTGGTAAACTTGTTTGGTGGTTATGTTGTAAGCCTGACAGACTGTGGGTTCAATGGGTGAACCACATCTACATTAAAAATGCTGATTGTTTGGATTATACTCCTTCTACTGATGTCACTTGGTACTGGAAGAAAGTGTGCAGAGTGAAGGAGATCATCAAAGAGGGTTTTGTGAATGGTCAGTGGAGTGTTGGTGTGGGAGATTATTCTGTCAGGAGGTGTTATGAATGGGTGCGAGAGAGGAGGGCTCAGGTGGACTGGTATAATGCTGTCTGGTGCCCTATGGCTCTTCCTAAGCACTCTTTTGTGGCCTGGATTATTTCTCATCAGGGGCTCATGTTGAAGGACAGGCTGAAGTATTTCCAAGTTAGTGCTGATGATTTATGTTGCATCTGTATGCAGTACTCTGAAACCCAAGAACACCTTTTTTTAGAGTGTGTTTTCAGCAAAGCTGTTTTGCAGCAGGTGGGTTCTTGGCTCTCGGTTGATCTCAGTCAGCATAATATGTTGGCAGCCATTACTAGAAGAAGATGGAGCAAACTGAGGAAGACTATGGCTACAGCAGCTTTACTTGCTTGTTGGTATACTATATGGTTTCAACGTAATTCTGCTCGTCTGAAATTTGTTGTTGACAAACCTGAGTATGTTGCTACCCAGGTCAAAGTTTGTCTTAAAGCTAGGTTTTCTCATTGTATGCCGTCTGGAATTAAGCAAGCTGATTCCAGATGGTTGGCCACTGTTTGTTAATCTTATGTTTTAGGGGCACAAATTTGTATTAGTTTGAAAAATGTAATGTCTGGCAAAAACGGTTGTAAAATTTGCTTAATCAATGAAATGCTTACATTTTAGCAAAAAAAAAAAAGTCTTAAGAAGAAAAAGCATCTACTAGGGCCTATATACACTTATCAAGCTTCCCAAGTAGACGGTTTCGCAAAATTTTTCTAACATGCAACTACATGCCATGATGCAACTAACATATAAACATCCTAATGCAAATGATTCTACCAACTAATATGACATATAAACTAAATGCAAGTCCTAAGTTCACATTGTTATACCGCATCAATCAAAATAAAGCCACATAGTCATTAACATAAAGAGGAAAAAGGAGATTGGAAAGATCATACCATGCGGTCTTCAATATCCTCATGTCTCGGATGTGGCGTAGTCGATCAATGTGAACAAGGGTAAAACAGACACAATATATACAATAATATATACACGACTACACTACAAAGGAAATGAACATGTTTTTGGTTTTTCAATTTTTCAAATTTTTATGGTTTTTTTGAAATTTTCAATTTTTTTGGATTTTTGAATAGAAGTTAAGTTAGAATTCCTCATCCCCACACTAATATGGGCATTGTCCTCAATGGCCAAAATGATGGGAAATCATGCAAGCATGATGCATGAATTCTACACTAAATGCAAGCTACACTAATCTATACTACATGATGCATGGTTTTTGTTTATGACGGAGAGGATAATTTAGATTACCTCCCGTTGTGTATGTATGTACTTCCCCAAACCGAGTTAGACATTATTTCTAATGTCCTAAGGTTGGGTGTAGTTCATGCACACACGATGCAATGCATGAAACTAATTTTGTCATTTTGGATTTTCAAAAGTGGGAACAATAAAATAAGAACACCTCAATGGGGCCGAGGTGTTAGTCCTCTATGTTGCTAGGACTACTTCAATCATGATCAAGATAAATAAATAAAACAAAGAGAGAAATAGACAAACCTAAGAGGGTAGGAGCCTCCAAAGCTTGCTAATCTTCCATCATATCATCACTATCATCATCTTCCTCAATAGAAGTGGACTCATCACCACTTCCCTCTTCACTTTCTTGTTCACTTTGTTCATCATCCTCTTCTTCTTCATCACTAGCCTCTTCATCAATGCTATCCCCAACCGCACCACCGACAACCTCATCGTCACCCGGAATCTCACCCCTAGATGCACTCGGAAAGAAGACTTCCATATCCGTCCAAATAGGCAAAGGACATGAAGGATCAAGGAGTCCTTGCCTAGCTAAATGAAGGAGGGGTGGATATTGGGCTAAGTAAGCATCTTCCCGATCCTTAAAATCTTGCTTGTGCATCTCTTGCATAAGAAGAGTCATATAATCTTTGCTTGCTTCAACACCTTCGGGTTTGAAGTCTTGGTACTTGAAAGGATAAGGTGGTGTGACAATGGAAGAGGAGGGAATTTCAATTTCATCCCTTTGTTGTCGGATAATGTATTCGGCCTCTTTTGAGAGGGGAAGGAGATAGTTGGTCCGATGGACACTTAAATGACAAATCTTCGAAGGCAAAGTAAAAGATCTAGCCTCACTAGTGAGCCACCCATACTTGGTATCAAGAGGGTTATGAGAGACCCACTTGTATTTGTTTATCATAGTATCCAAATCAATGAGATGACCACCCTTTTTCGCCACATACTTGTTATCCTTGTTGAAGTTCGGATCAAAGTATTTAGCCAAAAGAGTGACTAGACCTCCATTTACAATAACGGTACTGCCATACTTCCCACAATCAATATTTAGCCATCTATCCACCAAAAGCCTTAGAGAGTTGAAAGGCTTGGTGAATTCCCTTCCAATGTTTAAGGACGACTCAAGAAGAACAAAATCGAGCTTGGTAAAGTGGTTGGTATCTTTTCTTGCAATGATGGTGTTCCCTATGACCTTGTGCCACACTCTAATGCCCGGATGGTGGACTAATAGAGCGCGACTAGCATGATAGTTCTCAAATTTCCTTCTGGAAATCGCCTCCCAAAGAGGAGCGGGGTCATACTTGCCAACATTCTTGAAATAACTAGGTGAATCATCAAGACCCAAAGCTTTACTCATTTCCTCAAAGGATATGTGCCTACTAACATTAGCTAGGCGGAACTCGATGTTTTCCATGGTCTCTACCTTTGTAACTTTCAAAGAACTCAAGAATTCTAAGGTAAGGGAGGGGTATGTCAATTATTTTGTTGCAAACAATTTTTCCAACCCCATGGCTTTAAAGAAGGCTCTAGTTTGCTCAAGGACACCCAACTTATCTAAGGCATCTTCACAAATAAACTTGGTGGATAGAAAGGATTTTCTAGCAAACTTGGCAAAAGTTTCCCTATGGGATTTGGAAATGAAAATTACCTCCGGATAGTTTGAAAGTTGAGCAATTTCCGGAGTAGTAGATGTTGTTGCTTCCAAGGGAGGTTGTTCTTGTTGCACTTCCAAGTTTGAGCTAGCTACCGCCATAGCCAATGAGGCTTTCTTTGCTTGAAGACTCTTTTGTCTTGTTGAGAGTGCCTTTGCCTTTGGTGCCTTTGTTGCTCCTTTTGTCCTTGCCATTGATGCTTGAACCAAGAAAAGAGTGAAAATCTTCAATTTCCAAGTGTACCCAAATCAATTTTAAGATGAAAGGCTTTGCCTTTATAAATTCAAAAATCGACTCAAAGGTTGAAGATTTTGTGCTTGGTTTGATTTTTGTTGAAAGAGGAGTGATTAATTTTTGTTAGAAGGATGTTTTGATTTGATATTGATGAATGTGGTTGAGGAAATCTTGTTTTTGTGATGGAGAGGATGAGGGTTTTGAGTTTTGGGGTTTATGGGTAGTGTTTTGAATGAAGGAAAGAAGAAATGAATGTGGGAGGGGGTTTATAAAAGACCCGAAAATTTTGAAATGCAGAGGAAGACGGCCGGTTTTCCTTCGGGACGCCCGGATTCTGTCTGTTCTGGGTTGGGAAATCCTCGCCTAAAGACGGACGTCTTTGAGCAAAGACGCTCGGATTGTTCAGCTGCGGGACAGGCGTCTTTCAGTGAAGACGGGCGGATTCCTTTCTAGGGATTTTTCTTGTTTTTCTCAGCCAAAAAGACGGGCGGCTTCCCTTGAAGGACGAGCGGATTCTTTTGCAGGACGCCCGGATTCGTTAACAGTCCCAAAATTTCAAAAATTCAGCTCATGAAGGACCGGCGGATTCGGACCAAGACGCCCGGGTTGCCTGAAGACGGGCGGGTTCTCTTGAAAACGCTCAGATTCTGCCCCTTTTACCCGGATTCAGTTCCATCCGTGTACTTTCATATCCCGTGTCATTTTTCATTCTTCAAAATCTCGTGTTCTTCATTGTGGGGGCACTACTAAGGCATGGATAGCCTAGGCAATTGCTATTCCCACACTAAGATAAAGCACTACACATCAATTGAAATCATTAGTCCCTCCCTTACTTCTCTCAAAAATGATAATTACCTTGATCAAGGCACAAAAATCCAAAAATGACAAAAATGCAATACAAGAATTAAAATGCGAGTTAGGGGGTTAGAAATATTTACAAATGGTGGTTTAGGGAGGACTCCACCAAACTCTCATCCTTAGTGAGATGTCATGGGGGCATGTCCAAGGTGTTGTTGATGTTGCTCAACACCTTGAAGAAGTAATCAAAAGCTTGTTCATTGTCATGATAAAGATCTTCAATAGATCTTTGCCCTTGTTGTCGGTCTTGATCGATAGCATTACCAATATAGGGATTGAAAATCCCTTCAAATTCATCGTCCCAAAGACCACACACTTTATCTACTTGATCACTAAAGATCTCGTGAGTTGATAGAGACAACTCTCCCATTTTCTCGTCTTGGCCAATGAGGCCATCTTCTTCATTGCTTGACTTTGGTGAGCTTTTCAAGCTCTCTTTGTTACAATTCACTTGCTCTTTGAATGGAGCATCTTCAATTTTCTTCTTCCATTAGAGTTACGACTTCATCCTATCATCCTTCCGGCTATAATGATCAATCATAAAACATGGTTCATGCAAACGGGGAGCTCTCATGGTCTTGTCAAGATTGAAAGTTATACTCTCATCTCCCACTTCTAGAGTGAGCTCTCCATGTTTCACATCAATCACCGCACCCGCGGTGTGTAAGAAAGGTCTTCCTAGAATGATTGGAATGTTGGAATCTTCTTCCATATCAACAATGACAAAGTCCACCGGGATGAAAAATTTCGCAATTCGTACGGGAACATCTTCCCATATCCCTAATGGTGTCTTCGTCGATCTATCGGCCATTTGGAGTGTGATATTGCTGCATTTAAGCTCTCCCATCCCCAATCTTTTACTCACCGAGTACGGCATAACACTCACACTAGCCCCTAGATCACATAAGGCTTTGTTGATCGTGGTGTCGCCAATGGTACACGGTATTGAGAAGCTTCCCAGATCCTTGAGTTTTGGAGGTGAACTCCCCTGAAGTATTGCACTACTCACCTTAGTGAAGGCGATAGTCTCAAGCTTCCGGATCGACTTCTTCTTTGTGAGGATGTCTTTTATGTATTTCGCATAGGCCGGCACGTGATTGATTAATTCCGTGAAAGGAATTGAGACTTCCAAATTCTTCACAATTTCCATAAATTTTCCAAGTTGGTCATCAAATTTGGGCTTGGCTTGACGACTTGGAAAAGGAAGTCTAATCACAATGGGTTCCTTCTCCCTGACCTTATCTTCATTTTTCTTTGAGACTTCTTCTTTTGATGGTTCTCCATCCTTGGAGTTTTGCACAATTTCTTCCTTGTCGCTAGCTTCCACAACTTTATCCTCAACTTGCTTCTTCGGTGCTTCATACCTTGTACCACTTCTTAAGTGAATGGCACTAACCGTTTCATGTCTTGGGGGATTACTTTGAGGTGGTAATTGCCCCTTTTGTCTTTGTGAGCTTGAAGATGCTAGTTGAGTCAATTGGGTTTCCAACATTTTGGTGTGAGCTAGGATGTTGTTGATGGTGGTTTCTTTTGCTTGACTATCCTTTTGCATTTGAGTGAAAAATTCTTGTTGATTCTTTTGCATTTGAAGGACCGCTTTTTGAACATCAAAACCTTGGTCATTTTGTTGATTGTATGGAGATTGATTTTGGTAAACTTGGTTTTGGTTGTAAAAGGGTCTTTGATTTTGGTTTCTCATGGGAGGTGAGGTGTATGTTGTTTGAGGGTTTTGAACATTTTGGCTTTTGTATGAGAGATTTGGATGGAATTTGGTGTTTTCATTGTAATAGTTGGAATAAGGGGTAGCACTCTTGTATCCTTGGAAAGCATTTACTTGTTCATTTGTTCCCCTACACTCACTTGGGTCATGTCCCAAAGTTCCACAATTCTCACATATCCCACTTGGGATTGATGAAGATGCCATCATGGTATTAACATGATGCTTTGGTGATTTTGAGGCTTCTTCAAGTCTAGCCATAGCCTTTTCAAACTTTAAATTGATGGTATCATTGTGAGCACTAAGTTGAGCACCCAATTGAGTAACGGAGTCCACTTCATGCTTTCCTTCTCTAGTAGCCTTGAGAGGTCTACTATATTGTGAGTTATGGACCGCCATTTCCTCAATTTTGTTCCAAGTTTGATTGTCATCAACTTTGGTGAACATTTCATTTGAGCCCATGTTGAGAATGTTCCTTGATTTTGTGTTGTATTTTGTGTTGGGTTCTCCTCACCTTCTCTTGCAAAAGGGTTGATGAACTCAATAGTTGGTTGAATGTCTACAACCTCACCAATACCTCTCAAATTTCTCCTAGCAAGTCTTCTATTGGTTGTCAAAGTTCTTTCAATTTCACGATCAAAAGGTAACAAATCACCTTGTGACCTTCTAGACATGCAAAATATCAAACAACTCGAAAACAATTAGAACAAACCTTGAGGAGTTTTACTTCCCCAAGACAAAAAAAGACACAACTAATAACAATATAAGAAAATCTAAATCAAGTTAACACCGTCCCCGGCAACGGCGCCATTTTTGGTCGGACTAAATCTTTTCGGTAACTTGTCGTTAGGAGCACCTAGACCAAAACACAATTTATAGCTTCACAAACAACTCTACAATTAGTAAAGAGTCAATTAAAGGTCGGATCCCAAGGGACGGGAATTGAGATGATATTTCTATTGCAACTAGCGGTGTCTTAGGGGTGTCACAATTTGTGTTGATGTAGAAGGTCACTAAACTAAATAGAAATGAATGTAAACAAGCAAGATGAATTAAAAAGGGTTGTAAACAATTGATAAAAAGCACTAGGGTATCATGGGGTCATAGGGGATTCATGGGAATTGATCATGCAAACATGTTCTCAAATTATAAGCAAGCAATTATTGGTTTGATGGATTGAGTTGGGTTATATCTTACAATCCTAGGAAAGTTTGGGTCCCGGAGCCGAATCGATTAGATTGTACAACACCTACAAGTCGACTTAGTCTTCCCTACTCAACAACATGCATGGTCTAATGAGACTCGAGTTGGTTTATGTCTTACAAGTCTCATTGAAAAGATAGGTGATAGGTAAAAAAATGCAAGGATTCATAGGCTCGCATTTCATCAAACATAACATGTGCATGAGTTGAGATCATAACAAGTAAGCAAATAAACCATGAAAGCATATTAATTTAAGCATGAATCATTCCCCATGTTGGTTTCCCCTAATTACCCATTAACCCTAGCTATGGAACTACTCACTCATTATCATGTTGAACATGCTACCAAGGTTGTCAATCATACCAACAAGGTGAAACATGATGAATAAATGAAAGTAATTAGCAATAATTAAAAAGGGATTAAGAAAATTATACCTACTAATGATTCCAATAATAAAGTAAAGAATAAAAGAAGTACTTGATGCTTGATTGAGAGGTTGTCAATCTCCCAATAATAACCCAAATAATTTTCAATTACCCAAAATAAAGGATGAACAAAAGAGAGATTAAGGAAATAAAACTTGTATTAAAACTTGATTAATTGTTGATTACAAAATTGAAGAGATTTTTGATTGATATTAACTACACTAAAGATTGCTAAGAAGAACATGCTCTTCTAATTAGACTAATGGGGTATTTATAGTGGGGATTAGGTGTAGGAATTAGGGTTAACTAAGGGCTTAAATGATGATTAAGTCCCTACTTAAGGAAACGCCGGTATTTTTGGAAGGATGGGCATCTTTCTTGAAGCTTGAAGAAGACGAAGTTGTGTTGCCTTGGAATTCGTGCGTCTTAGGCACGGGACGGTCGAATTCGAGTGTCTCTGCCCGGGCGTCTTGGGGAGAAGACGGGCGTCTTCTGGGGTTGCTGCCCTGGCGTCTTGTGTTGAATACGCTCGGATTGTGGAGGTGCAGGTCGGGCGTCTTCAGGACAATCCGCACGGATTGCTGGACAGTCACATTTCTTCTTCTTTTCTTCCCTTTTCTTCATAAAATCCATGGGGATTTCCTCGGGGATGCAAGGATCTTTCCTCATCATTGCCCATCTATTATAGTATGTACAAAGGCCTTCTAATCTTGTCTCTCCTTGATGCTTGGTCATTGAATTCAATCAATTTAGTCTCGTTTTGACATGAAAATGCAAGGTTTGCACTCCTTTCCTACCAAGGACACAAAACCTCAAAGAATATGCAAAACAAAGAACTAAAGACAATAAATGACCCAAATATGCACTAAAAAGCATGGGAACAAGTCTAATTCGGGGACTAAATATGCTCTAAATATGGTCACATCAATGGGATCATATGAATGCTTGCTTATTGTTTTCCAACTTATGCACGTGTCATGTTTGATGAAATGCTTGATTGACAACCTAGCATGTTTCTCTTATCCTTTCAACAAGACATGTAAGACATAAACCAAATCAAAGCTTGTTACACCATGCATATAGTTGATTAGGAAGAATTAAGTCGATTATAGGTGTTTTACAGTCTTGATCGACTCGGGTCCAGGACCCAAAATTTCATAGGACTCATTTATGTTATATCACCATGAATAAAGAAAACCAAGTCGACTTGTAAGTGTTTTACAGTCTTGACCGACTCAGCTCCGGGACCTAAGTTTCCCCTAGAAATCGTAAGATATACATTAAATCGATTCCAACAATAATAATTGCTTGCATCCACATAATTCATTTATGCCATCTCACCATGATTTCCCTATGATCCTATGATTCCCTTGTATTGTTTATCATTTGTTCACATTCTTGTTTTTATTGCTTTCATTAGTTTAGAATTATCAACTCAAACCAATTGTGACAAACCTAGTGCAACTACAATTAGATTGAACAATTTGAGTACCCCCGTCCTTTGGGTTTGACCCCGACTTGCTTGCTATGCTAGTAGTTGGGTATAAATGGGTTTGAGAGTGGACAATGACTCGCTCACCATCAAAATGGCGCCGTTGCCGGGGACGGTGTTATGTGATTAAGTTCTTGCTTGTTTGTCTATTTTAATTGTGCTTTAACTTTGAGGAACTAGTTCCTCAAGGTCGTTCTTACCGTTTTTGTGTAGTTTCCTTGGTTGTAGTTGTTTCCTTGTCTTAGCTATGATGATGGCTCAAGACTTGACATATGGAGTATGTGGTGGATCTTTTGAGTATGACTATGGGTGTGGGGAGTTTGAGGAGCAAGTCAACACAAACCTACCTTACAACTCATACAATGAAAATCCTAACTACTACCCCAACTTTTCCCACCAAAATCCCCACATCGAATATCCACAACAACCATCCACCCAAGACTCACTTTACAATCAATTCTAAATGCTAGAATATGACCATTTTAACACCCACATACAACAAGAAGATGAGCCCAACTTTAACATTCAAAATATGGTTCTCCAAATGATGGAAGATCAACAAAACTTCTTCAAACATGTACTAGAGGAGAGCCAAAATAGGGACAATGTTCTTCAAAAGCATTTCTACCTATGGTCAGGAGTTGGCATTTCAAATTGCCCAAATGAAGGCAACCTAACTAACCACTCCCAACCAATCCTTGAGCATTGACCATGAATGTGAATTTGAGGTAATGACCTTTGATGAAGAAGATGTGAAGTGGGAAGAGCCAATGTCCTTGAGCTCTTGTGAGTATGAAAGTGTGGTATTTGACGAAGAAGATATGAGGTTGAGTAAGCAGAATACTCTTAGCCTTTATGAGTATGACGTTGTGTCATTTGATGTGAATGTTAAGGTGGTGAAGAAAGAGTTAATGAAGAGGAGTGAAGACCCTATCTATGATTCGTATGGAGATAGCGATGATGACAAGCCTATGGAAGAGGATTATATGGAATATGTGTCTTGCAATGACTCATGGAATGAAGAAGAGGAATGGAGTTGTGAGATTGTCTAACTTGAGGAGCCCATTCTTGAGAAGTTTGAGGTATGCTTCCATGGAGAAGATGAATGTCTCTTTCCTATTGACTATGAAGACCTTTTCGCACCCACCATGGAACCTATGATTGTTGGACATGATATGGTAAACCTTCTCCAAGAGGTCAAATTGTTATATAAAAGGTACTTGGAGGAGAAGCTCAAGAACAAAGTTATGATTGAGCTTACTTGTGGTGACTTGGCACCCACAACCTCAATTCGTAAGCTACTTCATCGTTAATGTTATGAGAATTCTCCTTCTATTCTTTAAGGATTGATAAACCCAAATGCTATCATCATCACCATATTTGAGGGAGACAGGAGAGAATGGAAAACCCCCTATGACAAGAATCTCAAATTCGCTAGTTACAAGAACCGGGAAGGCCATCATGACAAAGCAAAGGAGAAGGGGAAGGAGTTCAAAGGGAGGTCCCTCATGGATTGGCTCTACTCTATTTTAAAATGGTTCAAGACTTACTCATGCTTACTTGAGGAACATTCACAAGCTTTTGACCAACTCTTGAGAGCATTAAGCTCCATGGATAGTGGAATTTGTTATTTCAACTTATATTGGTGGAGTTCTATTTCAAACCACCATTTGTAATATATTCTTTCCAAACTTTGCAATGTATCATAATAGTTGTATTTTACATGTACCTTTTAGTCTTTACATGAGAGTTGTGTGGGAGAGTTCTTATCTACTCTTTGAGCTAATTTTTCAGGAATGATACGATGTTAAGAAGGGATCACAAAAGGGTGCAAGAGAAAAGGCTTAGCTTAAAGCCTTAGCATTCGACAAAGAACAGTCCAGGATTCCCGTCCCCATAGCAAGACGCTCGGCCCGTACCTCGAAGAAACAAGAAAAGCTTGCCGACTTGAAATCCACACGACTTGCGCCAAAGATGCCCGTCTCACAGTTAGGGACGCTCAGGCAAATACCAGGACGCCTGGCCCAAACTCGAGCCTAAAGCAAGAAAGTTCACTGGCTGGGAATCTGCGTGATTTTTCCACAAGACGCTCGACCCATACCTAGGGACGCTCGACTTGACATCAGGACGCCCGCGTCACAACAAGAAAAACGCAAGGCTCTATTGTTGGACGCCCGTACCCAACCCCCAGTCCGCTCGTCCTAGTGCCTTTTCTTCGATATATCCGTCCCCCACCATCCCTATTCCCTTATCTTATCACCATTAGAACCACATCTCATCATCCTCCTTACAATCTCCATCACAAAAACCCAATCAAAATCATCAAAATCCCTAACAACCACATCAAGCAAGAATGAATCTAAGGAGCAAAAGCAAGAAAGCCGACGAGGCCGCACCCAAGTGCCGAAAGGGTGCTACTTCAACCACCTCAAGAGAGGCAAGGGTCCAAGAGAATGAGATGATAGCGGATGTTGCACAACTTGAGCATTTTCCGGAAGTAAATTTCGTCAAAAATGAACACCGTCAACGATTTGAGCAATTTATAGGAAAGGCTTATGAACCTACTCAATTCATCGATCTTGATGTGTTAGAAATACTTGATATAAGGCATCAAACAGAGGTGTTCTTCAATGGTTTGGGTCTTGAGAAAATGTTCTATGCCCATCATGAGGACACTTACTTGAGCCTCACACTATAGTTTTTATGTAGCCACCGTGTTGTCACTAATCAACGAAAGGATGTCGGTATGGAATTCCGCCTTTGCAATACGGATCATAGGATAAACTTAGACCATTTTGCGAGGATCTTTGGTCTTGAGGTAACAAAGAGTGACACCGATAAGCCCTCCGACTTTATAGTCAACCACCTTTGAAGGGCTATTTCCGGGAGAGAATTTAATTCTTACAAACACTGCAATACTTTTGCAATCCAACATCCGGTGATCAGGATTAGCGAACGGTTTATGGCCGGAACTATAAACGGAAGGCTAGAACAAGACAAATGCACCCTTCTTGAGTTGACCTTTCTAGAGTCTTACTTGAATGTGCAAGGGACAAGGCCCTACAACTTCAACAGACCCCTTGAGATATTACAAGATTTAATGATTTTGCAAAGGGAAAGTCTTCAATCAAAACCTTTATGATGGGAGGCCTAATAAAAATTTTGGCCAATGAACTTTGCCCCGGGTTCAACTTTGATGGGAGATATACTAAGCTCAAAGGGAGCACTTTGATCGATGAACATGCTATCTTTTACCACCACCGGTGGTGTAAATACAATGACGCCGGGAGCGTAAAATGGCTCACTAGGGGATGCACATCACTTGTACTTAAGGGGTGGAACATACTACCTACCGAGCCCCGCTTGAGCCAGTACTCACCAAGGCCAATCTACCTCCTTTCCATTGATATCCTTGACCACCCACTACCGTGTGAAAAAGTCCCCCACCAACCTCGTGAGTTGCCGGAATGGGGTAATGTACCACCATCTTTTGTACTCATTCCACCCTACCCTACACCACATGTACCATTCGTTCCTCAAGATCCGAAAGCTCCATTCACGGGTGAATTGATTGAGCTCATGCAAAATGTTGATCTTATAGTGCACGATGGTAGGGTTGACAACTACTTGGCTCAATACCCCTCCTACTACAACATGGCTCTACAAGGATACATCAATCCTAGAGGCCCTCATCCATCTTGGGCTCAACCACATCTCTTGTTCCCTAACTATGGCGACCAAGGGGGAAATTTTGGCAACCAAAGTGGGGGATTCTATAGCCAAGGAGGAAGCTATGACCTAGGAGGCTATAGCGGACATGGAGGCCGTAATGATGATGACGATGACGAGAGAGATGGCTAGATGTGCCTAGCCGCACCACCTCCCTTTGTATGATACCTTCTCTCTCTCTCTCTCTCTCTCTCTCTCTCTCTTATGTATAGTTGTCTTGTATTACTTTTTATATTAGCTTGCATTTAGTTTACATCTCATTTGTATTTGTAAAATATTTCATATTGCATTTACATTAGTCAATCATATAGTATAGCTTGCATTGTAATATATCTCATATGATTCATATAGTTAAGTGCATATAGACTTGAGTTCATGCATAGTCACTAATGACTCAACCTCATTTCTCCTACACTAGAAATAGTGCTTAAATCGGTTTGGGGAGGTTTGATCATATGTGACCATAGCTTAATAGAGAACATCCATCATCTAGTGTAGTTTAGATTGCATTCATTTGTTATATATGTCATATAGAATTGCATTTAGTTAGAGCATGCATTCATTCATATCATATCATTGCATGTGTACTTCAATTTCCATAAAACTTTAAAAACACAAAAACATGTATTTCTTTTTCATTCGTACTCCTACATGTACATTGAGGACAATGTCCAAATTAAAGTGGGGGATGGGAATTTATATTCCAAAATACATAAAAATTGAAAAATTTCGAAAAAACTCAAAAATATGTTCTTTAATTTCATAAAAACAAAATCCTTAGAAATTTGAAAATTTAAAAATTCCAAAAACATGTTCTTTCCTTTGTAGTGTAGAATTGTATATATTGTATTTATTTTTTTGTTTGTTTCTCACTCTTATCACATTGGTCGACTACGCCACATTCGAGGTATGAAGGAAATAGAAGACCGCATGGTATGATTTTTCCAAATCTCCTTCCTCCTTTTTATATGTTAATGACAATGTGGCTACATTTTGATTGATGCGGTATGAACCTATATGTTATTAAGAGTTTGCATTTAGTTTACATGGCATTTTAGTTGATAGAAGCATATGCATTAGAATTGTATATATGTTAGTTACATTATGGCATGTAGTTGCATGGTTAGAAAATTTTGTGAAAATGTCTATTTGGGAAGCTTGACAAGTTTATATAAGTCCCTTGTAGATAATTTTTCTCCTTGAGACTTTGTTTGCTAGAATACCCTCAAGACACCCTAGGATGTGCCATACTAGTATCTTTTGACCCATGGATTAAGGCCTAGTCAAGAGCACCTTGTGGTGTGAGAACTCCTTGGCTACCGTTTATTCCAAGGTGACCTTTGAAGCCATGCAACCGTTCTTTCACTTCTATCATCATATTTTGTCAACAAAAATGGAATGGGCACAAAACCATCAAATTGAGTCCAAGTACCAAATCAAAATCAAATGTTTGTAAATTGCATCAACGAAATGAGGAGCAAAAATAGACTCCTATGCTTTAATAGAAGTACCCTTCCTACAAATGGGGTTACTTTGAAAAATGTTCAAAAAATGCAAAATTGAAATGCCAAGTATCAAAATGCCAAACATAAAAAATGGCAAGGAATGTTCTTAATCGTCAAATGCTACAAAAATGGGGGGAAAAATAAACCCAAAAGAAAACAACTATCATGAAACTCATATACTTTGAATCCCTTTTATCCATTGATGATCCTACTTTTGTTGCATGGTGGAGAGGAGACGACCCTTCTTCTTGTCTAGGCAAGAGGGGAAATTCCGCGATCCTACAGTGTTTTCTAACACCATAGGGACTTGGCTCTTGATAAAAGCATTTAGAAATTGTGGACAAAGGTAACCTAGTTTAACACAACTTGGAGGTGACTTGTTTGTATCCTCTTGGACTTATTAACTAGGAGAACTAATATCTATAATGGAGTGTGTACCCTTAAATTGCTTCCCTTGTAGATGATTTCTGCCACTTAGATGAGGAAAGTGGCTATTCTTTTGTCGATGCATCCATTACTTGCTTTGTTTGCTTAATGCTTGGATGTATCGCCATTTTGGCAAGCCCCACCTTGCCTTGCAAGAAGGCATCTTACCTTATAGACGTCTTGTTGTGAGTTGAAGGGGCGGAGTGAGACCCGCTAATTGTCTCACATCGGCTACATTATTATTAGGATTGTTTAAATAAAGGTCTAGTTTTAGTCACCTTTTTACTCGGGATGAGCAAAGGTTCGGTTTGGGGATATTTGATGTGACTCCTATTTACGCACATTTAGTCCCCTAACTAGCCTAGTTCCTATGCTTTTTAGTATGTATTAGGGTCGTTTCTTGTCTTTAGCCTCCTTCTATGCATATTCTATGAGGTTTGGTGTCCTTTGTAGGAGAAGAGCACTAACTTGACTAGGTGGAGTGAAGCGGAGCTAAATTGATAACATATAACTACCAAGCACCAAAGAGGAGACTAACACTAAAGGCCTAAGCCTATAAATCAAGTAAAAGGGGCAATGATGAAGACCCCCATGACCCCTCAACGATCCCCACGGATCTTGAGGTAGTCAAAGAAGAGGAAACCATGCTGACCCACGATCAGAGCGTCCCAAGCTTAGACCGGGTGTCTCAATGATCAACCTGAGCGTCCCAAGCACAGGAAGAGTGTCTCTCCCTGCAAATTAAGCATCCAAACAAAGGCAAGACGTGGAGTTCCTCTTGGGACTTGCAAGGCTCTAATCTTCTTTTAAAAGCGTCTAATCTTCATTTAAGCCCTTAGTTAACCTAATCCTTGTATTACTATATATACCCCTCGTGTATTTAGAGGAGAATAAGCCCTCTTAGTGGAGGCAATGCTTCCTTAGTTTATATTAAGCTTTCATTAGGAGTATATTAGGATAGATTAGCATTAATCTTTTCACAAATTACACATTAATTTTTCCTTAATTATTGTCAAGTTTTATTATTGGGTAATTTAAGATTATTGGGCTATTATTGGAGAATTGACAACTCTTCATCAATCAATCAAGTTCTCTTCTATCATTCTTTGCTTTCCATTTGTTCATCTTAATATTGCTATAATCTCTTTACTCTTTACTCTTTATCGCTTATTTCTTCACTCTTTCTTCATGTTTATGCTTGTTTAGATAATTTACACCATTGATAACATGTCTTCCATGATAATGAGTGAGTAGTCTCCTAACTAGGGAATAGTGTGGGATTAGGGGAGTTAATCATGGGAAAGATTTATGCCTAATGGGATCATATGAATGCTTGCTTATTGTTTTCCAACTTATGCACGTGTCATGTTTGATGAAATGCTTTATTGAAAACCTAGCATGTTTCTCTTATCCTTTCAACAAGACTTGTAAGACATAAACCAACTCAAGGCTTGTTAGACCATGTATATAGTTGATTAGGAATAATTAAGTCGATTGTAGGTGTTGTACAGTCTTGACCGAATCGGCTCCGGGACCCAAACCTTCTTAGGACTTATTTATGTTATATCACCATTAATAGGAAAACCACGTCGACTTGTAGGTGTTGTACAGTCTTGACCGACTCGGCTCCGGGACCTAAGTTTTCCCTAGAAATCATAAGATATACATTAAATCGATTCCAACAATAATAATTGCTTGCATCCACATGATTCATTTATGTCATCTCACCATGATTCCCCTATGATCCTATGATTCCCTAGTATTGTTTATCATTTGTTCACATCCTTGTTTTAATTGCTTTCATTAGTTTAGAATTATCAACTCAAACCAATTGTGACAACCTAGTGCAACTACAATTAGATTGAACAATTTGAGTACCCCCGTCCTTTGGGTTCGACCCCGACTTGCTTGATATGCTAGAGTTGGGTATAAATGTGTTTGAGAGCGGACAACGACTCACTCATCACTCGAACCCATTTTGAAACCTTCTGTAATTTGAGTTACATTTCGACTAATGAGCACTTCATTTTCGCTATCTTCCAATGCTCCCGCATCATTCCCTCCTTCTTTTTGAGAATTTGACCTCAAATTTTTGTCGTCAAGATACGGTGATAGATCTCCCACATTGAAAGTTGTACTCACTCCTCCATACTCACTTGGAAAATCCAGTTTGTAAGCATTCGAACCATAACATTCTAGGACTTTGAACATACCATCAGCTTTGGGCATTAGTTTATTTTAGCGCTTAGACGGAAATCGTTCCTTTCTTAAGTGCAGCCACACAAGATCTCCTACCTTGAACACGGGCTGTTTTCTATGCTTGTTTGCTTTCTACTTGTATTTTGCATTTGCCTTCTCTATTTGAGCTCTTACATGGTCACAAGTACGAAGAAAAGCAACTTGTCTATCTTTGTCTTTGAAACTCATCAGATCTTTCTTCGGAATTGGGACCAAGTCAATAGGCAGAAATGGATTGGCCCCGTACACAATTTCGAATGGACCTCACCCAGTAGTAGCAGATGGAGGTCGATTGTAAGCAAACTCGACATGTGCGAGTTTAACATCCCAATCCTTTGTGCTCTTGCTAACTAATCCTCTCAATAAACTTCCAAGAGTGCGATTAGTTACTTTCGTCTGACCATCTGTTTGTGGATGGTGAGAAGTACTAAACAGTAATTTAGTTCCCATCAAACGCCATAACGTTTTCCATAAATAACTAAGAAACTTTACATCTCGATCCGATACAATGGTAAGTGGGATTCCATGTAAACGAACCACTTCCTTGTAATACAGATCAGCAACATTAGTAGAATCATCGGTTTTATGACAAGGAATGAAATGAGCCATCTTCGAAAACCAATCAACAAAAACCATTATTGGGTCTTTACCATGCTGAGTTCTTGGCAGCCCGAGTATAAAATCCATACTAACTTCGCTCCAGGGCTGCTTTGGGATAGGTAAGGGCTTATATAACCCCTTATTGAATGAACTCTTCGCCTTCAGACACACAACGCACTTTGCTACTATGTCTTGCACATCTTTGATCATCTTTGGCCAATAAAAGTGTTCACTTACAATGTCGTAAGTTTTATTAGAATCGAAGTGACCAGCTATCGTCCCTTCATGAGCCTCTCGAATAAGCAACTCCTGAATCAAACTCTGTGGAATGCAAAGTCGATTTCCCTTAAATAAAAATCCATCTTGCAATGTATAAGCTCCAGTAGGCTCAATAAACTCTTTAGCAAAAGATGGATCAACCTTTTACAACTCCTTAATATGCTGGAAACCCAACAATCTTGCATCGAGCTCAACCAACAAACAATGCCTCCTAGAAAGTGCATCAGCTATAACATTCAAACTTCTCGTCTTATACTTTGATGAGAAAGTAAAAGATTGCAGAAACTCAACCCATTTAGCGTGCCTTGGATTCAACTTTTGCTGCCCATGTATATGCTTAATAGCCTCGTGATCAGAATGTAACACAAACGGCTTTGGTCGCAAATAGTGACTCCAATGGTCTAATGCTCTCACAATGGCATATAATTATTTGTCATAAGTTGAGTAGTTCAGCCTTGCACCACCTAGCTTTTCACTAAAATAATAAATAGGCCGCTTCTCTTGAATCAACATGGCACCAATTCCAACACCACTCGCATCACATTCGACCTCAAACAACTTGTCGAAATTAGGAAGTGCTAAAACAGGTCCGGAACAAAAGTTACCCTTCACTCCTTCAAGCGCCTTTTAGGCGCTAGTAGTCCACATGAAGACCCCTTTCTTGGTCAGCTCTGTAATTGGAGCCATGATCGAACTAAATCCTTGGATGAATCGCCAATAGAATGATGTTAACCTATGAAAACTCCGCACCTCTATAGTCGATTTAGGAACCGGGCAGGCCTGGATTGCTTCAACCTTAGATGGGTCCATACTCACGCCATCTTTGCCCACAATGTAACCAAGAAACACTACACTCGGCACCATAAACGTGCACTTCTCAAGCTTGCAAAATAGCTTCTATTTTCGCATAACTTAGAACATTGATCTTAAATGTTGTTTGTGCTCTTCTTCATTCTTGCTAAAAATCAGAATATCATCGAGATATATAACCATTAACTTGTTAAGGAAAGGCCTTAACACTTCATTAATAAGCCTCATAAACGAGCTAGGAGCGTTACATAGACCAAATGGCATCATGAGCCATTCATATAACCCCTATTTTGTTTTAAAAGCTGTCTTCCACTCATCTCCCTTTCGAATCCTCATCTGATGATAACCACTCCGTAAATCAACCTTAGAGAAAACACACGAACCAGAAAGTTCGTCTAATATATCGTCAAGTCTTGGCATAGGAAAGTGGTATTTGATTGTAATGTTGTTCACCGCTCTACTGTCAATACACATTCGCCAAGTTCCCTCCTTTTTCGGCACTAATAACGTTGGTACCGCACATGGACTTAAGCTCTCTTGTACATACCCTCGATCATTTAGTTCCTGTACTTGCCTTTGTAATTCTTTAGCTTCCTCGGGATTACACCGATAAGCTGGTTTATTAGGCAATGCAGCTCCGGGAATTAAGTCAATGCGATCTTCAATTCCCCGTAAGGGAGGTAACCCATATGGTAACTCCTCGGGAAACACATCCATGAACTCATCAGGTAACCCCTGCATTCCTTGGCGGTTACTCTCACCAACGGACTCCAAATCTCGGACAACCAGCACATCAACTCGTTTTCCTTGAGCGAGGACCTCCTCTACTTCACTTGCTTATAAAAACAAACTCTCTTTTGCAACAAGCTTCTTATGTTTACTTGGTGACAATGGGTGAAGATGATATTTAGCTTTTCCTTTAGTCACGATATAAACATTGCTCCTACCATAATGATGTACCTTTCGATCATATTTCCACGGCCTACCCAGTTAAATATGACAAGTATTCATCGGGATTACGTCACATAGAACCTCATCTTCATACGATCCTAATTGTAATGATACTAGGGCCTGTTTCTTAACTAGAATCCCATTACTCCCGTCAAGCCAATGCAATTTGTATGGTTTAGGGTGGTTTTTAGTTGGCAACTTTAGATTATCAACTAAGTCTGTAGATAAGACATTGGAAAAGGATCCGCTATTGACAATAAGAGTGCAAATCTGATTGTTTACCTTACAACGAGAATGAAATAATCGTTCCCTTTGCTCTTCTTCAATGTGAGCAGCCTCGGTTTGGAGGCTTCAAAGCACCAACACCTCCTTCTCCTCGTTGTTGTAGGGTTCAACAACATATATCTCTTCATCGCCACTCTATTCCTCTTTCAAATCAGATTTGGATTCAGTTTTGGAAGCACAAAGTTCGGAACTAAGTCAACCAATTCTTAAATCGTCAGAGCTTGCTTTTGCGGACATTCATTGGCAATTTGCCCATATCCTTGGCACTTGAAATATCATCGCAATCTCGTATCTTTGTTTCAACCATTGTACCCTTGCCCTTATCCTTTGGATCCTCCTTTCGTATATCCTCGCTACTGGTCGTGGTAACTGGCGGTTTCGAGTAAGTGCTTAAATTCCTCGAATAATCACGAGCATAGGATTTCTTGCCCTTATCTTGCTTCTCGAATTTAAGAGCCAGCCTGCAAACATCGTTAAATTCATCATAATTCTGGATTTTCACCCGTTGTGCTAGCCTCGAATTGAGGCCACGAATAAAACGTGCGGTTCTCAAATCTCCCTTTTCTTTCAAATCGCAAACAATGCTCAACTTCTCGAATTCTTTGACATAATCAACAACACTCGAGCCTTCCTGCGTTAACGATGTTAGCTTTAACTAATTATCTTGCTCGTAATCTCTAGGAAGAAACCTCTTCATAAGATGCTTCATTAATTTTTCCCAAGTTTCAATTTTAGGTTTTCTGTCTTTCTTGCGTTGCTTCTTCAGATTTTCGTACCATAAAGACACGTACTTGGTTAATTTTAATGTAGGAACCTTAAATTGCTTATGCTCATCGTAGTCTTTGTATTCGAAAATGTAACACCCCCATATCCAGAGAAGCCTTAACTAGGCCTTCCTTAGCATATAAGGGCATTACCATCTCGGTTGCCCGAGGACAGTAATAATCAAATGTCGATAAAAGAACTATTATGTTATATTACAAGTGTTTTAAACCAACTAATGATATAAAAGATACAACTCAAAGACTACTTGCTATAACTATCAAATCTCGTGAAGACTCATCCATGCCTGGACTCCAGCTATCAACGACATCAACACCTGCTAAGACAGACTGCTCACCATAAGGGATCACGGCAGACACATAAAACAAGAAGACAACCACACAAGGTCAGTACTGAGATAAAACACAGCAAAGCCAACAACAACTAGCAATACAATGTAACACAACCAGTCACACACAAGCACACCCACACCGATCAATCTCCGTCACCGACTGTCCACTGGACCAGCCCTGCCAGTGGGGGACCGCAGCCGTACCCACCAAATCCCCGCTCATCATACCGAGCGATAACCCTGTCCCATTAATGTGCACATCCCCTTCCGTGGCGGGTTCCACGAAGGGCGAAACTAGGGCGTGAAGCCACTCCCGAACGTGACTCCACTCAGCCGAGAACGTATCTTGAGAACCAGAGACAAACAATCACAATCACAATACAACAACAACAACCGTCAGTACGAATACGACAACACATAACAACCACAATACAACCACAACAACCGACACACTAAACCATCTACAGAAACTGAGTAGGCGAACCTACCTTTAAGCAACTGCAACCAATCCATGCCAACATATGACATATCCAGCAATCAAGCAAAGCCTATAAGCACAACACAATCACCTATTACTATCAATCAAACACTAACTGCAAAGACAAGGATATGGATGATGATGACAACATACCTACAAGGAGGAAACTCGGCAAACGACCGCTACCCAACTCAAGCTCTGCTCTCCTAAGGCACAAGGACCTTCAAAGAGCTTCCATGGAGGTTTTATAGTGAAGGGAAGGGAAAGGGGCGACTAGAGGATAAAAGGAATGAGGCGGAAATGACTTGCGGATTTAACAAAACGCGATTAAAAACCCTCGCTGAAAACTCGATACTCGATCGAGTACCACACACACTCGATCGAGTAACCCCCTACTCGATCGAGTAGCCTCTACTCTATCGAGTACCACTCCTAACTTGTAACCTAAGATAGCTTTGGCACGTACTTCTAAGAACTATTCCCGATCCCAAGGTCAGTCAACGCTGGTCAAGGGTCCCTAAAAGGGCGGGTATTACAGTCTTCCCCTCTTAAAAAGAACTTCGTCCCCGAAGTTCAGCCCACCTAACACAACGCACAAGACACGGAAGACACGACATCACTATTCTTTCGACACAAATCATCTACTTCCCTGAAACGCCATCCCCCATGTCATCATATCATCATTATCTAACGCTCTATTCATATCGACTCTTACAGCTATCATATAAACATCATCATTATCAATTGTCACTCTATATGTATACATCCACCCTTACAAAATATTATATATAAAACATCAATCTCGCAATACGAACCAGCACAAACAACGATCACCCATCATATGGTAACAACTATTGAACCGAAACATATCTCATAACAACTTCATATTGTACAACTAATAACACCATGTTACTCCACAACGCGATTCTATTACGACACATTACACCACAACTATCTCTTTATGACATACTATCACATTCACTTCAATGAACTAAAGTAACCACTTACACTTCATATGAGCAATGTGATCAAAGTACTAGAAAATTTTGTAATTAAACCATAAAACATTATAAACGAATAACAACATAACTTCAAAATCAGCCTTTTTATTTTACGACATTACTCTTCCCCTCTAAAAAGGAACTTCGTCCCCGAAGTTCACCACCAAAATTACCACACATATTACCTATTACTTGCATCACAACATAAATTAGAACCATATTATTTATTATGGACATTACTCACTAAGTCTATACTCGTTAAATTAAAATCATACACAATCCACCAGAATAACTAGCCGTCGTCGATAAAGTATGTTAATATCGTATGCACAAGCGTATGAAACGGTGTAACTCCGACGAATAGATCGTAATATGGCGGATTTAATATCAAAGCAACAAGAAGCCATCACCACTTCACTATTTGTGACAAAAAAATGTATATAAAAGTCAAGCACGAATTCTAACATATGAAATTAACGGTTCAAAGGTGTTACTAAGCATCACGAACCATGCTAAACATCAAACATGTAAGTATAAAACAATTAAACACTTTTAATTTTCGTAAAGTTCCTGTAACAGTGCTACTCGATCGAGTATGTAAGGGTACTCGATCGAGTGCCATGCTACTCGATCGAGTGTCTTGGCTACTCGATCGAGTAGCCCGAGATCAGAATGCATCAAATCTGCCATACCTGTAGCTACTCGATCGAGTATGGGGGTACTCTGTCGAGTACCTACAGGTCAAATGCCTTTGGAAAACTTGGCATAAACCCAAGTATATACATAATCATCGCATAAAAGTGAGTCGGGATGACTTCCCGACCCCTAAAATCAATCCTGCAACAATGTTAACTAGCAAATCCAGCCTTATGGCCAACAATAAAAGTCCATGATCAAAGTTTCGACGAATACAACTACCAACATCTAATACCAACGACCATAAACAAAGATAGAACTAGGAGCATCACTCCTCCTGCTGCTGCTCAACCATCAACAGATCTCCTCCACCATCACCTCCCGAGGTGCCCGCTCCCGATGACCCGATGCCTGTATCAACTCCCGCTCCAACTCCCGGGCCCACATGTCAGGGGGTCAACCCACCGTAGGGAAAGGACTGAGGCGTCCCCCAAGCTGACTGATCCACTCCGTAAGAGTGGAAGACCCCACTATAGTCCCCAACAACACTCCACCAAACCGGATGCGGTCCCTCGGTCCCTATCCCCTGAGTGTACGCCATCTCATGCATATTCCTGAGTGTCAAAGTAGATGACACTCTCTCTGCCAAGTAGCTAGATCGCGTCTCCGGGGTGTCGAGGTGAGGGTAGCACGGGAAAGGATGCTGCTGCTGCTGTGGTGCTACCGGCCGTGGCCTAGTCTCCGAGGTCCTCTCCCTCACTCGACGGGGTCCTCTCCCCAACCTGGGCCTCTCCTCCCTGACCGCCGCGTTCTCCCCCTTCTTTGGCTCGGGCGTCACCTCTAGAATCGCGTCATCGATGAGGTAGGTTTGAAACTGACGGGGCACGTCATCATCCTCCTCCTCCTCGTCGAAGTCAACAGCTGTCACCACCGACTCTAACGGCTCGGTCGGTGGAAGGTGCTCAGGAGCTGGAATCCCCATCCAACTCACGCCCCATACCCTCCAAGCTAGGCTACCTTCAGCCAAAGTTCTCAACCACTTCAGGTCGAGATAGTAGTCACGGTCCATAGTAGGCACTGGGGTAGCCAGAGGCACATACTCCGGAGAAGCCTCAAAGGAGGTTAGCTTTTCAGCTAACCGAGTGGCGATAGCGCCACAACTCAAGTACCGGGAAGAGGCAGTAGCCATCAAGTCAAGGGCAGCACAAACGATGGAAGGAGCATTAAAGACCACTTTCCTGGCCCGCTCCGGGTTCAAGTAAGACATCAGAAGTAACACCTCATGGTTGTTCAGCTTACTGATATCCGGTCGATCATAAAGGAGGTTCGAAAGAGAACGGAGAAAGACCCTCAAGGTAACATGTTGAACGTCATTAATCAACATGTTACTTGAGGTGGGACCTGGCTTTCCGGTCAAACAAGGCATCAGGCGGCAGACACCGCACTCAGCAGGAATATCAGTGATGGAGTCCTTGGGAGGCTTGGCCAACCCAAGGTGAGAAGCAAATTGATCCATAGAAAGCAAGAAACTGGTGTTCATCAACCGAAACTCAACGGTCTGGGCAGCTGGGTCATAGATAAAGGAGCTCATAAACTCCAAGGTAAGAAAAGGGTAGGAATGTTTCCTCATCCTATACAACCCCGTAAAACCCAAAGTCTCGAATATGTGATGGACATCCGTCTCTATTCCCAACTCCTCCAAAAGTGTAGTATCTATACACCTCGTCGGCCTCATTTTGCGTTTTTGCAAAACTACAAAACGCTCTCTCTGTTTGAAATCTACAAACACAACAGAAGGGTATTCCGGAACTGCGGGTACCACGGGTCCACTCCCCTCCCCAATCTCAGGCTGTGTCACCCTCCCCCGTTTACTCTGACGGGTCCCTACGTTCGGTCTCGGCATCTGTTTCAGCATATAACTTAAACAAACTTGCATAACCATGTAAAGCATATACTTCACGCAATTGAACATGGATGTAAAACTAAGTACACACTTTCACCAGTAATTTCCCAATTTGATATGCACATTCAGTTTATAGCTACTCATGTTTACTAGTTGTGAAAAGTTTATCATGATGGATACACATGCTCAACAAATTCCAACACCCTAACATGATTCTAAGGTCACTCCATACACACTCCTAATAACATGTGAGGCATTTGTACAAGCTCATGGAAAAGTAACTTAGGACAAATTATCATCATCTTCAATATTAGAAACAAACAACTCAATTAAACTTGTCAGACGGTCTCTACAGCTGTAATTATTTTGACATATTCTTCTCGAATTAACACCACTACTATCATATTGAAGTTCAACCTTTACTTAAACAGTCATATACAACCCCAATTTTCAGATATAACAAACGAATTTCCACTTGGGGCACTTTTAAGACGGAGTTTTAAGGCAACTTTTTAAGGTGATAATCATCAAAATTCACTCTTCAACATGATATAAACAATATATAGTACTCAATTCCATCATCTAATCATTGTAAAACAATCAAAATTCAATTTCGATTTTTGTAAACCCTAGAAATTTCGATTTCAATTTGGCAACTTCTAGTCTATTTTACAGCAATTAATCACCAATAATCGAGAAAGGGAAGCATGTGAATCATATTACAACAATTAAAAGCAACAAATTGATCATATGAATCGAAATTTTCAGGTTATACAATCATCCTCAACAAATTTAAGGCATAAGAACATGTAAATAAGGAAGAAATCATACCTTGATTGAGTAGTAAAGTAAAGGAACGAAATTGAACAAAGAAAATAACCCCAAATCAACCACTACCAACACAAGAATATGAGAGATTTTGAGAGGAATTTACGCTTAGGGTTTCGAATTATAGAGAAAGAATGAGAGGGATTAGAAAGGATACGGGTTTTAAGAAACCCGTGAGAATCACTGTACAGTAACCTACTCGATCGAGTGCCCTGGGGTACTCGATCGAGTACCACCCTACTCGATCGAGTAGGAGCTATTTCGTCGAGTATCTGCAGAAAATTTTCCACATCTCGACGTCATAGCTTCCTAACTAGATCGGGTGAGGTCTACTCGGTCTAGTACGCACTCGCACTCGGTCAAGTATAGTTAAGTACTCGGTCAGAAATACGAGATAAATCGAAGATTCCTGCAAAAACAATACTACATGTCGATTCCAAACTAAGTTCGGAATTCGCCACAAGTCATCACACTTACTCACGCATTACAATTATTACTCAAGCTTACCATATCGTCTCCACAATTAAGGCTTATGCCATACTATGCTACCACAAATTACCCAACTCGGTTTACCTGCTACCGAGTCAGTCATAAGCATAATCACGTTATCATACTTTACTTAACCTTATCTTACCGCATTACTACCAAACTCGTGTTCACATCCACACGAAACATATAATTAACATTAATTCGTTCTTTCACATGTCATAAAAGTATAATGTATACACTACATAACAAATTAACCTATCATGTTCCAAATTCAATCATAAGCAAATCATCTTACATAAGTCGTTAGTCACGCAGCGGGAAAATTTCAACCAATAAACAAGGCATATACGCATTACTACATGCCATATTTCATAGTATAACTCAACAATTCTTGTAACTATTACACTATGGCTACCGTAGGACTTATAAACTCGCATAGTATTACCATTGCCAATCTCTTGAAGCAACTCCAACATAATCACTTTCATATTACGGCATACACTTTCACATTTCACGCACTTCTATCAAATAAACTTTTGTCAAGTATCCCGGAATCATCATACAAGCTCGTTAATCAAGCCAAAACTTCACTAAGCATCATCCAAACGCAACCATTATACCCCTCTCTATGTTAGCAAAGACTCGACCTCAGATAACTCCGACACTATTAACATACACATCATACATATACACACGGACTCCACATTCCCATACCATGTGACTGGCTTAAGTATCATGGGGCCAAGATTTTGAAATGAGGGCGCCTACTCACCCAAAATCTAGCATCAGCGGGGCTCCCATTATACATACACCAGGTTCATTTTATTAGACTCACTACGTTCATTAAGTTCATTTGTTATAGGTTCCAAAATCGTCGCTCTGATACCACTTTGTAACACACCCATATCCAGAGGAGCCTTAACTAGGCCTTCCTTAGCATATAAGGGCATTACCATCTCGGTTGCCCGAGGACAGTAATAATCAAATGTCGATAAAAGAACTATTATGTTATATTACAAGTGTTTTAAACCAACTGATGATATAAAAGATACAACTCAAAGACTACTTGCTATAACTATCGAATCTCGTGAAGACTCATCCCTGCCCGGACTCCAGCTATCAACGACATCAACACTTGCTAAGCCAGACTGCTCACCATAAGGGATCACGGCAGACACATAAAACAAGAAGACAACCACACAAGGTCAGTACTGAGATAAAACACAGCAAAGCCAACAACAACTAGCAATACAATGTAACACAACCAGTCACACACAAGCACACCCACACCGATCAATCTCCGTCACCGACTGTCCACTGGACCAGCCCTGCCAGTGGGGGACCGCAGCCGTACCCACCAAATCCCCGCTCATCATACCGAGCGATAACCCTGTCCCATTAATGTGCACATCCCCTTCCGTGGCGAGTTCCACGAAGGGCGAAACTAGGGCGTGAAGCCACTCCCGCAAGTGACTCCACTCAGCCGAGAACGCATCTCGAGAACCAGAGACAAACAATCACAATCACAATGCAACAACAGCAACCGTCAGTACGAATACGACAACACACAACAACCACAATACAACCACAACAACCGACACACTAAACCATCTACAGAAACTGAGTAGGCGAACCAACCTTTAAGCAACTGCAACCAATCCATGCCAACATATGACATATCCAGTAATCAAGCAAAGCCTATAAGCACAACAGAATCACCTATTACTATCAAGCAAACCCTAACTGCAAAGACAAGGATATGGATGATGATGACAACATACCTACAAGGAGAAACCCGGCAAACGACCGCTACCCGACTCAAGCTACGCCCTCCTAAGGCACAAGGACCTTCAAAGGGCTTCCATGGAGGTTTTATGGTGAAGGGAAGGGAAAGGGGCGACTAGAGGATAGAAGGAATGAGGCGGAAATGACTTGCGGATTTAACAAAACGAGATTAAAAACCCTCGCTGAAAACTCGATACTCGATCGAGGACCACACACACTCGATCGAGTAATCCCCTACTCGATCGAGTAATCACGCTAGTCGATCGAGTACCACTCCTAACTCGTAACCCAAGATAGCTTTGGTACGTACTTCTAAGAACTATTCCCGATTCCAAGGTCAGTCAACGCTGGTCAAGGGTCCCTAAAAGGGCGGGTATTACAGAAAATCCTCCCTACTTGACGAATCAAATCTAGAAACTTTTCAGCATCTAGATCTCCATTAAACTCGGGTATGTCAAGTTTAAGGCCTATGTCATCATCGTTCTTGTTTTTCTTTTTATCCTTTGGCCGTTCTTCTTCCTCAGATTTGGTTTGGCTGTTTCAACCAGCCTCATTCTACTTCTTCTTTTTCATATTCAAAGCGGTGGCTATGTTCTTCACAATATACGAGATCTGGCCGATCTCCGCTCTTACCGCATCCATATCGTCCTTCCAGGGTTTTGATGTATTGTCGCTGTTTTCGGCTTCATCTTCTATGGCCATAACTTCCCAAGACTTATTTATTAGAGAATAAATCGAAAACCTGGCTCTGATACCACTTGATGTAGAATTAGGTCGTCAGAATGTAACGTTAGTTTAATTGCAGCGGAATTGTTGTATAGATTTGAGTATGTCGTGTATAAGATCAGAAAACAAGGAAATATTGTTGGTAATTGCGTGAATTTGGAATAAATAAGAGGATAGATTAGCGAATCTTGTTCTAACCTCGCAAGCTTAGAACTCGATTTTCTATAACTCAGCCTCGCAAGGAAGAGTCCTAATCTAATCTCGCAAGATTGACACAAGTTTTACGAATTGTAAACTTTATTGTATTTCTGAAAATAATCTGAAAAATAAGGCCATAATCGGTCCTTATTTATAGACCTACGCGATGTCACAATCTGACTCGAGTTCTAATTCCTCAACTTGTCTTCCAAGCTATCTAACTCTTTCCTAAACTAACTAGAAAATTTATTATATAATTAACTAATAAAAATAAGATTTGTAGAAGCTAAATAAAACTAGGATTGGGAAATATAGAGTTTCCTAATTTTATTCGAAAACAGTAAAATAAACTAATAGCTACTCCAACACGATTTAGGAAATCGTGTCTCCTTACATGGCTGGAATTCCGTACTCCTACACGGCCTAGGGAAGTATGTTCCCAGCTCTGCCACCTTCATTGCTCTCCCATTTCAACATCATCACATAACTCAAACCCATTTTAAAACCTTCTTTAATTTGAGTTACATTTCGACTAATGAGCACTTCATTTTCGCTATCTTCCAATGCTTCCGCATCAGGATGTGAATATAATTTTATGTATTTTTTTCATTTTTTTAATGTATACCATATGTTTCTTATGTCTCAAACATATAGGGTCCAAACTCAACTTATTCGAATGTTTTAGTTTTGTCTTACATAGTTACATGTGCTATGTGTCAAACATATTTTATAAGAAATTGTCAAGTTTTATTTTTTTTGACACAACTATATATATTGATGTTTAAATTTTATTAATATATAAAATAGATTGAACTTTCTCAAATATAATTTTTTGAGGTTTAACATCAAAGCTTTATAAAATACAACATATAAAATATTAAATTAAAATGCACTCACTATCACTGTGCATGCTCATTATCACCTTTTTTAAACCCTCATAAAATATTATATGAATTTAATTCGTCGCAATATAATTTGCTCATTCACACATTATAAAAAATTATTTCTTAGCAGTTATCTTTATTTTTTATTTTTTAATAAATACAACGACTCTTACAAATATATTATGGTTGTCAGCTCGGTGGATCTAATGGTCTAAATTTTATAACTTTTTAAAAATGTTTTTTTTTACTTGAACGTAAAACATTGTGAGATACTCACTTGAAAATATTTCAATTAACATAACGGAAATTATACTCAATTAAAAGTAATTTTGGCAATAAACGTAATGATTTACATTTTAGAATTTTTATCAAAATACTTTTTTTAATCATACTTGTTTAATGCCATTTATAAATACTGTAACATTTATTAAACTATAATTAATTCTTTGCTGAGATTTATGCAATATTTATTATGCTCATACTCAATTATTAGTTGAAATTAATGACTGTAATTAAGGTTATAACGCCACGTGGCGCATCCACATCTTTTCAACATATATATACTTTGCTTAGATTTATGCAGTATTTATTATGCTCATACTCAATTATTAGTGGAAATTAATGACTGTAATTAAGGTTATAACGCCACATGGCGCATCCCCAACGTTTCAACACACACACACACACACACACACACACACACACACACACACACACACACACACACACACACAGATATATATATATATATATATATATATATATATATATAGTGTCAAGTTCAAATAAGTCCCTTATATTTTTTGAGTCCATAAGTCTCTTCCACAACCCTTGGATCATGCATGGTGGAAGGTTGAGATTGAAAGCAAGAAACACACTTAACACTAATTAATTTACTTCTCTCTCTAGTTTTAGTAATACATTCACTAATTCATTATCATACACAATTAACACCACCTTTTGTCTTATACTTCAAAGTTTGTGGAAATTTTGTTAACATTTTTCCTGGTTCGGTTTTTTCATTTTTTTTTCGAGACAAGTTTTCGACATTTTAGGATTTTACGAGTGTAATTCTAACAGCAAAAAGTGTAATTTTAAGGAATATTTTTGGAAATTTAGCGTTTTACAAGTTTAACTTCAATCTTTTCCGAGTGATTTTAACGAATAATATTTTGAATTTTTGTAATTTTATCACAAGTTATAGTAATTTAGCATTTTACGAGTGTTATTTTAATGACAAAAAGTGTTATTTTAGTCCAGGTAAGTGTAATTTCAGTCCAATGAGATTGTTATTTTTAGTCAAGGAGAATGTAATTTTAGTCCAGAAAAGTGTAATTTTAGTCCAGAAAAGTATAATTTCAATCCACAGTCCATTGAGGGTGTAACATTAGTCCAATGAGAATATGACCAAGTCCATTGAGAGTGTAACATTAGTCCAATAGAGGTAAGTGTAATTCTAACAGAAAAAAGTGTAATTCTAACAACAAAAAGTGTAATTCTAACAACAAAAAGTGTAATTTTAGCCAAAAAAAGTGTTATTCTAGCAGAAAAAAGTATAATTTTAACAAAAAAAAGTGTAATTTTAGCCGAAAAAAGTGTTATTCTAGCAGAAAAAGGTATAATTTTAACAGAAAAAAGTGTAATTTTAATGGAGAAAAGTGTAATTTTAACAGAAAAAAGTGTAATTCTAACAACAAAAAAAAGTGTAATTTTAACAGAAAAAAGTGCAATTTTAATGGAGAAAAGTGTAATTTTAAAAGAAAAAGTTGTAATTTTAATGGAGAAAAGTGTAATTTTAACAGAAGAAAGTGTAATTTTAACAGAAAAAAGTGTAATTTTAAAAAAAAAAGTGTACTTTTAATGAAAAAAATGTAATATCTTAAAAAAAAGACTATTTTTTAAATTTATCTAAGATTAAAATCAACAAATAATCTTAGATTAAAATCTAAGAAAGTGTAATTTTAACAGAAAAAAATGTAATTTTAACAAAAAAAAGTGTGATTTTAATAGAAAAAAAGTGTAATTTTAATAGAAAAAAGTGTAACTTTAATAATATAGAAAAATGTAACTTTAACCGAAAAATGTGTAATTTTAATAGAAAAAAGTGTAATTTTAATAATAGAACTTTAACAGAAAAAAATGTAACTTTACTAATACTAAAAATCTAGTTCATACTAAAAATCATGATAATACGATTTTTTTTTTTAAAAAAATCTACTTTATATTTAGTAGATCTACAACTAAAATCAATAAATTAGAAAAATAAAAAATCAACAAAAATCTACTACATATTCAATAGATCTATTAGAAAATCTAGTTCATAATAATAATAAAAAACAAACAAGGAAAAAAAAACGAAATCACAAGAAGAATTTTTTTTTTTAGATCTGAAAAATAATAGAGAAAGGAGAAGGGGACGGAGGCGGCACGACCATCACTTGCACGACCAACACATGAACCACCACCGCCCCATTACTGCCACAACATCTCAGCCACGAAAAAAAAAAAAATAAAAAAAATAAACAAAACAGCTAGAGCTGGGAAAATTAAAAAAAAAAAAACGAGAACAAGCAGATCTGGTAAGGAAGAAAGGAAAAAAAAGGAAGAGAGGAGGAGGAGCGTGAGTGGTGGCGGGGTTGGAGGAGGACGGTATTGGTGGGGTTGGCGGTGGAGGAGGCGTGAACGGCACAGGGGAGGGGGGTGGTGGGGCTGGTGGATGTCGGGGTGGTGGAGAGAATGGTGTTGGAGGTCGTAATGGGTTGTGGTGGTGGGTTATGGCGGTGCGAGAGAAGGTTGTGGGGTGTCGTGTGGGGTGGGTGGGGGTGGCCGGGGATGGGGGTGGCCGGGGATGGGTAGTTCGGTGGTGGTGGTGCAAGGTAGTGTGGGTGGGAATTAATTTGGTTTTTTGTTTTGTTAGGATGAGAGTATTTATTTGTGTTTTGAATTAATTTGGGTTTTAGAGAGGGAGTAGGGAAATGAATTGTGTGAATGAGAGAGAAGTTAGTGGAAAAATAAATCTTATATAGTGGATTAATATTTAATTAGTATGGATTAGTAAAGTAGAGAGGGGAAGTGTTTAATTAGACATTAATCCTCCTTTTTTTGCTTCCAATCTCAACCCTCCATCTTCCTCATCCAAAGGCTCTAAGGAAGACTTATGGACTCACATGTAAGAGGTGGACTTACATGATCCTAATATATATATATATATATATATATATATATATATATATATGAATGGGATCATGTGAGGATACACTATCTTTTTGAGGATTGAGGATTTCGTTACAATATCAGAGGTTCTTCAATATAATATCACAGGTTATTCGATAAAATATCACACACAAAAAACACCTGTGCAAAAACAAAAATTCTAAAAAAAAATTTTTTTTTTTGCTAAAGGTCTGATTTTTCGTGATATTGTATTGAAGAACCTATGATATTGTATTCACTAATCCTCAATCCTCAAAATATTTAGGAGTTCTCACCGGATCCCGACTCTCTCTCTCTCTCTCTCTCTATATATATATATATATATATATATATATATATATATATATATATATATATATATATATATATATATATATATGTGAGGAGGCTGCTAAGGCGGAGGTTGTACAAATTGATGAGGAGGATATTGCAGATGAGGTTTCTTACTGGCAATACACCTTGATGGGGACTGTTCTGGGGGGACGAATGCAGATTCAGCAATTGGAGGCTTATGCTAAAAAGTACTGGACTAATGCTGCTTCTCCTGTCATTCAGTACTATCGAAAAGGGTGGTTTAGCTTTCGATTTTCTGCTGAGGAGGACATGAATACTGTTCTGAAGGGGGGACCCTGGAATATGGGACCACACACTCTCATTCTCAAACGGTGGTCACCTACCTTCTCGCAGGAAATGGAGTCCATCACCACTGTTCCTATCTGGATTCTTTTCCCTAATTTAGACCCATTCCTATGGTCTAGCTCCACTCTCAGCAAGCTCGCTAGTAAAATTGGAAAGCCTCTCTTTGCAGATCTCCCTACTACCTGTAAAGCTAAACTTTCCTTTGCACGAGTGATGGTTGAGACTGATATTGCTGAGCCGTTACCAGATGAGCTCCTGTTCTCTACTCCTTACCATGAAATCAGCTCTCAGCGTGTTACTTATGAGTGGATGCCATACTACTGTGAGAACTGTAAAAAGCTGGGGCATACTAAGGATCACTGTAAACCATATGATACAGGGAAGCAGCAGGATAAAACTAATCCAAAGGGCAAAAAGAGAAAGAAAACTCCTACTGTAACCTCTCCCACTTTAGTACCCACTTACCACATAAGGATGTTGCAGGCTCAGGAAGCCAGAAGCTAGGGTCAACAGGAACTAAGAGGAAGCAGGTTCATTGGGGAGTGAAATGTGTTCTTCGACCTAAATTGATCTTTGGGATAACTCGGATAATTCTTTTGAATGACTTAGTCTTTGTGGAAAATGGAATGGAAGTTTTATTGGAAGCTGCTCAGGAGGTATTTACTCAGGAGGAGGAGGATCCACCTGACCCCTTACCTGTATGATCATCTCTTCCTGGAATATTAGGGGGCTTAATGACCCCCTAAAACACCATGAGGTTGGCAACTTCTTGGTGCGTAATAAGGTGGACGTTTTTGGTCTTTTGGAAACTCATGTCAAGGAAAAGAATACTGCTACTATCTTCAATAAATTTAGTAGGTATCATATACTTACTAACTATCAGAGTCATCCTAATGGGAGAATCTGGTTCTTTCTAAATCCTAGGACAACTACTCTTCATAGCAGTGTGATCACTATGCAATCTATTCACTGCACAGTTGTTCATAATGCTACTAATCAAAAGTTGGACATTACTATGGTCTATGAGTGCAATAGTGCTAAGGATAGAGAACAGTTGTGGCAGCACTTAGTTCATCTTTCCTCTTGCACTGATAAACGGATACTCATGGGAGATTTCAATATTGTTCGTGATTTTTCTGAGAGACTGGGACCTAACCCCCCTAGACTTTCTGAAATTCTGCAATTTAATGACTGTCTGGAGACTTGCCAACTTGATAATCTCCATGCTTATGGCTGTGAGTTTTCTTGGACTAATAAGCATAATGATGGCACTAGAGTCTGGTCCAGACTGGATCGAGCTTTGGTTAATGCTAGCTGGCTTGCAGCTTTCCCTAGCTCTTCTGTCCATGTTATGCTTCCTGGTATCTCAGATCATTCCCCTCTTCTGGTTAAGGTTTTTGAGGATACTCCCTGCCACAGGATGTTCAGCTTTCTCAACTGTTGGACTACGCACTCTCAGTTTCTTCCTACGGTTAAGAACAGCTGGAGTGTCTCTATCAAGGGCTCTGCCATGTTTAAAATTTTTAGAAAGCTTTCTTTAGTCAGGAATGGCTTAAGATCCCTGCATCAGGAGGGGTTTAGTCAGCTCCCTGCCAGAGTTAAGCAAGCTTGGGTGGATTTGCAAGATTGCCAGCAGCTGCTCCAAACTGCTCCTTCTGATAATGCATTGATGACTCAGGAGACTACTTTAATGGCTACTTATAAGACTCTTAAAGCTGCTGAACTTAGCATGCTTCAGCAGAGAGGGAAAATTCAGGGGATAAATAAAAATGACTGCTCCTCTTCTTATTTCTTTGCCAGGATTGCTCAGAGGAGGCAACAGAGCATTGTTGGGCACATTACTGATCATAATGGTAATGTTGTTCAAGGTGTGGCTGCTGTTAATGCTGCATTTGTCAATTATTATAAAGAGCTCCTGGGGGAGAAACAGGAAGTCCAGCCTCTGGATAGGGAGTTCATTGCTTCTGGTGCTTGCTTGCCTGAAGCTAATCACACTTCCCTTTGTACTGCTGTGACTAATCAGGAAATTAAAGATGCTCTCTTCTCTATTGATAGCACTAAGAGTCCTGGCCATGATGGTTATTCTGCTGGGTTTTTTAAATCCACTTGGCAGGTTACTGGGGAGGATTTTATGGAAGCTGTTAGGAGCTACTTCAAGACAGGAAAGCTCCTCAAGCAAGCTAATGTTACTGTCCTGACTCTTATCCCTAAGAAATATGTTGTCACTACTGTAAGAGATTTCAGGCCAATTGCATGCTGCACAGTTTTGTATAAAACTATCAGTAAAATACTTGTTAATAGAATGAATACTTACTTGCCTCATCTGGTGGGTCAGGAACAAGCAGCGTTTGTTCATGGACGATACATTCATGAAAATATTATGGTTTCTCAGTCTCTTCTCAAAGGGTACAATACTAGCTCTTGTTCTCCACGTTGCTTGATTAAAGTGGATATCAAGAAGGCTTTTGATTCTGTCCAGTGGCTCTTTCTTAGGGACATGCTCCTGAGTCTCCATTTTCCTCAGCAATTCACTAATTGGATCATGGGGTGTATAAGTTCCACCTGGTACACTTTAAGAATTAATGGTGGACATGTTGGGTTTTTCCAGGGTCAAGCTGGCTTAAGGCAAGGAGACCCCCTTTCTCCTTACCTCTTTGTTTTGGCTATGGAAATGCTCTCTCGACAGTTGAGGATTCTTTGCAGGCAACCTCAGGTCTCTTTTCATCCCAAATGTTCTCGTTTATCTCTCACTCACCTCATCTTTGCTGATGACCTTATGGTGTTTGTGAGAGGTGATGTCCCCCTCTCATCGCTTTGCACAAGCTTTGGCTTCCTTTGGTCAGGTTTCTGGGTTGCTTGCTAATGTTGATAAGACTAATATTTACTTTGGGGGTGTTTCCGGGCAAGTAAAGCAATCAATTATGGCCGCTACTAGCTATACTAAGGGAGAGCTCCCGTTCAAGTATCTTGGTCTGCCTTTACATGACAGCAAGCTTACTGTCTCCATGTATGATGAGCTTCTCTGTAAAATAAAAAACTCAGTTCAGCACTGGACCACCAAACTGCTCTCCTATGCTGGCAGACTTCAACTGTTGAATTCCATCTTCTTTGGATTGGAGAACTATTGGACTTCAATTACCCTTTTGCCTAGAACTATCATTAAAATTTTGAATCAATGTTGTAGGAATTACCTTTGGAATGTGCAGGACAATACTCACAAGCTTTATATGAAGAGTTGGAAGTCTTGTTGTTGTCCTTGGGCTGAAGGAGGGTTCAACATCAAAGAAATCCTATCCTGGAATAGAGCTAATCTGGGTAAATGGATCTGGAGAATTATGAATCAAGCTGACTCTGTTTGGGTCCAATGGAATACTGCTTATAATTTGCGTGCTACAACCATTTGGACTGCTGATCCCAAACCTCACCACTCTTAGAGTTGGAGGGCCATCTTGAAGGTACGAGATATTTTGATTCAGCTTGCTGGGGACATTGCTAATGCTCAGGAGTTGATAGGTAAGTGTGTGGATGGTGGGTGCTTTCAGGTGGCTAAACTGTATGAACTTATTCGGCCTAAGTATGCTAGAGTCAGGTGGGATAAAATTTTGTGGGGCTCTAACATCATTCCTAAGCATGGCTTCATCAGTACTGTTGCTGCTCAGGCAAAACTGCCAACTGTTGATAGCATTGCTCATAGAGGGCTTCCTTTGGTTAATTGGTGCATCTTGTGTAAGCATGCTGAGGAAACCCATCACCATTTATTCTTCAAATGTGAGTTCTCTGCTGGTCTTTGGTGCAAGATTCTGCAATGGCTAAAGATCAGGGGAAGGACGGATAATTTCTGGACTGAGTTGGAATGGTGCCGTAGTAGGAAAGCTAGAAAGCATTGGAAGATGGGTATGCTTCGTTGCTGTCTGGCTGCTACTGTCTATCTGATTTGGCAAGAACGAAATATGAGAATTTTCAGAGGTCGAGAAACAAAGGTGGATGTTCTTTTGAGACAACTACAATATACTATCAGTGCAAAAATGTTCTTTAAATATGAGCAATATAGTGATGAAATAGTGGAGGTTCTAAGTTATTAGTTTTAGTGGATTCTACTTTGTAAGATCTTATTCCTTCTTTACCCCTAGTGGATGAATAAAGATGGATGTGCTTTCTTGCAAAAAAAAAAAAAAAAAAAAAAA
The DNA here is from genome assembly GCF_048544455.1 of Silene latifolia. NCBI lineage: Eukaryota > Viridiplantae > Streptophyta > Magnoliopsida > Caryophyllales > Caryophyllaceae > Silene > Silene latifolia. The sequence goes on from NC_133538.1 coordinate 141,830,875, forward strand.
AAAAAAAAAAACCGACCGCAAACAAGAAATTTAACACAAAATCTGAAAAAAAAAGTGACGGAAATAAATTTAACACAAAATCTGAAAAAAAAAACGAATTTATAAAATTACCGGCGGCAGCGGTGGTGGCGGTGGGTGTGGGTGGCGGTGGGGTGTCGGGTGGGGTAGTGGTGGGTGGTGGAGAATGAAGAAGAAATGAATGATTTATGTGGGTTTTGATTTGTTTGGATTTTTGATTTTTTGGGTTTTTTATTTATTTGGATTTTTTGGGTTTTTTTATTTATTTGGATATTTTGGGTTTTTATTTATTTGGATTTTTTGGGTTTTTTTTTATTTGGGGTTTGAGAGAAGAGAGAAGTGAAATGGGTAAGATGAGAGGGAAATGGGTTAGTGGAAAACAAATATATAGTAAATTAGTAATTAATTAGGATAGATTAGTGAGGGAGGAGAGAGATGATGAGATTAACCATTAGACACACTTTTTGGGGATTGATCTTGGCCATCCATTTTCACCATCCATAGGCTCTTAATAGAACTTGTGGACTTAAAGATATATGATGGACTTACATGATCCTTCCTCTCTCTCTCTCTCTCTCTCTCTCTCTTTCTCTCTCTTATATATATATATATATATTTATATATATATGATCATATAAGTCCAACATTTTAAGTTGAGTACATGACTCCTTATCTAAGCCATTGAATCTCAAAAAATGAATGGTTGAGATTAAAAGATAAAAAAACACACAATTCACACTCCCTATGCATAATTAATTATTTGTCTCTTATACGCCAATTTTCCATACACTAATTAATTCTTTCTCTTATAATTTCATTCAACCTCTCATTTTTATTTCATTTGCAAACCAAATGAAAAATTTCATTTCCACATAAAATGAAAGCCACTCCATAAAAAGCTCCGTAAATCTTCATTCGGACTCCGGTTAAGGCAAAATAAAAGTCTAAATTTATTATTTTTTCGAGCCCGTAGCAACGGTGATATTTTTATATACCATTGAGTTTTTAAAATATTCAGTACTGATCGGTTGTGCTCGAAATATAATGGTTTGTGTTTGTTTCTTGTTAATTTTTGTTGGATTTTGTTGAAATCGTTGCTTAAATATTTAAAATGGTTTGATAATTTGAAATATAGAGATTTGTACGATTTTTTTTTGATGAATTATATCTACATTTTTTAATTATTAAATGTACTTTTTTAATGAAGATGGAGATGATGATGATGATGATGATGATGATGATGATGATGATGATGATGATGATGATGATGATGATGATGATGATGATGATGATGATGATAAGTCGTTGGCGATATAGATTGATGATAAATATGTTGATGAGTCTTTGGTGTTATAGATTGACGATGAAAATGTGATATTTAGATTAATTGATTTGGATTGATGATTGTTGATGAAGGATGTAACTTAGGAGTCGTTTGGTTCGCTATAGGAAGATAGAATTCCCGGGAAGATTAAATTCATATGAACTTGAAAATCACATGAATTGTGTAAATGTTGTTTGGTTGAATGTGGGAACTTCAATTCATGTGGGAACTCCCACTTACCTAGGGGGGGCTAGGTAAGTGACTTCCTCCATTATGTAGGAATTGGAGTTCCATAGGAAGTTCTACTTCCCATGAATTGAGCAACCAAACAAGACTCCATTTAGCCACTTCCCATGATTTTCCAATTCCCATGATTTTAAAAGGCAACCAAACAACCCCAGTGTGTAACTTTATTCTTGTAAGGGTGTAAGTTCAAGTATATAATGTGTAACTTTAGTTGTATATCGTGTAACTTCAGTTTTGTAAGGGTGTAACTTTAGTACTTTACGAGTGTAACATTAATCTTGTAAGGTCATTTTATATATACAAATTTGAATATTACTAATTTCAATGTTTGTAATTTTAGCACAAGTTATGTAACTTTAGTGCTTCATGAGTGTAACTTTAGTGCTTTATGAGTATAACTTTAATTTATCACGAGTGTAACTTAATTGATTTACGAGTGTAACTTTAGTGCTTGATAACGCGATATTTAACCATATTTAAACCCCTTACCTATATAATTTTACGATCGTCTATCTTATTATTTAAGCTATATAATATACTTTTGTCATTTTACGAGTTTAATTGTCAAAATGTCGTACTAGTGTTAAATGAGCTAATCTGTATGCAATTTGGATTAATAGGTGGATGACCCCTTAGCTGAGCAAGAAATAAATGTGCTGCTAAAATTGTGCCAGGAGGAATACGGATGGCAGACCATAATGGGCTCACAAGACAAGGGAAAATAAGACCACCTGAGAACTTGAAGACCAAAGCACAAACAAAGGAGTCCCAATTGAAAAATAAAGAAGTTACTCGAACAAAAGATAAAGAAGGGCACTGCAATGGAAACTCAACTCGATTGCGAATCAAATTCCATCTCCTGTCATATCTTGTCTCACAAAATCTATCCAATTTTCGCAAAATTCAATCCCATATAATCCTAACTAAAGTTATAAATACCCATATCCTCCATGAGACGGAGAAAGAAGCGGAAGCAATTTACCACATATTTCCCAGATATTTTCTAGATATTGAGCAATATAGAGTGAAGATTTGAGACCTATTAGATCGTGAGAGCAATAGGAGACGTACTCGGGCGGAGTCTTAGCACGCGTTCGAGTAAGGGCGAGTTTGAGGCGGTTCCTAAGGTGTGACATCCGATGATCCGACTACAAGTTCCGGGCAGAAATTAAGTTCTCTCTACCTCTCTTGTATTCAATTTATGGTTAGTTTTCGTTGATTAATTTTAGTATTGAAACCGTTGGATGTTTAATTGATAATCTTTCAGTAATTTGTATCCAAAGCTTTACTCATCTTAATTTAAAGTTGCAATTTCAGTTATAATTTGTTATCTTATTATGGCATGAGATTGTTAACTATGCTAATTGTGTGATTCTGGCTTAGTGCGAGTCGCATAATCCGAGTAGCAGCTAGTTTAGATTAATCTCTGCAATTGGGGTTAGTTTATGTTAGGAGTAAAATTTGGTCAGTTAATTTTTAGGTAGCAACGACACTGAAGGGATTAAATGGGTTAATGAAGTCTTCTTGGTTCGAAAATGCTTCTATTCCGGTCTTTAGTAGGGTGCGACAAACTTACATCGGTCGGTTAGTTTAGAACTGATTTAGGCTTAGTTCAGTTCAGTTGTAATCAAAGAGAACAAAGGGAGTTCTTGTTATCTTAGATTCCGCAGTTAGCCTATAAATATACTTGAAATTTGATGTAAACAATAATCGGTTGACAAGCTAAAATTACCAAAAGAATATGTGCTTAATGGGGTATTTGACTTCGGTTCGAAATATTAGACGTTAGCTTTAGTATTTTAGTTTGTTCTAAATCACAATAGCCCCCCCTAATCCGTAAATATGTGAATAACGGGTATATATGTAAGTCAGTGAATAAAAGTACTAAATAGTTAATTAGTTTTTTCAGTCTCTCCGTGGGATCGACCCTACTTATCATTTACTACGTTGTTATTTTTGAGGTTAAGATAGGTTTATAAATTACTAATTTGTATACGCTTAACGACACGTATCAAATTTTGGCGTCGTTGCCAGGGAGATTGATGTTAGAAATAATTTTTTATATAATTTATAAGTTTAACACTAACTTTCATTTATATATACTTTAGGTTATTTTTCTGGCCAGATTTTCTTGGATGGACACTTTAAGTGGATGACTTGTTAGCTAACCATTTTTGCATGTTATATGCTTTCATGTTCCTCCTATTTTTGAATCTTGGCAGATTAATAGTTTGTAATGAAAAATTTATCATGGATTCTGTATAGGTAGAGATTTAGGTAGGCGACATGTTTCCTAACGATTTGTTTTCGTGTTGTTTGTTCTTATTTCTTCCTAATTTTAAAAGCTTGTGTAGTATTCTTGTACCTTAACTCATAGTTAGAATGATAAGAGGAACTATTCATGAATGCCTAGTCTACAATAAGCAAAGTTGCACATTTAATTTCCTGAATTGTCAGTGGAGCCATATAAGTTGATTTGTATGTCAGTTAAAGGATACAAGCAGGTATAAGAGTATCCTGATGGCTATTCATAGACATTCTGATTGCAAAATTTGGAGATATGGAATGGAGCTTTGGGACTGTAAGTTTAATTGGTTTAAGTGATTCATTACGAGCATGATCATAATTAAGTCAGTGAAGTATTAAACTAGCACTGAGTTAGTCTATGAGTTTAATACCTAGCTATGTGATTCTTGACTGTTTAGTGTGTTTTTAGGCCTAATTTTTGCGCTCTAGATTAAATATGGTAACCAGGCTAGGATCATTTCATGACTTAAGCTATGATAAAGTACTTGTAGAATGAGGATGAAATGAAGGAGCAAACAGTAGGTTGGAAATATGCAATAGTGACATTCTGGACTGAAAACTATGGTACTAATTGATTGCTATGAGTCAAGTGACACTTTGAATGACAAGAAGGGAAATTTGAGGTGGAAGACGTATAATTTGCTGGTGTGTTGTGGACTTACGTTTGAACAACAATGTTCAAGTTGGTGTGAGGAGATATTATTGGAAAGCTGTTGCAAAATGTGAATGGAAAAAAAGTTTGAGCTGATTTTTGAGAGGAATGGGTTTAAGTTATAAGGCCGTTGCTAATAACATTTACAGTTGGCTGTTGAGGAGCTGACTGATTCTTGAGGATATTCGAAATATGTCGAGCCACGACATAAACGAAGGTGCTTCTTGAGAGGCAACCCAAGCTTATATTTTTATTGCTTTCATATGTGTTTAATTTTTATATGCTTTCTTTGTTATCTTGTTGAGTCGGCTTAAGTGCCACCCTGAGTTTCACAACCTTTGTAGGGGGATGTTAATAGTGTCGTTTGGACAAAAAAAATTAGTTTAGGTTAAGAATAAAAATTGCGGATGCTATTTTGGGTATTCTGCCACTTCCATATTTCACAGATCTTGGTTGAGGGTTCTATTGTACAGGTGCTGATCTACATAGCTGTCGGGGTTGCTTATGAGTTAATGATGGAATAAAAAGGGCGTTGCTGTGAGTTTCGGTAGGAGATCGATAGAGCTTAGCCCGAGGCTGAAACAACTACCAACAATAATCTAACATACTGGAGTCTGCTTATACTTGGCTGCCCGTGACGAAAAGTTGACAAAAAAAAAAAGAAAACGAGATAAAGAGCTGAAGCATCTTGACATGGCTGCTTTTAATTGAATCCGCTAAGTACCTTTATCCCTATTATTTTTATTATATGCTTAATCATATCGAGGACGATGTTGAGTTTAAGTGTGGGGGAGAGGCAAGGCCTAAAAACTGGGTTTACTTAAAAAATTGTCGGAGTTTGTAGTTTTGTGTGCTGAAATGGAGTCTGGTGGGTTGCCATGTATATTTTGTTGCACTTTTAGGTTGCTTAATTTTGGGATATGTCCGTTTTTAGCGGAGGTGCTGTCAAAATTTGGTCAGAAATTGGTATTTGACAAGTAAAAAAGACTTTGGTTTTATTGGACTAGCTAGACTAGCGAGTCGATGACAAGCTCTAATCTAACAACATTTCAAAAAAAATACTAACTTTTAAAGTAATTTCACTAATATTAGTAGTACTATAAAATGTTTTGAAGTCGTGTATACATGAGTTTTTCCTCCATTTTGAACATGGATTGATTAATTAAGTGACATACATATTTTAAGTCTCTTTTAAATTAGAATCATAAAGCACTTACTTTGGCTATCTTTATTACACTTTTCGTTGACTCTAGAGTGTGGGAGCATAAGCCAGTCTTATTAACAAATTTACTTTCATAGGTGACTCCCGCTTTAAGTTCTTGACCTCAATTCTATCCGGTGCCCGAGTGATTAGACCCTTAGGGGAACCCAATCAATGTATTGGGAGAATGCCTAATGACTTGTCCGCATGGGCGGGATCCATTGGTCGAAAGCTCGCTACAAGGGACACTAGATATATCCACGGGTATGGAATGCGAAAGGTGGAGATGGTGAAAGAAAGGAAAAAAAAAGAAATAAAATTGAAATAAAAAAAAGAAAAAAAAACAGAAAAACTGAAGAAAAAAAAATGAAAAAAATGAGAAGAAAAAGAAGGAAAAAAAACTTGGATTGTGATGGTGGTTGGGGATTGGTGGTAAGTTAATTGAGGTATGACGGATACACTTGAATGCTCGGGAGAATGATCCTCATATAATTTACAGAAACTAAATCCCCTTTCCCTAGGACCTTAAATTGCCGAACCCCTCCTCTACGAGTCAATAATACACTTGCACATGCGCACGAAGATAGTTGGACCGAGTGTATCGCTAATGCATTTATTTATAATTGTAACTTAGAAATGGTTTAAAATATTTATGTTGGCTAATTAGTTGGTTGTATAGTTTGGAGTGGAGGGAAAATTTGGTATATGTTGCTTTCTAATCTAACTACAAATGTTTTCCGTTGAGACACTAACTTAAAGAAAAATAATTTTCCAAAATATGTTTAGTTTGTCATCGATATACTGTCTTAGTTACGTCTAAAATCTTTGAGGTTGATAATTTGTTTATAGCTCATGTTTTGTCATTGTCGAGGGCGACAATAAGCTAAGTGTGGGGGGATTTGATAACGCGATATTTAACCATATTTATACCCCTTACCTATATAATTTTACGATCGTCTATCTTATTATTTAAGATATATAATATACTTTTGTCATTTTATGAGTTTAATTGTCAAAATGTTGTACTAGTGTTAAATGAGCTAATCTGTATGCAATTTGGAATAATAGGTGGATGACCCGTTAGCTGAGCAAGAAATAAATGGGATGCTAAAATTGTGCCAGGAGGAATACGGATGGTAGACCATAATGGGCTCACAAGACAAGGGAAAATAAGACCACCTGAGAAATTGAAGACCAAAGCACAAACAAAGGAGTCCAATTGAAAATAAAGAAGTTACTCGAACAAAAGAAAAAGAAGGGCACTGCAATGGAAACTCAACTCGATTGCGGATCAAATTCCATCTCCTGTCATATCTTGTCTCACAAAATCTATCCAATTTCAGCAAAATTCAATCCCATATAATCCTAACTAACTAAATCTATAAATACCCATATACTCCATGAGACGAAGGAAGAAGCGGAAGCAATTTACCACATATTTCCTAGATATTTTCTAGATATTGAACAATATAGAGTGAAGATTTGAGACCTATTAGATCGTGAGAGCAATAGGAGACGTACTCGGGCAGAGTCTTAGCACGCGTTCGAGTAAGGGTGAGTTTGAGGCGGTTCCTGAGGTGTGACATCCGATGATCCGACTACAAGTTCCGGGCAGAAATTAAGTTCTCTCTACCTCTCTTGTATTCAATTTATGGTTCATTTTCGTTGATTAATTTTAGTATTGAAACCGTTGGATGTTAATTGATAATCTTTCTGTAATTTGTATCCAAAACTTTACTCATCTTAATTTAAAGTTGCAATTTCAGTTATAATTTGTTATCTTATTATGGCCTGAGATTGTTAACTATGCTAATTGTGTGATTCTGGCTTAGTTCGAGTCACATAATTCGAGTAGCAGCTAGTTTAGATTAATCTCTGCAATTGGGGTTAGTTTTAGTTAGGAGTAAAATTTGGCCAGTTAATTTTTAGGTAGTAACGACACTGAAGGTATTAAATGGGTTAATGAAGTCTTCTTGGTTCGAAAATGCCTCTAATCCGGTCTTTAGTAGGGTGCGACAAACTTACATCGGTCGGTTAGTTTAGAACTAATTTAGGCTTAGTTCAGGTCAGTTTTAATCTTAAAGAAGATAGGGAGTTCTTGTTATCTTGGATTCCGAAGTTAGCCTATAAATATACTTGGGATTTGATGTAAACAATAATCGGTTGACAAGCTAAAATTACCATAAGAATATGTGCTTAATGGGGTATTTGACTTCGGTTCAAAATATTAGACGTTAGCTTTAGTAGTTTAGTTTGTTCTAAATCACAATAAACCCCCCTAATCCGTAAATATGTGAATAACGGGTATATATGTAAGTTAGTGAATAAAAGTACTGAATAGTTAATTAGTTTTTCCAGTCTCTCCGTGGGATCGACCCTACTTTTCCTTTACTACGTTGTTATTTTTGAGGTTAAGATAGATTTATAAATTACTAATTTGTATACGCTTAACGAAATGTATCAGTGCTTTGCGAGTGTAACATTTATACTTGATGGGTGTAACTTTAGTCTTTTAAGGTCATTTTGTATATATAAAATTTGAATTTGTGTAATTTTATCACATGTCTATCTAATTTGAATTGTTGAAGGCGTAACTTTAATAGGTGGCGTGTATAACTTTAACACATCAAGTGTTTAACTTTAGTCTGTCCCACCACCCTCACCTCTTCATTCGGAATCCAATTAATTATATGAGTAAATTAATTAATTAGGTTCAAGTAGAAATAGTGTAACTTCAAGTGGGCATGGTGTAACTCCAAGCAAATGAGATAATTTCAAGCAAATAGGGTGTAACTTCCGAGTAATTAGCAGTACTCAGAATTTCGAAAACTTAATGGTATTCGAAAATATTATCATTGCGTCGGGCTCGAAAAAATAATAAATTTAGGATTGTGTTTCGCGTTAATCGAAGTCCAGATGAAGATTTACGGAGTCTTTTACGAACTCGCTTTTATTTTACGCGGGTATGAAATTTCGTTTTTTAAATCTAATATTTTGATAATTGAAATATAAATGATAGTATATTAATTTAATAAATTAGTTGATATGAAAGAGAAAATGATTGGCTATCGTACACCTATGCAAAGATAATTACCCTAAACACAAATTAATGTAGTAATAGGGGTCGATCACAAGGAGACGGGAATTGCGTTTATGAAATGCTATGGAAAGATTCTTATCAAGGTTGATTTCGTTTGGTTTTGTTTGTTGTTTGGTTTGATGACTAAAAATTATAAAGATGTAAATTATATGATAAAAGGGAGTCTAGGGGAGTCGGGTCACACATGCAAAGGTAAATATATGTTAATGTTAAACTCGGTAATAATAACATTGTCAATTGTTTAGGCTTAGAGACACCCACCCTACGATATTAGTGTCAACCATAGACCGGGTCCTAGAGAAACTATCGTTTATGACTCGGTCGTCCTACTACACATGCTTAGTCTAATCCGATTCCATGCCTCTCGACTTTTAGAACGAATTAACAAACTTAATCAATGAATAAGGCCTTTAAACAAAGATTAAACGTTGAGGTGCAAACATATGATAGAAACAATTAGAAAATATTATATCAACCTAATTTATCATTTTACATATTTGATTTTGCATGGCTTCCCTAACCCCTAGACTAAGGAATTTAACTACTCATATTAAAGTGTAATCTATAAACTATGTTGAATAAAATGCTAAACATGATTGTAGAAATGATATAAACTAAATGTTGAAACATAGAATACGAGATTAAACTATGTGGTAAAATTGAAATGCTAGCGATGGAATTATGAAAACGTAAATAGAAATGTAAACTAAATAAACAAGAATAAGAATTACCGAAATAAAGAACTAGAACTTGAATTGCAAAGAGAACCAAATGCTTGAATTAACTTTGAACCAAATGTTTAACATCAAACAAAAGCTTAACAATATTGAAACTAAATATGAAAACTAATGAGAGAATTTTGCTTAAGGCTATTATAGTGTATGAAGACGTGAGAAAAAGATATCCCTAATGACGGATTAAGGCCCCTATTTATATGAAAATAAGGGCATAACGTAAAATTCCAAGAGGGGGTCAACCCCGATCGGGGGCGTGGTTATCCGGCCATTTCCTCTTAATTCCTTACTTAAATGTTGAGGAAATCCAATGTTTGCGATAAATGACCTTTAATGTACCCGGGTAAATGCTTAATCTATCAACTTAAGAGCTTCCAAAGAGTATCCTAAGCTTGATCTTTTCCACATGATTTTGGACTTCTCATTGGGCTCTTTGTAGGATCATTTTGCATTGTCTCATACACTCTTGCTTGGGCTTGAAAACACACCTTCCATTGTCATGCTTGGTCCATCTTGTTTCTACTTAGCTTAGTGAACTTGGTGCATACTAATGTAATAGGAAAAAGACTCTAAATGTTTAGATTCCTACAAAATGTAACAAATACAAACAATACACCTAGAACACAAGATTAGCTCATAAATATACTAATTAAAGTATGATATACAATAAAAAGTGAGATAAAATGAGAGGTAAAAGTATATATAAAATGAACACATCAAACTCTCCCAAGCTAAACCCTTGCTTGTCCCCAAGCAAGAAACCATATCCCATCAATTGAAATACCCTAAAACAAGCTAAGCATAATGATTTAAAAACCCGAAACAACATGGACAAAGGAATAAAGCAAGAACATGGATAAGATTTACATGACGGCGTAGCATGGAAAACTTAAAATGAACCATTAAGCTCTTGCATGATCTTTTGATTTATGGACTCTCACGGTGCACTCAAACTCTTTTATATGTGAAAGGACATTTCTGTGAATAAACATTAAACTATCCTCGACTTATAATAATGTGCCCGCAATCTAATATGCTAATCAATCAAAACTAGTAAGCCAAAACATTCAAATGCAAGCATGATAAAGAAGCCAAATGGGTAGGAAGAAGGCAATATGCAATGGGTAAGAAAGGGGAACAAATGAATTATGGATTGTGGAGCTAATATCAAGCTAGCAACAACCAAATGTAAGGATGCTCAATCCCAATTCTAATCCCAAATTACAATACAAATCATAAGTAAACTCTCCAAAATATGTGAACAATGCATGAGAGTTTCTCACATCAACCTCTTCTTCTCTTTTCTTTTCAATTCATACTTCTTTTTTTCATTTTCTTTCATGCTTTTACATTTCTTTCTTTTTTTCTCATTCTTTCTTTCTCAAAATTTTCAATTCAACACTTCATTTTTTCTTTTTTTTTATCTTTTTTTTTTAGCATTAAGACCAAGTGTAGATACCTCATTTCTGCACCTCCCGCAAGCCACCCGGTGATGATTGGGCCGCATGTTTGGTACAAGGAACGATTTATGACAATTCATAAGTTTATCGTCAAGTGATATCTCAAATACTTGTGTCTACCCCTTGGTCGTCATCTACACGCCGGTACGGTCGTTTTGACAGTAATTAGAGTACATTTGGAGTCCGGGTAAAAAACCGTCTTCATTTTCTAATAAACCATTTAAAATGCCGAGTCGGAATGTTCTGGAATATTCCGGATATTTCTATTCCATATTTTAATCTTTTAATATTTTGGCAAAATATATCTCGAAATTATATTTTAAACAATAAGGAAGTCTAGATCTACCGCAATTTCATAACAGAAATGCGGAAAATCTTTCTTCTGCAGGAGGAAACTCCTAAGGAAAGGACGCAGCACCTGCTGCGCCTCTTCTAAGAGCCACAGTGGCTGCTGCGCCTCTTCCCGAGCTCTTTTCTGCTGATTTTAAGATCTTTTTGAGATTTGTTTCCAAAGTTTTACCGAAACCCTAATTCCTCCGTGTGATTAGTATAAATAGAGACCTTCGTTCCTCATATTTCTCACGCGAGTATCCGCCCTTCTCTTCTCCCTTTGCATTCTAAGACCGTGCTCTTTGCTTATTGGCGTCTACGTGATTGAACTTTCGACCACGTAAGCTCGGATCCTTCTGAGTACCAGCCTCGTTTTGCATGACTGACCAATTTGACCAACTCCACTCAATCAATCTAATCAATTTAATTAAATTCCTCTTACGAGGACACTTTCATCATACATTCAAGTCGAGCAATCACTAATCGTTAACTTAGTCAATCTCGTTTCGTCAAACATGTAAGTCTGGGGGTGTAAATCACATGTTTTATTTTTGTATTTCATTATTGTATAAATTATTGTAAGGTTTACGTCGAAAGCATGTTTGAAACCGATTTACAAAACCCTTTTTCAAACCTATTTTTACGGATTAATAGAAGACAGACGTCGGGAATAAACGGAGCAACTGTTGAGCCTCTTCGAAGAGTCACAGCATCTGCTGCGCCTCTTCCTAAGGCTGCCGCAGTTCCTGCTTTTCTTCTTCTTCCTCGTCTTTCTGTTAACTCGTCTTCTTTCGTTTTTCTTTCTTATTTTCTTCTTTTTCATTCGTATATAATAACTATAATCATAATATGTATAATCACCGCTTTTAAATCCCGACATAAATCCTTTATAATCAATATTTGCGGGTTTTCGTCATTAAAATCAAACTCGGATTTTAGAAATTCGATTCATTCATATCAAATCTCTGGGATTCGACTTTTGTATATTTTAGTGAGTTTATCACGTCTTACATTCGTTTTCGTATTAATAATTTGAACTAAATTAGTTATAATTAATCTCTTATTAACCTTTAATTCACTCATAATTAGTATATAATTTGTTCTAATTCATTTAAGTTTGCTCTTTATCGCTTTTTATGACCAATTTACATGTAAATAACCTGTTAAATCACTTCTACTTGAGTCGAATACTAATAATCGATCATTAAATTCACCAATGAACATTGACGATATGCAGTTCCGGCTTCACAGCCAGAACTCACTTCAGGAAAAGACGCAGTGACCACTGCGCCTCTTCCAAGGGACGCAGCTCTGCTGGCTTGTTCCGGGGTGATTTTTGTCCCTGAACTTCCGTTTCTGCTTTGACCTAGTTTATTAGTTTTACGTATTAATCAACTATTATTCGTAATATAATCATTTGTCTATCCGTTTTCTAACCTAATTTATTTTTCTTCTACTTTTCTCAAATTATCCGTTTTAAATATCTTTTCGACGTAAATCAATTAAATCATTGTAATTATTGTAATTTTAATTATTGTATTTCATTTTTATACTCTTTATCATCGTATCGTTTGCTTGCTTTCACATGTAATCTACCTTAATCTCTACTTCGACCCAATTGTTTGCTAAATTACATGTTCACCGACTTAGTTTAATTCTCACATGCTAGGATTAAAACGTTGGATGTTGCATTGCATGCATATAGTCGACAAAATATCAAGTATAGATGATCTTCCCTAATCATTAGTAGAGGCCGCTATCGAGGCGGGCGGGATTAGGTGTTCGATCAAAAGAGCTTCCTAATACGTACACTCACCCCTTACTCCAGATCTCTGTGAACATCCGTGTTCATTGGCATCCACGAGAGTCATTCTAGACATAGAATGCTAAGGGTAACAAATTCGTAGTGTCTATGTCATTACTTTGTGTCTTGACATGACGCGAAGTATTCGAACGGTTTCCAATTTTCCACAATAAATTGGTGGCGACTCCACAAATGCAAACGCTTTTTTTCCTAAGCGCCCCCGTGGGCCCCTCGTGTCCACATTTTGGCGACTCCGCTGTGGAGTAATACACTTACGTGTTGCCAAGGGTGAAACTTGAATAAGGTTAGGGAATAGTTTATATGAGACATTTGTCGGTTTTCATTACTCGATCTTCTTAGATCGTTTTATTCGGCCTTCCTAGGCCCAACCCAAACCATTCGACCAATCGTCCCGTCTGGACAGTCCAAATTCTTATCTGGACCTAAGGATGGATAGCGATTGACGTCAACCATACCACGGTGCTTACACCTGTTTGTATCAAGGGCCTTCACGACTCGAGGGAATGGACTAGGAACCGGCCTTACTCTTGTTTGGCGCGGACCTCTTCCCATACCCGGGTTTGACTGCTCGGTATGACAACCCACCCTTTAAACCAAAACCCTTTAAATGCACTTAGCATATCTTTATAATGCCTGTTTGAATGCTTGTATCATATGTGATCACCATTTTCTAAACAAAACCATGACGCATTTTGTAAAATCAAAAACCTCTTTCAAAATGTAAATATTTTCGAGAAATGGCCCAAATTAGCGCAAAACGAGTCAAAACTCTTTTCAAATATCGAGTCAAAAGTCGGGCCTCAAAAGCCCATTTCAAAACCTCACTTCGAGTCAACACTCCTACAACTACACTACAGTTGATTAGGACAAACATTTCAAAACTTTATTATTTTGAAACCTCACTTAAACAAGTGGCACACTCCCACTTCATATTTCGAGTCTCTTCTTTGAGTAAGTGTGCTAGAATGGTCGATCGTGTTTTGATTCGTTGTCGATCTCTTATCCAGTTTCCAAGATGTCTAGAACTAGTCACGAAAGTCTCAATGGACAACCCCAAAATGGTAATGATCAAATCCTAGCTTCGCTCGCTCGTCTCCAAACAAGTAAAAAAAAAGCTCATGAACGCCTTAATGCTATTGAAAACTGGATTGTTGCGGTAGAAACTAGGCGACCTCCTGCAGAAGATGAAATTTCTAATGAAGTTGTGAATGATAACCTTCCACCCTATGTTGGACAAGCAGAAGTCAACCCTCTAGTAGGTCTTACTGAAGCTGAGAAGCGACTCTAATACTTGGAGGAGCAATTAATGTACCTCAATGGAGACGACATCTATAGGGAGAACAATCGCAAGTATGAGGCCGTGAGCGCCAAATTGCCAACCAACTTCAACATGACTGATATCCCGAAATTCGAGGGACATGAAAACCCTTTGAACCACATTTGTGCTTTCAAAGACTACATGTCTATCAAAGGCATCAAACCTGAGATGTTCTTAAGGATCTTTCCTTCATCTCTCGACACCATTCCTAAGCAATGGTTCTATTCCCTAGAACACAAGAAGATTGCCACCTGGGGACGACGCCGCAATCGAGTTCGCTAAACAATATGCGGATAATGCTGAAATCCAAGTCAATATGCGCACTTTAGAGGTTCTTACCCAAAATGAGAAAGAAGGCTTCACCGACTTCCTAAGTAGGTGGAGGAAGACTAGTACACAACTTGTCGAGTGTCCGGATGAAGCTACCCTTGTGGAAAAGTTCGTGGATAACTTTAGGCCCATTTATGTAAATCACTTGAGATACCAAAACATTAAGACCTTCAAAGACTTAACTGTGCTAGGGACAAGAATTGAAGATGACATCCGTAAAGGACTCTTGTCCAAAACGGTAGGTCATGGATATCAAGGCTCAACAAGTCGTTCTTATGGCTCTACTAGTAAGACTGATGAAGTTAACCTTCTTGAATCATCAAAGAAGAATAACCTTCAAAGGAAGTTCACAAACATTGGTGATAGATACTCCAACGCTTTGAAGAGGTTAATGAAACAAGGTAAGCTCCAACCCATAGGGTCTACACCTGATCCAGAAAAGAAATCCAAGTTCTGGGACAAAAATTAATACTCTGAATATCATAGAGGTAAGGGACACGATACAGAAAAGTGTTACAAGCTAAAGGATGTCCTTCAAGATATGATCGAAGACGGTCGCCTACCCTATACCTCCTGGTGGTAAGCCTAACAATACTCAAAATCCACTTGAAGTTCTGATGATTACAAATGAAGAATCTACCTTAGATTGTTCACACCTCATTTCTCCAGTCGAAGATGAGATCCATGCAATAGAAGATGAAGGGAGTTATTCCGCCATTTCCCCTACCATCACCGACTTCATTGCATGGGCAAAGAGTGTGAATAGACAAGTCTCAGAACTAGAAAATGTAGTGGTATCCCTCCGCAATCCAAACACCACGCCTAAGTAAAGTACGCCACTAAATCTTTCCTGAAGCTCTACGATGCAAGAAGTGGTAACCGTGGTTGATGGCCTAATCCATCAAATAATCCACTTAGAAGCTGAAATCATCAGGTTAAGAGAGCTTTCTACTGTCAACGGAATATGGGCCGATGACGATGAGGATGAATACCTCACCAAGCACTACCTAGTCAAGATTATTGAGGACATAGTCAAGAATGGTGAAAACCAAGATATAGACCACCTTACTCGTTCAGGACGTCTGTATCAAAATGTCTCTCAGAATGGTCCCATAGCTAATGGTCCAGTTACTAACACCAACGTCGTTACACCAAATGATGGCGAAGATACGTCTACTGACCACTTGCTAAAGCAATTACAAAAGACAAAGGCTGATCTTTTAGTCTGTTAACTAGTTGCAAGTTTATTCCCTCATCGCCAAGCTTTGATGCAAGCCTTGTCTAAATTAAACATGGCACACAACGCTACACCTGATGATGTAGTCAACATGGTCTTCCAAGATTCAACTAAGCTAAGTAACCCAGTTACTTTCTCGGATGTGGATTTTTCACCTTTCGGCGCTAGTCACAACCTGGCTCTATACATTACTGTCATTTGTTTAAAGAAGAATGTGCCAATGACTTTGGTAGATGATGGCTCTGCGGTCAACGTCATACAATTAAAAACAGCATATAAGTTGGGCATGAAAGAGTCGGATTGGACCCCTACTGGCCAAGGTGTTCGCGCATATGACAGTACTCGACGTAAGGTAGTAGGACTAGTCAATCTCACCATAGCCACAAGGCCGATTGAGCAAAAGGTTAAATTTCAAATAGTGGATATCAAAGCATCATTCAACATACTTCTGGGAAGGCCATGGATTCACGCTTCCAAAGCGGTAACAACCACCCTCACCAGAAAATCAAGATTCCACCAGATGGAAAAGTAGTGACGATCACTTCGTCACCTATTAAGGTAGTGATAGAAAAGATGTCAAGCAACCAAGTGGTTACAGATCCAGTATACGAGCTTGGGGGCTTCCATAGCATAAACCTTGTAGAAATTGAACAGGCACCCTTGTACTTCAATCCATATTCCAATATAGTGGTCAACCACATACTCAAGTCTTAGGGATACTTCCCGGAAATTCCATTGAATCCTGTCCGAAGAAATATCTTTGCACCTTACAAAGAAGGAAACTCTCAAAGGATACCATTAGGATTGGGATACAAACCCACGAAAGAAGAAGCTCTAGAGATGCTCACGCCGTTCCAAAATCGTAAGAACGCGGGAATCCAAGTGCGATCCTACCCCTTACGCTAAATGGGTACTTCGTTAGAGAAGGGAGTCAAGAATACTTTCATGGGTTCCCCGAACCTTGGCACTACAAAGGAAGGCAACTAGCTGGAATCGAGATCTTTCACGATTGCTACTTCATTCCTTCCGAAACGGTTCCTACCGTCAAGACTTGTCAAGCACCTTGCTTAGACGAACAGGCCGTTAGCCTTATTTTTGGAGAAGATCGATTTGTTAGAGCTGCGCTGGACGAGATCATTAACATGATACTTCAAGACGACCATTTTAACCCTGCCGCGTTAATCACTGAAACCAGTTCGAATCAGCAAAAAGGATGGAGAAAATCGATCAAATAGACAAACAACCAAGGAAGACTCTTCAAGCTCACCACTGGAGAAGGAGAGATGTTCAAAGGAGAACCAGAAGACCACGAATTCGAGTCTAGAGTCGAAGTCGGAGTAGGAATCAGAGTCGGAGTCTAGAGAAGTCCCTAGAGAGTCTACTCCTATCGTCACTCCAAATCCCCTTGTTTCTCCTAGCATAGTATCGAGTAGTAACAGTAGTTTGGGAAATGTCCCAATAACTGTCCCTTTGCCGCCACTAACTACTGAACAGATGGCTTCCTTGTTTCAACTCTTTTCAAAATTTAATATGAATAAATCAGATTCTGCTTACTCTTTGTGTTATTCTGAGTGCAATTCTATTTACGATGACAATGAGGATGACCCAGACCCAAATTCCATCAAACTACCTCCCTACATAGCTAAAGAAATATTACAAGAGGTGGAAGGGGCACCAGTTATAGAGAACACTGAACCCATCAACGTAGGAATCGAACTAGAACCCCAAGAACTTAGGATAGGGACAACCTTGAGCCCAGCCTAAAGGTCTAGTTTCATAGACCTCCTGCACGAGTTCAAAGACGTTTTTACTTGGTCCTACAAAGACATGTCAGGGATCGATAGGGATATTGCAGAACATAGAATTCCAATCAAACCAGGTTTCAAACCTGTAAAATAGAAGATTTGTCGAATGAGGATAGAATGGGCTCTTAAGATCAAAGAAGAAGTCAATAAACAATTCAAAGCCGGGTTCATCAAATTTCCGAGTATTCAGACTTGGTAGCCAACATATTACCCGTACCCAAAAAGGATGAGAGAATCCGTGTTTGTGTTGATTTCAGAGACTTGAACAAAGAGAGTCCTAAAGACGACTTTTCTCTACCACATATCGATATATTGGTGGACAATACAGCAGATCACGCGTTGTTGTCCTTCATGGATAGGTACACAGGATATAATCAGATCAAGATGGCCATAGAAGACATGTATAAGACCGCCTTTGTTACTCAATGGGGCACCTATTGCTACACTGTTATGCCATTCGGATTAATCAATGCTGGAGCCACGTATCAACGCACTGCAACCACACTCGTACATGACATGATGCATAAAGAAGTATATGTGTACGTAGACGATATGATTGTCAAATCCAAGGATAGAGAGGGGCACATTCATAACCTTCGCAAATTCTTCCTAAGACTACGAAAGTACAAAATGAGGATCAATCCTCAGAAATGTGCATTTGGGGTAACATTAGGCAAGCTTCTGGGATATGTCGTCAGTCAACGAGGAATAGAAATCGACCCTTCCAAAATCAAAGAACTAATCGAAATGCCATAACCTCAGACAGAAAAGGAAGTTAGAGGATTTCTAGGCAAGGTGCAATATATAAGTTGATCCATATCGAAACTTACCATGATCTGTGAACCCATCTTCAAAAAGCTAAAGAAAACAGATCACACCATATGGGATGACGACTGTCAAAAAGTGTTCGACAAAATAAAGGAGATACTAGCCAAACCACCACTGCTCATGCCTACTCAATGAAATCAACCTCTTGGTTTATATCTCACAGTGACCGAAACAGCCATGGGGACTATGCTTGCACAAACCGTCGGAAAAGAAGAAAGAGCTATCTACTACCTTAGTAAGAAGTTTTTGGAGTATGAATGCAAGTACACACCACTCGAAAAGACATGCCTCGCTCTTGTGTGGGCAACAAAGAAGCTACGCCATTACATGCTTAGCTACTCCGCCAAGGTGTACTCCAAAATGGATCCTGTCAAATACCTCTTCGAAAAACCCGTTCTCAACGGACGCTTGGCAAGATGGACCTTAATGCTCTCAGAGTTTGACCTCAAATAATTTCCCTTGAAGGTTATAAAAGGGCTCGCCGTCGCCGAGTTCTTCGCAGATAATCCGATCAATGACACCCAAACAGTAGACACATGGTCATTTTCAGATGAGGACATACTCCAAACCAATGTAGACTCTTGGGACCTTTATTTTGATGGAGCATCGAATCTAAGGGGATTTGGAATAGGAGTATTGCTCTTTTCTCCTGAAGGTGAGCATACAACACTCTCTGTCAAACTCGACTTCGAGGTGACAAATAACGCAGCAGAATACGAAGCTTGCCTCATTGGGCTACAAGAGGCATTAGGTTTAGGCATCAATAATCTTCGAGTTCATGGAGATTCATCCTTGATCATAAACAAAATTACGGGATATTGGAAAATTCGAAGTGAAAGTCTAGCACCCTATCAGGCCAGGATAGTCCAAGTTGCCCAATTCTTCGATCAAGTAAGTTATCTACATCTACCTCGAGAAGGAAATCAGTTTGCAAACGCTCTTGCAAAATTTGCATCTCTGATTAACATGCCAGACGATATGATAGAAATGCCTTTATGCATCGAACGACGGTCAGAACCAGCCTATGTGCACCAAATCACAGATGAAGAAGAAAGCCCAGGGGAACCTTGGTTTCAAGCTATTCTAAACTTCAAGCTCAATGGCACCTATCCGCCGGATATGGATAAGATAGGACAACGTGCTATATGCCTATTCGCCTCTCAATACATCCTCATGCAAGGAGAATTGTATAAAAGAACATCTCTTGGTGTAGTCTTGCGTTGCCTTGATCATTCACATGCACAAAAAGTGATGAAAGAAGTCCATGATGGAGAATGTGGCCCTCATATTAGTGGACCAATAATGGCAAAGAAAATCACGCGCCTGGGATATTACTGGACCACAATGGAATCTGATTGCATCCAATATGTAGACGTTGTCACAACTGCCAAATCTTCGGGAATGTGCAACACATCCCTCCTTCACTACTCTACACCATGATTTCTCCTTGGCCATTTTCTGCTTGGGTAATCGACATCGTCAGGAAGATCACCCCAGTTGGAACAGGAGGTCACTGTTTAATTTTGGGGGCTATCGACTATTTCACCAAATGGGTAGAAGCAACATCTTACACGAGTCTCACAGCCAAGAACGTGGCAAAGTTAATACAAACCAATATCATCTGTCGATATGGTTGCCCACATGAGATCATCAGTGACAATGGGTCACATTTCTAGGCTAAGATTGAACAATTGCTAGCCAAGTACAAAATCACACCACCACTCCTCGCCATACAGACCACAACTAATGGCACAGTGGAGGCAGTCCACAAGAATGTTGTCACAATCCTCAAAGAAAATGATCGATAATTATCGAGATTGGCCAAGTTAGATACCATTCGCTCTATGGGGATATCGCACATCCGTTAGGACGCCCACTGGGGCCAGTCCTTTCTATTTGACTTACGGCATGGAAGCTATGCAACCAGTTGAGCTATAAATCCCATCCTTACTCATTCTACTCGAAAGTCAAATTCCAGAAGCCGATTGGAAGAAAGATAGATATGAAGAACTCATCCTCTTGGATGAACGAAGATTGCGCGCATTACATAATGTGCAAACATATCATGCACGTATCAAACGAGGCTTCAACAAAAGGGTCAAGCCTAGAAACATCAAAGAAGGAGATTTAGTCCTCAAATCAGTTAGAGCTCTTCTACCTGTCGATCCACGAGGAAAGTTCAAACCCAACTGGGCCGGACCATTCTTGGTCAAGTCCATACTCCCGAGGGGTGCGGTTAGAATCACAGACCTAGATGGGAATGAATTTGCTAACCCAACTAACCTCGACCAACTAAAACGCTATTATGCCTAAAATAGGACAAAAAACGTGTCACGCGTAACACCCACGTGCCGCTCATGCGACACAAAATAAAAACGGCCCCTGGCCCGCTGAAATAAAGCTCAAGTCACTTTGTTCTTGCATTTTGACAATTCGTCATCCTCATATCATCAAATTAATCAAATTGTGTTTTAAGAGTAAGTAAGGCTCATGCTTAATTTCTAGTTCACTACAAGCTCTTGCTTAGAATAATTATTCTTTTGCATTTACTCGAACTACGCGCAAGGTTTTGATTTCATTTTTAAACTTAATACATAGGCAATCCTTCACAGGATACAAACCATTATTTTAAATGTAAATAGGACATTTGCATTTGCATTTGAAATTTGACAAGAATAATAAAATAAGGGAAATCACAATAGTTTCATAACTAATAAATCTTTTATTCTTTTTTCCTCCATAAATAATAATAATACGCCACATAATATAAAAGTGCTAACAAAAAAATATAAAATAATAAATAGGCTAGGTTTCTAAAAACCCCACCACTTATTACAAATAATAATAATAATAATAATAATAATAATAATAATAATAATAATAATAATAATAATAATAATAATAATAATAATAATAATAATAATAATAATAAATAATACTACGACTTAGGCTACTCTTCCAACTTTCCCTTGCCTTTGTCATTTTTATCATACTTTTTATCTCGACCACGAGCCGGGCGCTCTTGTGCTATCTCGAGCCTGATCACCAAAGGTCTCTCTCGCGGTCTAGCTTTACCATTTCGATCAACCACTATCTCTGCGGCAGGAGAAGTCTTCGGTTTCTTCGACGGATGAACAACTCGGAATCCGGCTTCTTCCTCCCCCTCAGTCAAATATTTCCTGTTCTCCTTTGCTACCTTACGGATCTTGTAGTCAACAGGCTCACGCTTCCTCAATTTCTCGCACTCCTCGGGAGTGGTAGCCTTCCTCCACTGCAAATAGTAATCTGATACCCACAATGAACTAACAGAGGAATGTAGGAACCACATGTTTCTCTGAGCCCATTTGAGGGCCCACTCTCTACGACTCTCAGTAGTATGTGCCACTGCAGTCTGAGGAATGGTATCAAGCTTGGGAATCTTCTGTTTAAGGCCCACATGTCTCATCAATCTCTCCGGGAAGATGCATACCATGAATTCCAAGCTAGGAATGCGTACCGATCGAGTAGGATCTAAAGATGACACTCCAGTAACTGACTTGAGATGCCACCGCGGCACAACCCATCTGATCAAGGGACCATCTTCAGTTTTCATCTTGTTCTCCCAATAGTTGCAAAATCGAGTAAAGTCCACCATATAGAGCCTGGTCCTCATTGCAATTGACCTAGCATGATATCTGGGTACATTAGCCGAGGGCTTGATCAACCGCAGACGCTCCATGAGCCAGACCTACCAAAGACGGGAATTAGTATCCAACCAAAAAAAAAACGAAAAAAAAGAGAAAAAAAAGAAAAAAAAAAAAAAGAAAACACAGAAACGAAAAAAAAAAGAAAAAGAAAGGTTGCATTCTTACCTGCAAAATGATAGGACTTCCCAAATAAGGAAGCTCGCGGTTGACTTTCCTGTTATCCAGCCCCAAAATGATCTCTCCTAGGCACAAACAAGCTGGGCTCCTGCGCAGCTCCATTTGCTCAATCAAGCTCAAGTAACGAGGATCCCCTCTCATTTCCTTATCAACATCCCCTTGGAGGACATAACCATGCAGTAGATAAAACCCGAATGCCCTACGCCTCGCCACATAAGAGATAGAAAGGTCTTCCCTGTTTATAAATTGATCAATAAAATCGAGCATACGGACTCCTTTTGAGGTTACAAGACGGTCAACCTCAGCTTTAGTCAGTCCAAGTAAATCTCTAAACTTGTTTTTGTACCCTTGAGAGCTAGAGGGTATACAGGCATATTTTCTGGGTCCCATCCTCCAATTGCAGCAATTTCCTCAGGAAAAGGACAGATGTCACCTCCAGGGAAGGCAAGCACGTGGAAATTAGGGTCCCAATATCCGAGACAAGCATCCAAGAATGGTTTTACAACCTTCACCAGTTTCAAACTCAAGATTGACCCCAAATTGAAAGCACCCATATCATGCTTCTCAACGTTTGTAAATTCATTTGTCCAATCTTTGAGACGATTTTCCAAGGCATCCATGATTTGTAAATTTTTCTATGTAATAGGAGAGTTTTATATAATAGACGGAAGAAGGACGGAAGAATTATGTGAATAAAAGCTCCCTCGACGTCTATATTTATACTAAAAGCTGTTTCCTAAAATCCGTCAGAACTGGCGAACTGAGGAAATGACGCAGCACCTGCTGCGCCTCTTCGAAGGGTCGCAGCTCGTGCTGCGCCTCTTCCTCAGAGGATTTTTGTGATTTTTCCGCGTTGGATCTTTCCTAATTCCTCTTGTAATAATTTCCTATTCCTAATATGCTATTATTTTGGTAATTCCGTCAAATTACCATATTTTATGTTTCGTAATCCTCCATGCACGCTTTTCGAGACAAAATCGACATTTTCGTCAAATAAGCACACTTACCCATTTCATTTTATTTTCTATTTTTTGGGGGGAATCATTTCACTCCCGTTTCACATTTCATTTCAAATTTCACATTTCATTTCAAACTTGTACATTTCTTGTTTTCGTTTTTTTAGGGGGTAGCCCTCCCTACCGTCCAGTCATTTTTTTTAAATTTTTTCGCTCATTTCTGGGCAAGTTTTTGCATTTTTTAGGTCTTTTCTTTGCTTTGCACTAATTTAAGCCATATGTACAATATGTGTTCTATGTGCAGTTTCTATGTAAATTTCGGCAGCATGACGTCGTAAACCGTCATCAACCAAACCTGTTCAAAGCTAACCTGCAGGAGCAAACATACAACCCAGCAGCAAAGGCACTCAGGCCGTCATATATACAACCAAAATGTTATATGTACAACAAACTGGGGGATCTTGCCCAAAAGAAGTCCAAAATGAAGTCCTAAAAATGTGTGCAGTACAGCCGACGACAACAACAGAAGCAACAAAAACAAAGACAACTACTCCTGGTCACCACCTCGCTCGGTGACCCTGGCCTTGAGAGAGGCAATCTAGGCTCCTCGAATCTCCAACTCCCTCAGCAGGAGAGTTGTCTCCTCCTAGGACTGCGCTAGCTCACGCTCCAAGTCGCGCTCCCTCTGCAAACGACAATGAAATGCCTCATTTCAATCATTTCAAATGCAAGAAAACTACTGTTAGGCCTAGAAATCCGCAGAAGCCCCTGATCAATATCTCATCTTAACCTGACCATCAGGCTGTCAGGATGACAGGCTATCAGGGCACACGAAGATAGGTGCCAGGCCATGGAGAGGACAACGGTCAAAATATCAGGATGATATTAGACCATAAACGTGTATTATAAAAGGATTATATACACATCATTGAATGAGAAGATCTTGCAGTAAATTCAGTAATTAAGGGAGGAATATTTAGCAATTATTATAGGCAATAATGGAGAATAATCCGCATTCAATACAGTATCAGGCAGCCATTTAAGATTGGAGCCTGGTCGGGACTCACTTGGAGCTTAATTTTCGGTTACTTGTCGTTAGGAGAACCTAGACCAAAATAATATTTATATCTCCACAAACAACTCTACTATTAGTAAAGCGGTAAGTAAAGGTCGGATCCCAAAGGACGGGTATTGAAGTAAGATTTTCGATTTCAAGTAGCGGTGTCTAGGGGTGTCACAATTTGGGGTTTGAAGTAGAAGATCACTTAAACTAAATAGCAATAAAAGTAAACAAGCAAGATGATTTAAAAGGGATTTAAACAATTGATAAAAGGCACTAGGGTGTCATGGGGTCATAGGGGATTCATGGGAATTGATCATACAAACATATTCTTAAATTATAAGCAAGCAATTATTGTTGTGATGGATCGAGTTGGTTTATATCTTACAATCCTAGGAAGGTTTGGGTCCCGGAGCCGAATCGATTAGAATGTACAACATCTACAAGTTGACTTAATCCTCCCTACTCAACTATATGCATGGTCTAATGAGACTCGAGTTGGTTTATGTCTTACAAGTCTCATTGAAAAGGTAAGTGATGGGTAAAAAAATGCAAGGATTCATAGGCTCGCATTTCATCAAACATAACTTGTGCATAAGTTGAGATCACAACAAGCAAGCAAATAGACTATGAAAACATATTGAATTAAGCATGAATCATTCCCCATATTGGTTTCCCTTAATTACCCATTAACCCTAGTTAAAGAAACTACTCACTCATCATCATGGTGAACATGCTAACAGGGTTGTCAATCATACCAACAAAGCAAAACATGATGAATAAATGAAGATGATTAACAATAATTAAAAAGGGATTAAGAGAATTATACCTACTAATGATTCCAATAATAAAGCAAAGAATAATAGAAGTAGTTGAATGAGTGGGAGGTTGTCAATCTCCCAATAATAACCCAAATAATATTCAATTACCCAAAATAAAAGATGAACAAAAGAGAGATTAAGGAAATGAGATTTGTATTAAGATTTGATTTAAAGTTGATTACAAGATTAAGAAGAGATTAGATTGATATAAACTACACTAGAGATTGATAAGAAGAACATGATTATCAAATTAGACTAATGGGGTATTTATAGTGGGGATTAGGTACACAAATTAGGGTTTACTAAGGGCTTAAATGACGATTAAGTCCTTGAGGAATCGCTCCTCTCAAAAGAGATGCCGGTCTCCTTTTTGCCGGCCTTTTCGAAATATGCGCATCCTTCATGGAACAAGAAGAAATCGAAAGTTGCTGTAACACAATCCGAGCGTCCAAGGCATCGGGAGGAACGGATTTCCTGGCTGCTGGACGAGCGGATTCCTTGGCCGGACACTCGGATTCTGGCCATCTTGGACGAGCGGATTCTTTGGCCGGACGCTCGGATTCTGGGCCAGTTTTCTTCTTTTCTTCTTTTCTTCCTCCTTCTTCCAATAATCCTCGGGGATCTTGTCGGAGATGCAAGGATCTTTCCTCATCATTGCCCATCTACTATAATATGTACAAAGGCCTTCTAGTCTTGTCATCTCTTTGATGCTTGGTCATTGAATTCAATCAATTTAGCTCTATTTTGCCATGAAAATGCAAGGTTTGCTCTCCTTTCCTACCAAGGGAATAAAACCTCAAAGAATATGCAAAACAAAGGACTAAAGATAATAAATGACCTAAATATGCACTAAAAAGCATGGGAACAAGACTAATTCGGGGACTAAATATGCTCAAATAATGGTCACATCAAATATCCCCAAACCGAACCTTTGCTCGTCCCGAGTAAAGAGGTGACAAAGACTAGGACCGTTATTTAAACTAACCTAATAGCATAGCCGATATGAGACAATTAGCGGGTCTCCTTGCGCCCCTTCAACTCACAACAAGACAACCATGAGGTAGGATGCCTTCTTGCAAGGCAAGGTGGGTCTTGCCAAAATGGCGACACATCCAAACATTAAAGCACACAAAATCAAGTAATGGACGCATCTTCAAAAGAATAGCCACTTTCCTCATCTAAGTGGCGGAAATTATCTAAAGGGGAAGCAATTCAAGGGTACACACTCCTTCATAGATGCAATTTCTTCAAACTACTAAGCCTAGAAAGATACCAATAAATCACCTCCAAATTGTGTCAAGCTAGGGTACCTTTGTCCTCAATCATTAAATGCTTTTGTCAAGAATAGACTCCTTATGGTGTTAGAAACACTGGAGAATCGCGGAATTCCCCTTCTTGCCTAAACAAGAAGAAGGGTCGTCCCCTCTCTACCAAGCACAAAAGTGGATACGATGGATAAAGGGATCGATAGTATTTGAGTTTCATTTGGGAGTTTGCTTTTGTTGTTGTTTTTCCCCCCAATTTCTTGTGGCATATAACATTTGAGAACACTTTCTTTTGCCATTTCTTTTGATGTGTGGCATTTCAATACTTGACAACTTTCAACTTTTTGCATTTTTCTTTTGAACATTTTCAAAGTCACACCAATTAGTAACGAGGGTGGCTTATATTTCAAGCATAGGAGTTTTCATTTTTGTTACTCCTCTTTTCTTTTGATACAATTGCAAACTTTTTCTTTTCTTTTCTGTTCATTTCTTGAACTCAAATTTTTGAACAATTTCTTTTTGTCCCCATTCCCTTTGATGACAAAATATGGTAGAACATGGATGAATGATGGTTGCATGGTTTCAAGGGTCACCTTGGAATAAATGGTAGCCAAGGATTTATCACACCACAAGGTACTCTTAACTAGGCCTTAATCCATGGGTCAAAGGATACTAGCATGACACATCCTAGGGTGTATTACAAGTATTCTAACAAGAGAAGTCTTAAGAAGAAAAAGCATCTACTAGGGCCTATATACACTTGTCAAGCTTCCCAAGTAGACGGTTTCGCAAACTTTTCTAACATGCAAACTACATGCCATGATGCAACTAACATATATACAACCTAATGCTTATGATTCTACCAACTAATATGCCAAATAATCTAAATGCAAGTCTTAAATTCACATTATTTATACCGTATCAATCAAAATAAAGCCACATAGTCATTAACATAAAGAGGAAAAAGGAGATTGGAAAGATCATACCATGCGGTCTTCAATATCCTCATGTCTTGGATGTGGCGTAGTCGATCAATGTGAACAAGGATAGACAAATATAATATATACAAAACAATATATACAAGACTACACTACAAAGGAAATGAACATATTTTTGTATTTTTCAATTTTTTTCAATTTTTCAAATTTTTTTGATTTTTTTGATTTTTGAATAAAAGTCAAGTTAGAATTTCCCATCCGCACACTAGTATGGGCATTGTCCTCAATGGCCAATATGATAGGAAATTATGCAAGCATAATGCATGATTTTTAAACTAAATGTAAGCTATACTAAGCTACACTACATGATACATGGGTTTTTGTTATGGCGGAGAGCGTAATTTAGATTACCTCCCGATGCGTATGCATGTAATTCCCCAAACCAAAATAGACATTATTTCTAATGTCTTAAATTTCGGGCTAGTTCATGCACACGAAATGCAATGCATGAAACTATAAATTGTCATTTTGGATTTTTCATGTGGGAACAATAAAAAGAACACCTTAATGGAGCCAAGGTGTTAGTTCTCCATGTTGCTAGGACTCCACAACACTATGATCAAGATAAAATAAAGAAAATAAAAGAAGTAGACAAACCATAACAGTGTAGGAGCCTCCGAGGTTTGCTAATCCTCCATCATATCATCATTATCATCATTTTCCTCCATAGAAGTGGAATCATCTCCACTCCCACTTTCGCTTTCTTGATCTTCCTCACTTTCTTCTCCTTCCTCATCTTGAGCTTCTTCTTCTTCAACATTCTCTTGAACCTCTTGTTCTTCACCTACCTCTTCATCACCACCCTCATCATCGACAACTTCATCATCAACATCCTCCTCTCCACCCGGTCTTTCACCACTAGATGTGCTTGGAAAGAAAACCTCCCTATCCGCCCAATTAGGTAAAGGACATGATGGATCAAGTAGTCCTTGCCTAGATAAATGAAGGAGGGGCGGATATTGGGCCTTGTAGGCATCCACTCGATCATTATAGGCTTGTTGGTGCATTTCTCTCATGAGTAGGGTCAAGTAATCATTTCCTATTTCAACATCCTTGGGTTTGAACTCTTGATATTTGAATGGGTAAGGTGGTGTGACAATGGAAGAGGATGGCTCTTCAATCTCGCCTCTTTGTTGATGAATGATATACTAGACTTCCTTGGAGAGTGGAATAAGGTAGTTTGTTCGGTGAACACTCAATCGACAAATCTTTGAAGGCAAGGTGAAGGATATAGCATCATTGGTTAGCCACCCATAGTGGGTGTCAAGAGGATCATGCTTGACCCACTTAAACTTGTTAATCATGGCGTCCATATCAATGAGATGGCCTCCTTTGACCGCCACATAAGTTTTGTCTTTGTTGAAGTTTGGGTGAAAGTGCTTGGCCAAAAAGGTAACTAGTCCTCCATTCACAATAAAATCGGTGCCTTCTTTACCACAATCGACATTAAGCCATCTTTCAACCAAAAGTCTTAGAGCATTATATGGCTTACTATGCTTCCTTCCTATGTTCAAGGCCGACTCAAGTAGAACAAAATCGAGCTTGGTAAGATGATTAGTGCCATTTCTTGCTATCAAAGTATTTCCAATGACCTTGTGCCACACTCTAATGCCCGGATGGTGGACTAATAGAGCACGACAAGCATGAAAGCTCACAAATTTCTTTCCGGAAATTGCCTCCCAAAGAGGAGCGAGGTCATACTTTTCGGGGATCTTATGATAGTACGGGGCATCACTAAGGCCTAATATCTTACTCAAAACATCAAAGGTGATGCGTCTATTCACATTTGCAAGACGAAACTTATGAATTCCAAGGTGAGGGAGGGGTATGTCAATTCTCTCATGGTAAACAATTTACCCAATCCCATGGCCTCAAAGAAGGCTTTGGTTTGCTCAAGAACACCCAACTTTGTCAAGGCATTTTCACAAATAAATTTTGTAGGCATAATGGTCTTCTTAGCAAAATGGACAAATTTATTCCTATGAGAATCGGAAGTGAAAATTACCTCCGGATAGTCGGATAATTGAGCAATAACCGGAGTTGTTGATGTTGTTGCTTCCATGGGGGATCTTGTTGTTGAATTTCCAAATTTGCATTAGAAAGTACCAAAGCCTTTGAAGCTTTCTTTGCTTGAAGAAGTTGTTGCCTTTTTGAGAGTGTCTTTGCTTTGAGTGCCTTTGTTGCTCCTTTAGTTCTTGCCATTTTTTATTACACTAAAGAAAGATTGAAATCTCCAATTTTTAGCTATGCTCAAATCGATTCAAGATGAAAGGATGTTGCTTTGTATCTCAAAAATCGATTCAAAAGTTGAAGATTTTGATGTTTGAATCAATTGATTTTGTAAAAGGAGTGATTAGTTTTTGTTGTGAGGAAGTTTTGATTTGATTTTGTTGAATTTAGTTGAGGAAATCTTGTTTTTAGTGATGGAGAGGATGAGGGTTTTGGGGTTTATGGGTAGTGTTTGAATGTTGAAATAATGAAATGAATGAGGGAAGGGGGTTTAAAATACCCGAAATTTTCAAAGCAGCAGGGGAAGACGAGCGGCTGGGGGCACGAGACGCGCGAATTCTGCATAAATAAGCTTCAGAAAAACTCGCTACAATACGAGCGTCTTTCTGGGAAGACGAGCGGATTCTCAAATGTGGGACGAGCGTCCAGAATCAGACGAGTGTCTTCTGTTACAGGAACTTTTCTTAAAGTGTTGCAGCAAAAAGACGAGCGGATTCTCCTTAAGACGCTCGGATTCTTGCAAGACGAGCGGATTACCCATTAAGCCGCTCGGATTCTTCTTGGACAACACGAATTCAGGTTCATCCGTGCACTGCATAACCCGTTTTATTTCCATTCTTCAAATCTCGTGTTCTTCATTGTAGGGGCACTACAAAGGCATGAATAGCCTAAGCAATTTCTATCCCCACACTAAGTTAAAACACTACACGTCAATAAAATCATTAGTCCCTCCCTCACTTCTGTCAAAAATGATGAATATCTTGATCAAGGCACAAAAATCCAAGAATGACAAAAATGCAATGTAAAAATCAAAATGCAAGTTAGGGAGTTAGAATATTTACAAATGGTGGTTTGGAGAGGACTCCACCAAACTCTCATCCTTAGTGAGATGTCATGGGGGCATGTTCAAGGCGTTGTTGATATTATTGAACACCTTGAAGAAGTAGTCGAAAGCTTGTTCATTGTCATGATAAAGATCCTCAATAGATCTTTGCACTTGTTGTTCTCCATGATGGTCTTGATCGATAGCGTTGCCAATATAGGGATTGAAAATCCCTTCAAACTCATCATCCCAAAGACAACAAACTTCGTCTACTTGATCATTAAAAAACTCTTGAGTTGATAGAGACAACTCTCCTCCTTTTTTGTTTTGGCCAACGAGGCCATCCTCTTCACTTGTCATGGGTGAGCTTTAATTTTCAAGCTCCCTTTGTTGCTATTCTCTTGCTCTTTTGATGGAGCATCATCGACTTTCTTCTTCCATTGAAATTCCGACTTCTTCCTTTCATCCTTCCGGCTATAGTGATCAACCATAAAGCATGGTTCATGCAAACGGGGAGTTCTCATGGTCTTATCAAGATTGAAAGTTATGCTTTCGTCTCCCACTTCTAGAGTAAGCTCTCCACGCTTCACATCTATCACCGCACCCGCGGTGTGCAAGAAAGGTCTACCCCTAGAATGATCAGAATATTGGAGTCTTCTTCCATGTCAACAATGACAAAGTCCACCGGGATGAAAAACTTCCCAACTCTTACGGGAACATCTTCCCATATCCCTAACGGTGTCTTCGTCGATCTATCGGCCATTTGGAGTGTGATGTTGGTATATTTAAGCTCTCCCATCCCTAACCTTTTACTCACCGAATACGGTATAACACTCACACTAGCCCTTAAATCACATAAGGCCTTGTTAATCGTGGTGTCGCCAATGGTACACGGTATAGAGAAGCTTCCCGGATCTTTAAGTTTCGGAGGTGAAATCCCTTGAAGGATTGCACTACTCACCTTAGTGAAGACGATAATTTCAAGCTTCTGGATTGACTTCTTTTTCGTAAGGATGTCCTTCATGTACTTTGCATAGGCCGGCACGTGATTGATTAGTTCTGTGAAAGGAATCGAGACTTCCAAGTTTTTGACAATTTCCATAAATTTCCCAAGTTGGTCATGAAATTTGGGCTTAGCTTGACGACTTGGAAAAGGAAGTCTAATCACAATGGGTTCCTTCTCCTTGGCCTTGTATTCACTTTTCTTTAAAACTTCTTCTTTTGTTGGTTTTCCTTCCTTGGAGTTTTGCACAACTTCTTCGTTGTCAATAGCTTCCACAACTTCATCCTCAACTTGCTTCTTTGGTCCTTCATATCTCGTACCACTCCTCAAGTTGATGGCACTAACCGTTTCATGTCTTGGGGGATTACTTTGAGGTGGTAATTGCCCCTTTTGCCTTTGTGAGCTTGAAGATGCTAGTTGGGTCAATTGAGTTTCCAACATTTTTGTGTGGGCTAAGATGTTGTTGATGGTGATTTCCTTTGCTTGACTATCCTTTTGCATTTGAGTGAAAAACTCTTGTTGATTCTTTTGCATTTGGAGGACCGCTTTTTGAACATCAAAACCTTGGTCATTTTATTTGTTGATTGTATGGAGTTTGGTGTTGGTAACCTTGGTTTTGGTTGTAAAATGGTCTTTGGTTTTGGTTTCTCATGGGTGGTGGGGTGTATTTTGGTTGAGGGTTTTGAACATTTTGGCTTTTGTATGAGAATTTGGGTTGAATTTGGTGTTTTCATTGTAATAATTGGAATAAGGGGTACCACTCTTGTATGCTTGAAAAGCATTCACTTGTTCATTTGTTCCCCTACACTCACTTTGGTCATGTCCCAAAGTTCCACAATTCTCACATATCTCACTCGAGATTGATGAAGATGCCGTCATGGCATTAACATGATGCTTTGGTGATTTTGAGGCTTCTTCAAGTTTAGCCATAGCCTTTTAGAACTTCAAGTTGATGGTATCAATGTGAGCACTAAGTTGAGCGCCCAATTGAGTAATAGAGTCCACTTCATTCTTTCCTCCTCTAGTAGCCTTGCGAGGTCTACTATATTGTGAATTATGGACCGCCATTTCCTCAATCTTTTTCCAAGTTTGATTATCTTCAACTTCGGTGAACATACCATTCGATCCCATGTTGAGAATGTTTCTTGAGTCTTAATAAAGACCGTTCCAAAATTATTAAACCAAGAACCACTCACTAAGTCCATGATGAGGACATGAGCGACAAATTCCTTTGAACCGCTCCCAAGCTTCATACAAAGATTCTTCATCCCTTTGCTTAAAACCCGTAATTTGAACTCTTAGCATGTTAGTCTTTTCCGGAGAGTAGAACTTTTTGTAGAAAGATAGAGCCAACTTCTTCCAAGAGTCAATTCCAAGAGTAGCCTTATCAAGGCCTTTCAACCATTGTTTTGCGGTGCCGATTTGATAAAAAGGAAATAACACCCATCGAATTTGGTATTGAGTTACACCGGTTTGTCAAATCGCATCACAATAGTCACAAAAAGTCTCCATGTGAGAATGAGGGTCTTCACTAGGCATCCCCCCCAAATTGGCTTCTTTCGACTAATTGGATAAATGCGGATTTGGCAATGAAGTTTCCGGTTAAGTGTTGTGGTGTAGGAGTACCATTGGGTAGGTTCTCCTTGGTTGGTACGGAATGTGATGAAAATTTAGGCATTGTGGGTTGATTTTGTGTTGGATTTTGTGTTGGGTTCTCCTCACCTTCTCTTGCAAAAGGGTTGACGAACTCAATAGTATTTGGTTGAATATCTACAACCTCACCAATACCTCTCAAAGTACCTCTAGCAAGTCTTCTATTGTTTTTCAAAGTCCTTTCAATTTCGTGATTAATGGGTAACAAGTTACCTTGTGATCTTCTAGACATGCAAAATATCAAACAACTCGAAAATAATTAGAACAAACCTTGAGGAGTTTTACTTCCCCAAAGGCAAAGAAAGACACAACTAATAACAATCTAAGAAAATCTAAATCAAGTTAACACCGTCCCCGGCAACGACGCCATTTTTGGTCGGGACTCACTTGGAGCTTAATTTTCGGTTACTTGTCATTAGGAGCACCTAGACCAAAACAATATTTATATCTCCACAAACAACTCTAATATTAGTAAAGCGATAAGTAAAGGTCGGATCCCAAGGGACAGGTATTGAAGTAAGATTTTCGATTGCAAGTAGCGGTGTCTAGGGGTGTCACAATTTGGGGTTTGAAGTAGAAGATCACTTAAACTAAATAGCAATAAAAGTAAACAAGCAAGATGATTAAAAAGGGATGTAAACAATTGATAA
This sequence comes from Silene latifolia, assembly GCF_048544455.1. Taxonomy (NCBI): domain Eukaryota; kingdom Viridiplantae; phylum Streptophyta; class Magnoliopsida; order Caryophyllales; family Caryophyllaceae; genus Silene; species Silene latifolia. Next base: position 141,864,911 of record NC_133538.1, read on the forward strand.
AAGGCACTAGGGTGTCATGGGGTCATAGGGGATTCATGGGAGTTGATCATACAAACATATTCTCAAATTATAAGCAAGCAATTATTGTTGTGATGGATCGAGTTGGTTTATATCTTACAATCCTAGGAAGGTTTGGGTCCCGGAGCCGAATCGATTAGATTTTACAACACCTACAAGTCAACTTAATCCTCCCTACTCAACTATATGCATGGTCTAATGAGACTCGAGTTGGTTTATGTCTTACAAGTATCATTGAAAAGGTAAGTGATGGGTAAAAAAATGCAAGGATTCATAGGCTCGCATTTCATCAAACATAACATGTACATAAGTTGAGATACAACAAGCAAGCAAATAGACTATGAAAACATATTGAATTAAGCATGAATCATTCCCCATGTTGGTTTTCCCTAATTACCCATTAACCCTAGTTAAATAAACTACTCACTCATCATCATGGTAAACATGCTAGCAAGGTTGTCAATCATACCAACAAAGCAAAACATGATGAATAAATAAAGATGATTAACAATAAATAAAAAGAGATTAAGAGAATTATACCTACTAATGATTCCAATAATAAATCAAAGAATAATAGAAGTACTTGATCAATGATTGGGAGGTCGTCAATCTCCCAATAATAACCCAAATAATCTTCAATTACCCAAAATAACAGATGAACAAAAGAGAGATTAAGGAAATGAGATTTGTATTAAGACTTGATTAAAAGTTGATTACAAGATTATGAAGAGATTAGAATGATATAAACTACACTAGAGATTGATAAGAAGAACATGATTATCTAATTAGACTAATGGGGTATTTATAGTGGAGATTAGGTACACAAATTAGAGTTTACTAAGGGCTTAAATGATGATTAAGTCCTTAAGGAATCTCTCCTCTCAAAAGAGATGTCGGTCTCCTTTTTGCCGGTCTTTCCGAAATATGCGCATCCTTCATTGAATAAGAATAAATCGAAAGTTGCTGTAACACAATCCCAGCGTCCAAGGCATCGGGACGATCGGATTGCCTGGCTGCTGGACGAGCGGATTCCTTGGCCGGACGCTCGGATTCTGGCGTCTTGGACGAGCGGATTCCTTGGCCGGACGCTTGGATTCTGGGCCAGTTTTCTTCTTTTCTTCTTTTCTTCCTCCTTCTTCCAACAATCCTTGGGGATCTTGTTGGAGATGCAAGGATCTTTCCTCATCATTGCCCATCTACTATAATATGTACAAAGGCCTTCTATTCTTGTCTTCTCTTTGATGCTTGGTCATTGAATTCAATCAATTTAGCTCTATTTTGCCCTGAAAATCCAATGTTTGCACTCCTTTCCTACCAAGGGAACAAAACCTCAAAGAATATGCAAAACAAAGGACTAAAGATAATAAATGACCTAAATATGCACTAAAAAGCATGGGAACAAAGCTAATTCGGGGACTAAATATGCTCAAATAATGGTCACATAATAGCTTACATAAGGAACACTTTGAAGACATTGGAATCATCTCGTTCCTGCACAAGAAGAAGCATACATTTACATACGTAATACTTAGAGAAATATAAGCATTGTCATTGTCATACAATAATTCTCCCAAATTGCATAGTGAAATCCTCTCTTGGCTTGGTGCCCGTGGTTTTTCCCGTTCAAGGGTTTTCCACATACAAAATTCTTTGTCTCATTATTGTTATTGTGATTATATTTACAGCTTTACGTTTAACCCTGACAACCTGACCAATAGACCATTTAGAGCTAGTTAACCTTACATAACTCTACCCTAACCTGATTTCACCTTGCGCAAAATCCACACAAAACAATTGGCGCCCACCGTGGGGCATCTAGCTCTTTAAATCCTTTTTTCTTATCTTACAAAAATTCAAAAATCCTACAAAATGGCCCAACCTACCGTTTAAGAACAATTGAATGCAGCTCTCCAGCAAATCGCTGAGTTGGAAAGCTTGAAAGAAAAAGTAGCCCAAACTGAGGCAGAAATCCTGCAATTAAGAGAATCCGAGTCAGCCCTAAAATAGAAATTAGAAAAAACTCAAGGAGAAGGCTCTAGATTCCAACCAGGAACCCCATTTGCATCAATCATCAAAAATATCGATTTTTCCAGTTTTGGGAGCCTAAGTGTTTTTAAATCTATTGATGTTGATGGTGATGGTGAACCAAAGAACGACAAGGAAAAACCTGATGAATCTACAGCAGCCATCATGAAGGCAGTAGTTCAGGAGATCAAGAAACTCAATGAAAAATTCGATAAGATACCCGGAGTACCTGCCAGCATGGAAGAAGCTGCCCCTGACAGCTATGCTGATTCGCATTTCTTAGACGAAATAGCTAAAGTAGACCTACCAAAGAAGTTCGTAGTTCCATCCATGAGGGTCAATGATGGAACCACGGATCCACAAAACCACGTGGCTCTTTATAAACAAAAAATGATGGTTGCGTCTATCCCCATCGAATTTAGACAAGTCTGCATGTGTAAGGGATTTGGAACATCCCTGACTGGCCCTGCCCTGAAGTGGTACATCAACCTGCCAACTGGGAGCATCCATTCCTTCGCCAACCTGATCAACAGTTTCAACCAGCAGTTCGCAAGTAGCAGGGAGTTGGAGAAATGATCAAGTGACCTTTACCGAGTTACACAGAAGCCTGAAGAAACTCTCAGGACATTCCTCGTAAGATTCAACAAGGAAAAAGTATCCATACCCAGGTGTGACATTGGAACAGCAGTGGAGGCATTCAGGCAGGGGTTACTACCATATAGTGACCTATACAGCGAGCTCACTAATTATCCCTGCCACACCTTCGAGGACGTTCAGGCCAAGACTCTTGCCTTCATCAGGCTAGAGGAAGATAAAAGCTATAAACTTGGATCACCCAGTAGACCAAAGGATCATGAAATGAGTAATAGGAAGAGCAACAAAGAAAACAACTATTGGCCTACTCCATATTCCAGGCCAGATCAGTCAGAAGTTAACCTGGCTCATGATTATCAAGGTAAGGTTAAAGTTTATCCACCTATTTCCGAACATAACTTCAGTGTTGATATTGCAGGATTAATCCAGAGATTGACAACATGGAATCAGCTGTCAGATGCCCCAAGAAGTCAGAGAATCCAAATTCCAGGAGAGACAATTCTAAATGGTGTGAATTTCAAATGGATATTGGACACACCACGGATGATTGTTTTACCATGAGGAAAGAAGTGGCCTACCTGCTAAAATCTGGATACTTGAAAGACCTGATTAAGAAAAAAGGCAGGAATGCAAACCAGGGTAAAGAGAATCAGGAGGATAAGCAGGATCGTAGTCTCCCTCCACCACCACCAATTTATGAAGTAAAATTCATATCTGGCGGTTCAGAGATTTGCGGCTTGACAAGTTCAGCAACAAAGAAGATAGCCAGGATGTCTAGGACTGTATCACCTTGCAAGCCAGATCATATCCCAACAATCACTTTCAATGATTGTGACCTGGTGGGCATCCCTGATGTTCATCATGATGGCCTGTTAATTTCTATGCAGATTGGAACCGCCACAGTAAATAGGATCCTGGTAGACGGCGGCAGCTCAGTGAACTTGATCATGCTTGACGTACTGAAAGCCATGAAGATCAACGAGGACCAAATCATCAAGAAATCCAGCGTCCTAGTGGGATTCAGTGGTGAAACCAGGAGCACCCTAGGAGAAATCCACCTCCCAACCTACGTGAAATAAGTCCCATCTTATGAGAAATTTGGAGTCCTTGACTGCCTGTCATCCTACAACGCGATCTTGGGTAGACCTTGGATTCATAATGTCAAGGCCGTAACCTCAACCTATCACCAGTGTATCAAGATACCAACAGACTAGGGCATAGCCACAATCAAAGGGGATCACAAGATAGCCCAGGAATGCTACACAGCAGCCTTGAAGCCTTTCAAGGCAGGTAAGTCCCTTGCATAGCAATTACTGTACCCCGCCAGGAGCACTTATGTGGCACCTCCCAGAATGGAAACAGATCAGGTAATCCTAGACCCTGAATACCCTGACATGTATGTTTTAGTAGGATCTGACGCACCAGATAGTGTCAGGCCTGAACCGGTAAAGTTCCTTAAAAATAAATCATCCTGGTTTGCTTGGTCACATTTTGATATGACTGGAATTAGCACTGATATAATTACACATAAACTCAATGTTGACCCACCTTTTAAGCCTGTACAACAGAAAAGACGGAAATTTGCAGCTGAAAGAAATACCATTATTAACGAGGAAGTAGAAAAACTCTTGGATATGGGAATTGTTAGGCCCAGTTTAGCCTGGTCTGACTCCAACCTGGCCTGACTTTATTAGTCTGATTGAAGTAACCTGAGACCGGACAAGTCTAACTACTGTTCAGATATTAAAAGAACATTATAGTAAGAAGGCTACCAAATCCTAGAAGAGAAGCCTGATAGTAAGTACAGAATAACCTGGCAGAGCATTAAAACAGGCTGGATTGAGAAAGATAAACAAGAAATACGGTTGTTGGGAATTAATAGTCGTGTCCTATACCCAAGGAAGACCAAGTCCAACCATAAGACCCTATCATCTATGAATCAAGACGGAAAGGAGAAGAAGAGCTGAGGATTCGTTAAAGGAACATTAAGTCAAGCGGATTAATAGGGAGCATGCCCTATTAATCCGGCAACAACTCCTACATTTGGGGAGGACGTTGATCATTGTAACGTTAATAATAAGAACGTTAATAGAGAAAGAGGGCTATATATAGCATTTGTAAATAGATAATGAAGGATCAATACTTACACTTTAATTATTCTACACTTTTTCTATCTTTCTTTACTCTGAAGATAACCGATCTCATATACAAATTTGTACTCAATTCGTCCATATAATATAAGCAATATTATCTATACTTAAGTCTCTTTCTTATTAATTATTCCTTAATCTCTACCAAATACATAGAACTAGATACCCAAACTACTCTCTCATCCGGCCGGAACCGTTCAGGAAAATCCTGCTAAAATAATTGGCGCCCACCGTGGGGCATCTAGTTCTTTAATAAAAAAAAAAATTTTCCTTTTACCATCTTTTCATTTAATATTCACACACAAAAATGGTGGAACTCACCGCAGAACAACAATTAGCGGTTGCCCTGGTCAAGATCAAAGAATTGGAAACAATCCAAGAGAAGGCAACCCAATGACGTAATCGTAAATCAATAATTTGAAGGAGTCTGAGTCTAGCCTGAGAAAGAAATTGGAAAATCAGGTTCGGGCTCCAAGACCAGATTTGAACCAGGAACCCCATTCTCAACCATTATCAAAAACATTGACTTCTCCAGTTTTGGGACCCCGGAGAAGGATACATCATCTGATACTCCAACCATTCCCAATAACGAAACAAACAAGACTGAAGCAGCAATAATGATGGCCATGCTTCAGGAAATTCAAAAACTCCACCATAAAATAGAAAACATACCCGGAGTGCGGACACGTGGTGAAGTAGAAGTTGATGACTTTGCAGATTCACCTTTTGCAGATGAAATTGCAAAGATTGATCTCCCCAAGAAATTTACTGTTCCATCCATGAGAACTTATGATGGAACCTCTGATTCACAAAATCATGTTGCCATATTAAAACAGAAAATGTTGGCTGCCTCAATACCCAGTGAACTCAGGCAGGTCTGCATGTGTAAGGGCTTTGGTACAACCCTGACCAGAGCAGCATTACAGTGGTTCATTAATCTTCAAAATAGAGGTATCAAGAATTTTGCAGAATTAATCAATGCCTTCAATCAACAATTTGCGAGCAGCAGAGATATGGCTAAGAGACCCAGTAACCTATTCGGGGTAAAGCGACTTCCTGAAGAATCTCTCAAAGAATTCTGGCCGATTTGTCAAAGAAAAAGTGGCCATTCCCAGTGTGATGAAGAAACAAACGAAGTAGAAGCCTTGAGTGCAAGGGGTCCCGCTGACGGTGACATCTATGCAGACGACCAAGAAAGCATGCCCAACCTTTGCTCTTGTTCAATCCATTGCCTTAGAGCATGTCGATTGGAAGAAGACCTCAACTTTGAACGAACTCATCCGGGAAAGCAAGGCTATGGACACACTAACAGGAAAAGCTCCTACCAGAAAGGAGGCAACCCGGATCAAAGCACCCTATTCCGGCCTGAAAGATCTGAAGTCAACATGGCACAAGAACACAGAGGTAACCTTTCTAGCCTACCAACTATTCCTGAATATAACTTCTCTATCAATACTGCAGGATTAATTAAACGCTTGGAAAGCACGGGAGATACGATCGGATGGCCCAAGAAATCGACAACCCCAGGAAAGACCCAACAAGATGGTGTGACTTCCATCGGGATATCGAGCACACCACGAGAAGAATGCATCCATTCGGGAAACAAGTGGCATATCTCTTAAAGAAAGGCTTCTTGAAGGATTTAATCCAGCAGCCAAAGAACAAAGATGAAGGGCAAAACAAGAGGGATTCGGGGAACAAGAGAGATCCTCCTCCTCCTCCCCCATCTATGAAGTCAAGTTCATAAATGGAGGATCGAAATCGTGGTCCGACCAGCTCAGCTGCCAAAAGAATATCCAGGGAATCCAGACTTCAACCTCCTTCCAGGCCCAAGTCATTGCCCGCTATTACCTTTGATGACTCGGACCTGCAGGGAATATCAGATCTACACCACGGCAGCTTGGTAATCACCATGCAAATTGGCACAAAGAAAGGTATCAAGAATCACGATAGACGGAGGCGTTCAATCAACCTGGTGATGCTTGACGTCCTCAAAGCTATGAAGATAGATGAAGGAAAGATCATCAAGAAATCTAGCATCCTGGTTGGATTCAGCGGAGAAACAAAGAACACCTTGGGAGAAATCAGCCTGCCAACCTATGTGGAAGGCGTGGCTTCATATGAAAGATTTGGAGTAATGGATTGCCTATCCTCATATAATGTAATCCTGGACAGACCATGGATCCACAATGTCAAAACAATCCCATCAATATACCACCAATGTGTGAAAATCCCAACAGAATGGGGGATAAACACCATCAGGGAAGAACAGAGGACAGCTCAGGAATGTTACACTCAGGCTTTGAAACCCTCAAAGTCAGGTAAGTCCCTTGCATAGCAATTAAAGTCACCTGTCAGGGAAGAATATGTAGCACAATCACGGATGGAAACAGGAGAGGTCATATTAGACCCATAATTCCGGACGAGGGAAAGTACTCGTAGGGTCGATGCACTGACTCAATCGGACCAAATCGGTCAGCTCTCTCAAAACTAAAATGTCTTGTTTTGCTTGGTCACATTTTGATATGACTGGTATAGATGCTTATGTTATTACTCATAAGTTGAACATTGACAAATCCTTTAAGCCTGTACAAAGAAAAGAGAAGAAAATTCGGCTGAGAGAGGCATGAAATCATCAACCAAGAAGTTGACAAGCTACTAGACATGGGAATGATCAGGGAAGTAATGTACCTGACGGCTTGCAAACGTAGTAGTAGTTCAAAAGAAAAATGGCAAATGGAGAGTCTGTGTAGATTACACCGACTTAAACAAAGCCTGCCCAAAAGATCCATTTCCCCTGCCACACATCGATGCAATGGTAGATGCCACCGCAGGCCACGAAATGCTGACATTCATGGATGCCTCAGCCGGATTCCATCGAGATAAAAATGCACCCTGCGGACCAGGAAAGCACGGCTTTCATCACTTTGAAAAGAGGTATATATTGCTATCTTTGCTATGCCCTTTGGATTAAAAATGCGGTGCAACCTACCAAAGGCTAGTCAACATGATGTTCAAAGACCAGATAGGAGACACCATGGAAGTCTATATAGATGACATGGTAGTCAAGTCAAAAAAGGCAGAAGACCACGTCAAAGACCGGAGTAGCGTTCCAAATACTTTGGAGAAATTCAATATGAAGCTCAACCCACAAAAATGCCACTTCGGAGTCTCAGCAGGCAAGTTCCTGGGCTATATGGTGACAAAAAGAGGAATAGAAGCCAGCCCTGAACAGATCAAAGCTATTCTAGAGCTAGAACCACCAAAGACGGTCAAGGACATACAAAAGCTGACTGGAAGAATAGCGGCCCTGAACAGATTCATTTCAAGATCATCAGAGAGGTGCAAATCATTCTACAACCTGCTAAGAAAGAACAAGGACTTTTCATGGACCCCGATCATCGGCCGCCTTTGAAGACCTAAAGATATATCTATCCTCTCCTCCCTTCTTTGGCAAAACTAGTCAAAGATGAACCCCGACAGTATACCTGTCGATCCACAAAACTGTTGTCGTGCAGTCTTGGTCAAAGAAGCGGACGGACAACAACACCCGATCTATTATGTAAGTAAGAGCCTACTAGACGCGAGAGATCAGGTATGGCCTGCTTGAAAAATATGTTTTAGCTTTAATTATGAGTTGCACAAAATTAAGACCATACTTTGAAAGCCACCCTATAATAGTCATAACCAATCTTCCTATCAAATCTGTACTTATAAAGCCAGAATTATCCGGACGAATGTGCAAATGGTCAGTCCAGCTGAGCACATACAATATAACATTTGAAACAAGGACAACAATTAAGTCACAAGCATTAGCAGACTTTGTGGCTGATTTTAGTCCGACCCTAGAACCCGACCTTATAAAAGAAGTGAATAAACTGACCGGCGACCAAACGGACCTAGAATGGACCCTATTCGTCGACGGTGCGGACCAACATGAGGGGCACAAGCCTGGGGGTAGTACTAAAATCGCCACAGGGGGATAAGATAGTACGAGGCTATAAGTGTGCATTTGAGGCTACCAACAATGAGGCGAGTATGAAACCCTAATATGCATTTGGATTAAAGGTATGTATTGACCTTGGTGTACTGAGAACCTAAAGGTACGATCGATTCCCTTCTCATCTCCAACCAAGTAAATGGGATATATACTGCAAAAGACCCCAAAATGATGCTTTATCTAGATGTTCAAATTTTAAAAGGAAAATTTCGAAGTTTCAATATTGACCAAATTCCCAGGGACTTGAATACCCAGGCCGATGCTCTAGCCGGCCTAGGATCTAACTTCAGTCCCCTAGACTTCGACAAAATACCCATCGTACATTTACTAGAACCTGCAATAAATAAACAAGATGAAAGTTTCCCAATTTATATTGCCAATTCTTGGACAAAACCCTACTATGACTGGCTACAACAAGGAATCCTTCCCCTAAATAAGCAAGATTCCAGAGCACTAAAAATAAAAGCGCCGTACACTATTATTGACAACGTGCTTTTTAAGAAATCGCAGGCTGGGCCGTACCTCAGATGCCTGGAACCACAAGAAGCTGAACAGATATTATCAGAAATCCATGAAGGACACTGTGGAAATCAAAAAGGTGGAAGAAGCCTGGCAAGCAAAGTACTCGAAACAGTTATTATTGGCCCATCCCGAGAGCCGATTGCACGGAATTCACTCTAAATGTAAAGCTTGTCGATTCATGGACCATATATCCATCACCATCTCGAAGAACTACATTCTATATCCGCGCCCGGCCATTTATGAAATGGGGCATGGACATAGTAGGAAAACTACCTCAAGCACCCGGACAGAAAGTTTTCATGCTAGCAATGACTGATTACTTCTCCAAATGGATAGAAGTTTGAATCATACAGGCAAGTCAAGGAGAAGGATGTCATAGCATTCATCAAACACAACATCATATGTAGATATGGCATCCCCTCTGAAATAGTATGCGACAATGGCACGCAATTTGTGGGAAAAAGAACAGCAGCCTTCTGTGCTCAATGGAACATCAACCTGGTAACATCCACACTAGGATATCCAAAAGCCAACGGTCAGGCATAATCCAGTAATAAGGTGGTAATCAGCTGTATAAAGAAGAAGCTGGAAAGAAGAAAAGGCAGATAGGCTGAAGAGCTTCCCCTGGTCCTCTGGGCTGACAGAACCACACCTAAAAATTCCACAGGCCAAACCCCTTACTCCTTGGTCTATGGATGTGAAGCAGTAATCCCGGCTGAGGTAAAAATTCCATCAGCCAGATACAGCATGAACACAATAACCAGCAATATACCTCTAATGGAGGACAGCCTGGACCTAACAGAAGAACTAAGAGATGCAGCCAGCATCAGACTAGCAGCATATCAGCAAAGGGTTGCGAAAAGCTACAACAAGACTGTCAAAGCCAGGGTATTCAGGGTAGGAGACCTTGTCCTCAGGAAAGTCTTCCAAAACACAAAAGAAAAGAATGCTGGCAAATTGGCCCCAACCTGGGAAGGTCCCTACCTGATTGACTCAGTAGTCGGCCAAGGAGCTTATAGATTACAAACCCTGGACGGCGAAATGATCCCAAGAGCTTGGAATATTACACATTTAAAACTATTTCACATATAAAATATATCTCTCAATCCAGGTATAATTTTTTCCTTAACATTTCTTGCCTGGCTTGATATGAAACTACATGTATGATACTTGCCATTATATGAATAAATGTCGTATATGATTTCTTCAAATTATATGCCCAAAAACTTATCTATGTTCTCATATGCACTTTTACTAAGTAGAATCTTCAATACTTGTTTTACATACTGCATTTTATCTAAAACAAATCCTGAAGATTGGGGGCCACCCCCACCAAATATCCAACTGATATCCAAATTTCAGTTGCGAAACAGGCCTTTAAATACTGAGCTCCACTTAACATACAAAACTGGAAAACTCCTTCCTGATTTGTATAACATAAATGGGTCATAAGCCCTCCAGACAGGCAGGGGACATAAGCCCTCCAGACAGGCAACAACCCCACCCATAACAAAAAAAAAAAATATATATATTAAACTGGCCAGATCCAGCACAAAAACTGGCCCGATCCAGTCAGATAACTGGTCAGATCCAGCGCACATCCGACATTACAAAAGTACCTTGTCAAAACACAAAAAGAAACAAACAAAGACCAAATATTTATTCATTCAAAATAGTCGGCCCTACCACACACCTAATAATCATCCATTCCTGGATCATCCCCCCTGGATGGGCCAAAAAAATTTTTAAATATTCATTCTAGGGACATTCCTCCTGGATAGACCAAAACCTAAACGAAAAATCTAAGTTTTTTTTGAGCCAGTAACCGACTCACAACCATCCACCATTTCCTGGTCGTCAGATTTTGCCTTGGAAGGAGGAGAATCCACTTCTTCTTCTTGACCCATATTGGCCAAATCGGGATCGAGCGTCCAATCTTTGTCTCATCCCGGTCCGGATCCCAATTAGCCCGGTCGGATTCCGGATCCCTCATAGCATCAACCCGACCTTTCCCGAAGAAGTGCGAGCAAAGCATCCACCAATTCCTTTTCAGACAAGCTCCTCATTTTTCTCAAGCGATCTTGCATTGCTCGCTTCTCGGCCTCCAACTCTTCCGACAACCTTCTCAAAGATATTTTGCGGCCACCTCACAAACTATAGCAGCCCTAGTTGCCTCTCTAGCTGCCCCACTGGGATTGAAGTACTACCTCATTACTCCTGGATGTATGCGAGTCACGGTTAAGGTTATCCGATTTTTCCTCCAAACTAGCAACCCTGGCCTGGGCATCCCCGAGCCGACAAGCGAGCCAACCCGGCATCCAATCCCTATATATATATAAAATCAATCAGCCAAGTACAAGGCAAAACAAAAAGCACATGAACAATTAAAAATATCCCTTTTCAACTAACCTCCTTAGCTTGGGAAGCAAGTTCGGCAGACCTTTGTTACAAGAGAAGTCGAATAGAAACCACTCGGTAGACGACTCAAGGGTACTAGCAGGACAAGAGATGGCCGCTCATTTTTGCAGAAAACTCATTTATCTGTGCCCGGGCATCATACATGTCATCAATCCTAGCAGGCACTTGCCTTATACTCTGATTGGTGAGCCTGGATAGGCTCTTTCTCTCCCTCCTCCTCTTCGAGGATAACATCTTCCCTCTTCCTTTTTGGAGCACGGACGACCTCGGTGACACTACCCTGGGTGGATCTTGAGAAGGCTGGACATCGAGAAACAGAATATCAAGCGTTTTGTCACTCCCACTAGCCTCCTGGCTCTTGGGACTGTTCAGCAATCCTAGCCACCCTTTGCCTTCAAATCCTTTGCGAGAAAAGCTGGCCAACCTAGCGAGAAGACCTAAATCGAATACATAAAGAATATACGTAAGTATCGGATGAGAAATGACAAGAAGATAACAGTTAACATAAAGACATACGAAGACGTACAGAAAGAGCAAAGTAGAGCTAGGCTTGCCTTTGGGTACTTTGACCAGTCGATCGCTTGGTCTTCATATACCGGGGCAACAATTCCCTGCCCAAACTAGCTGGCCAGGTCCTCTCTTCCTCAGGAATAGCAAGGAAAGCCTCTATCCTGGAAACAGCTTCCTCATCAAGAGGATCAAAACTCCAATCAGGAGCTGCAAAAACCGTCAAAATTACACAGGTGAAAATCAAAATCTATTAATTTCATGTAATATATATTACAAAATAAGAGTACAAGGAACCTACCACTCTCCATGGGAGGATATCTCAGATAATCAAAGCCTGATCCCAAAGTCTCAGTCCGGACAAACAGGAAAGTCTTTCCCCAACTTTTATCATCTCCAGAGTCCAGGTTAGTAATTAATGGAGACATTTTCGATTTAATTCTCAAATTAAAACGACCATTAACTGGATTTTTCATATGATAAATTGCCTTGATATCATTAAAGGTAATTGTGAGATTGTGCTTAGCACACAAATTTTCAACAGAATGGATAAGTTTCCAAACCATTGGCATAATCTGAAAAGGTGATACTTCCATTGCACGAATGGTATCAATCATTAAAGGGGTAAAAGGTAACTTACAGCCTGCTTTGAACGCCCATTCAAAAATACAAAACCAACCAGGTGACACCCAGTTAGCTCTGACTGGACAAGATTCAGGGATCCATACGTCAGTAGACTCAGGAATTATTTTCTTCTCCCTTAATATCTTGTCATAATTTGTTTTCAACAAGTTCTCTTCAGGAAAGTAAGGATCCAAAGATTGAAGGGCAGTGAACACAGAGTCCTGGTACTTAAAAGCCACAGCACGAGCAGGAGGATCAACTTCCATCACCTCTTCCTCCGAACATCGTGGGTTCGGGCTCAGCCAGCAGCAGTTTTTGGGATGAAGGACGTTTTTGGCTCCCATATCTTTTATTGTTTGATTTATTGTGATGAAGTTAAATTATCGAAAAAGTATAAATTAGCGAGAACAAGATTCTTTGAGAAATAGGGGAGAATTTCAGAAGAAAATTTAGCAAAGAAAGTGGAGGAAATTTGGTGAAGAATAATCTCGCCCCAAATACCGTATTTATAGAAGATGTATAACGGCATGGAAACCCTAGAAATTGCAAAGCGTCAAGCATGACATCACTTAGCCGTTGCGGTGTTCAACGGTAACTAGGAGTCTAAGAGTCACTGAATAAATATGACTCTTCTTATTGTTTAACCCGGTAAAGATGACATCTCACCTGGCGGATCCAAAGCATGGGTAAAATGTCAAGGGCAATTGTTAGGCCGGTTTGCTGGTCGACTCCAACCTGCCCGACTTTATTAGTCCGATTGAAGTAACTTGAGACCGGACAAGTCTAACTACTGTTCAGATATTAAAAGAATATTATAGTAAGAAGGCTACCAAATCCTAGAAGAGAAGCCACGATAGTAAGTACGAGAATAACTTTGTGCAGAGCATTTAAACAGTGGATTGAGAAAGATAAACAAGAAATGCGGTTGTTGGGAATTAATAGTCGTGTCCTATACTCAAGGAAGACCAAGTCCAACCATAAGACCCTATCATCTATGAATCAAGACAGAAAGGAGAAGAAGAGCTGAGGATTCGTTAAAGGAAGATTAAGTCAAGCGGATTAATAGGGAGCATGCCCTATTAATCCGGCAACAACTCCTACATTTGGGGAGGACGTTGATCATTGTAACGTTAATAATAAGAAAGTTAATAGAGAAAGAGGGCTATATATAGCATTTGTAAATAGATAATGAAGGATCAATACTTACACTTTAATTATTCTACACTTTTTCTATCTTTCTTTACTCTGAAGATAACCGATCTCATATACAAATTTGTACTCAATTCGTCCATATAATATAAGCAATATTATCTATACTTAAGTCTTTTTCTTATTAATTATTCCTTAATCTCTACCAAATACATAGAACTAGATACCCAAACTACTCTCTCATCAGGCCGGATCCGTTCAGGAAAATCCTGCCAAAACAGGAATGATCAGGGAAGTAATGTTTCCTGAGTGGCTGGCTAACGTAGTTGTTGTACAGAAAAAGAATGGAAAGTGGAGAGTCTGTGTAGACTACACTGACCTGAACAAAGCCTGTCCTAAAGATCCATTTCCCTTGCCACATATTGATGCCATGGTAGACGCCATAGCAGGCCATGTGATGCTGACATTCATGGATGCTTCCAGCGAATTCAATCAAATAAACATGCACCCTGCTGACCAGGAGAGTACTGCATTCATTACAGACCGAGGCATATACTGTTACAATGCCATGCCTTTCGGCCTGAAGAATGTAGGGGCAACGTACCAGCGCCTGGTCAATATGATGTTTAAAGACCAAATAGGTGACATCATGGAAGTATACATAGACGACATGGTGGTGAAATCCAAAAATGCAGAAGATCATGTGAAACATCTAGAAATAGCATTCGGGATATTGGAAAAATACTACATAAAGCTAAACCCTGCAAAATGCCACTTTGGAGTCTCTGCAGGCGAATTCCTTGGATACATGGTCACAAAAAGGGGCATAGAAGCCAGCCCTGAACAGAGAAAAGGCTATCCCGGAGCTACAATCACCCAAGTCTGTCAAGGATATCCAGAAATTGACAGGCCGGGTGGCTGCCCTAAATCATTTCATATCAAGATCCTCTAAGAGGTGCAAAACATTCTATAACCTCCTCAGGAAGAATAAACAGTTCCAATGGACGGATGAACACGAGACAGCTTTTCAGGATCTAAAATCCTACCTATCATCTCCACCCTTACTGGCTAAGCTGGAGAAGGGAGAGCCTTTGTCAGTATACCTATCTGTCGCTGACACAGCAGTCAGCGCAGTCCTAGTGAAAGAAAAGGATGGTCAGCAACATCCAGTCTACTATGTAAGTAAAAGCCTGCTAGATGCTGAGTTGAGGTATGGACTGCTTGAAAAATATGTCTTAGCTTTAATTATGTCATGTACTAAATTGCAACCTTATTTTGAAAGTCACCCCATTATAGTCAGGACCAATTTACCCATAAAATCTGTCCTACGTAAGCCTGAAATTTCAGGGAGGATGGCGAAATGGTCAGTACATATTAGCACATACGACACCTCCTTTGAACCCTGGGCAGCGATTGAATCGCAGGCCCTAGCAGACGCTGTGGCTGACTTTAGCCCTAACCTGGAACCAGACCTGATAAAAGAGGTCAAAAAACTAGAAAATAAAACCCCAGACCAAGAATGGACCCTATTCATAGATGAAGCATCCAACGCCAGGGGGACAGGGTTAGGATTAGTACTTAAATTACCACAGGGAGACGAGATAACTCAGGCTATAAGCTGTGAGTTCAAAGCTACCAACAATGAAGTAGAATATGAAGCCCTGATAGCAGGCTTAAAGGTATGTTTAGACCTCGGTGTTCAAAACCTAAAGGTAAAAACTGATTCTCTCCTAATTGCTAATCAAATAAAGCGAATTTATACGGCCAAGGATGCAAAAATGATTTCGTATTTGGAATATGTAAAAAACCTTACCGCTAAATTTCCTTTATTTGACATAGATCAAATATCAAGAGACCTGAACACCCAGGCTGATGCTATGGCCAGCCTAGGTTCAAACTTTACCCCCACTATCTTCGACAAAATACCAATTGTGCATTTACTAGAGCCAGCCATCAGCAAACCTGAACAAGTCAATCCTGTCAATCAGGACAATAACTCTTGGACTAAACCCTATTATGATTGGTTTCTCCGAGGAATATTGCCTTAGGGCAGACATGAGGCAAGGGCTTTTAAAATTAGAGCTTCAACTTATGCTATCATCAATAACACTCTGTTCAAGAGATCGCAGGCTGGACCCTACCTGAGATGCTTGGAGCCTGACGTAGCCAAACTAGTACTTCAAGAAATACACGATGGACACTGTGGCAACCACAAAGAAGGAAAGAGCCTGGCAAGCAAAGTTCTCAAGACATGCTACTACTGGCCTACACTGAGGGCTGACTGCCTGGAATACTCGTCAAAATGCGAAGCCTGTCAAATTCATGCACTAATCATACATCAGCCATCTGAACTCCTCCATTCAATTTCTGCACCCTGGCCGTTAATAAAATGGGGCGTGGATATTGTGGGAAAACTGCCCGTAGCTCCAGGACAAAAAGTATTCATGTTGGCTATGACTGATTACTTCTCCAAATGGATTGAGGCTGACTCTTTCAGGAAAGTAACTGAAAAAGAAGTAATATCCTTCATTAGGACGAACATCATTTGCAGGTATGGAGTCCCATTAGAAATAGTATGTGATAATGGAACTCAATTTGTGGGAAAAAGGACCCAAGCATTTTGCCAAGAATGGAATATCAACCTGGTAACATCAACCCCTGGATATCCAAAAGCCAATGGCCAGGCCGAGTCAAGCAATAAGGTAGTCATAAGCTGCCTAAAAAAGAAGCTAAAAAGAAGACGAGGCAGATGGGCTGCAGAACTTCCATTAGTACTATGGGCAGACAGGGACAACTCCAAAAACTGCAACAGGTCAAACACCTTACTCTCTGGTGTACGGCTGTGAAGCTGTCATTCCTGCGAAAGTACGAGTACCAACATCCAGATAACAGCCTGAACAATGTTGAGGCGAATAGAGACCTAATGCAAGATAACTTAGTTCTAACTGAAGAGCTAAGAGACGCTGCCAAAATCAGGATGGCATCATATCAACAAGCAGTCGCCATGACTTACAACAAAAACGTCAGGATCAGAGTCTTTAAAAAATGAGACCTTGTCCTACGCAAGGTATTTCCAAATAAGAAAGAAAAATCAGCAGGCAAACTGGCTCCCACATGGGAAGGCCCTTACTTAATTGATTCAATTGTTGGACAAGGAGCATACAGGCTCCAGACGCTAGAAGGGGAAATGATCCCAAGATCCTGGAATGTAACTCATTTAAAATTATTCCATATGTAAAGCTCAGATCAGGCTACAATCAGGTATAAATTCAATCACTACTCAACCTGACGTGCTACCTAATGAACTACAAGTTTTACATGCCTTGTCTGCAATTTATATCTATTCAACTAACCTACTTATTTACTTCTTGAATCCTGAACAATTATACATGATAAATAGTTATATGCATAAATATTCAGGATTGAGGGCTACTCTACCATATATTTATGAAACAAAATTTTGCACTTAATTGTGCCTGACGAGTTGGTAACCCCCACCAGATACAGTAGATGTCAGGACCAATCAGGCATGAAATAATTGCCTGACCTGACTAGGTTTACTGCCACGGATTACAACCGTCTGGACGCAGCAAGACAGGTGCAAGGGTGTTCTCTCCCAAACACTTAGTCTAAAATTCCCTCCTGACAGGCCGAATACCAAGCCCTCCAGCTAGGCAGGGGACATAAGCCCTCCTGACAGGCCGGTTTTCCCACCCCTTCAACCATTATAGCAAAAACCTATACTTGGTTGAATTACTCACGAATAACAAGATAGAACAAAAATGATGTGCAGGTTATTCAAACAAAATGTTTGACATGCCCAACAGGATGAAACTCACAAATCCAAGTAAAGTTAAAAGCAAAATCAGCCAAAAAAGGCCAGGGATAATCTCCCTGACCCAAGACAGAAAAAGAAAATAAATAGTGTTTGTCCAGGGTTGGGCCAAATACCAACTGAAAAAAAAATTACTGCTTGTCTTCATAAACAGTGCCACTACTTCCACCCTTGGCTGGACCAGCATTAACATCCTACTCACCTGGAGAATCCACCTCTTGTTCATTTCCCATATTGTGCAGGTCAGGATACTTTGAAGCAGCAAAAGCCATCTCAGCTTCAGGGTTCCATTTTACCCTGGCCTCGACAGGCTCCGACATAGCAGCAACCCTTCCCTTAATATAGAAATAGAGGGAAGCATCATCTAACTAGAACTCTAGGTCATCCCTTTCCTAGGTGAGCTCCTCATTTCTCTCCAAAGCCTCCTGCAATAGCCGCTTGCTTGAATCTGCCTCAGCCTTAGCAGCATCTCTCTCAGCCTGCACCCTCACCAAGTCAGAAGCTTTAGCAGCCAGGTCAGCTCGTGCAAAATCCAGCTCAGACCTTAGCCTGTCATAATCTGACCTCATCAGATCAATCCTGGCCACCAAAGAAGTTGCCTGATAGGCGTTATGGAGATAGGTCGCAGCACCCTGACCAAAAACAGGAAGAAAAGTATGAGTAATATACCCCAATAATGAAAACTACTCAAACAAAACACACATAAAAATTGTTCTAGCCTACCTCCCTTACAGCAGCCAAGACACCTGCCAAGAGGCTGACTGAATGATCCACCGAGGCAACAACCTGGGTAGCAGTCTCACCAGGGTCAAGCGTGAGCATGAAATCCGATCTAGAAGCACCGTAGTCCTTGATCTTCACCCTAGCAACCTCTATATTGTCCACCATGGCTTTCACTTCCCTGGCCGGGGTAGAAATTTCAACATCTTCAATTTTTCTTTTTTAGGCTACTGAACTTGTTTCAGCGGCGGCAGCAGGTACAATAGTGACCTTGGCAACATCGGACTGTTCAGTCAAATTAATAACAAGTTCACCATCCCCGCTTCCCTGGGAACCTTCCTCCTTGATCTTAGCCAGCGTGGCTGAAAGGTCAGCCATACCAAACCCGGCAAGGCGAGTAGATGACCTGGTGACTACAACACGAAACACTATATTAGCAATATAAACCAAACATTATCAGGAAGCCAAAAATAAAAATAAAAGATAGAGTAAGACAGACTTACTGCCTGAGGTAGTGGCACTAATAGCCCCAGAAGGTTTGGCCGCCCTGGCAGCACCGTCGGCCTTCAAACAGCGAGGAAGGTGACCAACCCCACAACAGAGAGGCCAAGACCTCTCCAAAGGAGGAATAACAAGGAAAGCAGAAATATTGGCAGTGGGATACTCAGTTTCAGTAACCCAATCATCAACTACAAACATGAGAGGTATGAATAATTATAAACTTCATTTTATTTTTCACTAACAAGTAAAACATGAAGGGCAAAGAGAAAAATTAAAAGACTCACCAGCAACACAAGCCTCATGATTTAAATACGCCAGGTCAGGACCCACAAAATTGGTCCTGACAAACATGTACCCAGCAGCCCAGTATTTGTCATGGCTGCTGTCCAGGTTGCTCAAAAGAGAAGTAGTAGAAGCCCTGACCTTAAAACTTATACGGCCAGGACTATTGGTTTTAACGGCATAACAAGCCTTCAAATCGTCAAGAGAAAAAGAAATATTGTGCTTGTTACAGAGATTCTCAATGGAACACACAACCTTCCACACCATAGGCATCAAATAATAAGATGGAACACCAATATCCTTAATAACCTCAACCATAAGAGGAGAAAAGGGAAGCTTACAACCTATCCTAAAAGCCTAGTCATGGATACAAAACCAACCAGGACAAGCCCAGTCGGCCCTGATAGGAGAGTTCTCAGGGATCCAAACTTCAGTTTCAGCATGGATGATTCCCTTATCCTTCAGCACCTTCTCAAACTCAGGCTTCAAGCGGTTTGCAAGAGACTGATCCTTATTTAAAGCCTTCATTGGCTTGAATTGAAAGTCACCATTGAATATTGAGATCATCTCCAATGGAGAATCACTTGGATTATTGATAGTAGAAAGTTGTACAGTAGAAGAAGTAGGTAATTCTAAAAAGAAGTCCCTTCAGGATTCTGGGAAGGAGTGGTTGCAGGAGTCGCTGCCCTGGTGGACTTCCTTTTTTGCGGCCATTGTTAAAAAATTATGAAGAATTGATCGAAGATTGAAGAAACTGGTAATTAAGGGAACTAGAGAGAAGGATTAATAAGAGAGAAATAAGAAGAATTGCTTTGGTGAGTGCAACTTAATGAAGCACACAGGTATTTATAGTGGAGAAGATTAGGGTTTCAACCGCAAAGGAAGTGGCTAATCATTAAGGAGGTTGCAGTAAATCTTACACGCGTCATAAACTGCAGTAAAATAACCGTTACAGGGAACTGACTAGGTATAACTTAACCGTTGGGTAATCTTCCTAAAAATAAAATTATCTCCTCATTTTTTTCGTCCTGGCACACTGAAAATAAGGAGATAAGGGTCAATTGTTAGGCCTGGAAATCCGCAGAAGCCCCTGATCAATATCTCATATCAATCTGACCATCAAGCTGTCAGGATGACAGGCTATCAGGACACACGAAGATAGGCGCCAAGCCATGGAGAGGACAACGGTCAAAATATCAGGACGATATTAGACCATAAACGCGTATTATAAAAGGATTATATACACAGCATTGAATGAGAAGATCTCGCAGTAAATGCAGTAATTAAGGGAGGAATATTTAGCAATTATTACAGGCAATAATGAAGAATAATCCGCATTCAATACAGTATCAGGCAGCCGTTCAAGATTGGAGCTTATATAAGGAACACTTTGAAGACAATGGAATCATCTTATTCCTGCACAAGAAGAAGCATACATTTACATACGCAATACTTAGAGAAATATAAGCATTGTCATTTTCATACAATAATTCTCCCAAATTACATAGTGAAATCCTCTCCTGGCTTGGTGCCCGTGGTTTTTTCCCATTCAAGGGTTTTCTACGTACAAAATTCTTTGTCTCATTATTGTTATTGTGATTATATTTACAGCTTTACGTTTGACCCTGACGACCTGACCAATAGACCATTTAGAGCTAGTTAACCATACATAACTCTACCCTGACCTGATTTCGCCTTGCGCAAAATCCACACAAAACAACTACAAAAATTCAAAATGAAGTAAACGAAAGGTTCATACTTGTCGTCCTCGACCACCAACAAGTGCCTCAATGGCAGTAGCCCGTAGCCGGTTGGCCACCGTCCACAATGCCACATGCCGAGACGGCGCCACCCGCATTTCGATAAACAAAGGTTTTCAATAAAATGGACAAATGTATTCTTATACAACAGCAAGAGCTAACTGACTCGGTAACTTACCCTCCTAACCAAGTTCTGCCACTCCTCTAGGCCAGCATCTGTCACCGCCTCGCCAAAATCGCGGAGCTCTGCGATCGTCGTCATCCCCGCTGCGTCAGTGTACTCGAGGGTCTCGGGGTACGCTGGGGGCTCGATGCCCGCCTCCTCAACCTCCTGAAAATTCAAATGAAGTATTATTTGATGATAATTCATCATTTTATCAAGTCAACTCAAATAAGGAAAATGAAGCACTTACCACGACCGGCCAGTACGCTAGCCTCTGGCGAATGAACACAGAGTACACCTCACCAGGAAGAAGAAGAGCGTCGCCACCAACGTCCGCTAGGTCAGCTGATGTGACCATTATTTGAGCATATTTAGTCCCCGAATTAGCCTTGTTCCCATGCTTTTTAGTGCATATTTGGGTCATTTATTTTCTTTAGTCCTTTGTTTTGCATATTCTTTGAGGTTTTGATCCCTTGGTAGGAAAGGAGTGCAAACCTTGCATTTTCATGGCAAAATGAAGCTAAATTGATTGAATTCAATGACCAAGCATCAAAGAGAAGACAAGAATAGAAGGCCTTTGTACATATTGTAGTAGATGGGCAATGATGAGAAAAGATCCTTCCATCCCCGAGGAAATCCTCAAGGATTGTATGAAGAGAAAGGAAGAAGCTGATCTACAATCCGAGCGGATTGCCCACAATCCGCCCGTCCAAGAGAAGGATTCCGAGCGTCTTCCTCAGAAGGACGCTCGTCCAAAACCACCACAATCCGCCCGTCCACCCCACAAATCCTCTCATCCAAGAGACCCACAATCCGCTTGTCCCGTGCTCTGGACGCTCGGATTGTGTGACAGCTATTTTGTTTTCTACTTGTTCTATGAAGGATGCGCATACCTCGGAAAAGTCTAGCAAAATGGAGACTCGCATATTATTCTGAGAAGAGCGACTCCTCAAGGACTTAATCGTCATTTAAGCCTTTAGTAAACCCTAATTTGTGTACCTAATCCCCACTATAAATACCCAATTAGTCTAATTAGATAATCATGTTCTTCTTAGCAATCTCTAGTGTAGTTTATATCAATCTAATCTCTCTTTAAACTTGTAATAAACTTTTAATCAAGTCTTAATACAAATCTCATTTCCTTAATCTCTCTTTTGTTCATCTTTCATTTTGGGTAATTGAAGAGTATTTGGGTTATTATTGGGAGATTGAAAACCTTCCAATCAATCATCAAGTACTTCTATTAATCTTTGCTTTATGATTGGAATCATTAGTAGGTATAATTCTCTTAATCTCTTTTTAATTATTGTTAATTATCTTCATTTATTCATCATGTTTTACTTTGTTGGTATGATTGACAACCTTGCTAGCATGTTCAACATGATAATGAGTGAGTAGTTTCCTTAGCTAGGGTTAATGGGTAATTAGGGGAAACCAACATGGGGGATGATTCATGCTTAAATTAATATTTATTCATAGTTTATTTGCTTGCTTGTTGTGATCTCAAATTATGCACATGCTATGTTTGATGAAATGCGAGCCTATGAATCCTTGCATTTTTTACCCATCACCTATCTTTTCAATGAGACTTGTAAGACATAAACCAACTCGAGTCTTATTAGACCATGCATATAGTTGAGTAGGGAAGATTAAGTCGACTTGTAGGTGTTGTACAATCTAATCGATTCGGCTCTGGGACCTAAACTTTCCTAGGATTGTAAGATATAAACCAACTCGATCCATCACAACAATAATTGCTTGCTTATAATTTGAGAATATGTTTGTATGATCAATTCCCATGAATCCCCTATGACCCCATGATACCCTAGCGCCTTTTATCAATTGTTTACACCCCTTTTTAATCATCTTGCTTGTTTACTTTCATTGTTATTTAGTTTAGTGATTTTCTATTCAAACCTCAAATTGTGACACCCCTAGACACCGCTAGTTGCAATTGAAAATCTCATCTCAATTCCCGTCCCTTGGGATCCGACCTTTACTTGCCTCTTTACTAATTGTAGAGTTGTTTGTAAAGTTATAAATATTGTTTTGGTCTAGGTGCTCCTAACGACAAGTACCGAAAACTAAACCTCAAAGAGGAATACCGACCAAAAAATGGCGCCGTTGCCGGGGACGTTGTTAACTTGATTTAGATTTTCTTAGATTTTTATTAGTTGTGTCTTTATTTGCCTTGGGGAAGTAAAACTCCTCAAGGTTTGTTCTAATTATTTTCAAGTTGTTTGATATTTTGCATGTCTAGAAGATCACAATGTAACTTGTTACCCTTTGATCACGAAATTGAAAGGACTTTGACAAACAATAGAAGACTTGCTAGAATAACTTTGAGAGGTATTGGTGAGGTTGTAGATATTCAACCAAACGCTATTGAGTTCGTCAACCCTTTTGCAAGAGAAGGTGAGGAGAACCGAACACAAAATCCAACACAAAATCAACCCACAATGCCTAAATTTTCATCACATTCCATACCAACCGAGGAGAACCTACCCAATGGTACTCCCACACCACAACACTTAACCGGAAATTTCATTGCCAAATCCCCATCTATCTAATTAGTCGAAAGAAGCCAATTCGGGGGGATGCCTAGTGAAGACCCTCACTCTCACATGGAGACTTTTTGTGACTATTGTGATGCGATTTCTCAAACCGGTGTAACTCAAGACCAAATTCGATGGGTCTTATTTCCTTTTTCTCTAATTGGCACCGCAAAACAATGGTTGAAAGGCCTTGATAAGGCTACTCTCGGAATTGACTCTTGGAAGAAATTGGCTATACCTTTCTACAAAAAGTTCTACCCACCGGAAAAGACTAACATGCTAAGAGCTCAAATTATGGGCTTTAAGCAAAGGGATGAAGAATCCTTGTATGAAGCTTGGGAACGATTCAAAGGAATTTGTCGCTCATGTCCTCATCATGGAGTTAGCGAGTGGTTCTTGGTACAACAATTTTGGAATGGTCTTTATGAAGACTCAAGAAACATTCTCAACATGGGATCAAATGGTATGTTCATCGAAGTTGACGATAATCAAACTTGGAACAAGATTGAGGAAATGGCGGTCCATAATTCACAATATAGTAGACCTCGCAAGGCTACCAGAGGAGGAAAGCATGAAGTGGACTCTATTACTCAATTGGGTGCTCAACTTAGTGCTCACATTGATACCATGAATTTGAAGTTCGAAAAAGCTATGGCTAGACTTGAAGAAGCATCAAAATCACCAAAGCATCATGTTAATGCCATGACGGCATCTTCATCAATCCCAAGTGGGATATGTGAGAATTGTGGAACTTTGGGACATGACCAAAGTGAATGTAGGGGAACAGATGAACAAGTGAATGCTTTTCAAGCATACAAGAGTGGTACCCCTTATACAAATTATTACAATGAAAACACCAAATTCCAACCAAATATCTCATACAAAAGCCAAAATGTTCAAAACCCTCAACCAAGATACACCCCACCTCCCATGAGAAACCAAAATGAAAGACCCTTTTACAACCAAAACCAAGGTTACCAATACCAAACTCCACACAATCAACAAAATAACCAAGGTTTTGATGTTCAAAAAGCGGTCCTCCAAATGGAAAAGAATCAGCAAGTGTTTTTCACTCAAATGCAAAAGGATATTCAAGCAACGGAAATCACCATCAACAACATCATAGCCCACACCAAAATGTTGGAAACCCAATTGACTCAACTAGCATCTTCAAGCTCACAAAGACAAAAGGGGCAATTACCACCTCAAAGTAATCCCCTAAGACATGAAACGGTTAGTGCCATCCATTTGAGGAGTGGTACAAGGTATGAAGCACCAAAGAAGCAAGTTGAGGATAAAGTTGTGGAAGCTAGTGACAAAGAAGAAGTTGTGCAAAACTCCAAGGATGGAGAACCATCAAAAGAAGAAGTTTCAAAGAAAAGTGACGACAAGGTCAAGGAGAAGGAACCCATTGTGATTAGACTTCCTTTTCCAAGTCGTCAAGCCAAGCCTAAATTTGATGACCAACTTGGAAAATTTATGGAAATTGTGAAGAATTTGGAAGTCTCGATTCCTTTCACGGAATTAATCAATCACGTGTCGGCCTCTGCAAAGTACATGAAAGATATCCTTACAAAAAAGAAGTCGATCCGGAAGCTTGAAACTATCGCCTTCACTAAGGTGAGTAGTGCAATCCCTCAAGGGAGTTCACCTCCGAAACTTAAAGATCCGGGAAGCTTCTCAATACCGTGTACTATTGGCGACACAACGATCAACAAAGCCCTATGTGATCTAGGGGCTCGTGTGAGTGTTATGCCGTATTCGGTAAGTAAAAGGTTAGGGATGGGAGAGCTTAAATGTACCAATATCACACTCCAATGGCCGATAGATCGACGAAGACACCATTAGGAATATGGGAAGATGTTCCCGTAAGAGTTGGGAAATTTTTCATCCCGATGGACATTGTCATTGTTGACATGGAAGAAGACTCCAATATTCCAATCATTCTAGGTAGACCTTTCTTGCACACCGCGGGTGCGGTGATAGATGTGAAGCATGGAGCACTTATGTGGCACCTCACAAAATGGAAACAGATCAGGTAATCCTAGACCCTGAGTACCCTGACAGGTATGTTTTAGTAGGATCTGACGCACCAGATAGTGTCAGGCCTGAATTGGTAAAGTTCCTTAAAAATAAATCATCCTGGTTTGCTTGGTCACATTTTGATATGACTGGAATTACCGCTGATATAATTACACATAAACTTAATGTTGACCCATCTTTTAAGCCTGTACAACAGAAAAGACGGAAATTTGCAGCTCAAAGAAATACCATTATTAACGAGGAAGTAGAAAAACTCTTGGATATGGGAATGATCAGGGAAGTAATATATCCTGAGTGGCTGAGTAACGTAGTTGTTGTGCAGAAAAAGAATGGAAAGTTGAGAGTCTGTGTAAACTACACTGACCTTAACAAAGTCTGTCCTAAAGATCCATTTCCCTTGCCACATATTGATGCCATGGTAGACGCCACATCAGGCCATGAGATGCTGACATTCATGGATGCTTCCAGCGAATTCAATCAAATAAAGATGCACCCAGCTGACCAGGAGAGTACTGCATTCATTACAAACTGAGGCATATACTGTTACACTGTCATGCCTTTCGGCCTGAAGAATGCAGGGGCAACGTACCAGCGCCTGGTCAATATGATGTTTAAAGACCAAATAGGTGACATCATGGAAGTATACATAGATGACATGGTGGTGAAATCCAAAAATACAGAAGATCAAGTGAAACATCTAGAAAGAGCATTCGGGATATTGGAAAAATATAACATAAAGCTAAACCCTGCAAAATGCCACTTTGGAGTCTCTACAGGCAAATTCCTTAGATACATGGTCACAAAAAGGGGCATAGAAGCCAGCCCTGAACAGATAAAGGCTATCCCGGAGCTACAATCACCCAAGTCTGTCAAGGATATCCAGAAATTGACAGGCCGGGTGGCTGCTGCCCTGAATCATTTCATATCAAGATCCTCTGAGAGATGCAAAACATTCTATAACCTCCTCAGAAAGAACAAACAGTTCCAATGGACGGATGAACACGAGACAACTTTTCAGGATCTAAAGTCCTACCTATCATCTCCACCCTTACTGGCTAAGCTAGAGAAGGGAGAGCCTTTGTCAGTATACCTATCTGTCACTGACACAGCAGTCAGCGCAGTCCTAGTGAAAGAAAAGGATG
This sequence comes from Silene latifolia, assembly GCF_048544455.1. Taxonomy (NCBI): domain Eukaryota; kingdom Viridiplantae; phylum Streptophyta; class Magnoliopsida; order Caryophyllales; family Caryophyllaceae; genus Silene; species Silene latifolia. The sequence goes on from NC_133538.1 coordinate 141,891,919, forward strand.
GTCAGCAACATCCAGTCTACTATGTAAGTAAAAGCCTGCTAGATGCTGAGTTGAGGTATGGACTGCTTGAAAAATATGTCTTAGCTTTAATTATGTCATGTACTAAATTGCGACCTTATTTTGAAAGTCACCCCATTATAGTCAGGACCAATTTACCCATAAAATATGTCCTACGTAAGCCTGAACTTTCAGGCAGGATGGCGAAATGGTCAGTACAGATTAGCACATACGACATCTCCTTTGAACCCAGGGCAGCGATTGAATCGCAGGCCCTAGTAGACTTTGTGGCCGACTTTAGCCCTAACCTGGAACCAGACCTGATAAAAGAGGTCAACCAACTAGAAAATAAAACTCCAGACCAAGAATGGACCCTATTCATAGATGAAGCATCCAACGCCAGGGGGACAGGGTTAGGATTAGTACTTAAATCACCACAGGGAGACGTGATAGCTCAGGCTATAAGCTGTGAGTTCAAAGCTACCGACAATGAAGTAGAATATGAAGCCCTGATAGAAGGCTTAAAGGTATGTTTAGACCTCGGTGTACAAGACCTAAAGGTAAAAACTGATTCACTCCTAATTGCTAATCAAATAAAGGGAATTTATACGGCCAAGGATGCAAAAATGATTTCCTATTTGGAATATGTAAAAAACCTTACCGCTAAATTTCCTTTATTTGACATAGATCAAATATCAAGAGACCTGAACACCCAGGCTGATGCTCTGGCCAGCCTAGGTTCAAACTTTACCCCCACTATCTTTGACAAAATACCAATTGTGCATTTACTAGAGCCAGCCATCAGCAAACCTGAACAAGTCAATCCTGTCAATCAAGACAATAACTCTTGGACTAAACCCTATTAAGATTGGTTTCTCCGAGGAATACTACCTTAGGGCAGACATGAGGCAAGGGCTTTTAAAATTAGAGCTTCAACTTATGCTCTCATCAATAACACTCTGTTCAAGAGATCGCAGGCTGGACCCTACCTGAGATGCTTGGAGCCTGACGAAGCCAAACTAGTACTTCAAGAAATACACGATGGACACTGTGGCAACCACAAAGAAGGAAAGAGCCTGGCAAGCAAAGTTCTCAAGACATGCTACTACTGGCCTACACTGAGGGCTGACTGCCTGGAATACTCGTCAAAATGCGAAGCCTGTCAAATTCATGCACTAATCATACATCATCCATCTGAACTCCTCCATTCAATTTCTGCACCCTGGCCGTTAATAAAATGGGGCGTGGATATTGTGGGAAAACTGCCCGTAGCTCCAGGACAAAAAGTATTCATGTTGGCTATGACTGATTACTTCTCCAAATGGATTGAGGCTGACTCTTTCAGGAAAGTAACTGAAAAAGAAGTAATATCCTTCATTAGAACGAACATCATTTGCAGGTATGGAGTCCCATTAGAAATAGTATGTGATATTGGAACTCAATTTGTGGGGAAAAGGACCCAAGCATTTTGCCAAGAATGGAATATCAACCTGGTAACATCAACCCCTGGATATCCAAAAGCCAATGGCGAGTCAAGCAATAAGGTAGTCATAAGCTGCCTAAAAAAGAAGCTAAAAAGAAGACGAGGCAGATGGGCTGAAGAACTTCCATTAGTACTATGGGCAGACAGGACAACTCCAAAAACTGCAACAGGTCAAACACCTTACTCTCTGGTGTATGGTTGTGAAGCTGTCATTCCTGCGAAAGTACGAGTAGCAACATCCAGATACAGCCTGAACAATGTTGAGGCGAATAGAGACCTAATGCAAGATAACTTAGTTCTAACTGAAGAGCTAAGAGACGCTGCCAAAATCAGGACGGCATCATATTAACAAGCAGTCGCCAGGACTTACAACAAAAACGTCAGGATCAGAGTCTTTAAAGAAGGAGACCTTATCCTACGCAAGGTATTTCCAAATAAGAAAGAAAAATCAGCAGGCAAACTGGCTCCCCCATGAGAAGGCCCTTACTTAATTGATTCAATTGTTGGATAAGGAGCATACAGGTTCCAAACGCTAGAAGGGGAAATGATCCCAAGATCCTGGAATGTAATTCATTTAAAATTATTCCATATGTAAAGATCAGATCAGGCTACAACAACAACAACAACAACAACAACATCAGAGCCTTAATCCCAAAATGATTTGGGGTCGGCTGACATGAATCATCCTTTCGAACCGTCCATGGGTGAACGCACGCCTCAAAATGCGAATAAAAAGGGAAGATGAAAAACAAAAAGGGAGAACGAAAATGTAATGGAAAGTCAAGGTGAACTTAGGGGTTTTAAAATCGAATTCCGTCTTTCTTTTATAAAAACTTAAAATTTAAATCGAGAGAAAAGATTAAAACGATTTTTAAAAACCGAAATAGAGTTAAGGATCCGGAATGAACCAGGTAAAATCTATAAGAAAGTGGTTGTTGAAAAAGTGTGAAGTAAAGGAGAGAAAAATAAATAAATTAATTTCTTTAAATTAAATAAATAAAAAAACACTAAATCTGTCAAAAAACATCAAATACTAAAAATCCACATGTATCCTTTCCCTCCATTGTGCCCTCTCCGTCACCATACTCTCCTCAAGCCCCAGAACTCTCATATCGTGCTGTATCACTCTCAACCATGTCTGTCTCGGTCTTCCTCTGCCTCTAGGGACCTTTTCTTTTCTCATCACTCATGCATTTCCCCAGATCAGGCTACAATCAGGTATAAATTCAATCACTACTCAACCTGACGTGCTACCTAATGAACTACATGTTTTACATGCCTTGTCTGTAATTTATATCTGTTCAACTAACCTACTTATTTACTTCTTGAATCCTGAACAATTATACATGAGAAATAGTTATATTCATAAATATTAAGGATTGAGGGCTACTCCACCATATATTTATGAAACAAAATTTTGCGCTTAATTATGCCTGACGAGTTGGTAACCCCCACCAGATACAGTAAATGTCAGGACCAATCAGGAATGAAATAATTGCCTGACCTGACTAGGTTTACTGCCACGGATTACAACCGGCTGGACGCAGCAAGACAGGTGCAAGGGTGTTCTCTCCCAAACACTTAGTCTAAAATTCCCTCCTGACAGGCCGAATACCAAGCCCTCCAGCTAGGCAGGGGACATAAGCCCTCCTGACAGGCCGGTTTTCCCACCCCTTCAACCATTATAGCAAAAAACTATACTTGGTTGAATTACTCACGAATAACAAGATAGAACAAAAATGATGTGCAGGTTATTCAAACAAAATGTTTGACAGGACCAACAGGATGAAACTCACAAATCCAAGTAAAGTTGAAAGCAAAATCAGCCAAAAAATGATAGGGATAGTCTCCCTGACCCAAGACAGAAAAAGAAAATAAATATTGTTTGTCCAGGGACTTCCCCCTGGATGGGCCAAATACCAACTGAAAAAACAAATTCCTGCTTCTCCTCAGAAACAGTACCACTACTTCCACCCTTGGCTGGACCAACATTAACATCCTGCTCACCTGGAGAGTCCACCTCTTGTTCATTTCCCATATTGTGCAGGTCAGGATACTTTGCAGCAGCAAAAGCCATCTCAGCTTCAGGGTTCCATTTTACCCTGGCCTCGACAGGCTCCGATATAGCAGCAACCCTTCCCTTAATATAGAAATAGAGGGAAGCATCATCTAAATTGAACTCCAGGTCATCCCTTTCCTGGGTGAGCTCCTAATTTCTGTCCAAAGCCTCCTGCAATAGCCGCTTGCTTGAATCTGCCTTAGCCTTAGCAGCATCCCTCTCAGCCTGCACCCTCACCAAGTTAGCAGCTTTAGCAGCCAGGTCAGCTCGTGCAAAATCCAGCTCAGACCTCAGCTTGTCATAATCTGACCTCATTAGATCAATCCTCGCCACCAAAGAAGTTGGTTGATAGGCGTTATGGAAATAGGTGGCAGCACCCTGACCAAAAACAGCAAGAAAAGTATGAGTTATATACCCCAATAATAAAAACTACTCAAACAAAACACACATAAAAATTGTTCTAGCCTACCTCCCTTACAGCAGCCAAGGCACCTGCCAAGAGGCTGACTAAATGATCCACCGAGGCAACAACCTGAGTAGCAGTCTCAACAGGGTCAAGCGTGAGCATGACATCCGATCTAGAAGCACCGTATTCCTTGATCTTCACCCTAGCAGCCTCCATATTGTCCACCCTGGCTTTCACTTCCCTGACCGGGGCAGAAATTTCAACATCTTCAATTTTCCTTTTTTGGGCTGCTGAACTTGTTTCAGCAGCGACAACAGGTACAACAGTGACCTTGGCAGCATCGGACTGTTCAGTCAAATCAATAACAAGTTCACCATCCCCGCTTCCCTGGGAACCTTCCTCCTTGATCTTAGCCAGCCTGGCTGAAAGGTCAGCCATACCAAACCCGGCAAGGCGAGTAGATGACCTGGTGGCTACAACACGAAACACTATATTAGCAATATAAACCAAACATTATCAGGAAGCCAAAAATAAAAATAAAAGATAGAGTAAGACAGACTTACTGCCTGAGGTAGTGGCACTAACACCCTCAGAAGGTTTGGCCGCCTTGGCAGCACCGTCGACCTTCAAACAGCGAGGAAGGTGACCAACCCCACAACAGAGAGGCCAAGACCTTTCCAAAGGAGGAATAGCAAGGAAAGCAGAAATATTGGCAGTGGGATACTCAGTTTCAGTAACCCAATCATCAACTCACACATGAGAGGTATGAATAATTATAAACTTCATTTTATTTTTCACTAACAAGTATAACATGCAGGGCAAAGAGAAAAATTAAAAGACTCACCAGCAACGCAAGCCTCATGATTTAAATACGCCAGGTCAGGACCCACAAAATTGGTCCTGACAAACATGTACCCAGCAGCCCAGCCTTTGTCATGGTTGCTGTCCAGGTTGTTCAAAAGAGGAGTAGTAGAAGCCCTGACCTTAAAACTTATACGGCCAGGACTATTGGTTTTAACGGCATAACAGGCATTCAAATCGTCAAGAGAAAGAGAAATATTGTGCTTTTTACAGAGATTCTCAATGGAACACACAACCTTCCACACCATAGGTGTTAGGCCCAAATTAGCCTGGTCTGACTGTAATTTAGCCTGATCCTGTTAGGCTGAATGAAGCAACCAAGGACCGGACAAATCCAACTACTATTTGGCAGACGAAGGGAACCACAAGCTACTAAACCCTAGAAGAAAAGCCTGATGGTAAGTGCAGAATAGCCTGGCAGAATACTTAAGCAGGCTGGATCAAGTTGAAGAGCAACAAGACGGTTATATAAAGATAAATGCTCACATCCTATTCTCAAGGAAGACCAAGTCTATCTATAAGACTACATCATTCCCATGAATCAAGACGAGCAAAAGGAGAAAAGCTAAAGATTAGTTAGAGAAGAACGAGTCAACCAGATTAATAGGGAATGTGCCCTATTAATCAGGTAACAGCTCCGACAATTGAGAAGAACGTTGAGATTGAATACAACGTTAATATTTGTAGAACTATAAATAGCATGATCTAGCATTTGTAAAGGGATTGATTATTCATTATTTATTTTATAATTTATCTCTCACTATTTCCTGAATATTCAATTGTATACACGAGTTTGTACTCAGCTTATCAAAATAATACAAGTGATATTCTTTATACTTAGTCCTTCCTTGTTATTTACTCATAATATTATTCCAAACTTATAGAACTAGATACCCTGATTACTCTATAATCAAGCCGGATCCTTTCAGGGAAAATCCTGCTAAAACAATTGGCGCCCACCGTGGGGCATCTAGTTCATTAATAAAAAAATTCCTTTTTCCATTCTTCATTTAATATTCACATACAAAAATAGTAGAACTCACCTCAGAACAACAATTGGCGGCTGCCTTGGCTAAGATTAAAGAGTTGGAGACAATTCAAGAAAAGGCAGCCTAAGCAGAAGCTGAAATCAGTAGACTGAAGGAATCTGAGTCTAACCTGAAAAAGAAATTGGAAAATCAGGCTTCTCTAAGACCAGATTCGAACCAAGAACCCCATTCTCATCCATTATCAAAAATATTGACTTATCCAATTTTGGAACTCCGGAGAAGGATACCTCATCCGGCACCCAAATCATCCCCAATGATGAAACAAACAAAACTGAAGCAGCAATAATGATGGCTATGCTTCAGGAAATTCAAAAACTCCACAACAAAATAGAAAATATACCTGGAGTACGGACCACTGTGGCTGAAGTAGAAGTTGATGACTTCTTATTTCGATTCACCCTTTGCAGATGAAATTGCAAAACTTGATCTCCCCAAGAAATTTACCGTCCCATCCATGAGAACTTATGATAGGACCTCTGATTTACAAAATCACGTTGCCATATTCAAACAGAAGATGTTATCAGGCTCAATACCCTTTGAACTCAGGCAGGTCTGCACGTGTAAAGGCTTTGGTACAACCCTGGCTGGAGCAGCATTACAATGGTTCATCAATCTCCCAAATGGAAGTATCAAGAATTTTGCAGAATTGGTCAATACCTTCAATCAACAATTCACAAGCAGCAGAGACATGGCCAAAAGACCCAGTAACCTGTTCAGGGTAAAGCAACTTCCTGAAGAATCTCTCAAAGAATTCCTGGCAAGATTTGTCAAAGAGAAGGTAGCCATTCCCAGGTGTGACGAAGAGATAGCGGTAGAAGCCTTCAGGCAAGGAGTCCTACTTGACAGTGACATCTATGCAGACTTAACCAAAAACGCCTGCCCAACCTTTGCCACTGTTCAGTCCATCGCCTTAGAACATGTCAGATTGGAGGAAGATCTCAACTTCAGAACAAACTCGTCCGGAGGAAAGCAAGGCTATGGACACACTAACAGGAAAAGCTCCTACCAGAAAGGAGGCAACCCCAGATCAGCACCCTATTCCAGGCCCGAACGATCTGAAGTCAACATGGCACAAGAACACAATGGTAACCTTTCTAGCCTACCAACTATTCCTGAATATAACTTCTCTATAAATACTGCAGGATTAATCAAACGCCTGGAAAGCTTGGGGGACATGGTCAGATGGTCCAAAAAATCCGACAACCCCAGGAAAGACCCAACGAGATGGTGTGACTTCCACAAGGACATCAGGCACACCACAGAAGAATGCATCCAACTCAGGAAACAAGTGGCATACCTCCTAAAGAAAGGTTATCTGAAAGACTTAATCCAGCAGCCAAAGAACAAAGATGAAGGACAAAACAAGAGAGATTCAGGGAACGACAGAGATCCTCCTCCTCCTCCCCCCATCTATGAAGTCAAGTTCATAAATGGAGGATCAGAAATCTGTGGTCTAACCAAAATTTTTGCCAAAAAGAATATCCAGGGAGTGTAGACTTCAATCCCCTCTTAGATCTAAGTCATTACCTGCTATTACTTTTGATGACTCAGACTTGCAGGGAATATCAGATCTACACCATGACAGCTTGGTAATTACCATGCAAATTGGCATAGCTAAGGTATCAAGAATCCTGAAAGACGAGGGCAGTTCAATCAATTTGGTGATGCTTGACGTCCTCAAAGCTATGAAGATAGATGAAGAGAAAATCATCAAAAAATCCAGCGTCCTGGTTGGGTTCAGCGGAGAAACAAAGAACACCCTGGGAGAAATTAGCCTGCCAACCTATGTGGAAGGCGTGGCTTTCTATGAAAGATTCGGGGTAATGGATTGCCTATCCTCATATAACGTAATCCTGGGCAGACCATGGATCCACAACGTCAAAGCAATCCCATCAACATACCATCAATGTGTGAAAATACCAACCAAATGGGGGATAATCACCATCAGGGGAGAACAAAGGATGGCTCAGGAATGCTACACCTAGTCTTTGAAACCCTCAAAGTCAGGTAAGTCCCTTGCATAGAAATTAAAGTCATCTGTCAGGAAAGAATATATTGCACAATCACAGATGGAAACAGGAGAGGTCATTCTGGACCCAGAATTCCCTGACATGAAGGTACTTGTAGGGTCAGATGCACCAGACTCGGTCAGACCCAATCTCGCCAGCTTTCTCAAAACTAAAATGTCTTGTTTTGCTTGGTCACATTTTGATATGACTGGTATAGATGCTGATATTATAACCCATAAGTTAAATATTGACAAATCCTTTAAGCCTGTACAGCAAAAAAGAAGAAAATTTGCTCCAGAGAGGTATGAAATCATCAACCAAGAAGTTGACAAGCTATTGGACATGGGAATGATCAGGGAAGTAATGTACCTCGACTGGCTTGCAAATGTAGTAGTCGTCCAAAAGAAAAACGGGAAATGGAGAGTCTGTGTAGACTACACCGACCTAAACAAGGCCTGCCCCAAAGATCCATTTTCCTTGCCACATATTGATGCAATGGTAGATGCCACTGCGGGCAACGAGATGCTAACATTCATGGATGCCTCCAGTGGATTCAACGAAATAAAGATGCACTCCGTGGATCAGGAAAGTACAGCTTTCATCACTGAAAGAGGAATATACTGTTATACTGCTATGCCCTTTGGATTAAAAAATGCAGGTGCAACCTATCAAAGATTAGTCAACATGATGTTCAAAGATCAAATAGGAGATACCATGAAAGTCTACATAGACGATATGGTAGTCAAGTCAAAAAAGGCAGAAGACCACGTCAAAGACCTGGAAGTAGCCTTCCAAATACCGGAGAAATTCAATATGAAGCTCAATCCACGAAGTGCCATTTTGGAGTCTCGCGAGGCAAATTCTTGGGCTATATGGTGACAAAAAGAGGGATAGAAGCCAGCCCGAACGGATCAAAGCCATCCCGGAGCTAGAACCACCAAAGACAGTCAAAGACATATAAAAGCGACGGGGAAGGATAGCGCCACAATGCAGATTCATTTCAAGATCATCAAAAAGGTGCAAATCATTCTATAATCTGTTAAGGAAAAACAAGGACTTTCAATGGACCCCTGATCATCAGGCTTCCATTAAAGATCTGAAAACATATCTATCCTCTCCTCCCTTGTTGGCAAAACCAGTTAAAGACGAACCCCTGAAAGTATACCTGTCAGTCACGGAAACTGCAGTCAGTGCAGTCCTGGTCAAAGAAGAGGACGGACAACAACACCCTGTCTACTACGTAAGTAAAAGTCTACTAGATGCAGAGATCAGGTATGGCCTACTTGAAAAATACGTTTTAGCTTTAATTATGAGTTGCACAAAATTAAGACCATACTTTGAAAGCCACCCTATAATAGTCAGAACCAATCTTCCTATCAAGTCTGTACTTAGGAAACCAGAATTTTCCGGACGAATGTGCAAATAGTCAGTCCAGCTAAGCACATACAACATAACATTTGAACCAAGGACAGCAATTAAGTCACAAGCATTGGCAGACTTTGTGGCTGATTTTAGTCCAGCCCTAGAACCCGACCTAATAAAAGAAGTAAATAGATTGACCAATGACCAAACAGACCTAGAATGAACCCTATTTGTCGATGGTGCATCCAACATGAGGGGCACAGGCCTAGGGGTAGTACTAAAATCGCCACAGGGGGATAAGATAGTACAAGCTATAAGTTGTGCATTTGAAGCTACCAACAATGAGGCAGAATATGAAGCCCTAATAGCCGGACTAAAGGTATGTATTGACCTTGGTGTACAAAACCTAAAGGTACGTACTGATTCCCTCCTCATCTCAAACCAAGTAAATGGAATATATACTGCAAAAGACTCAAAAATGATGCTTTACTTAGAAGTTGTCCAGAATTTGAAAGCAAAATTCCGCAATTTTAATATTGATCAAATTCCTAGGGACTTGAATACCCAGGCCGATGCCCTAGCCGGCCTAGGATCCAACTTCAGTCCCCCTGACTTTGACATAATACCCATCGTACATTTATTAGAACCTGCAATAAACAAACAAGATGAAAGTTTCCCAATATATGTCACCAATTCTTGGACAAAACCTTACTACGATTGGCTACAGCAGGGAATCCTTCCCCTGAAAAAGCAAGATGCCAGGGCACTCAAAATAAAAGCTGCTTCATACACTATTATCAACAACTTGCTTTTTAAGAAATCGCAGGCAGGACCGTACCTCAGATGCCTGGAACCACAAGAAGCTGAACATATACTATCAGAAATCCATGGAGGACACTGTGGAAATCATAAGGGCGGAAGGAGCCTGGCAAGCAAGGTACTCAGAACAGGATATTATTGGCCCACTTTGAGGGTCGATTGCCTGGAATTCAGCTTTAAATGCAAAGCTTGCCAGATTCATGGACCATATATCCACCAGCCATCTAAGGAACTACATTCCATATCCGCACCCTGGCCATTTATAAAGTGGGGCATGGATATAGTAGGGAAACTACCTCAAGCACCCGGACAAAAAGTTTTTATGCTAGCAATGACTGACTACTTCTCTAAGTGGATAGAAGCTGATTCATACAGGCAAGTCAAAGAAAAGGATGTCATAGCATTCATCAAACACAACATCATATGTAGATATGGCATCCCCTCTGAAATAGTATGCGACAATGGCACGCAATTCGTGGGAAAAACAACAGCAGGCTTCTGTGCTCAATGGAACATCAACCTGGTAACCTCCACACCAGGATATCCTAAAGCTAAAGGCCAGGCAGAATCTAGCAACAAAGTAATAATCAGTTGCATAAAGAAGAAGCTAGAAAAAAGGAAAGGTAGATGGGCTGAAGAGCTCCCCTTGGTCCTCTGGGCTGACAGAACCACGCCTAAAACATCCACAGGCCAAACCCCCTACTCCTTGGTCTATGGATGTGAAGCAGTAATCCCAGCTAAGGTCGACATTCCATCAGCCAGATGCAGCCTGAATACAATAACAAGCAATATACCTCTAATGGAGGACAACCTGGACTTGACGGAAGAACTAAGAGATGTAGCCAGCATTAGAATGGCAGCATACCAGCAAAGAGTCGCAAAAAGCTACAACAAGACCGTTAAAGCTAGAGTATTCAGGGTAGGAGACCTTGTTCTCAGAAACGTTTTTCAAAACACAAAAGAGAAGAATGCTGGCAAATTGGCCCCAACCTGGGAAGGTCCCTACCTGATTGACTCAATAGTCGGCCAGAGAGCTTATAGACTACAAACCCTGGACGGCGAAATGATCCCAAGAGCTTGGACTATTGCACACTTAAAACTATTTCACATATAAAATATATCTCCCAGTCCAGATATAATCTTCATGTTAAACATTTCTTGCCTGACCTGATATGAAACTAAATGTATGATATTTGCCATTATATGAATAAATGCCTTATATAATTTATTCCATTATGTGCCCAAGTACTTGTCAATATTCTCATATTTCCTTTTACCGAGTAGAATCTTCAATATTTGTTTTACATACTACACTTTACTTAAAACAAATTTTAAAGATTGGGGGCCACCCCACTGATATCCAACTGATACCCAACTTTCAGTTGCAAAAACAGGCCTTAAAATATTGAGCTCAATTTAATATACAAATATGGAAAACCTTTTCCTGGCTTGTATAACATAGATGGGTCATAAGCCCTCCAGACAGGCAGGGGACATAAGCACTCCAGACGGGCAATAACCCCACCCATAATACAATGAACTGGCCAGATCCAGCGCAAAAAACTGGCCCGATCCAGTCGGATAACTGGCCAGATCCAGTACACATCAAACACCACCAATGTACCTTATCAAAAAAAAAAAAAAACCAACAAAGACCAAATATTTATTCATCCAAAAAAGCTGGCCTTACCACATACCTAATAATTATCCATTCCAGGAACATCCCCCCTGGATGGTCCAAAACATACCTAATAATTATCCATTCCAGGAACATCCCCCCTGGATGGGCCAAAACATACCTAATAAATATTTATTCCAGGAACACCCCTGGACGGGCAAAAGGGAAAAGGAAAAACACGAATCTAAACAGGCTTCAAACCTGTAACCGACTCACAACCATCCATCATTTCCTGATCACCAGATTTCTCCTTAGAAGGAGGAGAATCCACTTCTTCTTCTTGACCAATATTGGCCAAGTTAGGATACTGGGTGTCCAGAGCTGTCTCATCCCGATCCTGATCCCAATTAGCTCGGTCAGATTACGGATCCCTCATAGCATCAACCCGGCCTTTCCCAAAGAAGTACTGGGCAGCATCAGCAAGCCGCGCCTCTACTAGCTCCTTTTCAGCACCAAGCTCTTCATTTTTCCTCGGTGATCCGCATTGCACGCTTCTCAGTTGACTCTTCCTTGGCAGTTTTCAGCTCTTCCCTTGCAGCCTCCAACTCTTGCCTGACAACTTTCTCAGCGTTTTTCGCAGCCACCTCGCAAACCAAAGCAGCCCTGAATGCCTCTCTAGCTGACCCCAGCTGATATTGAAGTACTACCTCATTACCCCTGGATGTGTGCAGCTCACGGTTAAGTTTATCTAATTTCTCTTCCAAGCCAGAAATCCTAGCCTAGGCATCCCTGAGCTGACAAGCAGTGACCAACCCGGCGTCCAATCCCTACAGAAAAACAAAAGAAAGTCAATCAGCTAAACACAAAGCAACACAAAGCGACGCAAAGAACACATAAATATTGGAAAGTCCCTTTGCAACTAACCTCCTTAGCTTGGGAAACAAAGGCAGAAGCCTTTGTCACAAGGGAAGACAAGATAGAAACCACTTTACTAGAATATTCATTATCAGATAAAAGCTTGCCGCTCATACCAGCAGAAAAATCATTTATCTGCGCCCGGGCAGCATCCATATCGTCAATCCGAGCAGACACACTTCTGATTGGCTGAGCCTGAATAGGCTCTTTCTCTCTCCCTTCTTCTTCAGGAATAACAGCTTCCCTCCTCCTTTTGGAAGCCTGAACGACCTCTGGTGATACTAGCCTGGGCGGTTCCTGGGGAGGCTGAACATCAGAAACCAAAACATCAAGAACCTTGTCACTCCCACTAGCCTCCTGGCTCTTGGACTGTTCAGCAATCCTAGCAACCCCAGCTTTCAAGTCTTTGGCAGTAAAGCTGACCAACCTAGCAGAAGACCTGAATACTGAATATATAAAGAATATACATAAATATCTAAGAGAAGCGATAAGAAGACAACAATCGGCATAGAGACATATAGAAGACATACAGGAAAGAGCAGTGGAGCTAGGCTTGCCTTTGGGTAATTTAACCACACTCAACTTAGTCTTCATATACCGGGGCAATAAATCCCTGCCCAGACTAGCAGGCCAAGCCCTCTCTTCCTCAGGAATAGAAAGAAAAGCCTCTATCCTTGAAACAGCCTCCTCGTCAAGAGGGTCGAAGTTCCAATCAGGAGCTACAAATATTACCAAAAATGCACAGGTAAAACTTAAATATCCTAAGTTTATGCTTGGCACATAAATTTTCAATAGAGTGGATAAGTTTCCAAACCATTGGTATGATTTGGAAAGGTGATACTTACATAGCACGAATAGTATCAATCATTAAAGGAGTAAAAGGTAACTTACAACCTGCCTTGAACGCCCATTCATAAATACAGAACCAACCAGGTGACACCCAATTAGCTCTGACTGGACAAGACTCAGAAATCCAAACCTCAGTCGAATCAGGAATTAATTTTTTCTCCCTTGAAACCCTATCATAGTTCGTTTTCAATAAGTTTTCTTCAGGGAAATAAGGATCCAGAGATTGAAGAGCATAAAAAATAGAGTCTTGATATTTAAAAGCTATAGCACGAGCAGGAGGATCAATTTCAACCACCTCCTCCTCATGGACATCTTTGGGTTCGTGGCTCAGTGACTTTTCTCGGGGAAGCGGAGACATTTGTTTGGCTCCCATACCTTTGTTGTTTTGGTTATCGTGATGAATTTTATTTAATGAGAAATTATAAGTCAGCAAACTAGAGTTATTGGGAAATAGGGGAGAATTTTAGAGAATATTTAGCAAGGAAAGTGGAAGAAATTTGGTGAAAGATAAACTCATCACAAATACCGTATTTATAGAAGAGGAGTAACGGTGCAAAAACCCTAGAAAACGCAAAAAAACATGACATCATGCGATTAGCCGTTGCGGTGTTTAACGGTCACTAGAAGTCTAAGAGTCCTTGAATAAATGTGATTCTTTTTATTGTTTAGTTTCGGTAAATTGACATCTCACCCCCGGCCCGATCCAAAGACGGGTAAAATGTCAAGGGGCAATTGTTAGGCCCAAATTAGCCTGGTCTGACTGTAATTTAGCCTGATCCTGTTAGGCTGAATGAAGCAACCAAGGACCGGACAAATCCAACTACTATTTTGTAACACCCCCATACTCCAAGTGCCTTACCAGGACCACTCAGGTATGAAGACATTACCATCTCGGTTACCCGAGGCAATGATAATCAAATAACAATGAAGAAACAACGTTTAATTATAAATACTTAGCGAAGAAGTACAATCCTCAAAACAAAACTGAAAGTACAATACATGTTCTCAAACTGACTGTTCTAACTGAAATGTAAATAACTAATAAGCTACAGCGGAAGACTCCTATCATCATGTCGTGGCATCCGAGCTATCCCAGTACTCATCTCAATACTGCTCAATATCGCTCACCATCCGAATGGATCACCGCAGTTTACAAAACAACACCGGGTCGATACTAATCACACAATTCAATATATACTAACAATAAGATAAATAAGATGACTTAACGTCACACACACACACTCACGCCAAATCCAATCATCTCAACCACCGATCGTCCTTTGGACCAGCCCCCGATGGGGGACCGCAGCCGTACCCACCAAATCCCCGCTCCACATAGTGAGAGATAACCCTGTCCATTAATGTGCACATCCCTTCTGTGGCGGGTTCCACAGAAGGCAAAACTAGGGCGTGAAGCCACTCCCGCAAGTGACCCCACTCAGCCGAGGCCACGCCTCGCGAACCATCAACAACGATCACAACCACAAACACAATACAATTACTATATCAAACAACCAAACATAATACATCAACCAATATCCCATTATGGGACTAATGCGAGTAGGAAATCCTACCGGTAAGCACACAATCGACGGTCTCTCTACTCACGCCGAGTCAAAAGCTTCTTCTAAGAACCCTCCTCCTATCATACAACACATAGAGGCTACCAAATCACATACTACTCATAAAACCCCCAAATCTCTAAATTAGGGTTTGACCAAATCAAAGGAAAGAAAATAAAAAGGGTACATAGATCTTACCCTCGACGCAAGGAACTCAACGGTATGAACAACGATAAGAACTGACCCTCCAAACTCCGGGGATTGCTAATAATGCGATTAAGAAGATGAACTTGCTTGCTTTCTCTCTTAAACAGTAATTTAGGTTTTGTAAAAGTGATTTAGAATAATGACGACAAAGCTTAAATACCTTAATCGCATAATTAACAAAACCCGAGAAAACTCCCCGTAAAACCGGCTACTCGATCGAGTACCCAAGGTACTCGATCGAGTACCCCCTTACTCGATCGAGTGCCCCACTACTCGATCGAGTACCCAACAGTCGAAACTTTTCTAAACGCAACTTACCCTTACTCGACAGAGTAAGGCCTACTCGATAGAGTACCCCAAGACTTACAAATACGGAGTATTACAGTCTTCCCTCCTTAAAAGGAACTTCGTCCCCGAAGTTCAAACCACTACTAAACAAAGGTACTCCCATAACATTCCCGACTCAACAATCAAACAAAATTCAACATAAAACATGATACTAACCCAACTCATCCCGACAAACATACCGACACAACATATAAAAGGGGTATAAAACTCTTAAAAACTATTCGCGATCATCTCCTACCCCCCTAAAAGAAACAAGGTTACGTCCCCGTAACCATACATACCTGATCAAAAAGGAAAGGGTAACGCTCTTTCATAGCTTCCTCTGGCTCCCATGTAGCTTCCTCGGTCTCGTGGTTAGACCAAAGGATCGTAAGCAAAACTGTCTCACCACTCCTAGCTTTCTAACCTTTCGGTCTAGAATCTGCTTAGGCACCTCAAGATATGATAAGGACTCATCTAGCTCTAAGCTCTCTGCCTCTAACACATATGACAGGTCACTCACATACTTCCGCAGCTGCGATACGTGAAACACATTGTGTACTCTCTCTAAGGCAGCAGGTAAAGCCAGACGATAAGCAACCTCTCCCACTCGCTCTAAGATCTCATAAGGACCGATGAACTTCTGACTCAGCTTACCTTTCTTCCCAAATCTCATAACCCCACGCATAGGAGACACTTTCAGAAGAACCATATCCCCAACCTGAAACTCTATATCTCGGCGATGTAGATCTGCATAACTCTTTTGTCGATCCTGAGCTGCTCTCATCCTTTCCCTGATTATTTTAATCTGTTCCACCATCTCATGTACCATCTCTGGTCCCAAAACCCTTTGCTTCAAAGACTATCGTCCCCAGATTGGACTCCTACATCTTCTCCCATACAAAGCCTCAAACGGTGCCATACCAATACTCGTGTGATAGCTGTTATTGTAAGAAAATTCTATCAAGTCCAACCTCTGCTCCCAGCTACCACCAAAATCCATCACACAAGCTTGCAACATATCCTCAAGAGTCTTGATTGTTCTCTCAGTCTGCCCGTCTGTCGCAGGATGAAATGCTGTACTCATCTTCAAAGTTGTTCCCAACGATTCCTGCAACTCCTTCCAAAACCTCGATATAAACCTCGCATCTCTGTCAGACACTATGTCCTTAGGGACTCCATGTAACTTAAGCACTTTCTTTCGATAGGCCATAGCCAATTGTGCCTTAGTCCATGTATCTTTCATTGGAACAAAGTGAGCTGACTTGGTCGATCGATCCACTATTACCCGGATCATGTTGTTACCTTGTTGACTCTTCGGCAAACCCACGATGAAATCCATGGAAATGGATTCCCACTTCCACTCAGGTACCTCTAAAGACTGAATCTTACCTTGTGGTCGTCGCTGTTCCCCTTTAACTCTCTGGCATGTCAAACAACGGGACACAAACTCAGCTGTCTCTTTCTTCATCCCAGGCCACCAAAACGTTTTCTTCAAATACTTGTATAGCTTGTCTCCACCTGGATGAGCTGAATATGGTGTGTAATACGCCTCTGTCATGATAGTCTTTTTCAACTCCTCATCATTAGGAACACACCACCTACCATCAAACCGCAAACTACCATCTGTATGAATAGAAAAGCGGGACACTGTCCCTTTCTCTACTCCAGCTCTCCACTCCACTATCTTAGGATCCAAAGCCTGCTTACCTCGAATATCGTCATAAAACTCAAGTTGTCTTTGTCATATCACCCATGGCATCTCCTTTTCGCATCATATGTATCCCAAAACTTGCTACCTCATCTCTCAGCCTCATCAAAGATAGAGATTTGTACACTGTGGAATGTACACTCTTCCTACTCAAAGCATCAGCTACAACATTGGCTTTCCCTTCATGGTAGATGATTTCCATGTCATAGTCGCCAATCAGCTCCATCCACCTCCTCTGTCTCATGTTCAACTCCTTCTGAGTGAAGATGTACTTGAGACTCTTGTGATCAGAAAATACCTTAAAGATTGCTCCATAAAGGTAATGTCTCCATATCTTGAGAGCAAACACCACTGCACCCAACTCCAGATCATGAGTAGGGTAGTTCTCCTCATAAGGCTTCAATTGCCTAGAAGCATAGGCAATCACTTTACCATTCTGCATCAACACACATCCCAACCCATTCTTCGAGGCATCTGTATAAACCTCAAAGTTCTCAGTCCCTTCAGGCAATGCTAAAACAGGAGCTGTAGTCAAACGCTCCTTTAATGTTTGGAACGCCGTCTCACAACTCTCATCCCAACGAAACCTGTTCTCTTTCCTCATCAACGCGGTCATAGGTCTAGCTATCTTGGAGAAATGTTTCACGAACCGTCTGTAGTATCCAACTAAACCCAAGAAACTCCTAACCTCAGCAACATTCTTCGGTGCTTCCCACTTTGTCACTGCCTCTATCTTCGCCGGATCCACAGCTACCCCATCTTTAGAGATTACATGCCCCAGAAAAGTAACTTTCTCTAACCAGAACTCACACTTGGATAGCTTAGCATACAACTCATGATCCCTCAAAGTTTGCAACACGATCCTCAGATGCTCCTCATGCTCCTCCTTAGTCTTAGAGTAGACTAAGATGTCATCGATAAATACCACTACAAACTGGTCCAAGAACTGTCTGAAGATTCTATTCATCAAATCCATAAACACTTCTGGCGCATTAGACAACCCAAACGGCATCACCACATACTCATAATGGCCATACCTCGACGTGAAAGCTGTCTTTGGTATGTCCACCTCTCTAATCTTCACCTGATGGTACCCCGACCTCAAATCAATCTTAGAAAAGACTGATGCACCACTCAACTGATCAAACAGGTCATCTATCCTTGGCAAAGGATACTTGTTCTTTATCGTCACTCGGTTCAGCTCCCTGTAATCTATGCATAACCTCAAACTCCCATCTTTCTTCTTCACGAAAAGAATTGGTGCTCCCCACGGCGATACACTTGGTCTAATGTATCCCTTCTCTATCAAATCATCCAACTGCTTCCTAAGCTCCTCCATCTCCTTAGGACCCATACGGTACGGTGCCTTAGAGATTGGCCCCGTCCCTGGTTTCAACTCAACGGTGAAATCTATCTCTCTTCCCGGCGGCAACCCCAGAATCTCCTCTGGAAAAACATCGGCAAACTCCCCCACTACTGGTATCTCATCCACTGTCGGACTCTCTATCCGGTCATCTCTCACATGGCACAGGATCAAAGGGCACCCCTTCCTCAGATAAGACTTCAAGGTGACAGCTGCAATCAACTTAACTTTGGGTTTGACTAGAAACCCACGATAAGACACACTAACACCCTTAGGACCTCTTAAAGACACTTTCTTTTGATGACAGTCTATCTTAGCTTTATACTTTCCTAACCAATCCATCCCGACTATCATCTCAAAACCGTCAAAAGGAAACTCTAGCAAGTCTACAGGTAGATCAACTTGCCCCACTATCATAGATACATCTCTAAACAATCTCCCACAAGATACAGACTCACCCGAAGGTATGAAAACTTGCTCACTAACAGACTCATATACTCTCAAACCCAACCGTTTAACATGACTCGAAGACACAAACGACTGAGAAGCCCCCGAATCAAACAAAACAAAGGTATGAACGCCATTTACAAGAAAAGTACCGGTGATAACGTGCGCATCTTCCTCAGCTGCTTTCTTCTCCATCATGAATAACTTGCCATCGGTCTTCCGCCCACCTCCCGGACAAGATCTTGGTGAAGTGGTCGCTTAGCACCCGACCCTTGATTGTTGTTGTTGTTCGTTGGTGGTTTCGGATAAGAATTACCGCCGTTGCGGTTGCCTCCACTCTGGTTACTCGACTTCCCGGTTTGGCCATAATCCGGCCCGGTCCGTTGCTCGCGAAGCTCACGCAGTCTCCGGAAAGATCCTGGTGCACTTGTGCACTCATGTCTCTTGTGGCCTACACCACCACGGCTATAGCAGGTCACTCCCCAACAATTACTCACACTTCCTCGGCCACGCCCAAAGGAAGCCCCAAGATCGAACCCGACCCGGAAGAAAACCCCTTAGATCGATTGTGGTTGCCTTTCTTGTGATTAGATTGGCCACCACCCTCGCTCTCGGACTTCCTCTTCTCACCACCTAACCTCTCCTGAGCCATCTCCACCAACCTCTCGGCTCTCCCCGCCCTCTCATAAGCTTCCTTAACATCGCAAGGACTCCCACGGGTAACTTGTCCATAATCTTAGGGGTCAACCTTCTCTCAAACCTCAGCGCCAGGTTCTCCTCACTCAAACCCATATCCTCAAAGATACCTAGACTTCTCATTGAATGTCGTAGTACTCGGCACGAGACATCTCAGCGGTCATCTTAAAACTGTCAAACTCTTCCCTCAACTTACTCCTCACATGTTCTGGTACAAACTCCTTCCTCACAGCCCAACGAAACTCCTCTCAAGGTATAGCAGATAACCCTTGGTTTGTATATATCTCCTTGGCACTCACCTTCACTGAATCCCACCACTTGCCAGCTGCCTCCCTCAGATAGAACGCAACCTATTCTACTCTCATCTCATCCGGACAGTGAACCAAATCTAATATGTTCTCCATCTGTCTCAGCCAACTATCAAGAAGGTTAGGCTCCCCAACTCCCTTGTATTCTTTCGGGTTAAACCTCGCTATATAGAGGCTGATTTTAGAGTGATTAACCTCCTTCTCCTTATCTTTATTCTTATCCTCATTCACTTTCTTTAGGGTCTCAGTAAGAGCATCCTGGTGCTCTAACATCCTAACGATGTCATCCATGGTCATAAGCTCAGCTCTCGCATACAAAGCAGTCTTCTTGGGCGGCATCTTGAAACTATACATATATAAGAAAGGTTAGATATGAACACACGTACTAAACTTCAAAACACGAAAACACGCCACCCAGAACCTACTCGATCGAGTGCCCAAACATACTCGATCGAGTAACGGGCTACTCGATCGAGTACCCAAACATCAGACCCTAAACAGACCTTCTGACCTCTTACATACTCGACCGAGTAGCTAGGCTACTCGATCGAGTGACCCCCTACTCGATCGAGTACCCCTAGTTACTCGATCGAGTACCCAAAAACACGATTCTGGACTCAAAACCGTCAAAAACCCACCCGATCGAGTTAGTCCCACTCGATCGAGTCATGCCAATTCATAAAAGCTACCCGCATGTTACGTCATATGCTAACATGCTAAACTTTATAAACCACATTATATCATAATAAACATGCTACGCATCTTTTCTACGATCTACGAGATCATTTCATCATGTTATTAAATGCCACGTTGTAAAACATTCAACATACTACCATTCCATCAACAGTTTCCACATATTTCATTAACCTTTAACATTCTCAACCTTCAACTTCGAACATCCAAAAATTAACACATTTCATCATATTCTTACACAAGTTAACCAAACACACATACGACTCGACAAACACTCCCCCCATGTGACCGGTTCAAAGTTGTAGGGCGACCCCGTGACTTTAGGACGTCTCCCAATACTTTGCACTAGCTCCTACAACTTTTACCCCGGGTTCATTTTAATTGACTCCCTATGTTCATTAGGTTCATTGGTTACAGGTTTCAGGATCGTTGCTCTGATACCATTTGTAACACCCCCATACTCCAAGTGCCTTACCAGGACCACTCAGGTATGAAGACATTACCATCTCGGTTACCCGAGGCAATGATAATCAAATAACAATGAAGAAACAACGTTTAATTATAAATACTTAGCGAAGAAGTACAATCCTCAAAACCAAACTGAAAGTACAATACATGTTCTCAAACTGACTGTTCTAACTGAAATGTAAATAACTAATAAGCTACAGCGGAAGACTCATATCATCATGTCGTGGCATCCCAGCTATCCCAGTACTCATCTCAATACCTGCTCAATATCTGCTCACCATCCCCGAATGGATCACCGCAGGTTTACAAAACAACACCGGGGTAAGTACTAATCACACAATTCAATATATACTAACAATAAGATAAACAAGACAACTTAACTGTCACACACACACACTCACGCCAAATCCAATCATCTCAACCACTAACTGTCCACTGGACCAGCCCTGCCAGTGGGGGACCGCAGCCGTACCCACCAAATCCTCCCTCCACATAGTGAGCGATAACCCTGTCCATTAATGTGCACATCCCTTCGTGGCGGGTTCCATGAATAGCGAAACTAGGCGTGAAGCCACTCCCGCAAGTGACCGCACTCAGCCGAGGCCACGCCTCGCGAACCATCAACAACGATCACAACCACAAACACAATACAATTACTATATCAAACAACCAAACATAATACATCAACCAATATCCCATTATGGGACTAATACTGAGTAGGAAATCCTACCTGGTAAGCACACAATCAGACGGTCTCTACTGCTGAGTCAAAAAGCTTCTTCTATGAACCCTCCTCCTATCATACAACACATAGAGGCTACCAAATCACATACTACTCATAAAACCCCCAAATCTCTAAATTAGGGTTTGACCAAATCAAAGGAGAGAAAATAAAAAGGGTACATAGATCTTACCCTCGACGCAAGGAACTCAACGGTATGAACAACGATAAGAACTGACCCTCCAAACTCCGGGGATTGCTAATAATGCGATTAAGAAGATGAACTTGCTTGCTTTCTCTCTTAAACAGTAATTTAGGTTTTGTAAAAGTGATTTAGAATAATGACGACAAAGCTTAAATACCTTAATCGCATAATTACCAAAACCCGAGAAAACTCCCCGTAAAACCGGCTACTCGATCGAGTACCCACGGTACTCGATCGAGTACCCCCTTACTCGATCGAGTGCCCCAGCTAGTCGATCGAGTACCCAACAGGTCAGAAACTTTTCTAAAACGCAACTTACCCTTACTCGACAGAGTAAGGCCTACTCGATAGAGTACCCCAAGACTTACAAATACGGAGTATTACATATTTGGCAGACGAAGGGAACCACAAGCTACTAAACCCTAGAAGAAAAGTCTGATGGTAAGTGCAGAATAGCCTGGCAAAATTCTTAAGCAGGCTGGATCAAGTTGAAGAGCAACAAGACGGTTATATAAGGATAAATGCTCACATCCTATTCTCAAGGAAGACCAAGTCTAACTATAAGACTACATCATTCCCATGAATCAAGACGTGCAAAAGGAGAAAAGCTAAAGAATAGTTAGAGAAGAACGAGTAAACCAGATTAATAGGGAATGTGCCCTATTAATCAGGTAACAACTCCGACAATTGAGAAGAACGTTGAGATTGAATTCAACGTTAATATTTTTAGAACTATAAATAGCATGATCTAGCATTTGTAAAGGGATTCATTATTCATTAGTTATTTTATAATTTATCTCTCACTATTTCCTGAATATTCAATTATATACACGATTTTGTACTCAGCTTATCAAAATAATACAAGTGATATTCTTTATACTTACTCCTTCCTTGTTATTTACTCATAATATTATTCCAAACTTATAGAACTAGATACCCTGATTACTCTATAATCAAGCCGGATCCTTTCAGGGAAAATCCTGCTAAAACAATAGGCATCAAATGATAAGATGGAACACCAATCTCCTTAATAACCTCAACCATAAGAGGAGAAAAGGAAAGCTTACAACCTGCCCTAAAAGCCTAGTCATGGATATAGAACCAACCAGGACAAGCCTAGTCGGCCCTGATAGGAGAGTTCTCAGGGATCCAAACTTCAGTTTCAGTAGGGATGGTTCCCTTATCCTTCAGCACCTTCTCAAACCCGCCAGGCTTCAAGCGGTTTGCAAGAGACTGATCCTTATTTAAAGCCTTCGTAGGCTTGAATTGAAAGTCACCATGGTATATTGAGATCATCTCCAATGGAGAATCACTTGGATTATTGATAGTGGAAGGTTGTACAACGGAAGAAGTAGGTAATTCTCAAAAGAAGTCCCTTCAGGATTCTGGGAAGGAGTGGTTGCAGGAGTCGCTGCCCTGATGGACTTCCTTTTTGCGGCCATTGTTAAAAAATTATGAAGAATTGATCGAAGATTGAAGAAACTGGTAATTAAGGGAACTAGAGAGAAGGATTAATAAGAGAGAAATAAGAAGAACTAGGTAGTATCCCGCGCTTCGCGCGGCCTGTTTTAAACTTTTATTATTATAATTGACTGTTTTGAAATTTTATTATTATAATTGAAGAAAAATAATATAATTCATATATGACTTTAATATTTTTCTTTATAAATAAAAATAATTTAATTATTCTCAAATTTAATTTTTAAGGTTTAACTTAAAAATATTTTAAAATAAAATACGTACAACTTTAATTAAAACTAATAAGTGATAGTTAATTATGCATGATCAAAGTTTTATAAATAAATTTGTGACTGATCAAATATCATATTAATTAAAATAAAAAAATTCGAATAATGCAAACACCAATATTAAGTTCTCAAATTATATCAATTCACGATACGTTATATTCTAAATCAATTAATAATTGTTCAAAATGATATCAATATAATTTTATGTAATTTTTAATTTTTTATGTATAATGTGTGATATTTATGTATCAAACATATAAGGTCCAAACTTAGCTTATTCAAATATTTTGATTGTGTGTTGCATGTGCAATGTGTTAAACATATCTATTACAAATTTGCACATTTTGTTTTTTAAACAATTATATATAATGATGTTTAAGAGTTTACCTACAAATAAAATAACTCAAACTTTCTCAAATATTAATTTTTGATGTTTAGCTTCAAAGTATTTAAAAGATAACATAATATTTAACTTAAAGTAATATTTAGTTAGTCATAATCAATATTTTATACTTGACGTATACACATTTAATTGAAGATATTAAAGAAAAAATGTAACGTGTTTTCTACTTTTTCATGTCGTTTATAATACTATATACTTAATAATCATTACTTTTTTTTTAATTATTCAAATGCACTTGCGATCACTGTGTACTTACATACTCGTACACATACCCGTTATCAAACTATTTAAACCTATCAAAATCTCATATATATTCAATTTTTCGCAATATAATTTTTTTCATTCCCACACTATAAAACTTATCTCTTAATAGTTTTCTTTAAGTTCTATTTTTAATAAATACAATGACTACTCTTTCAAATATATTATTCTTAATGGATTTAATGGTCTAAGTTTTATAACTTTCTCAAAATATATATTTACGAAAATGTAAAATATTGTGAGACTCTCGCTGCAAGAATTAAGTGCTAATTGAATATTGTTGCTATAATATAATAACGCCAAAATTTGGAGAATTTTATTTATATAATAAATCTTTAATACTCCATAATTTTTATGGCATGTAAAAAGAAATAGTTCACTTGAAAATAAAGAAAAAATATTATATAACAATAAATTAAAAAGTCCATTATACTCCATTTATATGGATAACTCCCGGTACAATTTGGTCTTCACTTGGTAAAAGACCTTTCATCTCATGAGAAAAATATTTAATTCGAATCTTGTTTTTAGAACTACAAAAATGAATCGTCTCACAATATAAAACCGTCTTATTTTATAATTTGTGTTTTCTTTTAAACTATTTCTTATGTAACTGTATTTATTAAAATTTAAAAAAGCTATTAACTTGAGTTAGGTATAGGAGAAAAGAAATAAGCGGGCAATTGGCAAACATAAGTATAAACAGTCTACTCTTAGTCATGTATCAAGCAGATAAGTAATTATATATTGAGTAAACTTGTCTACTCTTATATTGAGTAAACCAAAGCTTACACCCACACACTCACAGAGCCACACTTCAACATATACTTTCTTCTTAATTAAACTCCATTATTCCAAAGCTTCTGAGTTTCAACCCATTCTGAATAAGAGCCAGTTTGACCTGATAATTGTTATGAAAGAGGTAGGGATGTCCTCATGTACCTTTAATACCGTAATAGTATATCTCTTTGATGATTTACATAGTTTCTCAAGTCAATTTTTAAGGAGATAATATAAGGGTAACTTATATATTGTCGAAATATAAAATAGTATTCTATGTAACATGGATATATATATCAATATGAACGATTTCAATGCTTCTTAGTTCATCGTCCTTGTTGTTTGCATTCACAACACTCCACAATCTGGAAACGCGAGCTTTGATCTTCAATCATCTTTGTCGAGTTGTCAGTAGTTAAACTATCAAGCAGAGAGTACGTTTCAGTTTGAGAAGCAAGCACATACCTGCAAAATAGAATGGGAAAAAATAGTTTCCCACCTCAGAAAGTAATACATGCATTAAAGCTTGCGTTTAACTATGTTTTTTTGAATTCTCAAAGTAGCTCACTGAAATATTATGCTATTTTTAATATAAAAACGTAGAAAATTCAACACTGTTTTTTGTTTGACATTGGTGCATGTTTGCAAATGATATGAATATCTGACGGGAAAAAAAGATTTGTGGAAGATGAGAGGATAAATGTTTGATGAATGGAGGAAGCCATGCTACTATATTTATATGAATGACACTCTAAGATACAATGTATCAATATATGTATGCATATTTACATTTACAATGTGACATATAATCTAGTCCATATTCAAGCCATCTAATAAATATTGTGACTAAGCATTGAAAGAGGAATTTTAGACGTTGCATAAAATTTTAGTAGATATTTTTTTCACACATTTATCAATGTAATCTTGACATTCATTTTACTATTTGTTGACTATCATGTACTTACTACTACTTGTGGCCGTATGAACATACTTAGGTTCAAGTTTTATTTTTATTTTTTAAAAAAAGGTTTTCTACATGCCACGTGTCAATCCACAATCATCCTAACCCAGTTTTATATATATATATAGGATTGCTTTGGCGAGTTCAACTTAATGAAGCACGCAGGTATTTATAGTGGAGAAGATTAGGGTTTCAACCGCAAAGGAAGTGGCTAATCATTAAGGAGGTTGCAGTAAATCTTACACGCGTCATAAACTGCAGTAAAATAGCCGTTACAGGGAACTGACTAGATATAACTTAACCGTTGGGTAATCTTCCTAAAAAT
This sequence comes from Silene latifolia, assembly GCF_048544455.1. NCBI lineage: Eukaryota > Viridiplantae > Streptophyta > Magnoliopsida > Caryophyllales > Caryophyllaceae > Silene > Silene latifolia. The sequence goes on from NC_133538.1 coordinate 141,918,532, forward strand.
AAAATTAGCTCCTCATTTTTTCGTCCTGGCACACTGAAAATAAGGAGATAAGGGGCAATTGTTAGGCCTGGAAATCCGCAGAAGCCCCTGATCAATATCTCATCTCAACCTGACCATTAAGCTGTCAGGATGACAGGCTATCAGGGCACACGAAGATAGGCGCCAGGCCATGGAGAGGACAACAGTCAAAATATCAGGACGAAATTAGACCATAAACGCGTATTATAAAAGGATTATATACGCAACATTGAATGAGAAGATCTTGCAGTAAATGCAGTAATTAAGGGAGGAATATTTAGCAATTATTACAGGCAATAATGGAGAATAATCCGCATTCAATACAGTATCAGGCAGCCGTTCAAGATTGGAGCTTATATAAGGAACACTTTGAAGACATTGGAATCATCTCGTTCCTGCACAAGAAGAAGCATACATTTACATACGCAATATTTAGAGAAATATAAGCATTGTCATTTTCATACAATAATTCTCCCAAATTACATAGTGAAATCCTCTCCTGGCTTGGTGCCGTGGTTTTTTCCCTTTCAAGGGTTTTCCACGTACAAAATTCTTTGTCTCATTATTGTTATTATGATTATATTTACAGCTTTACGTTTGACCCTGACGACCTGACCAATAGACCATTTAGAGCTAGTTAACCTTACATAACTCTACCCTGACCTGATTTCGCCTTGCGCAAAATCCACACAAAAAAACTACAAAAATTCAAAATGAAGTAAACGAAAGGTTCATACTTATCGTCCTCGACCACCAACAAGTGCCTCAATGGCAGTAGCCCGTAGCCGGTTGGCCACCGTCCACAATGCCACATGCTGAGACGGCGCCACCTGCATTTCGATAAACAAAGGTTTTCAATAAAATGGACAAATGTATTCTTATACAACAGCAAGAGCTAACTGACTCGGTAACTTACCCTCCTAACCAAGTTCTGCCACTCCTCTAGGACAGCATCTGTCATCGCCTCGCCAAAATCGCGGAGCTCGGCGATCGTCGTCATCCCCGCTGCGCTAGTGTACTCGAGGGTCTCGGGGTACGCTGTGGGCTCGACGCCCGCCTCCTCAACCTCCTGAAAATTCAAATGAAGTATTATTTGATGATAATTCATCATTTTATTAAGTCAACTCAAATAGGGAAAATGAAGCACTTACCACGACCGGCCAGTACGCTAGCCTCTGGCGAATGAACACAGAGTACACCTCACCAGGAAGAAGAAGAGCGTCGCCACCAACATCCGCCAAGTTAGCTGATGTGAGCATTATTTGAGCATATTTAGTCCCCGAATTAGCCTTGTTCCCATGTTTTTTAGTGCATATTTGGGTCATTTATTGTCTTTAGTCCTTTGTTTTGCATATTCTTTGAGGTTTTGATCCCTTGGTAGGAAAGGAGTACAAACCTTGCATTTTCATGGCAAAATGAAGCTAAATTGATTGAATTCAATGACCAAGCATCAAAGAGAAGACAAGACTAGAAGGCCTTTGTACATATTGTAGTAGATGGGCACTGATGAGAAAAGATCCTTGCATCCCCGAGGAAATCCTCAAGGATTGTATGAAGAGAAAGGAAGAAAAGAAGAAAGGAAGAAGCTGATCTACAATCCGAGTGGATTGCCCACAATCCGCCCGTCCAAGAGAAGGAATCCGAGCGTCTTCCTCAGAAGGACGCTCATCCAAAACCACCACAATCCGCCCGTCCACACCACAAATCCGCTCGTCCAAGAGACCCACAATCCGCTCGTCCCGTGCTCTGGACGATCGGATTGTGTGACAGCTATTTCGTTTTCTACTTGTTCTATGAAGGATGTGCATACTTCGGGAAAGACTAGCAAAAAGGAGACTCGCATATTTTTCTGAGAGGAGCGATTCCTCAAGGACTTAATCGTCAATTAAGCCTTTAGTAAACCCTAATTTGTGTACCTAATCCCCACTATAAATACCCCATTAGTCTAATTAGATAATCATGTTCTTCTTAGCAATCTCTAGTGTAGTTTATATCAATCTAATCTCTCTTTAATCTTGTAATCAACTTTTAATCAAGTCTTAATACAAATCTCATTTCCTTAATCTCTCTTTTGTTCATCTTTCATTTTGGGTAATTGAAGATTATTTGGGTTATTATTGGGAGATTGACAACCTTCCAATCAATCATCAAGTACTTCTATTATTCTTTGCTTTATTATTGGAATCATTAGTAGGTATAATTCTCTTAATCCCTTTTTAATTATTGTTAATTATCTTCATTTATTCATCATGTTTTACTTTGTTGGTATGATTGACAACTTTGCTAGCATGTTCAACATGATAATGAGTGAGTAGTTTCCTTAGCTAGGGTTAATGGGTAATTAGGGGAAACCAACATGGGGGATGATTCATGCTTAAATTAATATTTATTCATATTTTATTTGCTTGCTTGTTGTGATCTCAAATTATGCACATGTTATGTTTGATGAAATACGAGCCTATGAATCCTTGCATTTTTTACCCATCACCTATCTTTTCAATGAGACTTGTAAGACATAAACCAACTCGAGTCTTATTAGACCATGCATATAGTTGAGTAGGGAAGATTAAGTCGACTTGTAGGTGTTGTAAAATCTAATCGATCCGGCTCCGGGACCCAAACTTTCGTAGAATTGTAAGATATAAACCAACTCGATCCATCACAACAATAATTGCTTGCTTATAATTTGAGAATATGTTTGTATGATCAATTCCCATGAATCCCCTATGACCCCATGATACCCTAGCACCTTTTATCAATTGTTTACACCCCTTTTTAATCATCTTGTTTGTTTACTTTCATTGGTATTTAGTTTAGTGATTTTCTATTCAAACACCAAATTGTGACACCCCTAGACACCGCTAGTTGCAATTGAAAATCTCATCTCAATTCCCGTCCCTTAGGATCCGACCTTTACTTGCCTCTTTACTAATTGTAGAGTTGTTTGTAAATTTATAAATATTGTTTTGGTCTAGGTGCTCCTAACGACAAGTACCGAAAACTAAACCTCAAAGAGGAATACCGACCAAAAAATGGCGCCGTTGCCGGGGACGGTGTTAACTTGATTTAGATTTTCTTAGATTGTTATTAGTTGTGTCTTTCTTTGCCTTGGGGAAGTAAAACTCCTCAAGGTTTGTTCTAATTATTTTCAAGTTGTTTGATATTTTGCATGTCTAGAAGATCACAAGGTAACTTGTTAGCCTTTGATCACGAAATTGAAAGGACTTTGACAAACAATAGAAGACTTGCTAGAATAAATTTGAGAGGTATTGGTGAGGTTGTAGATATGCAACCAAACGTTATTGAGTTCGTCAAACCTTTTGCAAGAGAAGGTGAGGAGAACCGAACACAAAATCCAACACAAAATCAACCCACAATTCCTAAATTTTCATCACATTCCGTACCAACCGAGGAGAACCTACCCAATGGTACTCCCACACCACAACACTTAACCGGAAATTTCATTGCCAAATCCCCATTTATCCAATTAGTCGAAAGAAGCCAATTCGGGGGGATGCCTAGTGAAGACCCTCACTCTCACATGGAGACTTTTTGTGACTATTGTGATGCGATTTCTCAAACCGGTGTAACTCAAGACCAAATTCGATAGGTCTTATTTCCTTTTTCTCTAATTGGCACCGCAAAACAATGGTTGAAAGGCCTTGATAAGGCTACTCTCGGAATTGACTCTTGGAAGAAATTGGCTCTAGCTTTCTACAAAAAGTTCTACCCACCGGAAAAGACTAACATGCTAAGAGCTCAAATTACGGGCTTTAAGCAAAGAGATGAAGAATCCTTGTATGAAGCTTGGGAACGATTCAAAGGAATTTGTCGCTCATGTCCTCATCATGGAATTAGCGAGTGGTTATTGGTACAACAGTTTTGGAATGGTCTTTATGAAGACTCAAGAAACATTCTCAACATGGGATCATATGGCATGTTCACCGAAGTTGACGATAATCAAACTTGGAACAAGATTGAAATGGAGGTCCATAATTCACAATATAGTAGACCTCGCAAGGCTACCAGAGGAGGAAACCATGAAGTGGACTCTATTACTCAATTGGGTGCTCAACTTAGTGCTCACATTGATACCATCAATTTGAAGTTCGAAAAAGCTATGGCTAGACTTGAAGAAGCATCTAAATCACCAAAGTATCATGTTAATGCCATGACGGCATCTTCATCAATCCCAAGTGGGATATGTGAGAATTGTGGAACTTTGGGACATGACCAAAGTAAATGTAGGGGAACAAATGAACAAGTGAATGCTTTTCAAGCATACAAGAGTGGTACCCCTTATTCAAATTATTACAACGAAAACACCAAATTCCACCTAAATCTCTCATACAAAAGCCAAAATGTTTAAAACCCTCAACCAACATACACCCCACCTCCCATGAGAAACCAAAATCAAAGACCCTTTTACAACCAAAACCAAGGTTACCAAAACCAAACTCCACACAATCAACAAAATGACCAAGGTTTTGATGTTCAAAAAGCGGTCCTCCAAATGCAAAAGAATCAACAAGAGTTTTTCACTCAAATGCAAAAGGATAGTCAAGCAAAGCAAATCACAATCAACAACATCATAGCCCACACCAAAATGTTGGAAACCCAATTGACTCAACTAGCATCTTCAAGCTCACAAAGACAAAAGGGGCAATTACCACCTCAAACTAATCCCCCAAGACATGAAACGGTTAGTGCCATCCACTTGAGGAGTGGTACGAGGTATGAAGCACCAAAGAAGCAAGTTGAGGATAAAGTGTTGGAAGCTAGTGACAAAGAAGAAGTTGTGCAAAACTCCAAGGATGGAGAACCATCAAAAGAAGAAGTTTCAAAGAAAAGTGAAGACAAGGCCAAGGAGAAGGAACCCATTGTGACTAGACTTCCTTTTCCAAGTCATCAAGCCAAGCCCAAATTTATGGAAAATTGTGAAGAATTTGGAAGTCTCGATTCCTTTCACGGAATTAATCAATCACGTACCGGCCTATGCAAAGTACATGAAATACATCCTTACAAAAAAGAAGTCGATCCGGAAGCATGAAACTATCGCCTTCACTAAGGTGAGTAGTGCAATCCTTCAAGGGAGTTCACCTCCGAAACTTAAAGATCCGGGAAGCTTCTCAATACCATGTACTATTGGCGACACAACAATCAACAAAGCCCTATGTGATCTAGGGCTAGTGTGAGTGTTATGCCGTATTCGGTAAGTAAATGGTTAGGGATGGGAGAGCTTAAATGTACCAATATCACACTCCAAATGGCCGATAGATCGACGAAGACACCATTAGGGATATGGGAAGATGTTCCCGTAAGAGTTGGGAAATTTTTCATCCCGGTGGACTTTATCATTGTTGACATGGAAGAAGACTCCAATATTCCAATCATTCTAGGTAGACCTTTTTTGCACACCGCGAGTGCGGTGATAGATGTGAAGCATGGAGCACTTATGTGGCACCTCCCAGAATGGAAACAGATCAGGTAATCCTAGACCCTGAGTACCCTGACAGGTATGTTTTAGTAGGATCTGACGCACCAGATAGTGTCAGGCCTGAACTAGTAAAGTTCCTTAAAAATAAATCATCCTGGTTTGCTTGCTCACATTTTGATATGACTGGAATTAGCGCTGATATAATAACACATAAACTCAATGTTGACCCATCTTTTAAGCCTGTACAACAGAAAAGACGTAAATTTGCAGCTGAAAGAAATACTATTATTAACGAGGAAGTAGAAAAACTCTTGGATATGGGAATGATCAGGGAAGTAATGTATCCTGAGTGGCTGGCTGACGTAGTTGATGCGTGCATATTATATAGACTTTTACTGTCTCTTTTGGCACGCATTTCTATGTATTTGAGTGATATTATGTCGCTTTATACCCCGAATAGGCTACTTTGTGCTTTTATTGCTATATTGCAGATTTGTAGCGGAAATTAACCTTTTGTGGCCTCGAGATAGCATCTCTGGAAGATGGACGGAAAAGAGGACGAAAGACTCATGCATGGGGAAGCGTGAAGACGAAAGTTAACCGAATTAAGCAAGTCAGGACTACTACGGAAGCTGAGAAGTGACTGAAGATCTCGATCGACCACATTTGGCTGTCGATCGAGAACACAGAGGAACACAAGCCCTCGATCGAGCTGTCCTGTGCTCGTTCGAACTGTCAAGCCCTCGATCGAGTTGCCATGTGCTCGATCGAGCTGTCATGTGCTCGATCGAGAGCCTTAACCTCTCGATCGAGAGGGTCTCTTTTACGTGGGCTATTAAAGCCCGTAGGTTAATAAAACTACTCGTGAAGTTTTGTTATAAAAACAAAAAGACGAGTTTCTAGGTTAATATCTTTTACCTATCATTCATTTTCCCATATACATTTTTTACCGCGTTTACTGTTCACTGCTTGGAATTTTACGATCTAGGATTTGGTTGTTCTTTACGCCGGATTTGCTACTATAGTATAATTCCTTCCCTTATTCTCTTCTCTTGTTTATGTTTTATATTTGCTCTTTTAGTTTCATTATTAATTTCGGCCCTAACCTCGTTATTGCTTTATACTATTATCACATCATGTTTTCCGTTAGCATTTCGTTATTTGTTTTGTTAGTTAATATAATTAGCATGCGTAGCTAATTTCTTTATATGCCGGGATAAGGGAAACCGTGTTAGAAGCATGTTAGGACGACTACTAAGGTAGTTATACGGTAGGAACCAGATCTAAGCAATTTATTTGTAGATCGGTTAAATGAGTGCACGCAGGAGACCGTCTGTTTAGTTAACCCCCGACCTGGATCGAAAGATTGGAAGGGTAGACTTGTTTAGTTCTGATAATTGACTCCTATGAGGGCGAAAGTCAAGTAGGATGACCTTAGGGCGACTTTAGACCGAAAGGTATAGTCGGGGTTTGAGACCGAAAGGAGATAACCTAGCGCTTCCTACTAATAAACTTGTCGACCTAGTTATCCCAATAGCGCGTAGAACACGGCGTACCGAAATCCTGGCATATCTCTCTTTATCTGATAGTTTATTTACATTTCTCCCTATTTTCTCTTATACCCTTATTTTCTCTTCCCCTTAAACTTTAGTAGTTAGAACATCAAATTCAAAACCCCCAGTTTGTGACCGACAGATTAGACTACAGAGAATAGAAAAGCCTCTCTGTGGATTCGTCCCGACTTCCCTAGCTATTTATAGTATAGGCTTGTTGGCATTTATTTTTGGTGTTGAACGACACGCACCAAATTTTGGCGCTGTTGCCGGGGAGGCAATTTTCATTTTTATCTATGTTGTTTATTTCTGTCTTGTCTTAAGGAATTTTATTTCCTTAAGGTTGCTCTTATTTATTTTCTTTTAGCTGTGTATACGCAGGTCTCGTAGGGGTGAATTAGTTGAGGCTGATCCTGAACCCGAAAGATCCTTTTTACGCAGAAAGAGGGAGTTAGAAAGAGTTCGTCGAGAGGAAGTCTTGAGTACTTCTGACAGTTCGGTTATTGAGGAAACTTCTATTCGTGAGACTATTATTCCAGTCAAAATGCATAATATTGCGAGTCATTCGGAGCCTACTGCTGACTATATTCTGAAAGGGTTCAAATTGTCTACCGATGAGGACGGCAATACCTTCGACATTCGGCCGTCCTACATCAATTTGGTCGAACGGAATTTGTATCGGGGAGTCCCGGGCGAGGGTCCTAGGAAACATATGGAAAGATTTGCTGATTATTGTTCATCCATCCCTACATCCAAGGGAGTGACCCAAGACAAGATAAAGGAAGTTCTCTTTCCTTTCTCTCTGACCGATAATGCGAGGGAATGGTTGACGGACTTGGATAGAGAAGCAGCAGGTATCACGGATTGGACTACTTTAGCTCTAGCCTTCTATAAGAAGTACTTTCCTCCGCAGAGGACCAATGCATTGAGGGCCCAGATTACTAATTTCAAGCAGACGGGTTCTGAAAATCTGTTTGAAACATGGTGCCGTTTTAAGAAAGCTGTGAGATCGGTACCCCATCATGGATTCCAACAGTGGTTTTTATGCAACCAATTATATAATGGGTTGTATGATGATCATAGAGCCATTTTAGATGCTGCAGCTAATGGTAGATTCCAGCGCGAGGTTGATGATGATAAGGGCTGGAAGCTTATTGAGGAGATGGCTAATCACACTGCAGAATATGGGAATCCGCGGAGTGGTACACGGACGATAGCTAATGTCGAATGTGAGGATATGGATGCTAAGTTCGAAAGGCTTAATGCTAGGTTTGACCAATTGGAGATGCTGTCTCCAGGGAGTCAACAAACGGTTCACATGCTAAAGAAAGATGATACGAATCTTTGTGAGAGATGCGGTGAGCTGGGGCACGTTGCTATTGACTGTTTTGCTGATAGAGAGCAAGTATTTTCTTTCCAGCAGTACCGTCAAGGGTATAATTCGGGGTATGTCCATCCAAATCTACGTTGGTCGAGTCAAAATGTCCTAAATCCTACTCCTCCACTACAGCAACAAGCTTATGTGCCACCGCATAAGCAAAGTTATCAAAAATCCCCGCAATTTCCAAATCTGCAGCAAGGAAGTTCTTCATCTGGAGGAATTTCAGAAGTGGGAGAGCTGAAATCCATGATTCAAGCTCTCGCTACACAAGTGAATAGGTCATACCAAGCAACCAATGCTACTATCAAATTGCTTGAGTCCTAAATAGCTCAAGTTGCCACAAATCAATCCACGAGGCAACCCGGACAGCTGCCTTCTCAATCTGAAAAGAGGAAAGAAACGCTGAATATGATAACATTGAGAAGCGGACTGAATTATTCTGATCCTGATATTGCTGGTACTGATGTTTCTGGCACGAATTCCAATGCTACTGCTGCTGACAGTACGACAACTCTCGATCGAGAGGTTTGTGTTCCTCGATCGAGAGAAAATGGAGAGATGGTGCTCGATCGAGAGGCTGCTGTAGCTCGATCGAGCACTGCTGTTGGTGAAATCTCTCGATCGAGTGAAAGTTGTGATCGATCGAGAGATTCTGATGATGAAAGTGGTCGATCGAGGCCAATGAGCAAGCGTATGATTAATAACACTTTGATTCGTGACACGCATAACGGAGCTCCTATTGAAGATGCTCTATATCGAGGGCGCTTGAAGAGGGTCAAGAAGACGGAGCCTGAGTTCGCACGTTTCGGTGAACTTGTGCGAGGATTGAACGTAAGTGTTCCGTTTATCGAGCTGCAAAAAAAAGGTACCTTCATATCTAAAATTTATGCGAGAAGTATTAATGCGTAAAAGGACCATAGATGATGTTGAGACAGTAGCTTTGACGGAGGGGTGTTCTGCACACCTCCAAAATAGGACCCCACCTAAGCTTGCTGACCCTGGAAGTTTTTCGATACCGTGTCACATTGGAGTTCAATTAATTTATAATGCGTTGTGTGATTTAGGAGCAAGTGTTAGCATGTTACCCTTGCCTTTGGCCAAACGGTTAGGATTCACTAAATTCAATTGCACCAACATGACGGTCCAGATGACTGATCGGACCTTGTCACGACCTTTAGGAGTACTGCAAGATATTCCTGTGCACATAGGATGATTTCTTATTCCTGTCGATTTTGTCGTGTTAGATATACCCGAAGATAATCACACCTCAATTATTCTGGGAAGACCGTTCTTGCACACTGTGCAAGCGGTTATAGATGTCTGGTTGCGCACTCTTACGTTTAATGTCGGTGGTGAGGAATTGGTTTTTGCTAAACCCGCTACTCATAGGGGTTTTATGCGTGTTTTGGAGTGTCATGCTATTCCTGCGGTTGGTGTTGTTACGCCACCCATGATTGAGTCGCCTTCCATCCCCGTTGTTGATGTTGAGCCCCCTCGTGTTGTTACTTTACCTGCTACACTCACACCTCCGCCTCAGAATGAGAGCGATAAGGAGGACCGTGCTATTGTTGTTACTTGTACAGGACCTGGATGGGGAGCTTTGGCGCTTGACCAAGGCGAAACGAGTTCCATTGTTGGAATGGGAGAGGGCGATGGTGGCAATATGACACGCATTCTGGCGGAAGAAATAAAGTTGGGACATTCGTCGGAAAGTGGTACTTTTGTTTGGAGAAGAAAATTGGAAGTTATCGCAGCTGAGGGTAACTCCGTTAGCCAGAGGCCTAGCAGAGGCTTGAAGGACTTAATTGAGCATTAGCCGGGTTTGCAACCCCGTACAAATTGTAATAAACAATAGATTTTTGAATTTCTTTTATTGTTTTTAAACTTCTTTATTTGCGTTAGACACTTAGACTATAGACAATTTTAGCATAGAAGACAATTGTGGACTGTAGACAATTTGCTGGTAGGTTGGGATATTTTTACTGTCAATTTGGTAGGTACAGAAAGCCGCACTCAAAAGATAATACATTAAAATGCGTGCCAGTAAGAAAAGCTCTCGATCGAGAGGATTTTTGAAGAAAAAGAGTGATGCGTGTCTTTTATATGATGTTTCACATCCCTTTTTACACGCATTTCAGAGCTCATTCTTGTAGTTTATGCTGCATTTCACCCTATTTCCGTCTACTTCCGTATTTTGTACATTATTGCAGAAATGTGAAGAATCCAGCGGAAATCAAGCTAAATCCGTCCCCGAGTATCCTGCATTGCATTTGACGTGAAGTATTCACCCGAGGAACGAGCTTGGAGCGCATCTCAAGGCCCAAAAGACAAGTCCACGAGTTTTAAGAAGTCAAGTAGCAGCTCAAGTGGTCGATCGACCATCACCCTCAGTCGATCGACCAATGTTCGGGTTCCAGAAGCTACTGTTCACTGCCGAGAAGTCGATCGACCAGTCCTATCAATCGATCGACCAGATTGCTATTTCAGACGTGAATTAAAAGACCGTGAATCTTGAAGCCCGTAAAGTTTAGGTTTTGGAATAATTGTTACGCTTATTTGCTATATAACGTAACACAAACCTTCAGTTGAGGGATATCAGTTTTTACCCAAGTTCATATTCAGTTTTACATTAAGTTTATTAGGGTTTGAAATATTGTAAGCATTGGAATTTTGGCTCTTGTTCTTAATCATTCTTCTGCTATTCTTGGTATTTCATTGCCCTAATTCAATTCATCTCTTTCGTTATTAGATTAGAATTGCTAGATAGATTCCCGAAACCATCTTTATTATTGCATGTTAATTATTTGTTTTACCGCTTTAATCATGAATTCAGTACTTTATTGCCCTAGTATTATTGTTGTTATCACTTTCATCATGAGTAGCTAAATAATTTGTGCTAGGATGTAGGCGAATTATAGCATAGGCGGCATTAGATTAGACACGGCCTGAACCCGCGTGTTGGTCGATCGACCACTTTACCCGGTCGATCGACTGACCTCGTGAGCTTATTTCGTTTTAATTGATTTTAATTGTTGTATTTAACGAATCGAATGCATGCGACCAGTTAGATACCCTTTTATGACTGACCCAATAGATCGAAAGATAGGGTAAGTTGTTAGACCATCAATTGAATCGACTAAACTGTGCTAAGATCGAAAGATAGGTATAGTTTAGACCGTTAGTCACTTTTCAGAACGAAAGTTAGTATTAGTGATATTAGGGACTTATAGCGAGATCGAAAGATGCTATCTGTTAAGAGTGGACCGAGAGGACCTCTTTATTTCCCGCCTCACCTGTGTTAATTCAGACCGACTTAGTTTGCTGCCGCCGAAGCTATAATGAACCGACCATCCTAGTACCCCTTCTTTATGTATTTAATCCATCTTTTTAGTTATTGTCTTTATCTACTGTTAGCTGTAGACCAACTCAAATCAACCCCCACTTTTGTCACCTTAGACTAGATATAAATCAACTAGAATTTACAATTGCCTCCTTGTGGTTCGACCCTGTTACCACTAGCCTAGGTTAGTCTTAATAGGAAATTATAAATTTTATCTTTGGTACTCACAGCGACGGGTATCAAATTTTGGCGCCGTTGCCGGGGAGGCAATAGTCCTAATTTTAGTTGTTTTATTTTTTTAGTCTTTCTTAGTTTAAGGGACTTCTGTTCCTTAAACTTTTCTTATATTCTTTTTGTTGTTTCCTCTTATGCGCAGGTCACAGGGTGGTGAACTAGTGCCATTTAACCCTGAGATAGAGAAATCTTTGCGCGAGTTGAGATGAACACAAAGAGTACTACCGACAGAGGAAGAGCTGAGTACTCTGTCAAGCTATTACGAGCACAACTGCTCAAGAAGACCCACAGTCTTCACCCGTTTCCACTTCTTCAGCCGAGACAGTTACTTCTCCTGAAATTCCAGTCATGGACGAGGAAGCGAGTATAGCTAGTCATTATGAGCCGACAGCTGAAAACTTATACAAGGGTTCGAACTACCAGGAGATGCCAGGAAGTTCGAACCAAAGCCTTCATACATTAGCATGGTTGAGAAGAACCAGTTCGGGGGCCGGGGGGGGGGGGGCTGCAAATGAAGATGCAGCTAAGCATATGGAGACCTTTATTGACTACTGTAGTTCCATACCCCCACCAGCTGGCGTGACCCAGGACCAGATCAAGGAGACTATGTTCATCTTCTCCCTTCGTGATGCTGCAAGGGAGTGGTATAGAGATCTGGACCGAGCCGTTCATGGGATTACTGACTGGAATTCATTGGCATTGGCGTTCTACAAGAAATACTTTTCTGCTTCAAGGACGATCGCTATTAGAGCTCAAATCACGGGGTTTAAACAAGGGCCAGATGAGAACTTCCATGAAGCATGGGTCCGATTCAAGAAGTTGGTGCGAACCATACCGCACCATGGGTTCGAAAAGTGGAGCTTGTGCAATCATTTCTACAATGGGTTGTACGACGATCAGAGGGCCATTTTGGATGCTGCAGCCAATGGAAGATTCGCTGAAAATTTGGGAGCAACCAAGGGGTGGAAGATCATTGACGATCTAGCTACCCACAAGGCCGAGTATGGAAATTCCAGAGGGAACCAGAGGAGAGCTGTTGAATCCTCCTCTGTCGCTGCGCATGAGGCCCTTACTGCGAGATTTGACAAGTATGAGCTAGGAGGAGCTTCTAAAGGTGGGATGTACCAAGTCAATGCTGTGTCAGACGGTCCTTTCGTCTGTGAAAGGTGTGGAGGTGAGGGCCATGTCTCAAAAAACTGCCCTAGTCCCTTTGAATCTTGTGCTGCCTTTCAACACTATAGGTAGACCAACACCTACTATGAGCCGAATACCCATCCGAACTTGAGTTGGAGGAGCCAAAATTTCCTTAACTCAACTCAAGCTCCGCCGCAGCAACAGCCTTATATACCCCCTCATCAAAAGCAACAACAATATCAGAAACCTCCTTATGTGCCGCAACAGCAACAATCACAGAATTCTGAATTCTCCGAGCTGAAGAACTTGTTGCTAAAGGAGTCCCAAGCAAGAGAGGCCGGGATGAAGCAACTAGAGAGCCAAATTGCTCAATTGGCTAGCAAAAGCAACACTCGAGCTCCCGGACACTTGCCGACTCAAACCGACCAAAAGGAGACCTTAAATGCCATCACTTTGAGGAGTGGGTCCACTCTGGAGGGACCTGCCATGGTCGAGGACACTGTTGAAAAAGATGAGCCGGAGACGAGTCAAGAGAAAGCTTCAACGAACAAATCAAAGAAAAAGGCGTCTACCAGGTATTTCAGTCGATCGACTAAAGTGCCTGGTCGATCGACCGAAACACGGGTTACAGGAGCTTCTGGAACTGTACATCTCGGTCGATCGACTGAGGACAGTGGTCGATCGACCGAGATCGCGCGATCTTTGAGGAGTTTCGTCCTTTAATGCCAAGTAATCTGCGAGACCACCTGTTTCGGGGTACCACAGTCCCGAAGGTGTTAGGACAAGACCCGAGTGCTGATGGGTCAGTCCCGGTCCCGAAGTTCGACCCAATGACGGTCAATGGTTCTCATTTGAGACGGTCTGAGGAGGGGTTTAGCTTCAACAAAGAGAAGGTGACGGACTTTTAGCCTAAGTCCAAGGATGCCGGCGCGCGAGATTTGGAGGAGAGGGCCAAGGTACTTCTTACAACCCCTTACCCGGAGAGGCTAGTGCCGACCAAGGAACAGGTATCTTTCAGCAAATTTGAAAAAGTTATCCGTAGTCTGAATGTACAGGTTCCTTTTCTCGAGCTAGTTAACCAAGTACCCGCTTATACTAAATTTATGAAACAACTTTTGTCAAAAAAGCGGTCACTTGAAACAGTGCACACTGTCGCACTTACTAAGGAGTCTTGCTCTTATCTGTCTCACACTGCACCCCTTAAGTTAGAGGACCCGGGCAGTTTTTCTGTTCCTTGCAACATAGGTACCTTCTCAATTGAGAAGGCATTGTGTGACTTAGGGGCTAGTATAAGCGTCATGCCTTTGAGTTTAGCTAGGAAGCTTAAGTTGACCCGGTTTGCTATTACAGACATGACGGTTCAGATGGCCGATCGATCTGCGGTCAAGCCTATAGGAGTCCTAGAGGACATACCCGTCCAAATAGGGAAGTTTTTCTTCCCTGTTGACTTTGTTGTCCTTGACATGCCTGAGGATGCCCATATACCGATCATCCTAGGAAGGCCGTTTCTGCACACTGCTGGTGCAGTCATTGACGTTGGCTCTGGAACTTTGACCTTCAAAGTTGGGAAACATTCTATCATTTTTGCCCAACCTGCTAAAAAGAAGGACCTCATGTGGCCTGTTACATGTAATACGGTTTCTGAAAAGAAATCGTACTTTGTGCATCCTGAATTGCCTGTCTCTATTACTACTCCTGTGCTAACCCCTCCGCCCCAGATTGGGAGCAAAAAGGAGGAAGAATCTGTTGTTTTAGACATTGCAGGAGCTGGTTTGGGGAAGGACGAGCCAGTCACTCTAGTCGCGACAAAGCCTATCATTCAAAGAGGAGGTCTTGGTTGCTTGAGCTATGGAACCGATGAGAAAGTGGAGGATGAGCCAGCCAAGGTGAGATGGGCTGATGTGGATTCTGACAATTCCAAGGAGATCCTTGATTGGGGAGATGACGAAGTTGATCCATTGGGCTCTCCGACTGTTGAAGATGAGAAGGGTGCAACTGATAAGATGAGCACCATTGAGGCTACCTCTAGTAGCCAGAAGCCGACGAAGTGGGCCATACCTTGGCCTTTCTTGATCAACTACTAGTTGATCAAAAGCTTTACAAACATTTTATTGCTTTCGAACAATTTTTCTTGCTTTTGTGTGCGCGAAAACTTCGCATTTTCTTTTGTTTATCTAGGATTTTGAGCACTTAGACTTTATTCTGGGTCTTGCGCAATTTTGGGCACGTATTATTGTGTACTTGCAGGTATTTAGAGCTTGTTAGCTCAAATCATTGAGCAAATACGAAGAAATAAGGAGTACAAAGAAGATTTTGATCGATCGACCGCCATCATGGTCGATCGACTGAGTTGCGCTTTCCCGGAGCTTCTGTTCCTGTTCATCTAGTCGATCGACTGCCCATATAGGTCGATCGACCATAGACACTACTGTATTTGTTCACGACCTCTCCCCTGCTGTGTTTGGTCGATATGCGGACTTAAGGGAGTTTTCTACTCCACTTTATTTTCCGTCCAAATTATTTATTTCTTCTGATTTTCTCATTTGTACACAATTTTACCGCTTCATTATTGTCTTTCTCGGTTTTATGCGTGGTTTTTGTCTGTCTTTCAGGTACTTATTGGTAGCAATGCTGGCTACTGAAACCTCCTAGCCCACGCTGGTTTGGGGAGGTTTCCTTTGCTGCGCTTAAAGTCTTGTGAGTTCCTTGCGTTTACTTCATGTCATATTTATTTCCTTTCTCGCAAATTCCCATTTCTCTTTTCTTCACTATATGATTTTGCACAATGGGGACATTATGCGATTTGGTTTGGGGAAGGGTTTTGCGTCGCATATCATTTGCTTGCATTCACGTTTACATTCTGTTTTGCATCGTTTCATTTCATTTCTCTTATATATACAAAATTCCAAAAAAATTTGAAAAAAAAAAAAATCCCATAAAATGCACGTTTATTTTAGCATGTAGGTCGAGTCGGAACGGTAGTATTTCCATGATGATTTTGCATTTGCATCTGTTTTGCCTGAGCCTTGCTAGATTAACATGCTATCAGTAGAATCACATATGCATATCTACGAGTTTTCGTTAAATTATTTTGCTGGACTTGAGACTTGACTTTAATAATTGGCAAACTACTTATACTTTCTGAGATTTAGAGCCTATAACTGGTGACATCTATGACCGGTTTACTTAGGAATGTGAGTAGTACTCCTTATGAGACATGTTTCCTTAATTTGCATAAATATGAACTTGATCTACTTAATACCTGTATGCATTCGGTTTGTGGTTTGTTGACACATGTGGTGGAGGTTTCCCTTTATTCATTTTGCCCATAAGCTCCACACTGCCAAAAATATCCCTTTTTGTCCCATTTACTACATCCTACATTTAGCCTGTCCTTTGTCAAGCTAGTAGTTTAGTTTTTGGGATTGTTACTCATTTTTGGTGGCATATGCTCTGTTGAGATGATGATTGGAAAATGAAGGAGAAAGAAATAGAAAGGAAAAAAATGAAAAATAATTCGAAAAAGTCAAGAAAATAGAGTTCTGTATTGTTCAAAGCAGTCGATCGACTGCCCAATATAGTCGATCGACTGAAGTTCGAAAGAAAGAGAAAAAGAAAAAGTCAATTCGCATAATTTAATCCTTATCTTTTGGCGATTTTTGCTCCCATGATTCATTTATATCTTATGGGGAGTTTATTGATTTAGTATTTTGGAGATTGTGAGATTCGTGCTTGTTATAGCACCGTTTCGTTTGATTATGAGCAAGAAGTTGGATGTTGCCACTTGGTTCCGTTTTGGTACTAGCTTGATCACCTGTACCTCCACTTTACCATAAAATGTTTTGCCTCTTCTTACCCATACCTCACATATCCTATATATACCTCGGCATGTGTCATTGGTCATCTGTTTGGTTGGAATGCATATGTACGGTCATAGAGATTTCTTTCATATTCTACTGCTGGCATGTTTTTATAGGTCGTAGTTAGGTGAGAGTCACTACAAAATTAATTCTTTCTATCTTACATATATTCACCTGTACCTATTGAGTGATTTGAGCGACCCGTGAGAGTCCAATTTGATAAGTCTCTACAGTTGATGGTTCAGCATGTCTTTGACGGCTTCATAACTCGTTTGCATGATTCATTTACTAATTGATTGTTGATTGTGCATTAAATTGATTTAGGCTTAATAGTTTGTATTTCGCTCTGAGATTGAACTCGTTCCATTAGGTCATTAGATCGAGTCTAGTTCTTGCTTGAGGACAAGCAAGGGTTTGGTTTGGGGAAGTTTGATGCGTGTCTTTCATATGATGTTTCACATCCCTTTTTACACGCATTTCAGAGCTCATTCTTGTAGTTTATGCTGCATTTCTCCCTATTTCCGTCTACTTCCGTATTTTGTACATTATTGCAGAAATGTGAAGAATCCAGCGGAAATCAAGCTAAATCCGTCCCCGAGTATCCTGCATTGCACTTGACGTGAAGTATTCACCCGAGGAACGAGCTTGGAGCGCATCTCAAGGCTCAAAAGACAAGTCCACGAGTTTTAAGAAGTCAAGTAGCAGCTCAAGTGGTCAATCGACCATCACCCTCAGTCGATCGACCAATGTTCGGGTTCCAGAAGCTACTGTTCACTGCCAAGCAGTCGATCGACCAGTCATATCAGTCGATCGACCAGATTGCTATTTCAGACGTGAATTAAAAGACCGTGAATCTTGAAGCCCGTGAAGTTTAGGTTTTGGAATAATTGTTACGCTTATTTGCTATATAACGTAACGCAAACCTTCAGTTGAGGGATATCAGTTTTTACCCAAGTTCATATTCAGTTTTACATTAAGTTTATTAGGGTTTGGAATATTGTAAGCATTGGAATTTTGGCTCTTGTTCCTAATCATTCTTCTGCTATTCTTGGTATTTCATTGCCCTAATTCAATTCATCTCTTTCGTTATTAGATTAGAATTGCTAGATAGATTCCCGAAACCATCTTTATTATTGCATGTTAATTATTTGTTTTACCGCTTTAATCATGAATTCAGTACTTTATTGCCCTAGTATTATTGTTGTTATCACTTTCATCATGAGTAGCTAAATAATTTGTGCTATGATGTAGGCGAATTATAGCATAGGCTGCATTAGATTAGACACGGCCTGAACCCGCGTGTTGGTCGATCGACCACTTTACCCGGTCGATCGACTGACCTCGTGAGCTTATTTCGTTTTAATTGATTTTAATTGTTGTATTTAACGAATCGAATGCATGCGACCAGTTAGATACCCTTTTATGACTGACCCAATAGATCGAAAGATAGGGTAAGTTGTTAGACCATCAATTGAATCGACTAAACTGTGCTAAGATCGAAAGATAGGTATAGTTTAGACCGTTAGTCACTTTTCAGAACGAAAGTTAGTATTAGTGATATTAGGGACTTATAGCGAGATCGAAAGATGCTATCTGTTAAGAGTGGACCGAGAGGACCTCTTTATTTCCCGCCTCACCTGTGTTAATTCAGACCGACTTAGTTTGCTGCCGCCGAAGCTATAATGAACCGACCATCCTAGTACCCCTTCTTTATCTGTTTAATCCATCTTTTTAGTTATTGTCTTTATCTACTGTTAGCTGTAGACCAACTCAAATCAACCCCCACTTTTGTCACCTTAGACTAGATATAAATCAACTAGAATTTACAACTGCCTCCTTGTGGTTCGACCCTGTTACCACTAGCCTAGGTTAGTCTTAATAGGAAATTATAAATTTTATCTTTGGTACTCACAACGACGGGTATCAAAGAGCTCGATAAATTACCCATATAATTACCATTCCTAATTAATCAAAAGCCCTCTCCCAAACTCCATCTTTTTCGAATAATTAGAGTTTTTGGGTTTTTAGGGTTTATCAATTCGAATTTTTCGAATTTATGCTTATTGTTTCGATTAATTAAGCTTGTGTGGGTATTCTAGCATCAAGTAAGTTCGACCTTACTCTTCTCTTTCAATTAATTGCAATCCCCATTCCCTTTTTTATGATTTAGGGTTTATGTGGTTGTTTAGGACGATTTTTTCAATTGAAATTGTAATTTAATTATTAGTCTTGATGTTATTGTAGTTATGGATTCCAGTAAAGAAACCCCCATCACTGAGACCGTACCTGAGACCGCTGCTAATGCTCAGACGGCTGCTTCTTCTGTTGGGGTTGTTACTCCGGTGGTTACCACCACTGCAGCTTCGGCTGCTGCTTCTACCCCAGTGACGGAGAAACCCACAGCCCCCACCGAGGTCACAAAAGCCAAGGCTGTGGGAGAGGTGACACCTGCTGCCTCTGCCCCTACTAGGACCTTTTCTATGCTGGATCGAGGAGTCACGCCTCGATTCCCGACACCTGGTATGCTGCCACCTAAGCCGAGTCAGCAGGCTAGTCAGCTAGTCACTACTTCCATCTCTTCTGGGGCTGCAGTTGCGAGAGAGGCCACTCTTACTCCTTTACCGGAGTTGCCCACGGTACGTTTCGTTTCCACGGATCATCGGGCTCGGTTATCCGCTTTACTTCGTTGCCCTCTCTCCTCCACCCGTTTCATTGCGCGGACTGACCTAGAGACCTTAGGAATTTATGAGGAGGTCTGTAGTTTGTTGAACGGGACGGGAATGTCGGGTCTGATTACCTTGCAGGAGGCTGCTATTCGTATCCCTATATACGAGTTTTTCAGCTCCTACTCTTTTGACACCGACTCTTACGCTTCCAACCACTCTAGTCCTTGCATTCAATTTCGACTCCGCAATGAGTCGCACCATTGGACTTTGGCCAGGTTTGGGGAGGTTCTAGGCCTAGTTAGTGATGGCCCCATCAAGCCGCCTCGGGATATCCTTCAGCCGCTTTGGGCTGCACTTTCTCACACTCCTTACCCCACACGGAGAGGAGCCCACGTACACTTACCTGCTCCCCGTTACTTCTTGTGACTTATGGGAGAGACCATCTTTGGGCGACCTGAGCCCAATAACGTGACCAACACTGAGCTAGCGATTCTCGCGGGGTACCTCAACATTGACTACGGTACCCCGTTTGTTCTAAACATTGCTTATTTGGTGGCTCAGCATTGGAACGAAATTGGGAAGAAGGTCAAGACCTCTGTTGTCTGTGGCGGGCTAGTGACTAGGATTGCCCGCCATCTTTACCCCTCTGAGCCTGGAGTTACCGCGCCTCATAAGCAGGCTTACCTTGACTTGGCTGCCATGTTTGACTTTGCCTGGTTCCCAAAGAAGAAGGGCATGAGGACGTGGAAGATTTGTGGTTCCACGTCTGTCACCTTACCGTGCCCTACCCTTCCTCCACTTTTACCGCTCCTGACTGCTGCTGAGGGAGCGAGGCTACCTCCACCCACCTACCACCTTACTTTCACCCCTGCATCCTCCTCTTCCAAGAAGAGGAAGCGGGAGGCCGGAGCGACTTCTTGCTCTCAGGCTCAGACTCAGGCTGGACCGATGCCCGCGTCCACGCCCCCACTTACCCCTCCTCCTTCTGGATCGGCCCTGCCGGCCAATTTTGTTTGCCCTCCTGCTATAGGGGCGCCCGAGGTCATGGACCAAAGGGCATCGTGATGCCTTGCTTCTGGATACGTGCAGGTACCTTTCCGAGATGAGACGGGATCAGGCTCTTGCCTTATTCCCGATCTACGAGTTCCACATCCGAGCACGGCGACCAATTCCAGAGGGGTGGCCGCATCCCTCCTTCTACCGATACCCAGAGGGTGGGTACCCTCCACTCCCTTTTGACTCAGAGGACGAGGTGGAGGAGACACCGGTAGCACGAAAGTTGCGGTTGCGGGCTGAGCAGGCGGCACAGCGGGCTGCCCGAGAGGAGGTGAGGGACCCCCCATATACGCCAGGTGCGGAGGAGGTAGCAGGAGACGACAATTAGAGGTTCCCCTAGTTTGTTGCTGGTTTGGGGAAGCCGTCTTGTGAGTACCGTCTTCCTTTCTTTTTCATCTTTGTATTTATTTATTGTATTTTAGGAGCATGTATTAGGTTTGCGTACCCCATCTCCCATTTTGCTGCTGTTAGTTAGTTGTGAAGACAATGAGGACATTGTCTGTTTTGATTTGGGGAGGGTATATGCATCCTTTTGCGTCTGCATTTGCATTTTGTTTTGCATTCACGTTTACTGCTTTATGCTTTTGTTTCTCATACAAACATAAAAAAAAACAGAAAAAAAAACACCAGAACATAAAAAAATATATAACATAGCGTTTACTTTTGCATATAGCAGAGTCGGATTGGAGTTCTTTAATGATGACTTTGCACTGCTAGTCGTTTATATGTCATTCCTTGCCTTTCATAACTGCCTTGTAAGAAAATTAAAAGTGATTTCTCAAATTTTGTTGTGGAATTTACTACGGATTATTAGACTTGACTCATAATTTTTGCAAACTACCTATATATTCTGAGATATAGAGCCATAACTGGTGACATTCATGACCAGTTTTCCTAGGAATTGAGAGTAGTTACTCCCCACATTTCATTGTATCGCATGTATATGAGTTTTGATTTCTTTTTGCCTGCACGCATGGGTTTGTGGTCGGTATTACGTGTTTTGAGAACTATTGCATATTCCCCTCTCTCATTTTATCCCATGAGCTCCACATTAGCCAAATCCGCCAGTTG
Organism: Silene latifolia; assembly: GCF_048544455.1. NCBI lineage: Eukaryota > Viridiplantae > Streptophyta > Magnoliopsida > Caryophyllales > Caryophyllaceae > Silene > Silene latifolia. Next base: position 141,940,282 of record NC_133538.1, read on the forward strand.
CCCTAAAACTACAACCTATATTTAGCCTACCCTTGCTGAGCTAGTTAGTAGTTTTGTGGAATATATTGTTATGTATCGGATTTTGGCTCGTATATCTTATCTTGGAGTATGTATTAATGAGAAAAGAAAAAAAAAGAAGAAAAAGAAAAAAAAAATCAGCCAAAGAAAGAAAAAAAAAACTGTGTAAAAAGAAAAGAGAAAAAAAAAGGAAAAAGAAAAAAAATGGTTGAAAAATATTTTATACCTCTCGTGCTTATTTATACTTTACGAGGTACATTCATTATGGATTCTTGCGTTGTATATGCCAAATTATAAGGCATTGAGTTATTTATATGATTGGAAGAGTGGGATGTATTTTATTATGGTCTTGGTTAGGTTCTAGCTCGGCTTTTACCTTCGCATTTCCATATTTGTTTTGCCCCTTCTTACCAATTGAGCCTCACATATCCATATTATGCAATTGTTCGGCACGTGATAGTCCTTGAACGGTGGTTTTGCGTGTGTATGGTGACTGAATCATTACTCATGTTAGTTAGCGTTACATGTTGTGTTGGTCGCAGTCTAGGTGAGAGTCTTCAATTTCTTCTTTCTCTGCACACATATTCTTACTTACCATTTGCTTTGCTGAGAGAAGAGTGAACCGGGAGAGTCCAAATTTATGAGTCTTGCAAGGTCGAACATCCAATGTAATTCCATGATATGCATAAATTTGTTCACCTGCTTTGAGCTTGGCAGTAGTTGATTTTGTGCATTAAAGCGGTTTGGCATTGACTAGTAGTTAGCTCTGAAAGTTACTCCTTTCCATTAGGTCTTTAGTTGCATTTAGTTTGCTTGGGGACAAGCAAAGGTTTGGGGAAGTTTGATGCTTGCATATTATATACACTTTTACGGTCTCTTTTGGCACGCATTTCTATGTATTTGAGTGATATTATGTCGCTTTATACCCCGAATAGGCTACTTTGTGCTTTTATTGCTATTTTGCAGATTTGTAGCGGAAACCAACCTTTTGTGGCCTCGAGATAGCATCTCTGGAAGATGGACGGAAAAGAGGACGAAGGACTCAAGCATGGGGAAGCGTGAAGACGAAAGTTAACCAAATTAAGCAAGTCAGGACTACTACGGAAGCTGAGAAGTGACTGAAGATCTCGATCGACCACATTTGGCTGTCGATCGAGAACACAGAGGAACACAAGTGTAATACCCGCCCTTTTAGAGACCTTTTGACCAGCGTTGACTGACGTTGGGAGCGGGAATAACCTTGGAAGTGAGTGCTAATATCATCTTAGGTTTCGTGTTAAGAGTGGTACTCGATAGAGTAGAGGCTACTCGATCGAGTAGCTAGGTTACTCGATCGAGTAGGGGGCCACTCGATCGAGTATGTTGGGTACTCGATCGAGTACCTGGTTTTCAGCGAGGGTTTTATATCGCGTTTTGTTAAATCCGCAAATCACTTCCGCCACTTTCCTCCTATCCTTCAGTCGCCTCTTTCCCTTCCCTTCACCTCAAAACCTCCATGGAAGCCTTTTGATGATCCTTGTGCTTTAGGAGAACGCCTCTTGAGTCGGGTAGCGGTCTTTTGCTGAGTTTCTCCCTATAGGTATGTCATAATCATCATCCGTGTCCTTGTTCTTCATAGTTAGGGTTTGCTTGGTTGTAATATAGAATTGTATTGTGGTTATAGGCTTTGCTTGGTCGCGTGACACGTTGTTTGTCGGCATGGATTGGTTGCGGTTGCTTAAAGGTAGGTTCGCCTACTCAGTTTCTGTAGATGGTCTAGCGTGTCAGTTGTTGTGGTTGTTTTGTGTTTGCTTAGTGTCGAAATTGTATGGTGACGATTGTGATGGTGATTGTGGTTGTTTTCTCTGGTTCTCGAGATACGTCTCGGCTGAGTGGGGTCACTTGCGGGAGTGGCTTCACGCCCTAGTTTCGCCCTTCGTGGAACCCGCCACGGAAGGGGATGTGCACATTAATGGACAGGGTTATCGCTCATTATGGTGAGTGAGGATTTGGTGGGTACGGCTGCGGTCCCCCACTGGCAGGACTGGTCCAGTGGACAGTCAGTGACAGAGGTTGGTCGGGTTATCGTGGTTGTGTGTAAGACTGATAGCATCGTATTGAGTTGATAGTTGTAGTTGTTATTGCTGTGTCTTATCTCAGTACTGACCTTGCGTGGTTGTTTGTTTGTTATGTGTCTGCCGTGATCCCTTATGGTGAGCAGTCGGTCTTAGCAGGTGTTGATGGTGTTGATAGCTGGAGTCCGGGCAGGGATGAGTTCTCACGAGATATGATGGTCATAGCGAGTAGTCTTTGAGTTTTATCTTTATATCATTTATTGGTTTAAATCGCTTGTAATATAACTTAATAGTTCTTTTATCGACATTTGATTATTACTATCCTCGGGCAACCGGGATGGTAACGCCCTTATATCCTAAGGAAGGCCTAGTTAAGGCTCCTCTGAATATGGGGGTGTTACAAAGTGGTATCAGAGCGACGATTTTGGAACCTGTAACAAATGAATTTAATGAACGTAGGGAGTCTAATAAAATGAACCTGGTGTATGTGTAATGGGAGCCCCAGCTGATGCTAGGTTTTGGGTGAGTAGGCGCCCTCATTTCAAAATCTTGGACCCATGACACTTAAGCCAGTCACATGGTATGGGAATGTGGAGTCCGAGTGTCTATATGTGATATGCATGTTAATTGTGTCGGAGCTACCTCCGGTTAAGTCTTTGTTAGAAGTTAATAGGGGTGTGATAGTGGTAATTGGGCCGTGTATGGTGATTGATGATGAGATTATTGAAGTTCTTCGAATGATTAGTGAGCTTATATGATGGTCATGAGATATGTGACGAAAGTTTACGTGATAGAGATGCTTGAAAATGTGGAATTGGGTGTCGTGACATGAACAGTGAACATGTAGGTGTTTGCTATAAGTTAATGATGTCGGAAGTCATATACGAGTTTATAAATCCTACCGTAATTACTATAATGATAGTTATAGAGATATTGGGTAATAATCCGAATCATAGCATATGGTAATGCGTATATGCTTTGTTAATTAGTTAAAACTTTTCCGCTGCGTGACATTTGATGTGAGTAAAAGGAATAGCTTATAATCGCATTAGAGAACATGGATAGATTGATTTGTTATGAAGAGTATATAATTATGTGTTATATGAAAGAATAAATTAATGTTAGTTACATGTTTCATGTTGTGGTAGAAGCGAGTGTGACAGCAACACGTTAAGACAAGTTTTGAGTATGATAGGATGACGTGACGAAGCTTAAGAGTGACTCGGTAGCAGGTAAACCGAGTTGGGTAGTTGTGTGGCGTAAGGTGGCATACACCTTGTTAGTAAGGCGATACATTGTGCGTGAGTAATGATTATAAAACGTGATCGAAGGTGATAATTAGTGCCGAATTCCGAACTTAGTTTGGAATCGACACGCGGTGTTGTTTTGCAGGTATCTTTGATTTACTTCGTACTGTTGACCGAGTACTTAACTATACTTGACCGAGTGCGGGTGTTTACTAGACCGAGTAGACCTAACTCGATCTAGTTAGGAAGCTATGATGTCGGGATGTGGGAAAAATTCCCGCAGATACTCGATGATTTAGCTCCTACTCGATCGAGTAGGGTGGTACTCGATCGAGTACCCCAGGCACTCGATCGAGTAGTTACTGTACAGCGAATCCTACGGGTTTTCTAAAACCCCTAATCTTTCTATTTCTTCCTCTTATTCCCTATATTTCGAAACCCCTAAGTTCCTCCTAAATCCTTATTCCTCTCATATCCTCTCATACTCTTAGGTTAAGTGGTGATTCTTGGGTTAATTTTCTTGCTTAATTTCGTTTCTTTACTTTGTTAATCAATCAAGGTATGTTATTCTTCTTAATTTACACGATTTATTGTTTTGAATGTGTTAGAGAAGTGAAACAATCTGAAATTTCGATTATTATGATCAATTTGGCGCTTTTAATTGTTGAAACATGATTCACATGCCTTCTTTCCATGTTTGTTGGTGACTAATTACTGTAAATTAGATTAGAAATTGCAAAATTTGAACCCGAAATTTCTAGGGTTTCCTAAATTGAAATCGATTTTTGGTTGTTTTACAATGGTTAGATGGTAGAATTGAGCCTTCAGTATTGTTTATATCATGTTGGAGGATAGATTTTGATGATTTTACCTTAGAAAGTTGCCTTAAAACTCCGTCTGAAAAGTGCTTCAAATGGAAATTCGTGAATTATAATTGGAAAATTGGTGTTGTGAATAACATTATAAGTATAAGTTGAACTTCAATAAGATAGTAGAAACGATAATTGATGAAAATATGCCAAAATTATCACAGCTGTAATGACCGTCTGAAAATTTTAAGTGAATTGTTGTTCATAATATTGAAGGGTAATAATGATATGTTCCAAATTATTATTTCCCATGAACTAGTAAGAATGCCTCACATGTGATTAGAAGTGTGTTTAGAATAACCTTAGAATCATGCTAGGATATTCGAATTTGTTGAGCATATGTAATCACCATGATAGTTTCTTTCACAGCTATGGCTTATGAGTTGTAATAATCTGAGCTTGTATGTCAAATTTTGGAAACTGCTGGTGAATGTGTGTACTTAGCTTAATATTCAAAGCTAACGGCATAAATTATGTGCTTCACATGCTAAAAGTTGTTGGTGAATTGGTGTGCCTAACTGAGTATGTTGAATTCAAATTACATGAAATAAATATTTGCATGTTTATACAAGTTGCTTGAACATATGCCTAAAGCAGATGCCGAGACTGAACCTTGGAATCCGCCAAAGTAAACGGGGGAGGGGTAATCCACCTGAGATGGGGGAAGGGAGTGGACCTGTGGTACCCGCAGTTCCAGAATACCCTTCAGTTGTTTTTGTTGATTTCAAGCAGAGGGAGCGTTTTGTAGCCTTACAAAAACGCAAAATGAGACCTACGAGGTGTATAGACACTACTTTGTTGGAGGAGTTGGAGATAGAGACGGATGTCCGTCATATTTTTGAGACCTTGGGTCTTATGGGTTTGTATAGGCTGAGGAAACACACTTATCCTTTTCTCACCTTGGAGTTTATGAGCTCCTTTATCTATGACCCCGCTGGCCAGACCGTTGAGTTTCGGTTGATGAACACTAGTTTCTTGCTTTCTATGGACCAGTTTGCTTCTCACCTTGGGTTGGCCAAGCCTCCCAAGGACTCCATCACCGACATCTCTGCCGAGTACGGTGTATGCCGCCTAATGCCTTGCTTGACCGGAAAACCAGCTCCTACCTCGAGTAACATGCTGATTAATGACGTTCAGCATGTCACATTGAGGATCTTTCTCCGTTCTCTCTCGAACCTTCTTTATGACAGAAAGGATATAAGTAAGCTAAACAACCATGAGGTGTTACTTCTGATGTCCTACTTGAACCCGGAGCGGACCAGGAAAGTGGTCTTTAATGCTCCTTCCATGGTTTGTGCCGCCCTTGCCTTGATGGCCACTGCCTCTACCCGGTACTTGAGCTGTGGCGCTATCGCCACTCGGTTAGCTGAAAAGCTAACCTCTTTCGAGGCTTCTTCGGAGTACGTGCCTCTAGTTACCTCAGTGCCCACCATGGACCGTGCCTACTATCTCGACCTGAAATGGTTGAGGACTTTAGCTGACGGTAGCCTAGCTTGGAGGGTGTGGGGCGTGAGTTGGATAAAGATTCCAGCCCCTGAGCACCTCCCACCCACGGAGCCCCTAGAGCCGACGGTAGTGACGGTGGACTTCGATGATGATGATGAGGAGGAGGAGGAGGATGATGACAGACCTCGCCATCTAGAGACCTACCTCATCGACGACACCATTCTCGAGGTGATGCCGGAGCCGACAAAGGGCGAGAATGCATCGGTCGTGGCGGTGGAGAGACCTAGGTTGGGGAGAGGACCCCGTCGAGTGAGGGAGAGCACCGCAGAGACTAGGCCACGGCCGGTGGCACCACAGCAGTAGCAGCCTTTTCCGTGCTACCCTTACCTTGACACCCCGGAGACGCGATCCAGCTACTTGGCGGAGAGAGTGTCATCTACTTTGACACTCAGGAACATGCACGAGATGGAGTACACTCAGGGGATAGGGACCGAGGGACCTCACCCGGTTTGGTGGAGTGGAGTTGGGGACTACTCAGGGGTTTTACACTCCTACGGGGTGGATCAGTCGGCGTGGGGGACACCTCAGTCCTTTGCCTACGGTGGCTTGACTCCATGGTACGTAGGCCCAGGAGCAGGAGCAGGAGCAGGAGTGGACGCGGGAATTGGGTCATCGGGAGCAGGTACTTCTGGCGGTGGTGATGACGATGAGATGATGTTTGAGCAGCAGCAGGAGTGATACTCCTTGTACTTATCTTTGTTGATGGTAGTTGGTTTTAGATGTTAGTAGTGTGGTTAGACTTTAGTAGTAGTTATCGTGGAGACTTTGATTTGGAACTTGTATTGTTGGCCATAAGGCCGTATTTGATACTTTGACTTGTTGCAGGATGTTAGAAGCCGGGGAGTCGTCCCGACTCGATTTTATATGACAAATATGTGCATGTACGTGGTTTATGACAGGTTTTATAAGGAACTTGGCCTGTAGGTACTCGATAGAGTACCCCGTACTCTATTGAGTAGCTGCAGGAAGACGGGATAAAAAGCTTTCTGATCTGTAGACTACTCGATCGAGTAGCCAAGACACTCGATCGAGTAGCATGGCACTCGATCGAGTACCGTTACTTACTCGATCGAGTAGCACTGTTACAGGAGATTTTCGAAAATAAAAAATGTTCAATTGTTTTATAATTGCAAGTTTAATGTTTAATGTGGCTATTAGTGCGTAGTAACACCTTTGAACCGTTAATTTCATATATTGGAAGTCGTGTTTGAAGTTTTATGAGCGTATTTCTCACAGTTAGTGAAGCGCAATAGTTTCTTGTTACTTTAATGTTGCATACGCCCTGTTGCGAGCTATTTATCGACGTTATAACCTCTTGTACACTTGCTCATACCATATTAACATGTGTTACTTTAATGTTGGTGTATGAATTCTAATTTAACGAGTATATAGTTAGTGAGTAATGTCCATAATAAATAATATGGTTTTCTTTACTGTTATGATGCAAATAATAGGTAATATGTGTTATAATTTTGGTAGTGAACTTCGGGGACGAAGTTCAATTTAGAGGGGAAGAGTAATGTCGCGAAAATTATCGCGAAATAAAAGGCTGATTTCGAAATTAGGTTTTGTTTGCCTATAATGTTTTGTTGTTTAATTGCAAAATTAACTAGTATCTTGGTTACTTTACTTATAGGAAGCGTAATTGATTACCTTAGTCGTTGAGTAATTCATGCGTGGGAGTTTGAAAATGATAGTACGTGCGTAAAGAGTTAGTTGCGGTACAACGTGTTGTAATAGAATTGCGATGATGGTATAGTTGTGCGGCATGAAGCTGTTATGAGATATGATCGGGTTGGTAGTTGTTGCCATATGATGGGAGATCATTGTTTGTGCTGGTTTGTACTGCAGGTTGATGTCTTATAGAGGATAGTTTGTAAAAGTTGGAGTATACGTATTAAGTTTCAGTCGGTGTTAACAATGCTTGTATGATAATTGCAAGAGTCGATATATACGTAGCAGCAGAGCATTAGACGGATGATGATGACTCGGGGGGGATGGTAAGTAAGGAAGAGTAGTATCGAAAGGGGAGTGAGGTTGTCTTCCCGTGTCGAGTGTGTTGGAAAAGTGAGTTGAACTTCGGGGACGAAGTTCTTTTTAAGGGGGGAAGACTGTAATACCCGCCCTTTTAGAGACCCTTTGACCAGCGTTGACTGACCTTGGGAGCGAGAATAGCCTTGGAAGTGAGTGCCAATATAATCTTAGGTCTCGTGTTAAGAGTGGTACTCGATAGAGTAGAGGCTACTCGATCGAGTAGCTAGGTTACTCGATCGAGTAGGGGGCCACTCGATCGAGTATGTTGGGTACTCGATCGAGTAACTGGTTTTCAGCGAGGGTTTTATATCGCGTTTTTTTAAATCCGCAAATCACTTCCGCCACTTTCCTCCTATCCTTCAGTTGCCTCTTTCCCTTCCCTTCACCTCAAAACCTCCATGGAAGCCTTTTGATGATCCTTGTGCTTTAGGAGAACGCCTCTTGAGTCGGGTAGCGGTCTTTTGCTGAGTTTCTCCCTATAGTATGTCATAATCATCATCCGTGTCCTTGTTCTTCATAGTTAGGGTTTGCTTGGTAGTAATATAGAATTGTATTGTGGTTATAGGCTTTGCTTGGTCGCTGGACACGTTGTTTGTCGGCATGGATTGGTTGCGGTTGCTTAAGGGTAGGTTCGCCTACTCAGTTTCTGTAGATGGTCTAGCGTGTCAGTTGTTGTGGTTGTTTTGTGTTTGCTTAGTGTCGAAATTGTATGGTGACGATTGTGATGGTGATTGTGGTTGTTGTCTCTGGTTCTCGAGATACGTCTCGGCTGAGTGGGGTCACTTGCGGGAGTGGCTTCACGCCGTAGTTTCGCCCTTCGTGGAACCCGCCACGGAAGGGGAGGTGCACATTAATGGACAGGGTTATCGCTAATTATGGTGAGTGGGGATTTGGTGGGTACGGCTGCGGTCCCCCACTGGCAGGACTGGTCCAGTGGACAGTCAGTGACAGAGGTTGGTCGGGTTATCGTGGTTGTGTGTAAGACTGATAGCATCGTATTGAGTTGATAGTTGTAGTTGTTATTGCTGTGTCTTATCTCAGTACTGACCTTGCGTGGTTGTTTGTTTGTTATGTGTCTGCCGTGATCCCTTATGGTGAGCAGTCGGTCTTAGCAGGTGTTGATGGTGTTGATAGCTGGAGTCCGGGCAGGGATGAGTTCTCACGAGATATGATGGTCATAGCGAGTAGTCTTTGAGTTGTATCTTTATATCGTTTATTGGTTTAAATCGCTTGTAATATAACTTAATAGTTCTTTTATCGACATTTGATTATTACTATCCTCGGACAACCGGGATGGTAACGCCCTTATATCCTAAGGAAGGCCTAGTTAAGGCTCCTCTGAATATGGGGGTGTTACAACAAGCCCTCGATCGAGCTGTTCTGTGCTCGATCGAACTGTCAAGCCCTCGATCGAGTTGCCATGTGCTCGATCGAGCTGTCCTGTGCTCGATCGAGAGCCTTAACCTCTCGATCGAGAGGTTCTCCTTTACGTGGGCTATTAAAGCCCGTAGGTTAATAAAACTACTCGTGAAGTTTTGTTATAAAAAACAAAAAGACGAGTTACTAGGTGAATATCTTTTACCTATCATTCATTTTCCCATATACATTTTTACTGCGTTTACTGTTCACTGCTTGGAATTTTACGATCTAGGATTTGGTTGTTCTTTACACCGGATTTGCTACTATAGTATAATTCCTTCCCTTAATCTCTTCTCTTGTTTATGTTTTATATTTGCTCTTTTAGTTTCATTATTAATTTCGGCCCTAACCTCGTTATTGCTTTATACTATTGTCACATCATGTTTTCCGTTAGCATTTCGTTATTAGTTGTGTTAGTTAATATAATTAGCATGCGTAGTTAATTTCTTTATATGCCGGGATGAGGGAAACCGTGTTAGAAGCATGTTAGGATGACTACTAAGGTAGTTATGCGGTAGGAACCAGATCTAAGCAATTTATTTGTAGATCGGTTAAATGAGTGCACGCAGGAGACCGTCTGTTTAGTTAACCCCCGACCTGGATCGAAAGATTGGAAGGGTAGACTTGTTTAGTTCTGATAATTGACTCCTATGAGGGCGAAAGTCAAGTAGGATGACCTTAGGGCGACTTTAGACCGAAAGGTATAGTCGGGTTTGAGACCGAAAGGAGATAACCTAGCGCTTCCTACTAATAAACTTGTCGACCTAGTTATCTCGATAGCGCGTAGAACACGGCGTACCGAAATCCTGGCATATCTCTCTTTATCTGATAGTTTATTTACATTTCTCCCTATTTTCTCTTATACCCTTATTTTCTCTTCCCCTTAAACTTTAGTAGTTAGAACATCAAATTCAAAACCCCCAGTTTGTGACCGACAGATTAGACTACAGAGAATAGAAAAGCCTCTCTGTGGATTCGACCCGGCTCCCCTAGCTATTTATAGTATAGGCTTGTTTGCATTTATTTTTGGTGTTGAACGACACGCATCAGTAGTTGTTGTGCAGAAAAAGAATGAAAGTGGAGAGTCTGTGTAGACTACACTGACCCGAACAAAGCCTGTCCTAAAGATCCATTTCCCTTGCCCCATATTGATGCCATGGTAGACGCCACAACAGGCCATGTGATGCTGACATTCATGTATGTTTCCAGCACATTCAATCAAATAAAGATGCACCCTGCTGACCAGGAGAGTACTGCATTCATTACAGGCCGAGGCATATACTGTTACACTGCCATGCCTTTCGGCCTGAAGAATGCAGGGGCAACGTACCAGCGCCTGGTTAATATGATGTTTAAAGACCAAATAGGTGACATCATGGAAGTATACATAGACGACATGGTGGTCAAATCCAAAAATGCATAAGATCATGTGAAACATCTAGAAATAGCATTCGGTATATTGGAAAAATACAACATAAAGCTAAACCCTGCAAAATGCGACTTTGGAGTCTCTGAAGGCAAATTCCTTGGATACATGGTCACAAAAAGGGGCATAGAAGCCAGCCCTGAACAGATAAAGGCTATCCCGGAGCTACAATCACCCAAGTTTGTCAAGGATATCCAGAAATTGACAGACCGGGTGGCTGCCCTGAATCATTTCATATCAAGATCCTCTGAGAGATGCAAAACATTCTATAACCTCCTCAGGAAGAATAAACAGTTCTAATGGACAGATGAACACGAGACAGCTTTTCAGGATCTAAAATCCTACCTATCATCTCTACCCTTACTGGCTAAGCTGGAGAAGGGAGAGCCTTTGTCAGTATACCTATCTGTCACTGACACAGCAGTCAGCGCAGTCCTAGTGAAAGAAAAGGATGGTCAGCAACATCCAGTCTACTATGTAAGTAAAAGCCTGCTAGATGCTGAGTTGAGGTATGGACTGCTTGAAAAATATGTCTTAGCTTTAATTATGTCATGTACTAAATTGCGACCTTATTTTGAAAGTCACCCCATTATAGTCAGGACCAATTTACCCATAAAATCTGTCCTACGTAAGCCCGAACTTTCAGGCAGGATGGTGAAATGGTCAGTACAGATTAGAACATACGACATCTCCTTTGAACCTAGAGCAGCGATTGAATCGCAGGCCCTAGCAGACTTTGTGGCTGACTTTAGCCCTAACCTGGAACCAGACCTGATAAAAGAGGTCAACCAACTAGAAAATAAGACCCCAGACCAAGAATGGACCCTATTCATAGATGAAGCATCCAACGCCAGGGGGACATGGTTAGGATTAGTACTTAAATCACCACAGGGAGACGTGATAGCTCAGGCTATAAGCTGTGAGTTCAAAGCTACCAACAATGAAGCAGAATATGAAGCCCTGATAGCAGGCTTAAAGGTATGTTTAGACCTCGGTGTTCAAAACCTAAAGGTAAAAACTGATTCACTCCTAATTGCTAATCAAATAAAGGGAATTTATACGGCCAAGGATGCAAAAATGATTTCGTATTTGGAATATGTAAAAAACATTACCGCTAAATTTCCTTTATTTGACATAGATCAAATATCAAGAGACCTGAACACCCGGGCTGATGCTCTGGCCAGCCTAGGTTCAAACATTACCTCCACTATCTTCGACAAAATACCAATTGTGCATTTACTAGAGCCAGCCATCAGCAAACCTGAACAAGTCAATCCTGTCAATCAGGACAATAACTCTTGGACTAAACCCTATTATGATTGGTTTCTCCGAGGAATACTGCCTTATGGCAGACATGAGGCAAGGGCTTTTAAAATTAGAGCTTCAAATTATGCTATCATCAATAACACTCTGTTCAAGAGATCGCAGGCTGGACCCTACCTGAGAAGCTTGGAGCCTGACGAAGCCAAAATAGTACTTCAAGAAATACACGATGGACACTGTGGCAATCACAAAGAAGGAAAGAGCCTGGCAAGCAAAGTTCTCAGGACAGGCTACTACTGGCCTACACTGAGGGCTGACTGCCTGGAATACTCGTCAAAATGCGAAGCCTGTCAAATTCATGCACTAATCATACATCAGCCATCTGAACTCCTCCATTAAATTTTCGCACCCTGGCCGTTCATAAAATGGGGCATGGATATTATGGGAAAACTGCCCGTAGCTCCAGGACAAAAAGTATTCATATTGGCTATGACTGATTACTTCTCCAAATGGATTGCGGCTGACTCTTTCAGGCAAGTAACTGAAAAAAGAAGTAATATCCTTTATTCGGACGAACATCATTTGCAGGTATGGAGTCCCATTAGAAACAGTATGTGATAATGGAACTCAATTTGTGGGGAAAAGGACCCAAGCATTTTGCCAAGAATAGAATATCAACCTGGTAACATCAACCCCTAGATATCCAAAAGCCAATGGCCAGGGGAGTCAAGCAATAAGGTAGTCATAAGCTGCCTAAAAAAGAAGGTAAAAAGAAGACGAGACAGATGGGCTGAAGAACTTCCATTAGTACTATGGGCAGACAGGACAACTCCAAAAACTGCAACAGGTCAAACACCTTACTCTCTGGTGTACGGCTGTGAAGCTGTCATTCCTGTGGAAGTACGAGTACCAACATCCAGATACAACCTGAACAATGTTGAGGCGAATAGAGACCTAATGCAAGATAACTTAGTTCTAACTGAAGAGCCAAGAGACGCTGCCAAAATCAGGATGGCATCATATCAACAAGCAGTCGCCAAGACTTACAACAAAAACGTCAGGATAAGAGTCTTTAAAGAAGGAGACCTTGTCCTACGCAAGGTATTTCCAAATAAGAAAGAAAAATCAGCAGGCAATCTGGCTCCCACATGGGAAGGCCCTTACTTAATTGATTCAATTGTTGGACAAGGAGCATACAGGCTCCAAACGCTAGAAGGGGAAATGATCCCAAGATCCTGGAATGTAACTCATTTAAAATTATTCCATATGTAAAGATCATATCAGGCTACAATCAGGTATAAATTCAATCACTACTCAACCTAACGTGCTACCTAATGAACTACATGTTTTACATGCCTTGTCTGCAATTTATATCTGTTCAACTAACCTACTTATTTACTTCTTGAATCCTGAACAATTATACATGATAAATAGTTATATGCATAAATATTCAGGATTGAGGGCTACTCTACCATATATTTATGAAACAAAATTTTGCACTTAATTGTGCCTGACGAGTTGGTAACCCCCACCAAATACAGTAAATGTCAGGAGCAATCACGCATGAAATAATTGCCTGACCTGACTAGGTTTACTGCCATAGATTACAACTGGCTGGACGCAGCAAGACAGGTGCAAGGGAATTCTCTCCCAAACACTTAGTCTAAAATTCCTTCTTGATAGGCCGAATACCAAGCTCTCCAGCTAGGCAGGGGACATAAGCCCTTCTGACAGGCCGGTTTTCCCACCCCTTCAACCATTATAGCAAAAACTATACTTAGTTGAATTACTCACGAATAACAAGATAGAACAAAAATGATGTGCAGGTTATTCAAACAAAATGTTTGACAGGCCCAACAGGATGAAACTCACAAATCCAAGTAAAGTTAAAAGCAAAATCAGCCAAAAAAGGCCTGGGATAGTCTCCCTGACCCAAGACATCAAAAGAAAATAAATATTATTTGTCCAGGGACATCCCCTTTGGATGGGCCAAATACTAACTGAAAAAAAAATTATTGCTTCTCCTCAGAAACAGTACCACTACTTCCACCCTTGGCTGGACCAGCATTAACATCCTGCTCACCTGGAGAGTCCACCTCTTGTTCATTTCCCATATTGTGCAGGTCAGGATACTTTGAAGCATCAAAAGCCATCTCAGCTTTAGGGTTCCATTTTACCCTGGCCTCGACAGGCTCCGACATAGCAGCAACCCTTCCCTTAATATAGAAATAGAAGGAAGCATCATCTAACTTGAACTCCAGGTCATCCCTTTCCTCGGTGAGCTCCTCATTTCTGTCCAAAGCCTCCTGCAATAGCCGCTTACTTGAATCTGCCTCAGCCTTAGCAACATCTCTCTCAGCCTGCACCCTCACCAAGTCAGCAGCTTTAGCAGCCAGGTCAGCTCGTGCAAAATCCAGCTCAGACCTCAGCCTGTCATAATCTGACCTCATCAGATCAATCCTGGCCACCAAATAAGTTGCCTGATAGGCGTTATGGAGATAGGTCGCAGCACCCTGACCAAAAACAGGAAGAAAAGTATGAGTAATATACCCTAATAATAAAAACTACTCAAACAAAACACACATAAAAATTGTTCTAGTCTACCTCCCTTACATCAGCCAAGGCACCTGCCAAGAGGCTGACTGAATGATCCACCGAGGCAACAGCCTGAGTAGCAGTCTCAACAGGGTCAAGCGTGAGCATGACATCTGATCTAGAAGCACCGTTGTCCTTGATCTTCACCCTAGCAGCCTCCATATTATCCACCTTGGCTTTCACTTCCCTGACCGGGGCAGAAATTCCATCTTCAATTTTCCTTTTTTGGGCTGCTGAACTTGTTTTAGCAGCGGCACCAGGTACAACAGTGACCTTGGCAGCATCGGACTGTTCAGTCAAATCAATAACAAGTTCACCATCCCCGCTTCCCTGGGAACCTTCCTCCTTGATATTAGCCAGCCTGGCTGAAAGGTCAGCCATACCAAACCTGGCAAGGCGAGTAGATGACCTGGTGGCTACAACACGAAACACTATATTAGCAATATAAACCAAACATTATCAGGAAGCCAAAAATAAAAATAAAAGATAGAGTAAGACAGACTTACTGCCTGAGGTAGTGGCACTAACAGCCCCAGAAAGTTTGGCCGCCCTGGCAGCACCGTCGGCCTTCAAACAGCGAGGAAGGTGACAAACCCCACAACAGTAAGGACAAGACCTCTCCAAAGGAGAAATAGCAAGGAAAGCAGAAATATTGGCAGTGGGATACTCAGTTTCTGTAACCCAATCATCAACTACACACATGAGAGGTATGAATAATTATAAACTTCATTTTATTTTTCACTAACAAGTAAAACATGCAGGGCAAAGAGAAAAATTAAAAGACTCACCAACAACGCAAGCCTCATGATTTAAATACGCCAGGTCAGGACCCACAAAATTGGTCCTAACAAACATGTACCCAGCAGCCTAGCCTTTGTCATGGCTACTGTCCAGGTTGCTCAAAAGAGGAGTAGTAGAAGCCCTGACCTTAAAACTTATACGACCATGACTATTGGTTTTAACGGCATAACAGGCCTTCAAATCGTCAAGAGAAAAAGAAATATTGTGCTTTTTACAGAGATTCTCAATGGAACACACAACCTTCCACACCATAGGCATCAAATGATAAGATGGAACACCAATCTCCTTAATAACCTCAACCATAAGAGGAGAAAAGGGAAGCTTACAACCTGCCCTAAAAGCCTAGTCATGGATACAGAACCAACCAGGACAAGCCTAGTCGGCCCTGATAGGAGAGTTCTCAGGGATCCTAACTTCAGTTTCAGCGGGGATGATTCCCTTATCCTTCAGCACCTTCTCAAACTCAGGCTTCAAGCGGTTTTCAAGAGACTGATCCTTATTTAAAGCCTTCGTAGGCTTGAATTGAAAGTCACCATGGAATATTGAGATCATCTCCAATGGAGAATCACTTGGATTATTGATAGTGGAAGGTTGTACAGCAGAAGAAGTAGGTAATTCTCAAAAGAAGTCCCTTCAGGATTCTGGGAAGGAGTGGTGACACGTCTGTCGCGTACCTGTCAAAAATAACCAACTGGCTCTAACTAGTATAGCTAGGGAAGTCGGGTCGAATCCACAGAGAGGTAGGAAATTGTCGGCTAAATCTAAGTTCGTCAAGGTAACCAAATTGGGGGTTTATAAAATGTGATTTCTAAACTAAAGAGAACAAGGAGAAGAGAAATAAAAGGGAGGAATTAAACAGATAAAGAAGAACAACTAAGACAAACGGTTCACCATAATCATCCGGTCAAGTAATCTAGGTCCCAGGTCAATGCAATACGGTCTAAGGGGTAGCGAACGTCACCTTTCGGTCCTTAATTCACCCTAAAGCGTAAACAGTTTAACTTTCGCCCTCACTGCAATACTCTATTGTTCGCCACAAGTCTACCTCTTACAACCTTTCGGTCCAGGTCAAGAATCACTAAGAATAAAGGTCTAACTGCGTCGACTCAATTAGGCAATTACAATTAATTGTAGCATTTTAACAACAAAGACGGTACTAGCATTAACCTAGTAAATCGATTACTCTCCCTTCATATTACGGATCCCCTATAGTCTCAGCATGAGAAAATTAGCTACTCATAATCGTTGAATTAACAATGACAACAAATAGGTAATTAGGATTAAACATTATAACAACTGACAAAGATTGAATCAGGCAACTATTATGATAACGATAAATAGAGGGGAATTCAAGCAAATAATAGAATTTAGAATAAAGTAGAATGATAGTACCAATCGCGAAATCCAATCCGAGTAACGAAAGATAAAGAGAGCGCAAAAATCCAAGAACAGTAGTAAGGAAATACAGTGAAAATCCAACGAACGAAGAAAGGAGAGAGCCCCCTAACGTAGTCCTGCTGCTCTATCTTATACCAAATATTAATCCTAAAACCTAATCTATGGACTAGTTACAAAAGCCCATAATATGATTAGGCGGAAATTAGCTAAAACATAGGAAACCGCTCGATCGAGTAGAAATAATCTACTCGATCGAACAAAGCATCACCAAACCACTCGATCGAGTGGAAATAACCCCCTCGATCGAGCACCTCTTGCAAAAGCTCCTCGATGGGCTCCTTAAACTGGACGATTGACCAGTCTTGAGTACATAAAGCACTCGATCGAATAGTGAACCACTCGATCGAGCTATATAGGCACGTTAGGACTTGAATTGCTTCCCGAACTCAGCTCACGCGTCTTCCAAGTGTTAGATTTCCCCCTCGGCTCCTTATTTTCCATGAATGCATACAATTGGGACAATTAAGGCTCGATTTAGCTCCTCTTCGGTCAATTCCTGCAAATTACAAATAACGGACCAAAGTAGAATATTCGGGGGTATTTGTAGCCAGATGCTACATAAAAAGTACAGAAATGCGTGTAAAAATGAGGTGAAAACCTTATATAAAAGACACGCATCAAATCTCCCCGAACCAAACCTTTGCTTGTCCCCAAGCAAAAATGAATGCAACTAAGGGTGAACAATGGAACGGGACCAACGCATCAGCTACAAATCACCCACTAGAACCAATTTAATGCGATAATATGACAAAGTGGCAGTGAAAAGTGCAAACGAGTTAAATTAATGTTTCAAACTTACTGAACCGTCGACCTTGCAAGACTCAAAAGATATCGGACTCTCACGGGTCGCTCGTCACTCAAAATCAGGCACAAGGTGAGTATATATGTGAAAGATAGAAAGAAATCAGACACTCACCTAACTCGACCTATAAGAACATGCATGCAGTTAACATGAATAAAGTCTCTACAACCGTACATATGCATTCCAACCATACTAATGACCAAGACACGTGCCGAGGACTTACATTTGGGTAAGTGAGGTAATGGGTAAGAAGGAGCTAAAATGAATTTGGATATGTGGGGTTAATAGTCGGGCTAGCAACAACGGATCCAAACATAAACTGCATCCCAACTTCGTACTCATGACAGCAAGATGAAACGGTGCAAAATTATGCACTAAACTCACAAAACACCAAAAATCGTCAACTCCTCATAAAATATAGATAAGACATGGGAGTGTGAATCATTGTACAATTCTCATTCTTTTTCATTTTTGATTTTTCTTCATTTTCCATTTTTTCTTTTCTTTTCTTTTTCGCATTTTCTCGTTCTCTTTTTTTTTTTCAATTCAACATTTTTTTTTTCTTTTTTTTTCTTTTTTTCTTTCCCTTCAATTCTTCCACCATCTTCTGAAATCAGATAAAATAACCATTTTGCAATAAAACATTCCAAGAACTACTCGTTACTAGCTCAGCTAGGGTAGGAAGTATTATAGAAAGTAGTTGATAGGACAAAAAGGCAATTTGGCTATGTGAGGCTCATGGGTAGAATGAAATAAAGGGGACTGCCTCTCCTAACACGTGTCACCATCCACAGACCGAATGCATACAGGTATTAAGAAGACTAGACTCATGCTTATGCAAATTGATGTTACATGTCTTAAAGAGAGTACTACTCACATCCTAAATGAAACCGGTCATGAATGTCACCAGTTTAAAAAAACTCTAACCTCAGAATGTAATGTAGCTTGCCGACATAATGAATCAAGTCTATTCGTTCAGATAAGGAGGAAACAAAAACTCGTAAATTATGCACATAATCACACCAACTAAATGTCAAGAAAAATGCAGGGCTCAAGTAAGGATTCAAAGTAGCGTCAATGTTCAAACGTTCCGACCCAAAATTAAACATGAAATTTGAAAATTTTTGAAATTTTATATGATTTTTTTGAAGTAAAACAAACAACAATGCATGCAGAAATAATAAACATGGAATCAGAAATGCAAGAAAACATGCAGACACAGATATGGATGCATACCTCCCCAAACCAAACCGTACAATGCCCTCATTGTACCAAAAATAGGGAAAGAAATGCAAACTGAAAGGAAAAGGAGAAGTGGAGTCGGAAAACTTACAAAACGTCATAAGGAGGGACCTCCCCAAACCGACCATGAACATGGGAGGTCAAAGAAAGTCAAGCAGTAGCTCCATAGACGTAAAACAACAGCTGGGAGTCAAAACCACTCGACCGAACTCTTGGAACAGCTCGATCGAGTGAACCAGTGCATTGGAAGGGCTCGATCGAGTGAAAAACCACTCGATCGAGTAGGCGTGGGTTCGGATCTGGTCGATCGAGGACATTATCACTCGATCGAGTGAAATCTGCCTCAGAAAGTGCTCGATCGAACACAATATCATTCGATCGAGTCCTTTGATCTGCAACACACGCAAAAAAAAAGCAAGGAAATGCATGGGAAGTTCATAAAACAGCGTCTAACGTTCAACTTAAAGCTAAAGAAAATTAAATAGTTCAACAGAAGTACAATAAAACAAATGCCGCTTTCCCGGAGAGCGCTGGTTTAAGAGGTCCCGCACGACCTTTCTGGCATTAATTAACTGGCGCGTCGAGCTCGTCGAAGCGCAAGACTTCAACACGATTGTCTGCTTCAGTCGCCTCGTGGTAATGCTTCACATATTGGCCATTCACCTTGAATCTACGCCCCTCGGAATCTTCAAGCTCCACAGATCCAAATTTGGTAACAGCTGTCACCGTATAAGGACCACTCCATCTGGAGTTCACCTTGCCAGGAAATAGTCTCAGCCGGGCATTAAACAGCAGCACCTTTTGCCCAACATGGAACTCCCGAGGTAGGATTCTCTTGTCATGCCATCTCTTCGTCTTTTCCTTGTAAATGCGCGAGCTGTCATACGCATTAAGCCTAAACTCCTGTAATTCATCTAGCTGCAAAAGACGATTCTGACCACACAACTTAGGATCATAATTAAGCTCACGAATTGCCCACCAGGCCTTACATTCCAATTCAACAGGTAAGTGACACGATTTCCCATAAACTAGCCTATAAGGTGATGCACCAATTGGTGTCTTAAAGGCGGTTCTATAAGCCCATAATGTGTCATCTAGCTTAAGACTCCAGTCCTTCCGTGACTTAGAAACTACCTTAGACAAGATCTCTTTCAACTCGCGATTAGAGACCTCTACCTGACCACTAGTTTGGGGATGATACCCCAAACCACGCCGGTGTTGGACACCAACTCTAGACAGTATGGAAGTTAGTTTGTTTTCTTTGAAATGCATCCCCCATCACTAATGACGACCCTAGGGACACCAAAACGGGGGAATATGATCTTTTTGAACATCTTTATCACGGTCTTAGCATCACAATGGGGTGAAGCAATTGCCTCAACCCATTTTGACCCATAGTCTACAAACTACTAAGATGTACCGTTACCTTTCTTTATGGATGGGAACGGTCCTTGGAAATCAATGCCCCAGACATCGAAAACCTCAACCTCTAGGATGCCGTTTTGTGGCATCTCATGTCTCTTTGAAATATTCCCTGATCGTTGGCAAGCGTCACAAGCTGAAACAAAAGACTTAGCGTCAGCAAACAAAGAAGGCCAGTAAAAACCAGACTGAAGTATCTTAGCCACGGTGCACGATGGACCGTGGTGACCACCATATGAAGAGGAGTGACAGCCTTCCAGGACTATTTTGGTCTCCCACTGCGGAATACACCGTCTGTAGAGACCGTCTGCACATTCCTTAAACAAGTAAGGATCATCCGAATATCGCTTAGCGTTATACGTAAAACGCTTTCTTTTCTTTGATGAGAAAGGTCAGGCGGCAGCTTGCCACTAACAACGAAGTTAGCTATATCTGCATACCAAGGTTTTTGGTTAACAATAGACGATATAACAACAATTAAAGTATCGTCAGGAAAAGAATCATCAATGGGTAGGGAATCTTCCCCTTCTTGTCGCATCAGTCGCGACAAGTGATCAGCTACAACGTTCTCAGCTCCTTTCTTATTCCTGATCTGCAAATCAAACTCCTGAAGAAGGAGTATCCATCTCAGTAGCCGTGGTTTGGCCTCCTTCTTAGCAAGGAGATGCCTCAAAGCTGCATGGTCGTAAAAAAGTGACTTCGACCCAACTAAATAAGTACGAAACTTCTCTAAGGCATAAACTACGGCTAACGACTTCTTCTCGGTGGTAGTGTACTTCACTTGAGCCTCATCCGAGTTCGGCTCGCATAGTAGATAGCATTCAAGGCTTTGTCTTTCCTCCGGCCAAGCACCGCTCCTAGTGCATAGTCACTCGCATCACATATGACCTCAAACGGCAAGTCCCGGTTGGGAGGTCGTATGATCGGCGCAGAGACTAAAGCCTGCTTTAACCTGTTAAAAGCAGAAAGACAAGCATCAGTAAACACAAAAGGGGCATCCTTAAGTAGCAACTGTGTAAGTGGTTTAGCAATTTTGGAGAAATCCTTGATAAACCGGCGATAAAAGCCGGCGTGACCAAGGAAACTCCTCACCCCCTTAACGTTAACAGGAGGTGGTAATTGCTGAATCACTTCCACCTTTGCTTTATCAACTTCTATTCCCCTATCAGAAACTAAGTGCCCTAAGACAACTCCCTCGTTGACCATAAAGTGGCACTTCTCCCGATTCAGCATGAGATTGACTCAATACCGCCGCAACACTTTCTCAAGGTTAGACAGACAGAAATCGGTAAAAATCACTTCCATATACACTGAAATCGTCCATAAAAACTTCCATGATAGACTCAATATATTCTGAAAATATCCCCATCATACACCTTTGGAAGGTGGCAGGGGCATTGCACAAACCAAAAGGCATTCTGCGATACGCAAAAACGCCTTTAGGACAGGTAAATGTAGTCTTAGCTTGATCGTCTGGGTGGATAGGGATCTGAAAGAACCCTGAATACTCGTCTAAATAGCAGAAAAATTTATGAGAAGCTAACCTTTCTACCATTTGATCAATAAAAGGAAGGGGAAAGTGATCTTTCTTAGTGGCGGCATTCAGCTGTCTGTAGTCTATGCACATCCGCCAACTAGTTACTACTCGAGTAGGTATTAATTCATTTCTCTCATTCTTAACTACAGTTGTCCCTCCTTTCTTCGGGACCACCTGTACTGGACTTACCCATCTAGAATTACCGACAGAATAAATAATACCTGCATCCAGCAGCTTCATTACCTCAGCCATCACGACATCTTGCATCTTCCGGTTCGGTTCAGCCGGGCACGACCCCCGTCTGCAAGGTTTGTGATCCTCCTCCACTCTATCCTCGTGCATACAAATATCGGGACTAATCCCCGTGATATCGTCCAGTGAATAGCCCATTGCTTTCTTGTTTTTCTTAAGTACTGACTAACAAAGAGGTCAGCTGATCATCACTAAGCTTGGCACTGACAATGACTGGATATTGCTCTGTATCGTCTAAGAAAGCCTATTTAAGATGAGAAGGGAGAGGCTTACATTCCGGTACCTTTACCTCAATGGAGCAAAGAGTGCTAATCATTTGTTCCACCTGTTCTCCCTCATGCTCATCTAAATCATCAACAAGCAAATCCAACACAGTCGTCATCGTGCCCTGGGCTATCTCGCACACTCATAAAAAAGCATAAGAGCTTCTAGGGGTCCTTCATAAAAGAACCCGACCAGAAGTCATAAATAGACTCGTCAATGATATCGACCGAATAGCAAGTGTCCTCTATCATTTGGTGGGCTAAAGTCTGGGCAAATGAATGTGATAGCGTCATCCCCTACCGCAAGAGTCGACGCCCTTGTCTCGACATCGATAATGACCCACTGTACAAACGAATGGTCTTCCTAAGATAATTTGGGTCCGAGCGTCCTCGCCTATATCCAAAACAATGAAATCATGGGATATAAAGCTTGCCTATTTTCACAGGCACGTCCTCTAAGACACCTAAGGGTCTCCTAACAGATCTATCAGCCATCTGTAGGGTAATATTAGTCACTTTGAAATGACTCATCTTCAGTTTCTTGCAGACAGGAAGGGGCATGACACTGACACTGGCACCTAAATCGCAAAGGGCCTTATCAATAACCATATTACCTATGACACAGGTAATAGAAAAGCTGCCCGGGTTTTTCATTTTTGGAGGGGCCTTATTCAATAGCAAATTACTAGACTCTTCCATAAATGAAATTGTCTCAAATTCACTCAAATTTCTCTTACGCGTCACAATATCCTTCATAAACTTAGCGTAAGTGGGTACCTGAGTAACAAGTTCGGAAAAGGGAACAGTTACCTGGAGGTTCTTCACGACGTCCACGAACTTACCGTACTGCTGCTCGATTTTTGCGTCCTTTAGACGACTTGGGAAGGGTACCCTGGTAGCGATGAGTGGCCCCGCAACCTTTTCCTTACCCTTATCATTGCGTGACGTCTCCACAGCAGGGGAAGATGACACGGTGGCGGTATTAGATAGTAAATTAGGATCCCCGCCACTTAAAGTACTGGATCGAGTACTTTTATCAGTCGATCGACCAATTGCCTTTCCTGTTTCACTCGATCGACCTTGTTTTTCACTCGATCGAGTGATTTCTTCAGCATAGTTACTCGATCGAGTAAGATTGTCACTCGATCGACCAACTTGGAATTCTGCGCTTCTCGATCGACCACCGTTTTAACTCGATCGAGTTGTAGGGTGAGTTAAACTGCTCGATCGAGTAGAAAGGTCACTCGATCGAGTGGTTACAGCACACGCATTAAGTATTTCCTTCAAAAACTAGTCTAAATCATCATCCGAGTTATCGTCAGCTATCAAAACCTCGTCTTCTTCATGAGTAAGGTCATTTTGAAAATTCATTGCACTGACTGGATCGCAAATTGGAAGAAGCTTGGCTTGGTCTGTCGCGAGTGTTAACTGCGCGACTTGTTTTTCAATTCCGATATAACTGTTTCAGATTGCCGTGACATCTTTGACATACTCAACATGATGGATTTTAATTCGGCAATTTCTTCTCTTGCAGAAGGAGAGACCGGTTGTGGTACTGGCGTAGAAGGGGTAGAATCATTCTTGATTTCTTCATACAGCTGGGAGAAAGGAACTCCCTGCTTGTATTTCTGGTAGGCAAGAAGGCGCTCAACACTTTCCATGCATAAGATAGTGTCATGCCCTTCCGTGCCACATCTACCACATGGCTCTTTATGCTCCGTAATAGTAGGCATCTTGGCAAATAAACTTTCAAAGCAACTGCTAACCTGCAAACTGATCAAAACTTTGCAGAAATGAGATCAGTCTCAAGGAATGAATTCCTTGAGATGAGGGACAAACTTAATTAAAGCAACAATTTTGCGCCACCTCCCCGGCAACGGCGCCAAAATTTGACACGTCTGTCGCGTACCTGTCAAAAATAACCAACTGGCTCTAACTAGTATAGCTAGGGAAGTCGGGTCGAATCCACAGAGAGGTAGGAAATTGTCGGCTAAATCTAAGTTCGTCAAGGTAACCAAATTGGGGGTTTATAAAATGTGATTTCTAAACTAAAGAGAACAAGGAGAAGAGAAATAAAAGGGAGGAATTAAACAGATAAAGAAGAACAGCTAAGACAAACGGTTCACCATAATCATCCGGTCAAGTAATCTAGGTCCCAGGTCAATGCAATACGGTCTAAGGGGTAGCGAACGTCACCTTTCGGTCCTTAATTCACCCTAAAGTGTAAACAGTTTAACTTTCGCCCGCACTGCAATACTCTATTGTTCGCCACTAGTCTACCTCTTCCAACCTTTCGGTCCAGGTCAAGAATCACTAAGAATAAAGGTCTAACTGCGTCGACTCAATTAGGCAATTACAATTAATTGTAGCATTTTAACAACAAAGACGGTACCAGCATTAACCTAGTAAATCGATTACTCTCCCTTCATATTACGGATCCCCTATAGTCTCAGCATGAGAAAATTAGCTACTCATAATCGTTGAATTAACAATGACAACAAATAGGTAATTGGGATTAAACATTATGACAACTGACAAAGATTGAATCAGGCAACTATTATGATAACGATAAATAGAGGGGAATTCAAGCAAATAATAGAATTTAGAATAAAGTAGAATGATAGTACCAATCGCGAAATCCAATCCGAGTAACGAAAGATAAAGAGAGCGCAAAAATCCAAGAACAGTAGTAAGGAAATACAGTGAAAATCCAACGAACGAAGGAAGGAGAGAGCCCCCTAACGTAGTCCTGCTGCTCTATCTTATACCAAATATTCATCCTAAAACCTAATCTATAGACAAATTACAAAAGCCCATAATATGATTAGGCGGAAATTAGCTAAAACATAGGAAACCGCTCGATCGAGTAGAAATAATCTACTCGATCGAACAAAGCATCACCAAACCACTCGATCGAGTGGAAATAACCCCCTCGATCGAGCACCTCTTGCAAAAGCTCCTCGATGGGCTCCTTAAACTGGTCGATCGACCAGTCTTGAGTACATAAAGCACTCGATCGAATAGTGAACCACTCGATCGAGCTATATAGGCACGTTAGGACTTGAATTGCTTCCCGAACTCAGCTCACGCGTCTTCCAGGTGAAAGATTTCCCAGCTCCGGCTCCTTATTTTCCATGAATGCATACAATTGGGACAATTAAGGCTCGATTTAGCTCCTCTTCAGTCAATTCCTGCAAATTACAAATAACGGACCAAAGTTGAATATTCGGGGGTATTTGTAGCCAGATGCTACATAAAAAGTACAGAAATGCGTGTAAAAATGAGGTGAAAACCTTATATAAAAGACACGCATCAAATCTCCCCAAACCAAACCTTTGCTTGTCCCCAAGGAAAAATGAATGCAACTAAGGGTGAACAATGGAATGGGACCAACGCATCAGCTACAAATCACCCACTAGAACCAATTTAATGCGATAATATGACAAAGTGGCAGTGAAAAGTGCAAACGAGTTAAATTAATGTTTCAAACTTACTGAACCGTCGACCTTGCAAGACTCAAAAGATATCGGACTCTCACGGGTCACTCGTCACTCAAAATCAGGCACAAGGTGAGTATATATGTGAAAGATAGAAAGAAATCAGACACTCACCTAACTCGACCTATAAGAACATGCATGCAGTTAACATGAATAAAGTCTCTACAACCGTACATATGCATTAATAAGAGAGAAATAAGAAGAATTGTTTTGGTGAGTTCAACTTAATGAAGCACGCAGGTATTTATAGTGGAGAAGATTAGGGTTTCAACCGCAAAGGAAGTGGCTAATCATTAAGGAGGTTGCAGTAAATCTTAAACGCGTCATAAACTGCAGTAAAATAGCCGTTATAGGGAACTGACTAGGTATAACTTAACCGTTGGTTAATCTTCCTAAAAATAAAATTATCTCCTCATTTTTTCGTCCTGGCACACTGAAAATAAGGAGATAAGGGGCAATTGTTAGGCCTGGAAATCCGCAGAAGCCCCTGATCAATATCTCATCTCAACCTGACCATCAAGCTATCAGGATGACAGGCTATCAGGGCACACGAAGATAGGTGCCAGGCCATGGAGAGGACAACGGTCAAAATATCAGGACGATATTAGACCATAAACGAATATTATAAAAGGATTATATACGTGACATTGAATGAGAAGATCTCGCAGTAAATGCAGTAATTAAGGGAGGAATATTTAGCAATTATTACAGGCAATAATGGAGAATAATCCGCATTCAATACAGTATCAGGCAGCCGTTCAAGATTGGAGCTTATATAAGGAACACTTTGAAGACATTGGAATCATATCGTTCCTGCACAAGAAGAAGCATACATTTACATACGCAATACTTAGAGAAATATAAGCATTGTCATTTTCATACAATAATTCTCCCAAATTACATAGTGAAATCCTCTCCTGGCTTGGTGCCCGTGGTTTTTTCCCATTCAAGGGTTTTCCACGTACAAAATTCTTTGTCTCATTATTGTTATTATGATTATATTTACAGCTTTATGTTTGATCCTGACGACCTGACCAATAGACCATTTAGAGCTAGTTAACCTTACATAACTCTACCCTGACCTGATTTCGCCTTGCGCAAAATCCACACAAAACAACTATAAAAATTCAAAATGAAGTAAATAAAAGGTTCATACTTGTCGTCCTCGACCACCAACAAGTGCCTCAATGGCAGTAGCCCGTAGCCGGTTGGCCACAGTCAACAATGCCACATGCTGAGACGGCGCCACTTGCATTTCGATAAACAAAGGTTTTTAATAAAATGGACAAATGTATTCTTATACAATAGCAAGAGCTAACTGACTCGATAACTTACCCTCCTAACTAAGTTCTGCCACTCCTCTAGGCCAGCATCTGTCACCGCCTCGCCAAAATCGCGGAGCTCGGCGATCGTCGTCATCCCTGCTGCGTCAGTGTACTCGAGGGTCTCGGGATACGCTGGGGGCTCGACGCCCGCCTCCTCAACCTCTTGAAAATTCAAATGAAGTATTTATTTGATGATAATTCATCATTTTATCCAGTCAACTCAAATATGGAAAATGAAGCACTTACCACGACCGGCCAGTACGCTAGCCTCTGGCGAATGAACACAGAGTACACCTCACCAGGAAGAAGAAGAGCGTCGCCACCAACGTCCGCCAGGTCAGCTGATCTGACCATTATTTGAGCATATTTAGTCCCCGAATTAGCCTTGTTCCCATGCTTTTTAGTTCATATTTGGGTCATTTATTGTCTTTAGTCCTTTGTTTTGCATATTCTTTGAGGTTTTGATCCCTTGGTAGAAAAGGAGTGCAAACCTTACATTTTCATGGCAAAATGAAGCTAAATTGATTGAATTCAATGACCAAGCATCAAAGAGAAGACAAGACTAGAAGGCCTTTATACATATTGTAGTAGATGGGCAATAATGAGAAAAGATCCTTGCATCCCCGAGGAAATCCTCAAGGATTGTATGAAGAGAAAGGAAGAAAAGAAGAAAGGAAGAAGCTGATCTACAATCCGAGCGGATTGCCCACAATCCGCCCGTCCAAGAGCAGGAATCCGAGCGTCTTCCTCAGAAGGACGCTCGTCCAAAACCACCACAATCCGCCCGTCCACCCCACAAATCCGCTCGTCCAAGAGACCCACAATCCGCTCGTCCCGTGCTCTGGACGCTCGGATTGTGTGACAGCTATTTCGTTTTGTACTTGTTCTATGAAGGATGCGCATACCTCGGGAAAGACTAGCAAAAAGGAGACTCGCATATTTTTCTGAGAGGAGCGATTCCTCAAGGACTTAATCATCATTTAAGCCTTTAGTAAACCCTAATTTGTGTACCTAATCCCCACTATAAATACCCCATTAGTCTAATTAGATAATCATGTTCTTCTTAGCAATCTCTGGTGTAGTTTATTTCAATCTAATCTCTCTTTAATCTTATAATCAACTTTTAATCAAGTCTTAATACAAATCTCATTTCCTTAATCTCTCTTTTGTTCATCTTTCATTTTGGGTAATTGAAGATTATTTGGGTTATTATTGGGAGATTGACAACCTTCCAATCAATCATCAAGTACTTCTATTATTCTTTGCTTTATTATTGGAATCATTAGTAGGTATAATTCTCTTAATCCCTTTTTAATTATTGTTAATTATCTTCATTTATTCATCATGTTTTACTTTGTTGGTATGATTGACAACCTTGCTAGCATGTTCAACATGATAATAACATGATAATGAGTGAGTAGTTTCCTTAGCTAGGGTTAATGGGTAATTAGGGGAAACCAACATGGGGGATGATTCATACTTAAATTAATATTTATTCATAGTTTATTTGCTTGCTTGTTGTGATCTCAAATTATGCACATGTTATGTTTGATGAAATGCGAGCCTATGAATCCTTGCATTTTTTACCCGTCACCTATCTTTTCAATGAGACTTGTAAGACATAAACCAACTCGAGTCTTATTAGACCATGCATATAGTTGAGTAGGAAAGATTAAGTCGACTTGTAGGTGTTGTACAATCTAATCGATTCGGCTCTGGGACCCAAACTTTCCTAGGATTGTAAGATATAAACCAACTCGATCCATCACAACAATAATTGCTTGCTTATAATTTGAGAATATGTTTGTATGATCAATTCCCATGAATCTCCTATGACCCCATGATACCCTAGCGCCTTTTATCAATTGTTTACACCCCTTTTTAATCATCTTGCTTGTTTACTTTCATTGTTAATTAGTTTAGTGATTTTCTATTCAAACACCAAATTGTGACACCCCTAGACACCGCTAGTTGCAATTGAAAATCTCATCTCAATTCCCGTCCCTTGGGATCCGACCTTTACTTGCCTCTTTACTAATTGTAGAGTTGTTTGTAAAGTTATAAATAGTGTTTTGATCTAGGTGCTCCTAACGACAAGTACCGAAAACTAAACCTCAAAGAGGAATACCGACAAAAAAATGGCGCCGTTGCCGGCGACGGTGTTAACTTGATTTAGATTTTCTTAGATTGTTATTATTTGTGTCTTTCTTTGCCTTAGGGAAGTAAAACTCCTCAAGGTTTGTTCTAATTATTTTCAAGTTGTTTGATATTTTGCATGTCTAGAAGATCACAAGGTAACTTGTTACCCTTTGATCACGAAATTAAAAGGACTTTGACAAACAATAGAAGACTTGCTAGAATAACTTTGAGAGGTATTGGTGAGGTTGTAGATATTCAACCAAATGCTATTGAGTTCGTCAACCCTTTTGCAAGAGAAGGTGAGGAGAACCGAACACTAAATCAACCCACAATGCCTAAATTTTCATCACATTCCATACCAACCGAGG
This sequence comes from Silene latifolia, assembly GCF_048544455.1. Lineage (NCBI taxonomy): Eukaryota > Viridiplantae > Streptophyta > Magnoliopsida > Caryophyllales > Caryophyllaceae > Silene > Silene latifolia. The sequence goes on from NC_133538.1 coordinate 141,969,819, forward strand.
AGAACCTACCCAATGGTACTCCCACACCACAACACTTAACCGGAAATTTCATTGCCAAATCCCTATTTATCCAATTAGTCGAAAGAAGCCAATTCGGGGGGATGCCTAGTGAAGACCCTCACTCTCACATGGAGACTTTTTGTGACTATTGTGATGCGATTTCTCAAACCGGTGTAACTCAAGACCAAATTCGATGGGTCTTATTTTCTTTTTCTCTAATTGCCACCGCAAAACAATGGTTGAAAGGCCTTGATAAGGCTACTCTCAGAATTGACTCTTGGAAGAAATTGGCTCTAGCTTTCTACAAAAAGTTCTACCCACCGGAAATGACTAACATGCTAAGAGCTCAAATTACGGGCTTTATGCAAAGAGATGAAGAATCCTTGTATGAAGCTTGGGAACGATTCAAAGGAATTTGTCTCTCATGTCCTCATCATGGACTTAGCGAGTGGTTCTTGGTACAACACTTTTGGAATGGTCTTTATGAAGACTCAAGAAACATTCTCAACATGGGATCAAATGGTATGTTCACCGAAGTTGACGATAATCAAACTTGGAACAAGATTGAGGAAATGGCGGTCCATAATTCACAATATAGTAGACCTTGCAAGGCTACCAGAGGAGAAAAGCATGAAGTGGATTCTATTACTCAATTGGGTGCTCAACTTAGTGCTCACATTGATACCATCAATTTGAAGTTCGAAAAAGCTATGGCTAGACTTGAAGTAGCATCAAAATCACCAAAGCTTCATGTTAATGCCATGACGGCATCTTCATCAATCCCAAGTGGGATATGTGAGAATTGTGGAACTTTGGGACAAGACCAAAGTGAATGTAGGGGAACAAATGAACAAGTGAATGCTTTTCAAGCATACAAGAGTGGTACCCCTTATTCAAATTATTACAATGAAAACACCAAATTCCACCCAAATCTCTCATACAAAAGCCAAAATGTTCAAAACCCTCAACCAACATACACCACACCTCCCAAGAGAAACCAAAATCAAAGACCCTTTTACAACCAAAACCAAGGTTACTAAAACCAAACTCCACACAATCAACAAAATGACCAAGGTTTTGATGTTCAAAAAGCGGTCCTCCAAATGCAAAAGAATCAACAAGAGTTTTTCACTCACATGCAAAAGGATAGTCAAGCAAAGGAAATCACCATCAACAACATCATAGCCCACACCAAAATGTTGGAAACCCAATTGACTTAAATAGCATCTTCAAGCTCACAAAGACAAAAGGGGCAATTAGCACCTCAAAGTAATCCCCTAAGACATGAAACGGTTAGTGCCATCCACTTGAGGAGTGGTACGAGGTATGAAGCACCAAAGAAACAAGTTGAGGATAAAGTGGTGGAAGCTAGTGACAAAGAAGAAGTTGTGCAAAACTCCAAGGATGGAGAACCATCAAAAGAAGAAGTTTCAAAGAAAAGTGAAGACAAGGCCAAGGAGAAAGAACCCATTGTGATTAGACTTCCTTTTCCAAGTCGTCAAGCCAAGCCCAAATTTGATGACCAACTTGGAAAATTTATGGAAATTGTGAAGAATTTGGAAGTCTCGATTCCTTTCATGGAATTAATCATTCACGTGCCGGCCTATGCAAAGTACATGAAAGACATCCTTACAAAAAAGAAGTCGATCCGGAAGCTTGAAACTATCGCCTTCACTAAGGTGAGTAGTGCAATCCTTCAAGGGAGTTCACCTCCGAAACTTAAAGATCCGAAAAGCTTCTCAATACCGTGTACTATTGGCGACACAACGATCAACAAAGCCCTATGTGATCTAGGGGCTAGTGTGAATGTTATGCCGTATTCGGTAAGTAAAAGGTTAGGGATGGGAGAGCTTAAATGTACCAATATCACACTCCAAATGGCCGATAGATCGACGAAGACACCATTAGGGATATGGGAAGATGTTCCCGTAAGAGTTGGGAAATTTTTCATCCCGGTGGACTTTTTCATTGTTGACAGGGAAGAAGACTCCAATATTCCAATCATTCTAGGTAGACCTTTCTTGCACACCGCGGGTGCGGTGATAGATGTGAAGCATGGAGAGCTCACTCTATAAGTAGGGGATAAGAGCATAACTTTCAATCTTGACAAGACCATGAGAGCTCCCCGTTTGCATGAACCATATTTTATGGTTGATCATTATAGTCGGAAGGATGAGAGGAAGAAGTCGGAATTCCAACCGAAAAAGAAAGTTGATGATGCTTCATCAAAAGAGCAAGAAAATTGTAACAAAGAAAGCTTGAAAAGCTCACCCATGACAAGTGAAGAGGATTGCCTCATTGGCCAAAACAAGAAAGGAGGAGAGTTGTCTCTATCAACTCAAGAGATTTTTAATGATCAAGTAGACGAAGTTTGCGGTCTTTGGGACGATGAGTTTGAAGGGATTTTCAATCCCTACATTGGTAATGCTATCGATCAAGACCAACATGAAGGTCAACAAGTGCAAAGATCTATTGAGGATCTTTATCATGATAATGAACAAGCTTTTGACTACTTCTTCAAGGTGTTGAGTAACATCAACAACACCTTGAACATGCCTCCATGACATCTCTCTAAGGATGAGAGTTTGGTGGTCTCCTCTCCAAACCACCATTTGTAAATATTTCTAACTCCCTAACTTGCATTTTAATTCTTACATTGCATTTTTGTCATTTTTGGATTTTTGTGCCTTGATCATGATATTCATCATTTTTGAGAGAAGTGAGGGAGGGACTAATGATTTTATTGATGTGTAGTGCTTTAACTTAGTGTGGGGATAGCAATTGCCTAGGCTATTCACGCCTTTGTTGTAACGCCCCGTAATTTTGGACCGTTATTATTTTGCGAAGGTAATTTATTAATCAAGTTGAATTTAATATTAATATATTTGAAGTAAAAATAATTCAAAGAAATATAATTTTATTATATTTTGAAGTAAAGTATTTATTTTGATAGTTTCGAAATGTTTAAAAATAGTTTAAACCGTGTAAAAACTTTTTATTTCGAAAAATGGGCATATCGGGAAAAAATTACAACTCTTTTGAAAATTGGGTAAACGATTTTGGAAATGGGTCGTATGAGTATTCAATTTTCTTGTAATCTCGTGTTTAAGAACTTTGGTCTTGTCGGAATTTGCATTTGACAAGTGGTTCTAATTATTATCGAAACGAGCCAAAATCGACTCGTAAAATCCCGACTAAAAACCCGCACCTTTCCTTTCCTTTCTCCCTTACCCGCGGCACCCTCCCCCTTCCTTTCTTTTTTTTCTGATTTTTGTCTATCTTCATCTTCCTCTACCTTCTAAAACATAAAAAAAAAAACACCATTTTTACCCAAATTCAAGCTAAAATCGCCATAACTTCCTCATTTCTTGTCGGATTTTCGCATAATTTATATTTCCGGAATCCTCTCGTCGAGATCTATAACCTGGTATATTTTAATTTCAGTTTTCTTGAAGTTTTTTTAAGACGAATTTTGGCACAATTTCGGTTTTTATGCTTATTTTTGTGTTTTTATTGTTTATTTAGGTGAAGAATTGGAGGACGAGTTTGGGGACTCGTATATTGTCGAAGATATTGGCTAGTTGCTTGTTAGGGTTTGGTTTTCAAGGTGCTAATTGCTCATTTTCTAGCTTAAGGTAACATATTTCGAGTTACTCGGCGAATAATCGTCACATTCTTTGGTTTTTGTATGTTTTTGTGATTTTTGGTTGAGTAGTAAATTTTCACATGTTTAAAATGGGTTGCATGCATGTCTTTTGTTAGTTTAAGATAACATGTTAGTATTAGGAACGATTAATTATGTTTCAGACGGTGTTAAATCGAACAAAAACGGAAAAATGGAGGTGTAGGGGTGGCGGTAGCGAGCCACGGCAGCCACTGGCCCACGGCTGGCCCGGGTCAGCCCGTTGTTGTTTGTTTCGCGGTTTTTCATGCTTTGTTCATCGTTTTAGGTTCATTAATGTTATAGTTAGTATAAGATACATATGAGTACACTTAGGAAATGAATCATATTAGTAGTAAAAATCATGTTAATGGTAAAAATTATGTTTATATTGGTAGTTGCACATGTTAGGGTAGATTATAAAATGAAATTGTAATGATTAGGCTCAAAATGAATTTTATAGCGATAATTGTAATGTTTTGATGATTGTCCAAAACCGAGCCTTAGTCCCTTTGATCGATTCGATGTCAGTTAATTGAGTGATTGGTCAGCCGCAATTTAACCCGTACCTGTCGCAGGGCTGGGGTTGCGGGTAAAAATTCGGTTGGATGAAATTTTATATGAATTGGATAATCGGCCTTTTATCTTGTTTTGGGCCATTTATCAAGTTTTTAAGTTCACATGTATAGTTGGTTGAATTTAATAGCTTCTTATATTGTAGAAACGGCCCTAGATTCCTTGAAGCCTTTAATATTGTTAATATTGCTAGAAATGGTATTGGTATTAAATACTTTCTTGCAGGTTGTTGTGTTTGTCATAGATAGGTCTTTATAGTCTCTGACGAGTATATGTTCACTGCTTAATAGCCTTTGTGTTTCTGACTAGTGGATTTATATCCAAGTTGGGGCATGACCTCGTTACTTATTTTGATAGTAAGTGGTCGGACTTAAGTACTAGCCAACCCTTTGGTGGACTCCTTAGGGTACTCACTTTGTTTTAGAAAAATTGTGGGTCTTGGGTGCGGTGGTGTGTATCCGCATGTCTAGGTCTCAAGCGTGATTTTAGGCTAGGGTTGTATTGTGTCTTGGCCATGTTTTATTAATATTAAACCGAGCCAAGATACCGGTTCGATTACCTTCCCTACCTCGTGGTATAGACTCGAGATTCTGAGTGACTATTGACGGTACTAAGAACTTATGCCTGTCTTTGATATATTTCCCTTTCTTGTATGGTGATTTTATGAATTGTAATAGGTGAGATGTAAGCCGGTTACAATTGATAAAGTTTGGATTACTACTTGATATATGTTTCACATGATAGTTTAGTTTGGTCAGTTTAGGGCTCACATGTTAGAATACTTGATAATTGAATTACTTGTCATGTTGTTTACATGTTACACTACATGTTACATTAAATATGACGTTTCGTGGCTGGGAGGACTCGAAGTTACTCCCCACTGAATTGTGGCTTTCGTGTTTGTATAAAATGCGATTGACAGGTACTTGTTGCTTAGTTGGGGTTCACGGACGAGCTAGTGAGCAAGAGAACCTTGGACCTAGTTTGGTTATTTTTGTAGAAACCTTTTAACTCTTGGTTATGTATATAATTTGAAGGGACATATGTCTCCCTCTTTTACTTTGGTTTGTATCTCTATATTTTCTTGCCTTTAGCATAGATTTGTAAATTAGTTGGTTGTATTTACAGGTTTTGGCACCCTCCTTTTGGAGATGTTTGTGAATGGTTTAGAAAAATTTTAAAAATTATAGGTTTTGTCTAGTTGAACCAATTACAAACATATCCTGTCAATTTTTCCGTAGATTTTACGTGTTTATTTATCGCTAAATTTAAGGGTGTCACATTTGTAGTGCCCCTACAATGAAGAACACGGGATTTGAAGAATGAAAATGACACGGGATATGCAAGTGCACGGATGGACCTGAATCCGGGTAGACCAGGAGGTATCCGAGCGTCTTCTGGGTAATCCGCTCGTCTTATAGGAATCCGAGCGTCTGTGGAAGAATCCGTCCGTCCAAATGAGCTGCAAAATGAAAAATTTTGGTCTGTTAGAGAATCCGAGCGTCCCAGCTGAGAAGACGCTCGTCTGAAATTGGCCTCTCGTCTTTGTAAAAAGACGCTCGTCTTTTTGCCAGTGCAGATTAAGCAAAGTTCCTGTAAGAGAATCCGCTCATCTTTGAGGAAAGATGCTCGTCCTGAATTGCAGAATCCGCTTGTCTTCACTGAAAGACGCTCGTCTTTAGGCGAGTTTTCCTGAAGCCAAATTGAGCAGAATCCGAGCGTCCCGAAGGGAATCCACTCGTCTTCCCCCTGCAGTTTTGAATTTTTCGGGTGTTTTAAATACCCCTTCCCACCTTCATTTCATTAATTCATTCATTCAAACACTACCCATAAACCCCAAAACCCTCATCCTCTCCATCACCAAAAATAAGATTTCCTCAACCAAATTTAACAAAATCAAATCCAAACTTCCTTACAACAACAATTAATCACTCCTTTCGCAACAATAATCAATCCAAGCACCAAAATCTTCAACCTTTTAGTCGATTTTTGAAATACAAAGACAAATCCTTTCATCTTAAATCGATTTGGGTATAATTAGAAATTGAAGATTTTCAACCTTTTCTTGGTGTAATCAACAATGGCAAGAACAAAAGGAGCAACAAAGGCACTCAAGGCAAAGACACTTTCGAAAAGGCAACAAAGCCTTCAAGCAAAGAAAGCTTCAATGGCTATGGTGGTTTCTAGTGCAAACTTGGAAGTTTAACAACAACAAGATCCTCCCTTGGAAGCAACAACAACAACAACTCCGGAAATCGCTCAATTACCCAACTATCCGGAGGTAATTTTCGTTTCTAACTCCCACAGGGATACATTTGCCAAGTATGCTAAGAAAGCCAATTGTCCCACCAAATTCATTTGTGAAGATGCCTTGAACAAATTGGGTGTCCTTGAACAAACAAAAGCCTTCTTTGAAGCCATGGGGTTGGGAAAATTGTTTACTACAAGAGAATTGACATACCCTTCCCTTACCTTAGAATTCTTAAGTTCATTGAAAGTGACTAAGGTAGAGACTAGAGAATACATCGAGTTCCGTCTTGCCAATGTGAATAGGCGCATCACCTTTGATGTTTTGAGTAAAGCATTAGGCCTTAGTGATACACCATATTATCCCAAGATGCCCGAAAAGTATCACCCCGCTCCTCTTTGGGAGGCGATTTCCGGGAAGAAATTTGTGAGCTTTCATGCGTGTCGCGCTCTATTAGTCCACCATCCGGGCATTAGAGTGTGGCACAAGGTCATCGGGAATACTATAATGGCAAGAAAAGGCACTAATCACTTTACAAAGCTCGATTGTGTTCTACTTGAGTCGGCCTTAAATGTCAGAAGGGAATTCACTAAGCCTTACAATGCTCTAAGGCTTTTGATGGAAAGATGGCTTAATGTTGATTGTGATAAGGAAGGCACCGCTCATATTGTAAATGGAGGTCTAATTACTCTCTTGGCCAAGCACTTTGACGCAAATTTCAACAAGGATAACACCTATGTGGCGATCAAAGAGGTCATCTCATTGACATGGATGCCATGATTTACAAGTACAAATGGGTCAAGCATAACTCTCTTGACACCAACTATGGGTGACTAACCAATGATGCTAGATCTTTCACTTTGCCTTCCAAGATATGCCGATTAAGTGCTCATCGAACAAAATACCTTCTTCTGTGGGTTAATATCCGTATACTACCCCTTAAATTGCAGGACTATAACATAAATTTAGACATGCGAATATTGTCATAAAACATAAAAACAATAGAAACGATAAGGAACAAGAAATAACCTCGGGTCCTTTAAATTGTGGCGTAAAGAACAGAAATCAAAACAGATTTCCTCCTAATCGTTACACCCAAGACTTTGTCCGAGATATGCCCTTGTGCTAGTACAGTGTTCTCCGATTGCCTTGCAATATAGGGAGAACTGATGTGAGTTTTGTCGAGATGAGAGATCTCAGGTTTTTCAGAGGAGAATGCTCTTCAAAACCCTAGTTTTTCTGCAAATGAAATTGTCTAGGTCAAAAGGAGAGGGAGTCTCTCCTTTTGTTTGGTTCGGCCGGACCGAGTGCATGCATGGGGAAGTGGGCTTCCACTTCCTCTTAATTTTAGCTCGAGGTCCAGTTCGCCAAATGCTAAAATGTATATGACGGGTTTATATTATAAACTGTTATCGGTTATCGGAAATTAAGGCATCAGCTAATAATACGGGTTAGCTGAATTATTAATTCGTGTCCGACAAAGCAGTATTGTATAATTATATTCAATATACATTTAATTAAATATAAATCGTTTATATTTAATTTTACGAATTAACTGGTTAATTCGCCTTTAGCCCATGATATTTAATCCGTATTAAATATAATATCTCAACATCACATATTTGACTAATTACTAGTCAAATAACTCGGACTAACTGGTTAGTCAATTTTGGCATCTACATGACTGTATTTCCATACTGTCACGTCTCTCAAACGTATCCTATAGGTGTGACTTTTAGGGACCAGTTGATCACCGCCATCTGTATGACAATAACGTCAAACTTATCTAGCAAGCCAACCGTTATTGATAAACGTGGATCAAGTGATAATAATACCAAAATATGCCCTTTGATCCTTTTAGAGGTTTATAAGTCCTTGCACTAATTGTTAAGGACACCAACCCCAACAAGCTCCCACTTGTCCGTACAAGTGTATGTGCAATGACGTTATCCGCACTAATTGGAGGACACAAGCTCCAACAAACTCCCACTTGTCCGTACAAGTGTATGTGCGATAACCGATTCTCATATTCATTTAAAAATTTCTCCCACTCAATGTAAAACAATTTGCAGATCCTGATCCGCAAAGGTCGTATTTTACAATCGATCTGTATCTAGAGTGGTTTCCCCGACTAGAGAGTAACTTAAGTGATAAAACGAATCCGTATCCGAGCATGGCCATGCATTTCGATTCTGACTCCTCGAGTGGCCCCGAGAAATATCGAGTACTGATAAAGGCTGAATATTTCCTTCAACTCGACTCCTTCCGATCTAAGCACAGCATGAAATGACCAAGAAAAAATCTACTTGGCCCCCTGTTACGGATGACCGTGAGAAAGAAACCAAAGTCACCCAAAATGCCTTAGTCTCAAGAGACAGTCGATAGTCAAGAGATTCGACTCTAAGGATCACCATGGAAGTCCTATCCACGACCGGGCAACGAATGTTATAAAACATTTAGGACTCCACGTCGATGTCACAATGGTGTCCTACGAAATATCCGTATAAATCGCCTCCGTGATTGGTCAGTCAACCGGTTGACTTATGGCTCGTTGAACCCACCATCAACCAACGTCACAAAATAATTGCCGAGTTATCAGCTCATGTGGGCAATTAAGGACTAACAATATATGATGTTTGTTCAGTTCACTTTGTGGTGTTCAAAATCGTCGTACAATTCCACATGAAAAACAAAATATATATATAAAATATCAAAACGATGATGTCGTATAGAGTACAAAGGAGAATGAATCTGATCCATAAAAGAGTACTACAACTTGGGAACACGTTTGATTCCCATGGAATTAACGTGCCCTTCATGCTTATCTTGTCGTAATGCTTTAGTGAGAGGATCTGCTATGTTGTCATCTGTAGCAATCTTTTCTATCACTCTTTGTCTTTTTGCTCCACGTAATCCCGGATTAGATGAGCTTTCCGTTGTACATGTCTAGACTTGTTGCTAGACTTAGGCTCCTTAGCTTGGAAGATGGCACCACTATTGTCGCAATAGATGGTGATCGGGTCATTCGAACTAGGCACTACGGATAGTCCATGTAAGAATTGACGCATCCATATCGCTTCCTTTGTAGCTTCAGACGCGGCATAGTACTCGGACTCGGTCGTAGAATCTCTTTATGTGATTTGTTTGAACTCTTCCATTGATGCAGCGCCATTAAGAGTAAAAACGAATCGATCGAGATTTCGAGTCATCACGATCCGTTTGGAAGCTAGCATCTGCACAGAATCGGTTGCGCATAGCGTTTGGGAGCCTCCATAAGTCAATGCCCAATCTTTAGTCCTCCGGAGGTACTTAAGAATGTTCTTTGACCAGCCAATGTGGTTCACCTGGTTCTTTGTTGGAATCGACTTGTCATACTCAATGCATATGCCACGTCCGGACGTGTGCATATCATGGCATACATGATTGATCCTATAGCCGAAGCATAAGGAATCCGTGTCATGCGCTCTTTCTCTTCCGGTGTCTCTGGTGCCTGAGACTTGCTCAAATGCACCCCTGGAGCCATAGGAAGAAACCCCTTCTTGGAGTTAGTCATCTTTGAATCTCTCTAGGACTTTGTCTATGTAAGACTCTGATCGAGAGATAACATCCGTCGTGATCTATCTCGATAGATACGGATGCCTAGAATTCTCTGTGCCTCTCCCAGATCTTTCATCCGGAAATGGTTTTTCAACCATACTTTCACCGAAGTTAAGAGAGGTATGTCATTCCCAATCGGGAGTATGTCGTCAACATACAATATTAGGAAGACAATCTTGCTCCCACTCGACTTGATATATAGACATGGTTCCTCATCGATCGAGTGAATCCATTTTCTTTTATCACTTGGTCGAAGCGATGATTCCAACTCCTTGATGCTTGCTTAAGTCCATAAATGGAACGCTTAAGCTTGCACACTTTCTTAGGATGTCTTTGGATCGATGAACCCTTCGGGTTGTACCATGTACAACTCTTCCTCCAAAAAGCCGTTTAAGAAGGCGGTTTTCACGTCCATTTGCCAAATTTCATAGTCATGAAAAGCGGCAATCGCTAAGATAATCCGAATGGAACGCAAAGATAACTACGGGTGCAAAAATCTCATCGTAGTGCAAACCTGGCACTTGGGTGAAACCTTTTGCAACTAGTCGTGCTTTGTAGATATCTTGTCGACCTTCCTGAGAATGCTTTATCTTGTAAAGCCATTTGCATTGAAGGGGACGAACCTTAGCAGGTAAGTCAACAAGATCCCACACGTTGTTCTCATACATGGAGTCCATCTCGGATTGCATGGCCTCAAGCCATAACTTTGAGTCGAATCGGTCATGGCACCTTTATAGGTTGCGGGTTCACTACTCGTTAAGAGTAGAACGTCATCTATGTCATGTTCCTCGACCATACCGATGTATCTGTCCGGAGGAAAAGAGACTCTTCCCGACCTCCTAGGTTCCTCGGGAATGTTCACCGCAGCCGGGATTGAAGGAATAGGTTCCTCCAATGGTTGCTCGGTGTTTGGTTCTGGAATCTCCGACAGGTCGAAGGTTCTATCACTCTTTGCATTCTCGAGAAATTCCTTCTCTAAGAATGTCGCACTAGCCGCAACAAAAACACGTTGTTCGGTTGGCGAATAGAAGTAATGACCACGTGTTCCTTTAGGATAACCTATAAAGTATGTCTTGACCGATCGCGGGCGAGCTTATCTTCAGTCTCCACTTGACATAAGCCTCGCAGCCCCAAACCCGTATAAAGGACAAGTTAGGGACCGTTCCCTTCCATAGTTCATATGGAGTCTTGTCAATGACTTTAGACGGACTTCGGTTAAGTATTAGAGCGGTGACAATAGAGCATAACCCCATAATGAATCAGGTAAAACCGTGTGACTCATCATGGATCGAACCATATCAAGTAGTGTTCGATTTCTCCGTTCGGACACACCATTCAACCGAGGTGTTCGGTGGAGTTAATCGTAGGGCAATCCCACAGTCCTTTAGGTGTTGATCAAACTCGTGAGAAAGATACTCGCCACCACGATCTGAACGCAGTGTTTTAATCTTTCTACCTAATAGGTTCTGTACCCTATTTTGGTATTCCTTGAATTTCTCAAAGGATTCACTTTTGTGCTTCATTAAGTAGACATAGCCATATCTACTCAAATCGTCCGTGAAAGTGATGAAATACCTATAGCCTTCTCGTGCGGTGATTGACATAGGACCACATACATCCGTGTGTATGAGCCCTAATAGGTCGGCAGCGCGCATTCCAACACCTTTGAAGGAAATCCGAGTCATCTTACCGATGAGACATGATTCACACGTGCCAAATGATTGAAAATCAAAGGCCGAGATAGCTCCATGTTTGATGAGAGCGTTTTACGCGTTTCTCATTAATGTGTCCCATACGGCGGTGCCATAGATACGTTTGATCTTTGTCACCAACCTTTAACTTTTTATTCATTACGTGTAATATTTCCGAGGTCTGATCTAAAACATAAATTCCGTTCATGGAAACCGCCTTGTCGTAGAATCATATCGTGTAATGAGAAAATGCAAGCATTGTTTTCTATTACAAATGAAAAACCAAGTTTATCAAGCGCAGAAACTGAAATAATGTTTTTGGAAAGACTAGGAACATAATAGCAATCATATAATGATAACTCAAATCCGCTTGGAAGTCGGATCACATATGTCCCCTTTGAGATGGCGGCTACTCTTGCTCCATTCCCAACACGCAGGTCCACCTCACCCTTTACGAGGGGTTCGATGTTTCGGAGCCCCGGCACATGATTACACAGATGAGAACCACAACCAGTATCAAGTACCCAAGTTCCGTAACTTGCGTGGTTAATCTCAATCATATGAATAAAAGTAGAAGAGAGAGAAGACATACCAACAGGTTTAACACGACCGGCCTTTAAGTCCTCATGATAAACAGGACATGTGCGTCTCCAATGCCCAGTCTTGTGGCAATGATGGCATTCCATGTTTTCACTCTTGCTCTTTGTCATGCCTCGATGAGTTACTCGCCTCACCGGACCACTCTTCCCCGAACCCGACTTCTTGAACTTCGCCTTACCTCATGTTAGGTTTGCCGGAGCTTTGCCCTTACCTTTCCCTTTGTTTGACACAACGAGAACATCCTGTTTCGAACTCCCCCTGAACTTCATGTCCTTCTCGGTCTGTACGAGGAGGGAGTGCAGTTCATGGGGAGTTTTCTTCAAATCATTCATATAGTAATTCGCTCTAAATTGCGAATAACCATCGTGGAGTGAGTGAAGAATACGGTCGATAACAATATTCTCGCTGATGTTACGATTAAAGGTCTCGGTTCTCGACATTCTCAATCATGCTTTGAGAATGTGTGGGCTAACCGGTTGGTTCCTCGGAGTCTCGCATCAAAGAAGCGAGTGGTATGCTCATAGGTCACGATTCTCGGTGCTTTCGAGAATTCCTTGGTGAGCGTGGTGAAAATCTTGTTTGCACCATGGGCTATGAAGCGTTTCGGCAAATTGGGTTCCATTGCAAAAATAAGTACGTTCTTTACCGCACCCGCTTCTAAAGCGAAATCGTTATACTTGTCGATCTCGTTTATTCCGGCCGTGGGGCCACGGGTTTAACGGCATGGGCTCAGCAGATATCCGAGCTTTCCGTCAGCGGCGGCAGCATTCCGTAATGCCGCCTCCCATCCGCGAAGTTGGATCCGTCATTCTTGATCGAGTAGACTGATTCATCGACTCATGAAGATCCTAAGCCGGGACTCACGGTCCAATGTGGCACTTGGCATTGGGTTATCACTTGAACCAACCATTTGTTGTTTAGCAGTTTAATACGTGATCTACACTGAAAAGAAAGAAAAACAAAACGAAATAAGCAACTCATCGAGGTGATTTAAGTCTATTTTAAAATTCATTTTAAACATGTAGACTCTTGCACTTGCATAATTGATCTCCCTCAAGAATGATACAAGTGATCCCAAGACTCAATTTACGTAAATTGATAAGCCAACTGTTTAGCTAATTCTTCAGGAAGAACTCTTGGTCGATAGATTTCCGTAAATCCTATCTATAGTCCACCATGATCACGGGATCGTACGAGTGACCATAGTGTTGAGATAAAATAGGTCAATCGGTTCCAACTTACCCGACGTAGAAGGGGTCATAGTATGCCTACCGACGAAGAAGGGACTCATTGGAGTTTGACCTATAAAGACCGTTCTCAATTTTAGTTTATACGAGGAAGATCCCATCAACAAAATTGTAATTCATTTTAAGTGAACGAATAACTAGCGTTTGTCGTGAATGAATTTATTCGGATGATGGCTTAAAACGTGTGACATGAGAATGTCAATGAAAACTAACTCGTGACCTCTATATGTGTCAGTTTTCATGCAATAAATTATAGGTGGTTTGGTTTTAGGCGGAATATGATGCAAATAATCGTTGCGAAAAATAAATAAAGGAATGCAATACGTAAATAAAAATTTCCTAGTGTGGCCTATCCTAGTATAAGAACAAAATACAACTTTGGAATCCACCGTTGGACCCGAAAAGCTTGTCTTGATGTTCCATCTTGATCCAAGTAGCGGGAGTGAGCATCTGGTCTCCATCTTTGGTCTTCTCAAAAATTACAATTTAAAATTACAAATATAAACCTATTTACATTCTAATTAAAATCTGTAATTACAAGTGAAAAATCCAAAACGGAGATGCGAGATCTCAAAATACAACCAAGACCGTGTTCCATCATTACGGTAACACGTTCTACTAAGGCCACACTAAGTTACAATCAATTGTAAAAATTAAATACGTAATAAAAAGGCATTCACGGCATTCATAATTAACGATAAATAAAATGCATCAACTAAAAACAAATTCATTCGTGACATAATTCCGTAATTATGTTAAATTTATCCAAACCACCTTTTAATGATTAAAATTCATGTGATAAAACCGCTTCTATCATTTAATTTTAATCCATTACAATCCGTCATTTTAAAGACGCTTTAAAACAACTATATGGTACGTGAGTGAACCGATTCACTATTAAGCGAGTGTACTATATCCGTATAAAGTACATATAGAAGCCAAAAGAAAATTTAAATCAAAAGAAACAAATTTTCAAAGCTGTTAAAGATGAAATCCCTCGATCCAGGGACACAAGTGCTCGATCGAGGAACAAAGGGCTCGATCGATCGAACTGCAAGTCGATCGAGGGGTATGCTAATCGGGAGTACTCGATCGACTAACCTGTAGGTCGATCGAGTACCTATATCAACAAATCGCTCGATCGAGTACGAGGACAACTCGATCGAGCGAGAAGGGTTTTGAAAGGGTCGATCGAGTACAAAGAAGGACTCGATCGAGCAAAAAGGTTTTGAACAGTGGTCGATCGAGTACATCGGGGACTCGATCGAGCAAAAATATATGAGAAAAGCCACTCGATCGATTGAAAACTTGGTCGATCGAGTGCAAAAGTCTCTGGAAAATTCAAAACCCTCGTGAAAACATATTTCAAGACAAAATCAATTGCAAATTCGATCAAAAAAGCATTAAAACAAATTTGACAATTGACAAAACATGACATATTGTTATAATCTCTGTATAAAACAACAATATGCAAAAACCAAATCGAAAAATCATGAAATTACCGTGTAATACATGACACGGTTTAAAAAAAATCTGCCGTGTATACTAGGCACGGTTTTCAAAGCGTAAAATCATCGTTTCAAAAACGTTTTATGAAAAACACATGAAAAATTCACGTGGCCTCGCTCTGATACCACTTGTGGGTTAATATCCGTATACTACCCCTTAAATTGCAGGACTATAACATAAATTTAGACATGCGAATATTGTCATAAAACATAAAAACAATAGAAACGATAAGGAACAAGAAATAACCTCGGGTCCTTTAAATTGTGGCGTAAAGAATGTAAATCAAAACAGATTTCCTCCTAATCGTTACACCCAAGACTTTGTCCGAGATATGCCCTTGTGCTAGTACAGTGTTCTCCGATTGCCTTGCAATATAGGGAGAACTGATGTGAGTTTTGTCGAGATGAGAGATCTCAGGTTTTTCAGAGGAGAATGCTCTTCAAAACCCTAGTTTTTCTCGCAAATGAAATTGTCTAGGTCAAAAGGAGAGGAGTCTCTCCTTTTGTTTGGTTCTGGCCGGACCGAGTGCATGCATGGGGAAGTGGGCTTCCACTTCCTCTTAATTTTAGCTCGAGGTCCGATTCGCCAAATGCTAAAATGTATATGACGGGTTTATATTATAAATCACATTTATCGGTTATCGGAAATTAAGGCATCACTAATAATACGGGTTAGCTGAATTATTAATTCGTGTCCGACAAAGCAAAAGATTGTATAATTATATTCAATATACATTTAATTAAATATAAATCGTTTATATTTAATTTTACGAATTAACTGGTTAATTCGCCATAGCCCATGATATTTAATCCGTATTAAATATAATATCTCAACATCACATATTTGACTAATTACTAGTCAAATAACTCGGACTAACTGGTTAGTCAATTTTGGCATCTACATGACTGTATTTCCATACTGTCACGTCTCTCAAACGTATCCTATAGGTGTGACTTTTAGGGACCAGTTGATCACCGCCATCTGTATGACAATAACGTCAAACTTATCTAGCAAGCCAACCGTTATTGATAAACGTGGATCAACTGATAATAATACCAAAGTATGCCCTTTGATCCTTTTAGAGGTTTATAAGTCCTTGCACTAACTGTTAAGGACACCAACCCCAACATCTTCCACTCTCCAAGGACGCCGAGTACATCATCCGTCAACAAAGGGGCGAGATTGAAGAGCCCTCCTCCTCCATTGTCACACCACCCTATCCATTCAAATATCAAGAGTTCAAACCCAAAGATGTTGAAGTGGGCAATGACTACATGACTCTCCTCATGAGAGAGATGCATAAACAAGCTTAAAATGATCGAGTAGATGCATACTTGGCCCAATATCCACCCCTCCTTCTTTTAGCTAGGCAAGGACTACCTGATCCATCATGTCCTTTGCCTAGTTGGGCGGATAGGGAAGTTTTCTTTCCAAGCACATCTAGGGGTGAAAGACCGGGTGAAGATGAGAATGTCGATGATGAGGTTGTTGATGATGAGGGTGTTAATGAAGAGGTAGATGAAGAAGAAGAGGGTAATGAGGATGATGAAGGAAGTGAGCAAGATCAAGGGAGTGAAGATGAGAGTGGAGATGAGTCCGCTTCTATGGAGGAAAATGATGACAATGATGATATGGTGGAGGACTAGCAAACTTTGGAGGCTCCTACCCTCTTGAGGTTTGTCTACTTCTTTCTTTGTTTTCTTTATTTTTATCTTGATCATAGTTTGGAGAGTCTAAGCAACATGAGGATTAACACCTCAGCCCCATTGAGGTGTTCTTTTTATTGTTCCCATTTGAAAAATCCAAAATGACAATATATAGTTTCATGCATTGCATCTTGTGTGCATGAACTACCCCAAAATTTAAGACATTAGAAATAATGTCTATCTCGGTTTGGGGAAGTACATGTATACACAACGGGAGATAATCTAAATTATGCTCTCCGTCATAAACAAAAACCCATGCATCATGTAGTGTAGATTAGAATAGCTTGCATTTAGTATAGAAATCATGCATCATACTTGCATAATTTTCTATCATATTGGCCATTGAGGACAATGCCCATATTAGTGTGGGGATGGGAAATTCTAACTTAACTTTTATTCAAAAATCCAAAAAAATCAAAAATTTTGAAAAAATCAAAAAAATTGAAAAATTAAAAATCCATAAACAAGTTCATTTCCTTTGTAGTGTAGACTTGTATATATTGTTTGTATATATTATGTTTATCTATCCTTGTTCACATTGATCGACTACGCCACATCCGAGACATGAGGATATAGAAGACCGCATGGTATGATCTTTCCAATCTCCTTTTTCCTCTTTATGTTAATGACTATGTGGCTTTATTTTGATTGATGCGGTATAAACAATGTGAATTTAGGACTTGCATTTAGATTATATGGCATATTAGTTTGTAGAATCATATGCATTAGGATGTATATATGCTAGTTGCATCATGGCATGTAGTTTGCATGTTAGGAAAATTTTGTGAAACCGTCTACTTGGGAAGCTTGACAAGTGTATATAGGCCCTAGTAGATGTTTTTTCTTCTTAAGACTTTCCTTGTTAGAATACTTGTAAAACACCCTAGGATGTGTCATGCTAGTATCCTTTGACCCATGGATTAAGGCCTAGTCAAGAGTACCTTGTGGTGTGATAACTCCTTGGCTACCGTTTATTCCAAGGTTACCCTTGAAACCATGCAACCATCATTCATTCATCCATGTTCTACCACATTTTTGTCATCAAAGGGAATGGGCACAAAAATAAATTGTTCAAAAATTTGAGTTCAATGAAATGAAAAGTGAAAGAAAGTTTGCAAATTGCATCAAAATGAAAAGAGGAGCAAAAATAGACTCCTATGCTTCAAATATAAGGCACCCTCACTACATATGGGGTGACTTTGAAAATAAATGCAAAAAGTTGAAAGTTGTCAAGTGTTATATGCCGCAAGGAATTGGAGGGAAAAACAAAAACAAAAGCAAACTCCCAAATGAAACTCAAATATCTATTGATCCCTTTATCCATTGAATCCATTTTTGTGCATGTTAGAGAGGGGGCGACCCTTCTTCTTGTCTAGGCAAGAGGGGGAATTCCGCGATCCTCCAGTGTTTCTAACACCATAGGGAGTCTACTCTTGACAAAAGCATTTAACGATTGAGGACAAAGGTACCCTAGCTTGACACAACTTGGAGGTGATTTATTGGTATCCTTCTAGGCTTAGTAGTTTGAAGAAATTGCATCTATAAAGGAGTGTGTACCCTTGAATTGCTTCCTTTGTAGATAATTTCCGCCACTTAGATGAGGAAAGTGGCTATTCTTTTGTAGATGCATCCATTACTTGATTTTATGTGCTTTAATGCTTGGATGTGTCGTCATTTTGGCAAGACCAACCTTGCCTTCCAAGAAGGCATCCTACCTCATGGTTGTCTTGTTGTGAGTTGAAGGGGCGGAGTGAGACCCGCTAATTGTCTCATATCGGCTATGCTATTAGGTTAGTTTAAATAACGGTCCTAGTCTTTGTCACCTCTTTACTCGGGACGAGCAAAGGTTCGGTTTGGGGATATTTGATGTGACCATTATTTGAGCATATTTAGTCCCCGAATTAGCCTTGTTCCCATGCTTTTTAGTGCATATTTGGGTCATTTATTGTCTTTAGTCCTTTGTTTTGCATAATCTTTAGTCCCATGTTTTGCAAATTGAATCTAAATTGATTGAATTCAATGACCAAGCATCAAAGAAAAGACAAGACTAGAAGGCCTTTGTACATATTGTAGTAGATGGGCAATGATGAGAAAAGATCCTTGCATACCCGAGGAATTCCTCAAGGATTGTATGAAGAGAAAGGAAGAAAAGAAGAAAGGAAGAAGCTGATCTACAATCCGCGCGGATTCCCGACAATCCACTTGTCCAAGAGAAGGAATCCAAGCGTCTTCCTCGGAAGGACGCTTGTCCAAAACCACCACAATCCGCCCGTCTACCCCACAAATCCGCTCATCCAAGAGACCCACAATCCGCTCGTCCCGTGCTCTGGACGCTCGGATTGTGTGACAGCTATTTCGTTTTGTACTTGTTCTATGAAGGATGCGCATACCTCGGGAAAGACTAGCAAAAAGAAGACTCGCATATTTTTCTGAGAGGAGCGATTCCTCAAGGACTTAATCGCCATTTAAGCCCTTAGTAAACCCTAATTTGTGTACCTAATCCCCACTATAAATACCCCATTAGTCTAATTAGATAATCATGTTCTTCTTAGCAACCTCTAGTGTAGTTTATATCAATCTAATCTCTCTTTAATCTTTTAATCAACTTTTAATCAAGTCTTAATACAAATCTCATTTCCTTAATCTCTCTTTTGTTCATCTTTCATTTTGGGTAATTGAAGATTATTTGGTTTATTATTGGGAGATTGACAACCTTCCAATCAATCATCAAGTACTTCTATTATTCTTTGCTTTATTATTGGAATCATTAGTAGATATAATTCTCTTAATCCCTTTTTAATTATTGATAATTATCTTCATTTATTCATCATGTTTTACTTTGTTGGTATGATTGACAACCTTGCTAGCATGTTCAACATGATAATGAGTTAGTAGTTTCCATAGATAGAGTTAATGGGTAATTAGGGGAAACCAACATGGGGGATGATTCATGCTTAAATTAATTTGGTTTCATTGTTTATTTGTTTGCTTGTTGTGATCTCAACTTATGCACATGTTATGTTTGATGAAATGCGAGCCTATGAATCCTTGCATTTTTTACCCATCACCTATCTTTTCAATGAGTCTTGTCAGACATAAACCAACTCGAGTCTCAGTAGACCATGCATATAGATGAGTAGGGAAGATTAAGTCGACTTTTAGGTGTTGTACAATCTAATCGATTTGGCTCCGGGACCCAAACTTTCCTAGGATTGTAAGATATAAACCAACTCGATCCATCACAACAATAATTGCTTGCTTATAATTTAAGAATATGTTTGTATGATCAATTCCCATGTATCCCCTATGACCCCATGACACCCTAGCGCCTTTTATCAATTGTTTAGACCCCTTTTTAATCATCTTGGTTGTTTACTTTCATTGTTATTTAGTTTAGTGATCTTCTATTCAAACCCCAAATTGTGACACCCCTAGACACCGCTAGTTGAAATTGAAAATATCATCTCAATTCCCGTCCCTTGGGATCCGACCTTTACTTGCCTCTTTACTAATTGTAGAGTTGTTTGTGAAGTTATAAATATTGTTTTGGTCTAGGTTCTCCTAACGCCAAGTACCGAAAACTAAACCTCAAAGAGGAATACCGACCATCAGCCTCCCTCTCAGCGTCAGAAGGCTCCCTAAACATCGTCCGAGGAGGATCGATGGGAACCGTGAAAGCATCACGAGAGCACTGACGAGTCAACCGCTCGCCCAGATACCACACTGGACCCATCAACGTCCTCAACAGCAACTAACTCGAACTCCTAGGTCGAAGGACCTCAGCCATGAAAGGAGGGGCGTCAAGGTAGTCCACCCAGGGCCTGGGCACCCTCTTTGATAAGAAAACAAGAGGTCATTCTTATGATCGCTTCTATAGAATTAATGAATAAACAAATGAAGGAAAAGTTCTTACGTCACTCAGCCTCAGGGTGTTCACTCCCCGTCTACAGACATCGTAAGAAGAGCGCTGGCTCTTCCTACGACACATCACATAATCCCTCACAATGGGATAAGCTGTCGGCCCAGGCTCCGTCCTCTTGGGCGCGAAACCCGGAAAGTAGGAGTACACCCATGCCTGCAAAACAAGATAACCGATGCCGACCTTTCACGACTCGATAAGAAGGAGAAATGATCTTTCATAATACAAAATGAAGGTTCATACCTCTAGCAGCAGTCCAGGGCCGACAGTAGCAGGAGAAGTCTCTTTCTCTAGTAGCTCAGGATGAACCATGGCCCTCATGTAGCGGGTGAGGACAGAAAAGCCAGGAGTGACCCAGTCCCAACGACCTAAGTCACTCAGTTCAGAAAGGAAGGGAAGAAGCTTCGTCGACAGCCTCTCCCCCTTGTCTCCAAGGTAGAGTGAAGACAAGAACCACCAGAGCCACAGACGAGCCCTCTGCTCCGCAGTACAAGGAGGAGGAGCTACCTCCCTCCCATCTATCGTCACCAACGCCGGGGTCTTGCCTGCAAAGTAATCCCTGACGTAGGAGCTCGGCACTAACCCGGGAACTGTAGCAGCCCTCGCCGCTAGGTTCCAGCTGATCAGCCTCCTGGCCTCGGCTGAGTCCACCCTCATGGCCGTCGACGGCCACACCACAGCCTCCACTCCACACGGCAGACCACAAATCATGTCGTAGTCCTCCAACGTGACCCCGACCTCGCCAAAAGGCATGTGAAAGGTGGAGGTCGTGTCCCAGTACCGATCAAGGAAGGCTCAAATCAGACAAAGCTTAGCCCGAAGCTTCCTTCCCTTGATCTCCCTCCACGCTCCAACCACAGCTCTGAAAGCTCCAAGCTCGATGATGGCCTGCTCCTCCTCCGACAGTATCCCGTAAGCCTCCATCATCGTCGTGTAGCCAGAAAAGGACCTCATGTTCCCAGCCTCCTATATCGATTCGATGCAAAGCTATCTTTATCTTGAAGTGAAAGAGAAATGAAACGACAAATAAGTGAGTAAAGAAAGATGATGAGAGAGTGACGAGTTTGAGATTTACCATACTCTTCACCATCCTATAAGACAGGTGACTATATGCTGCCCAAATGAGATGTCAGCCATCTCATTTCTCAGCCCACTGGGGTGCCTTCGCTAGCTGGTGACCGCCTCGTCCGACGTTGGCCCGCCTCGAGGCGTCCTCCTCAGCAGCCTCCTTCACAACAGCCTCCTCCTCGGCAGCCTGCTCAACAAACGCCTCCTCTAACACCTCCTCAAAAGTAAGAGAAGGGTCGAAGTCAGTATCCACGTCCATGGGAGCCCTCCCCAACATAGAAGCCACGTCACCTGCAAAATTAGAATAAATTAGGCCGCGTCAAGTGACGGCGAGGCCTAGTCAAAGTGTTTTCAAGCCTTTC
Source organism: Silene latifolia (assembly GCF_048544455.1). Classification (NCBI taxonomy): domain Eukaryota; kingdom Viridiplantae; phylum Streptophyta; class Magnoliopsida; order Caryophyllales; family Caryophyllaceae; genus Silene; species Silene latifolia. Next base: position 141,992,003 of record NC_133538.1, read on the forward strand.
AAGTTCTTATAATGGCTTTTCTCGCCATATTTTGCCATTTCTTTCGAAACCCGACCACTCATGTGGTAAAAAGGGTCAAGTCAAGTTTAAGTTCGAGCCTAACCATGGGTTTGAGTCAAAATTTCGACAGCATTTCGTTATAACGACGAATATGCCCTAGAAAAGTGTCCTGAAAAAGCCGTCACAAATCAAAAATACGAGATGGTTGGAAGTTTACCCATCACAAAAATATTCAAAATACCAAATTTCAACACAAATGGGCATTCCTAAGGCCATTTTCGAAGCAATTTACAAAACAACTGAGAAGCCGTCTCAATTCTACTCAAATGCTCAATATTCAATGAAAATTCGAAAAGAACACATGGTTATGTTCCTTACACTACCAATTATCCATTTCTAATGTCAATTTCACAAGGCAAATTTATTTGAGGGAACAGCCCTAAATTTTCGAGTTAATTGGGTTGAAAACCCTAATTTTCTCGGCTCAAATCAAGCAAACTGCGGATGTTTAAGCAAGAATAAGACACATACCTCGATTAGTCATAATAAATGCAAGATTTTAATTAAGCTTTGGCCGAATGTCAACGGAATTTGAGAGAGTTTAGAGAATTTTTGTGCTTTATGAATAATGAATAACACGAGTTCTGTCGAGTTTTTACTCAGACAGGGACGAACCCAGGAAAGGACGCAACAGGTGCTGCGCCACTTCCAAGAGTCGCAGCTCTTGTTGCGCCTCTTCCTTAGCTTCCCTCCAATTCGATTTTCGAAAATTCGTTACGAGTTCATTATTCGTGTACCCATCTTTGGTGTGCCTTTTCTCCAATACCATATATCGTATATTTGGTCCGTTTGATATTTATTCTTCGTCCGGGCACGTATTTTCGAGCAGACTGTGAATTGTCGTAGTATTTTATCAAGACTTCGCTTGCAACAACGAGCATGTTTTCTCCGACGATGTTTCGACACGCCTCAAATTATTTTCCCAGCGAGAGTTCATGACAGCTGATTGTACCTCTCAAGATATGGAGTTTGCTTGAGACTGACGCGAGCAGATTCCCCCAGTAGTTTCTACCGACTTCCTGCTGCCTTCAATGTTATGTTACGTTTTATCCCTTCCAGATGTTCTCACACCAACTACCTATGTTCCTACACTTAGCCTTCACCGATAGGATCGCACTCCTTCGAAGTCGCCTTAGTTACCCTTAGGCCACCTTCTCGGCGATGTTTTCCTTTAGGGTCCCACTCCCCTAGCACAACCTTTATATGTCCTTTAGATCCTAGCCTTAGCTCTTATGCTTACCCATAGCTCCTACACACCTCTGGAAGCATCTCGAGAAAGAAGTCTTAGGTATGGTCTCTTCTTCTGGCTTGAGAGCTTCCTTACATAGTCTAATGGACTTTAAACGACCCTCCCCGATAGTCGACATACTCTAAAATGTTCCCCACGACAGGTCCTTGGCTCAGACCCTTTGAGCCGCCTCGCGTCGCCATAGTCGTCAGGTTGTAATCTTCGATTGACCTGATGGCTATACTTTGACTTTCGCCTTGTCCAAGCCCCAGTCAAAGTGGGGGCTCTGTAGATACCTCATTTCTGCACCTCCCGCAAGCCACCCGGTGATGATTGGGCCGCATGTTTGGAACACGGAACAATTTATGACAATTCGTAAGTTTATCGTCAAGTAATAGCTCAAATACTTATGTCTACCCCTTGGTCATCATCTACGCACCGTTACGGTCGTTTTGACAGTAATTAGAGTACATTTGGAGTCCGGGTCAAAAACCGTCTTCATTTTTTAATAAACCGTTTAAAATGTCGAGTCGGAATATTCTGGAATATTCCGAATATTTCTATTCCATATTTTAATCTTTTAATCTTTTGGAAAAATATATACCAAAATTATATTTTAAATAATAAGGAAGTCGAGATCTACCACAATTCCATAACAGAAACGCGGAAAATCTTTCTTCCGCAGGAGGAAACTCCTAGGGAAAGGACGCAGCACCTGCTGCGCCTCTTCCAAGATCCGCAGTGGCTACTGCGCCTTTTTCCCAGCTCTTTTCTGCGTATTTTAAGATCTTTTCGAGATTTGTTTCCAAAGTTTTACCGAAACCCTAATTCCTCCGTGTGATTAGTATAAATAGGGACCTTCGTTCCTCATATTTCTCACGCGAGTGTCCGCCCTTCTCTTCTCCCTTTGCATTCTAAGACCGTGCTCTTTGCTTATTGACGTCTGTGTGCTGGAACTTTCGACCGCGTAAGCTCGGATCCTTCTGTGTACCAGCCTCATTTTGCATGACCGACCAATTTGACCAACTCCACTCAATCAATCTAATCAATTTAATTTAATTCCTCTTACGAGGGCACTTTCATCATATATTCGAGTCGAGCAATCACTAATCGTTAACTTAGTTAATCTCAATTCGTCAAACATGTAAGTCTGAGGGTGTAAATCCCATGTTTTTTTTTTGTGTTTCATTATTGTATAAATTATTGTAAGGTTTACGTCGAAAGCATGTTTAAAACCGATTTACAAAATCCTTTTATCAAACCTATTTTTACGGATTAATAGAAGAGAGACGTCGAGAAGAAACGCAGCATCTGTTCCGCCTCTTCCTGAGGCTGCCGCAGATCCTGCTTTTCTTCTTCTTCCTCGTCTTTCTGTTAACTCGTCTTCTTTCGTTTTTCTTTCTTATTTTCTTCTTTTTCATTCGTATATAATAACTATAATCATAATATGTATAATCACCGCCTTTAAATCCCGACTTAAATCCCTTATAATCAATATTTGCTGGTTTTCGTCATTAAAATCAATCCCGGATTTTAGAGATTCGATCCATTCATATCAAATCTCTGGGATTCGACTTTTGTATATTTTCGTCATTTTATCACGTCTTACATTCATTTTCGTCATAATAATTTGACCTAAATTAGTTATAATTAATCTCTTATTAACCTTTAATTCACTCATAATTAGTCTATAATTCGTTCTAATTCATTTAAGTTCGCTCTTTATCGCTTTTTATGACCAATTTACATGTAAATAACTTATTAAATCATTTCTACTTGAGCCGAATACTAATAATCGATCATTAAATTCACCAATGAACATTAACGATATGCAGTTCCGGCTTCAGAGCCAGAACTCACTTCAGGAAAAGACGCAGTGACCACTGCGCCTCTTCCAAGGGACGCAGCTTTGTTGCGCCTGTTCCGGGGTGATTTCTGTCCCTGAACTTCCGTTTCTGCTTTGACCTAGTTTATTAGTTTTACGTATTAATCAACTATTATTCGTAATATCATCATCTGTCTGTCCATTTTCTAACCTAATTTATTTTTCGTCTACTTTTCTCAAATTATCCGTTTTAAATATATTTTCGACGTAAATCAATTAAATCATTGTAATTATTGTAATTTTAATTATTGTAATTTTAATTATTGTATTTCATTTATTATACTCTTTATCATCGTATCGTTTGCTTGCTTTCACATGTAATCGACCTTAATCTCTACTTCGACCCAATTGTTTGCTAAATTACATATTCACCGACTTATTTTAATTCTCACATGCTAGGATTAAAACGTTGGATGTTGCATTGCATGCATATAATCGACAACATATCAAGTATAGATGATCCTCCCTAATCATTAGTAGGGGCCGCTATCGAGGCGGGCGGGATTAGGTGTTCGATCAAAAGAGCTTCCTAATACGTTCCCTCACCCCTTACTCCAGATCTCTGTGAACATCCGTGTTCATTGGCATCCACGAGAGTCTATGTGATTACAATGTGTCTTGACATGACGCGAAGTATTCGAACGGTTGCCAATTTTCCACAATAAATTGGTGGCGACTCCACAAATGCAAACGCTTGTTTTCCCAAGCGCCCCCATGGGCCCCCCGTGTCCACACCAAGCTCACATAATTTTCCAAACTTTGAACCAAATCCCAATTGAGCACCCAAACAAGACCAAACAAAGCTACTAGCTCAACAAGGTAGGCAAATTATAATGTAGCTAGGGATAAATGTTTGTGAAGGGGTAAAAAAGGGCAATTATAATCATGTGAATGGCTCCAAAATGCTATAACAAATGAATGCATGCTTATAAAGAGATGAAATTAAAACCATACTTGTGCGTTTTGATGAAACACACATCATAAGGAGACACCTACACTCACTTAAGATAGACCGGATATGGATGCATCGATCTAAAGAGGTTCTACCTTACCAATTTGTAGCTTGCCAATAGTCAAGATCAAGCCTATTCGGTTCAATTTCCATCTCCCACCTACTATGTCAAGACATCTCCATGTGGCAATTATTCCATCATAAAAGAGTAAATCATTAGCTATAAGCTATCATTAGGATAAGCAAGAGGGAAAGTAAGCTACAAGCAAACAAAAACACAAAAATTTCCCTAAAACATTTTCAAATTTTGTTTACTGCATGCAAACTACAGTACAATGCAAATGCAATCCCCCCCCCCCCCCAAACTAAACACAACATTGTCCTCAATGTGCCAACAATTAAATTACCCAACTAAACCATAAAAATGGCTCAAAGCACATAAACAAGAAGGACAAGGGGTCATATTTAATGGGTTGAAAGACATAAACTAAAATGCAAAGCAAAGTAAACTTACAAGACTTGCTAGCCTCCCCCCAAGCTAGTATGTATACGGGGGACTTCTTCCTTCATCAGTCATCTAAGAAAAGGGCCAAAAGTTGAACCCCTTCCTTCCTTTCTACTTCTTACCACTTCCACTTCCGGATGCTTCAACTTGTTGACCACTCCTACTAGAATCATCCTCTTGGAGAGGAGTGACATACTCACCAATGTTTTGGCCACTTCCCAGACCATCACCATAGCTACTATAACCACCATACCCACCATATCCACCATACCCTCCATATAATGCCTCAAATCCATAATCCGAACCACAAAAATCCTGACCGGGACCATATGTAGTAAAACTACCTTCATCATTGTCAGGAGGGGGAGAAGGAGGAGGAAATCCACCCGGGGGATAAGTATAAAATGAAGGGTGTGGCCCCGCGGGTTGGATTACTCCCTGCCTAGCAAAATGATCATATATGGGATGCAATGCAAGTCTTTGGTCATCACGAATTGTATTAACACATAAGCTTAAGTCTCGCATCATATCCATCATTTCTAGACTAGAGGATGAATGAATACTAGAGGTGGAATAGCGTGCTTGAGAGGGTTGACCTCCCTCACGCCGCTCAATGGTGGTACGTGTCTCACCTCGTAAAGCCAAGTGGTAAGTAGGTTTAGTAAAAGGGGCACTCCCATGATAGGGCTTAGTGTGAACTAAGGCCTTAATTTCCTTCTTCTCTTCCGGTAGACTAATGGAGTCTTGCCTACCGATTTTCCAAACCATGTTAGGGTGAGAGTCCCTAAACCAATTGCAAGAAAGGAAATATCCATAATCTAGCCCGACACTTTTTTCCCTAGAGATAAGCAATGGTCTCAAGTTGGTATTTTCTTGGTTGAATCGACACAAGTGGTGAGCAATCTTTGTAACCAAACCTTCTAAGATAATACAACTATTCTTTGGGTTACATTGTTTGGTCAAGTGGACCACAAAGTGGTAGGGAATATTGATCCCCCAATTATCATCACCATCAACATTAAGGAAGGCACCCAAAATCTCAACCTCAATTTTCCTCACCGAGTGAGGCTCATTTCTCCCAAAAAAGGTCCATGTGACACCCCCATACTCCAAGTGCCTTACCAGGACCACTTAAGGTATGAAAACGTCACCATCTCGGTTGCCCGAGGCAATAATAATCAAATGACAATAAGGAAACGTACTAAAATGGTAATAAAGTTTAAGTGTTACATGTCCAACTCCAAAAATGATAAAAGTAAATACAAATGTGCTCCAAAAACTAAAGTACTCAAACTACTAAATGAACACAGCGGAAGACTCTAAGACAGGTGGAAGACTCCTTCCCAGCCATCCCCGAATGCATCACCACATTTTTTAAAACATTTCACGGGGTCAGTACTAATTACATAAAACAATGCAACAATGAAACAAGAACACAAACAGCTCAAACAGCTCAACAAATCCCAAGTCTCCATCTCCAATCTCCACATAACTGACTACACACTAAAGTGTATAGGCCTGCCAGATTACCCATCGCAACAAGTACTCCACGCCGCCAGTGGGGGACCACAGCCGTACCCACCAAATCCCCGCTCATAGAGAGGAGTCTTTACCTGTGTTTTGTTTGATTCGGGAGGGACACAGTCGTTTGTATCATCGAGTCATGCTAAACGGTTGGGTTTGAGTGGGTATGAGTTTGTAAAGGAGGGAGTTTTATACCTTCGGGCGAGTCTGTATTATGTGGGAAGTTATATAGAGGTGTGTCTATGATAGTTGGACAGGTTGACCTACCAGTGGACTTGTTAGAGTTTCCTTTGGAGGGTTTTGAGATGATAGTTGGTATGGACTGGTTTGGTAACTATAAGGTTAAGATAGATTGTCATCAAAAGAGGGTTTCCTTGAGAGGTCCTAAGGGGATTAGTATGTCTTATCGTGGGTTTGTTGTCAAACCCAAAGTTAAGTTGATTGTAGCAGTGACCTTGAAGTCCTATCTAAGGAAGGGGTGTCCGTTGATCTTATGCCATGTGAGAGACCATATAGTGGAGAGTCCGTCAGTTGAGCAGAGACCGTGGTGACTACTTCCCAGCTATCCCTCGCATAAGCCATCATACCTGCTCAACAACTGCTCACCATCCCCAAATGATTCACCACATTTTTTAAATCATTTAACGGGGTCAGTACTAATTACATAAAATAATGCCACAATGAACGTCCTAAGTGGATTAGTTTGTCTTATCGTGGGTTTGTTGTCAAACCCAAAGTTAAGTTGATTGCAGCAGTGACCTTGAACTCCTATCTGAGAAAGGGGTGTCCGTTGATCTTTTGCCATGTGAGAGACCATAGAGTGGAGAGTCTGTTAGTTGAGCAGAGACCGGTGGTGACTCTTTCCAAGCTATCCCTCGCATAAGCCATTATACCTGCTCAACAACTGCTCACCATCCCCGAATGGATCACCACAGTTTTTAAAACATTTAACGAGGTCAGTACTAATTACATAAAACAATGCCACAATGAAAAAATAACACAAATAGCTCAAACAGCTCAACAAATCCCCAGCCTCCATCTCCAATCTCAACACAACTGACTACACACTAAAGTGTGTAGCCCTGCCAGAGTACCCATCGCAACAAGTACTCCACACCGCCAGTGGGGGATCGCAAGACTCTAAGACCGATGGTGACTCCTTCCCAGCTATCCCTCGCATAAGCCATCATACCTGCTCAATAACTGCTCACCATCCCCGAATGGATCACCACAGTTTTTAAAACATTTAACGGGGTCAGTATTAATTACATAAAACAATGCCACAATAAAACAAGAACCCAAACAGCACAAACAGCTCAACAAATCCCCAGTCTCCATCTCCAATCTCCACACAACTGACTACACACTTAAGTGCGTAGCCCTGCCAGATTGTCATCAAAATAAGGTTTTCTTGAGAGGTCTTAAGGGGATTAGTGTGTCTTATCGTGGGTTTGTTGTCAAACCCAAAGATAAGTTGATTGCAGCAGTGACCTTGAAGCCCTATCTGAGGAAGGGGTGTCCGTTGATCTTATACTATGTGAGAGACCATAGAGTGGAGAGTCCGTTAGTTGACCAGAGACCGGTGGTGACTCCTTCCCAGCTATCCCTCGCATAAGCCATCATACCTGCTCAACAACTGCTCACCATCCCCGAATGGATCAACACAGTTTTTAAAACATTTAACGGGGTCAGTACTAATTACATAAAACAATGCCACAATGAAACAAGAACACAAACAGCTTAAACAGCTCAACAAATTCCCAGTCTCCATCTCCAAGTGCCTTACCAGGACCACTTACGTTATGAGAATGTCACCATTTCGGTTGCCCGAGGCAATGATAATCAAATGACAATAAGGAGACGTACTTAAATGGTAATAAAGTTTAAGTTTTACATGTCCAACTCCGAAACTGATAAACGTAAATACAAATGTTCTCCAAAAACCAAAGTACTCAAACTACTAAATGAAACACAGCGGAAGACTCTAAGATCGGTGGTGACTCCTTCCCAGCTATCCCTCGCATAAGCCATCATACCTGCTTAACAACTGTTCACCATCCCCGAATGGATCACCATAGTTTTTAAAACATTTAACGGGGTCAGTACTAATTATAGTCCATCCCATAAACCTTTGCCAAACCCGAATGTCGGGGTAGTGTATGTATTGGTGGGGGCAATGGTCCCAACTTTGAAAAGGGAAGTGAGAAACGGCATTCCATGTCAAAATCGGGTTATAAGACTCTGGTGATTCAATAGGTAAGTCTTTATGAGGCAATTGGAAGATATTAGCGAAGTCCGCTAGGTCCATTCTATAGTCATCATTAAACAATCGGAAAGTCACAAAAAGCATAAAACCCGGTTTCTTCGACCTATGAAACTCAAAAGAGCTCAAGAACTCAAGGGTGAGTTCGGAAAAGGTGTTATAATCCACTGTATAACAATATTTCATACCAAGGTTCTTAAATAATGTCTTAACATTCTTTTCTAATCTAATATTTTCAATGTAGCTTGGTTAATCAATTTAGTTGGTTTCATACCTTTGCTTCTTAGGATGACCCAATTGTCATATTTCTTTTGACAATTGAAAATTACTCAGGGAAAATCCGGATCTTGCCATTCCGGGACCTCTTCCATTTGCACATCCTCCGCAGCCCGGGAGGATTCCGCATCACCTCTTCTCCTTTTAGAAGGACCTTGGGTAGGAGGTCTTCTTGGTGCCATTTTTCTGAAATTTAAGACAAAAACTTATCTTAAGACAAACCAAAATTCATCCAAATAGACATGATAGAACGAATTAGTGAACTAATTCATAATATAAACATGAATAGGCATACTACAATCAATTTCTAGTATAAATAAGCACAAAATCAAATTCCCCCAATTTGGGTTAGGGTTTGATAAACTTGATGAAATTGATTAAAGTGGATGAAATTAAAGAGAAAAGGGAAGAAAACTTACTTGATGATGTTAATGGATGAATGAATCTTGCAAAATGATGAAGAAATAGATGTTTTGTAGTGATTTTAATGAAGAAAGTGAAGAAAATGGGAGAGATAGAGTACAAGATGGTACCGTCGGGTATTAGGAGAATGATAGAATGAAATTCTTTTTTTTTACCCATGTAAAACAGTAGCCAGCAAAATGGAGAACCACGTCCCCGATCGGAACTGGAAACCCCGATCGGGGTTGACTAGTCCATGCCTCTTTTTGCCTTTGCTTCCGAATTTCAGTAATTCCGTCTCGTTTTTCGAAAACCCTGTCCCCGAACGGGGTTTTTGCATGGGGAAGCATGCTAGTTCTCCTTGAGGCCTCCTTTTCTTCATTTTCACCTATAAATAACAAAACCAAACATCGTCAAGTCTAGTATTTTATTCCTAATATACGAAAAACAGTAAATTGCGGAAAATTAAAAACAAGAAATAAATAAAGCAAATAAAAAGCTTGGGTTGCCTCCCAAGAAGCGCTGGTTTAACATCCCGTACGACGTAAGAATATATTTGATCATGTTTCATCATTGAGTTTGCCACCAACCGAGCTCCATTTCATAGCTAACTTTGCATTCCGCAACCATTTGAAATTTTTCAAATAAAATTTCCCTTTCTTCTTGGCACTCTTAGCAATAGTGGCCTTAGCATTGTCACCTACAAAACAAACAACACCAATATCTTCCTCCAACGGTTCCATCAGCAAGGATCCGAGTGTAGAGGCATTAGAAGAATCCAGAGTGTTAAATAAATAACAAGAGTCTTGTAACATTGGGCTTCTAATGGTGTTGTTCTTGCTAAAGGTAACCCGGTCATCACCCACTTCTAAAATTAACCTCCCATTTTTTACATCAATTAACGCACCCGCGGTCTGTGAAATGGCCTACCCAATATAATTGGGGTTTGTGAGTCCTTGGCCATATCAAGTATGAGGAAGTCAACGGGTATGAAAAACTTGCCAACTTTTACGGGCACATCTTCTAAGACACCTAAAGGTCGCTTTAAAGAACGGTCCGCCATTAGCAAAGTTATACTTGTGCATTTTAAAGCACCCATGTTAAGTTTTTTACAAATGGAATAGGGCATGACACTCAAACTAGCACCTTGGTTGCAAAGGGCCTTATCAATGGTATATGTGCCTATAGTGCAAGGAATAGAATAGCTACCGGGGTCCTTAAGTTTCGGGGGAGACTTGTTTTGTTAGAGTGCACTACACTCTTTGGTGAAAGCAATGGTATCAACCTCATTGAAAGATCGCTTCTTTGAGAGGATTTCCTTCATAAACTTTGAGTAGGAAGGGACTTGGGTAAGTAATTCAATAAATGGGATGGTGACTTGCAAATTATTAACAACCTCCAAAAACTTGCCGAACTTACCTTCCTCCTTGTGCCTTGCTAGACAATGGGGGAACGGTACTCGAACAACTTCCTTTGGAGGAGCATCCTCTAAACCCTTCTCTTTCACTTTCTCACTTTCATTGGGAGCATCCACCTTCTTATAAACGACTTCACTCTCCTTTGCATTAGGAGAGATCTCCTTTTTAACAACCACCTCTGTACTTTCTTCGGTACCAAGCTTACTCTTTCTCTTAAGCATCAATAATCGATGGGGAAATGGTACACGATCCCTAATAAGAGGCTCTTCATTAGCCTTCTTTTTGTCATTTCCCCCAAGCTTGGGCTTTTTAACAATCACCTCGTCATCCAAAGTCATGGATGGTCCATCATAGCTTGTACCACTTCTCAAGGAAATAGAATTTACGGTCGCATGTGGTTGCTCACCTTAAGGTGGTAGTTGACCCATTTTCCTTGAAGAGCTAGATGAGCCATTTGTTGCTCCAGCATCTTGATTGCGGCATTGTGATATTGATCAATCTTTTGGATTTGAGCCAACAATTCCCTTTGCATTTGAACCATCATAGCCTCAAGTTTACCTCCTCCTTGGTTATTTTGTTGGCCATTTTGTGGTGGGGGTTGATTTTGTTGATAATTTTAATGAGGTGGCCTTTGTTGGTTTTGATAACCCGGTGGAGGATTATACTTTTGTTGTTGAGGGACATAGACATTTTGTTGTGGCGGGGGTTGAGGCACATTATTTCTTGTGTAAGACTTATTTGGAAGAAAGTTTGAGTTCGAGTTTTATTGATTTGAAAATGTGCCCAGTGGATAAGAACTTTGTCTAAAAGCTTGATAAGCACATACCTCTTCCATGGTAGCTCGGCATAGAGTGGCATAATGACCCGCACCCCTGCAAACTTCACAAACAATGATTTGACTCGTAGAGGACATGGCATTGAGTTGTTGAACGGAATCTCTAGTATCTCATTCCGCCAATTGTTGTTGGAGTAAGGCAATTTGAGCTAACAAGACGGGATTGTCGGAGGATTCTTCTTTACCTTTGAGTGGCACACTTCGGGAATTGACATATTGTGCATCATGGATCGCCATAGATTCGATCGTGGCATGAGCAATATCGGTGTCAATTTGATCAAACCGCCCATTGTTGGCGGAATCAAGAATCCTTCAGGACTCGTCACAACATCCATTGTAGAATATTATAGCTAGGAACCAATCGTCCAACCCATGATGTGGGCATTGTCTTTGCAAATCTTTGTACCTCTCCCAAGCCTCATATAAGCTCTCAAGAGCTTGTTGACGTAATCCGGTGATTTGGATCCTCAAAGTTTGAGTTTTCTCCGGTGGAAAAAACTTTTGATAGAATGCAAGAGCCAATGTCTCCCAATTGGTGATTCCCAAAGTGATGCGGTCAAGGCTATTGATCCAAAGATTGGCCTTGTCCTTCCAAGAGAAAGGGAAAAGTATTTCCCTTATTTGGGCTTGAGTGACGCCAGTTTGTCGGATCATGGAGCAATAATCGCAGAAATTTTGCACATGCAAATTGGGATCCTCCAAAGGATTTCCCCCAAATTGCTTCCTCTCCACAAGGCTAATGAAATCCGTCTTGATCTCGAAGTCCGGCGCGGTAATTTGAGTAGTTGTTATACCGGCCGGAAGCATGGCCGCGGTGGGCTTTGAGTGATCGGAAAGTTTCACCATCTTTTTAGTTGAAGATGGTGGTGGTGTAGACGATGAACTTGAAACCTCCTCTTCCTCAAGGAGTTTTAGATCGTCTAGGTAAGACTTTCTAGAACTTTCAACTTGCACGAGAGAAGCGGCTTCTTTCACTTCTTTCCAAAAATGTCGTCCTCTCCTAAAGGTTTTCTCGGGTTCGGAATCCGGTGAAAGCAAATCTCCACTACGAGAAGACCTGGGCATAAGACAACAATCTCTACAAAATGATAAGTAACAGTCTCAAGGTACAAGTGTTCCTCGAGACAAAATAAAACAAGATAAAAATCGACAAATCAAAACGCAATAAAACCGTGCTCCTCGGCAACGGCGCCAAAATTTGATAGGCTATCGTACACCTATGCAAAGATAATTACCCTAAACACAAATTAATTTAGTAAAAGGGGTCGAACACAAGGAGACGGGAATTGCGTTTATGAAATGCTATGGAAAGATTCTTATCAAGGTCGATTTCGTTTGGTTTTGTTTGTTGCTAGGTTTGATGACTAAAAATTATAAAGATGTAAATTATATGATAAAAGGGAGTCTAGGGGAGTCGGGTCACACATGCAAAGGTAAATATATGTTTATGTTCAACTCGGTAATAATAACATTGTCAATTGTTTAGGCTTAGAGACACCCACCTTACGATATTAGTGTCAACCATAGACCGGCTCCTAGAGAAACTCTCGTTGATGACTAGGTCGTCCTACTACACATGCTTAGTCTAATCCGATTCCATGCCTCTCGACTTTTAGAACGAGTTAACAAACTTAATCAATGAATAAGGCCTTTAAACAAAGATTAAACGTTGAGGTGCAAACATGTGATAGAAACAATTAGATAATATTATGTCAACCTAATTTATCATTTTACATATTTGATTTTGCATGGCTTCCCTAGCCCCTAGACTAAGGAATTTAGCTACTCATATTAAAGTGTAATCTATAAACTATGTTGAATAAAATGCTAAACATGATTGTAGAAATGATATAAACTAAATGATGAAACATAAAATATGAGATTAAACTATGTGGGAAAATTGAAATGCTAGCGATGGAATTATGGAAACGTAAATTGAAATGTAAACTAAGTAAACAAGAATAAGAATTACCGAAATAAAGAACTAGAACTTGAATTGCAAAGAGAAGCAAATGCTTGAACTAACTTAGAACCAAATGTTAACATTAAACAAAAGTTTAACAATATTGAAACTAAATATGAAAACTAATGAGAGAATTTTACTTAAGGCTATAATAGTGTATGAAGACGTGAGAAAAAGATATCCCTAATGACGGATTAAGGCCCCTATTTATAAGAAAGTAGGGGCATAATGTAAAATTCCAATAGGGAGACAACCCCGATCGGGGTTGCCAGCCCCAATCAGGAGCGTGGTTATCCGGTCATTTCCTCTTAATTTCTTTCTTAAATGCTGAGGGAATCCAATGTTTGATATAAATGACCCTTAATACACCCGGGTAAATGCTTAATCTATCAACTTAAGAGCTTCCAAAGAGTATCCTAAGCTTGATCTTCGTAGGATCATTTTGCATTGTCTCATACACTCTTGCTTGGGCTTGGAAACACACCTTCCATTGTCATGCTTGGTCCATCTTGTTTCCACATAGCTTAGTGAACTTGGTGCATGCTAATGTAATAGGAAAAAGCCTCTAAATGCTTAGATTCCTATAAAATGTAACAAATACAAACAATACACCTAGAACACAAGATTAGCTCACAAATATACTAATTAAAGAATGATATACAATAAAAACCGAGCTAAAATGAGGGGTAAAAGTATATATAAAATGAACACATCAGAAAGTAATTGATTAGAAAATTGGTAATTGAAATTATAAGAGACAAAGCATTAATTGCATATTGGGTGAGTGTTCTTTTTGTTTTAATCTCAACCATTCATCTTGTAAGATCAAATGGCAAATTTGCGGACTCACCTAGACATCTCTCTCTCTCTCTCTTTCTCTCTTTCTCTCTCTCTCTCTCTCTCTCTCTCTCTCTCTCTCTCTCTCTCTCTCTCTCTCTCTCTCTCTCTCTCTCTCTCTCTCTCGGTCTCTCACGGGATCAGGTGTGAACTAAAGTACGGTGCGAACCATACGAACTACTTAGATACATAGTATAATACTCTCGGATACACATCGTATAACTAGTAGATACACATCGTATATCTACTAAATATACATGTATCCCGTAGTAATACGATGTGTATCCGGGCTGGTATTTTGTGTATGTACCGCTCCATTAGGATCCACAAAGCCCACCACCACCTGCCACCACCATTGTCGCCGTCACCATCACACCGCCAGCCTATCACCACCGCCTACTATCACCGCCCACCACCATCACTTACTTTCGCCGCCTTCTGACGAAAACACCACTGTCACTGGCAACAACCCATACCCCCCGGCGACATTACTGGCCATGCATAAAAATTCCGATGCCATTACCAACGCTGACCTCGTTTTTTTCCAAATATCTAAATCTCCCTATCTCGTTAGAACTCCGACGCCGGCCAACTTGTACTTTTCTGACATCCACCAGCGATACATCCGCCACCACTGACGGCACCAAAGACATCGTCGGACACCATTGACCCCAAACAGCCTCACCACGTTGTAAGGTGCCAGCCTTATGCGACCCACGAGGAGCGACCTGCCTTTCTCCATTCTATTCATCGGCGACTATCGCATCCAGACATTACGCCGGAGTTAGTTGTTCTTCACTCATTAATCTTATTTTTTTATTCAAAATTCGAGATCTAAATTCTAGATCTAACAAAAACAAAATGAAATTACACAAGATCTGGCAAGTGGTTGCTTCATGGAGGCGAGGTGGTGGCGGCTCGGTGTTGCTCGTCGATAGCATCAGAAAATAAAGAGGTTGGGATGAGAGAGGAATGTCTCATGTGTGGCTTATCGTCGGAGATCAATAACATGAACGGTGGCCGGACGTCCGTCTCCGGCGAGAGTTCACTGCGGGGAAGGGGAGGAGATTAGTAGAGGAGGGTAGTTGACTTTTGGGAAGATGAGTGATGAGTCTACGTTGAGAAATGAAACGTGGACCTGTTAATTATCTTTCATAAGGGGGTGTTTAAGTTAGTTCGCACGAGATCCTATTTCTATTTCTATATATATATATATATATATATATATATATATATATATATATATATATATATATATATATATATATATATATATATATATATATATATATATAAGATTGATGTTTAGGCCATGGGTAGAATTTTAACCTATATGTATAAATTTATTATGGAAAATTCTCTCACAAAACTTTATTTTTTGCACAAAAAAGTCGTGTATAAATGAAGAAAAATACGTTAAAAGTACCACCTCGAAAACCACCCAAAAACAAGTGTTGCCTTTGGTGTGCATGAGAGGAAGTATTATATTTCAAATAACAGTTAAAAAACTATTATAATTATTATTTAAAATTAAAAATACAATTAAAAATCAATTATATATAACTTTTATAACATTTAATAATAAGATAATTATTAAAAAACTTCATTTTTATACTTACATCAATATAATAATTGTAAACATTGAATATGATTAAAATATTAATTTTAAATATGTTTACTTTTCTAAAAAAATATTTTTTTGACTAAAAAATCTTAAAAAGGGTGTTAGAAACTACTGTATTTTTTTACCCGTATTTCGACCCGAACCCGAATCTGACCTGTATTTGATCTGACCCATATTCTGACCCAGAACGTGTAATACTCCGTATTCCTCGAAGTGACTTGGCCGAGTACAAGTGACCGCAAGGGTATTCTACCCATCTCATAAGACAAACCCTAGAATTTAATAGTTTTGGGTATATATCTTATAATTAGGGAATTTATTAAGAATAGAGTATGATTATATGTTAATATGTTCATATAGGTACCAGATTTGTGAGGAGTTAGTTTGATTTCTTGGTGTTTGATTCATGGAACGCTTTGATTGTTGCTAGCTTTGAAGAAATGCTAAAAGGTAGAGACTTACCCTACACAATCCTTGGGATTATGTGTTTATGTATTAATTATGGTTGTTATTGTATTTATGACAATGATTCTAGATATTATCACGTTGGTTATCGATGTTACATGGATGAGATATTAAATGAGATATTGTTGTGAGGATTGACTTGGCATTGCACTCTGTTGTTGGGGACCGGTACAGGTAACCGGGTTCCTTAAGCGGTAGCGTACGCCAAAGGCCACCCGTTGAGGCTTCTCTTCTGGGCCCGCCACAAAGGGGATGTGCACATCTATGATCCGGGGAGTGTATGTGGTCGAGCAGATTCGTTGTATGATTAAGTACCACTTGTTGTCGTGTGATTAGTAGCACGCTTGTTAGAGCCGCCTTGTGATGAGTATAACGCGCCCTGGTCCATTTTCCTTGTCTATTGTATTGCGATGCCATGTGAGTAGTAGCATGCTTGTTAGGGCCGCCGTATGATTAGTAGCAAGCGCTTGGGTCCATTTGCCTTGTCATTCATATGCGATGAGTTTTGTCTTGTTGATATAGTACGTTGGTCGTTCGTCGTACTTAAGAGTTTGGGATTTGACTATGTGAAAATTGTTGGTTATAATACTTCGATCATTATTGTCACACATTTGAGGTTTATTTGTATTAACCATGTGATTTACTTGTGTGTTTCCTGTGTCAAAATCATTTTCAAAACTGTGATGATCCATATATACTTCCGGTCATATTGGGGAGCAGCTAGACTTGCAGGTTTGTATAGCTAGTGCTATAAATGATGATGATGCTTGGGGCATGGGACGAGCCATTGACATCTCGAGTCTAGCATAGTAGTTATTATAGATATGGCGTAGATTTATTTATATACTTCCGTTGTAATTTTGAGATCTTGTATTTGTAGATTTTATTTTCTATTAATCACTAACTTTGGACTTTATAATAATTGTTTCTTAGTTGTAGGTTTTTATGCACTACCTCGGGAAACCGAGATGGTAGCATCCCCGTTTACCTTGGCCGGGTAAATGGGGCGTTACAAAGTGGTATTTTTTTTGGTAAAAATTTACCGAGTTATTAATTAAGGTTGTGAGTCAGCGATCGATCTATAACCAAGAACGAATTGAAATGCGACGGTACGAACAAACATAAAGAACAACAAAAGAAAATATCGACACGAGATATTGGTGACACGGAAAACCCAATGTGGGAAAAACTGCAGTGGGAGTCAGAATCCCACCAGTTTTGCACTATAATCGAGACGGAATCGTAAAATGAAGGAAATAACAAGGGGTTTTGCTAAAGGAGTATTGTTTGATGATCAATGGAGGTGGTGTTGTATCAATGTGTTGGTGTAGAATGAGATGATCCTTCTAGTTGTATTTTCTCTCCTTATATAATTGCTTCTACTAGGGTTCTACTCCTCAACATACTCTAGATTTTGCTCCTGACTTTCAGCTGCAGTCACCCAAAAATAGGAAGCAGTTGCCCGACTTCTTATAATGTAATTTTGCTTAGGAAATAGAGCACATGTGTTTTGTTGGTAGTCTAATTCGACGATTTCCTTTTGTCCATGTCATCGATCCACTTGACCTTGCATCCACCAACCACTGCCTGCCACGTCGCTTATGATAAAACCATATTTTTATCTATAACAAATACCCTCAAATTCTTGTCCAAAATGCATTTGAGTAAGAATTTTAACTCTGCAGAGAAGTTGTAAAACATGATAATCATGTCACATCATAACCCTCTTAATTTACTCCACTCTACCACCGTTCCTACTTGTTACCCCAATCACTCATTTACTCTTTTTATTTTCCAAATCTTACTTTCTCATCCACTCCTTTCAACTTCCCATAACTTCTCTCAACTTTCCTCTTCTTCTTCTTCTAAGTACACATCTTTCTTCTTCTCTTAATTTCACCATGACCCTCAAAACTACACCATCTATTTCCTCAACCTCTGATCCTCCTCTTGACTCCTCCGACCCTTTCCCATCCGGCGACATTTTGACCGTGAAACATTCATGCAATTCATCTTTTATCGCCTTCGACCTCCCCGTTTTCAAGGAAAGGTTCAGTTTTTAAGCCGACGTTGTAGTGCACATCCCACTCCCCGGTCAAAGAGCCAATTTTGTGAGGCCGGGGTAGACATGTCTATATGATTATCCATTCCATCTCGGTCTAAGGTTTACTTTTTCACCCTTGATTCGGGAGTTTCTAATCCACAACCGGTTGGCCGTGTGTCAAGTGGCTCCCTACGCTTGGCGAACGCTACTCGCGATTTGTGTCATGAAGGATTCCTTTGATAGCGGAATCGACCTCCATGATCTCGCCCACTTGTTCTCGATTAGGTCCCTTGGTCACGGTCAAGTGCCTATCCGTGCCCGCGATGGTGAAGATAATTGCATCATTTTTTCGGTTAAACCAAATGATAACAAGTTGTTTCACCACTTTATATTTGTCGAGATTAGCTCCCTTTCCCCTCCTTACTGATTACTTATTCAGCGTCTGGCGTTCTACTAAAGGTATTTGCATGCCCTCGTCTTTGTTTGCCTCTTGATGCTCACTTTTCTCCCATGCTTTTTCGTGTAGGTTTGTTCAAGCCGGTCCCTTCTTCCGTCGAGGAAGCATCCCTCACCAAGTTGTTTGGTACTCCAGTTGAGAACCATTACGACCCTACTACAGGACTCTGCCCCTTCCTCAGAAGGAGGAAATGAATGAGAAGAAGAAGTAGAAGACTCCATGTCGTCTGGTATGTTGCTCTACTTTTGTGTTATTTCTTGTTCTGCTGATGCTGCTTCTTGATAGTTCACATTCTTCCAAGATCTTCTAAGCGTAAGGTTACCCTTGAAATGATTCTGGCTCAGAAGAGGAAGGAAGCTGCTGGAAATGCCCTTAAGCCTGTTAGAGGTGCCCCCAAGCCTGTTGGGAAGAGGAACACAAACTCTGCTCCTATGTAATACTACGGTTTTATATGTCTATGAGTACTGTATCGAGTGGAACTTACTCTGTTGAGTAAGTATATTTTTATACGAAACAGTAGTCTGCCTGATGGGTACTCGATCGAGTACATGTGGCACTCGATCGAGTAAGTCACTTACTCGATCGAGTAAGTGTGTTTTCCGGGTTTGTTTTGACGGGTTTTGCTAATAACGGGAGTTTAATATAAAAGGTTTCCGTCATTTTCTTTAATCACTTTTTCACCTTTCTAAACCTCTCAAAAGAAAAAGAAGTTACGTAGTTCTCTCTCGTCACGTTGTTGGCAAAACCTAAGGGCTAGAGTCGTCGGATCGTTGAGTTCTTTACGCCTGTGAGACCGTCGCATCGTGGGTAAGCTCCTAGTATGCTTTTTATATCGTTTCATTGGTTTTAGTTGAAACCCTGTAATTTGGGGGTTTTGGGGAGTATGGTTGATGTTAGATTGTGATTGTATGATTGTGTGTTTATAGGAGATGATTTCGTTGAAGAACTATTGTGATTAGCTGATTGTGACGATCTTGGTGATTGCTTTACAGGTAGGGATTCCCTACTCAGTATTGGCTACATAATGTGTGGTGTTTGTGATGGTGATTGTTGGTTAATTATATAGTTGGTTTGATTTTGATGGTTGTTGGTTGTATATTGTTGATTGGTTGTGTATCTATCTGTGAGCTTCTGGGTGCGTCGCTAGCTGAGTTGAGTCACTTGTGGGAGTGGCTTCACGCCCTTGATTCGCCCCTTGTGGTTCCCGTCACAAGGGGGATGCGCACATTAATGAACATGGGTTTATCGCTCTATGGAGATGCGCGGGGCTTAGGTGGGAATGGCTGCGGTCCCCCACTGGTGGCAAGGAGTACTTGTTGCGATGGGTACTCTGGCAGGGCTACACATTTTAGTGTGTAGTCAATTGTGTGGAGATTGGAGATGGAGACTGGAGATTGGTTTGAGCTATTTATGTTCCTGTTTCATTGTGACTATTCTTTTTATGTAATAAGTACTGACCCCGTTTAAACGTTTTTAAAGACTATGATGATCCATTCGGGGGTGGTGAGCAGATATATAGCAGGTATGATTGATGCGCATGGGATAGCTGGGTTGAGTCGTCACGAGCTGTTTTAGAAGCCTTCCGTTGTGTCGAACGTTGTTCTTTAGCTAGTTGGTTAAATATTTGAGAACCTTTGTATTTTCTTTTATCAGTTTTGTTTTGGTTGTATCGCTTTAAACGTTATTATCATTTAAATACGTTTCGTTATTGTCTATTTGAATATCATTGCCTCGGGTAACCGAGATGGTGACGTTCTCATACCTTAAGTGGTCCTGGTAAGGCACTTGGAGTATGGGGGTGTCACAAAGTGGTATCAGAGCGACGATCCTGAAACCTGTAACCAATGAACCTAATGAACATAGGGAGTCAAACTAAAATGAGCCCGGGTAGGAGTTGTAGGAGCTAATGTAAAGACTTGGGAGACGTCCTAAAGTCGCGAACTCGCCCTACAACTTTAAACCGGTCACGAGGGGGTGTCATGGGATCGCTATGTGTTTACTAATGTTCTATTGCGTATGTTGGATAATGTGTTGTATAGAAATGTTGGAAAATGATGAAGGGGTTATATGATAAAGTGTTGTGAATAAGTGTAGATACCTCATTTCTGCACCTCCCGCAAACCACCCGGTGATGATTGGGCCGCATGTTTGGTATACGGAACGATTTGTTACAGTTCCTAAGTTTATCGTCAAGTGATCGCTCAAACACTTGTGTCTACCTCTTAATTGTCATCTACGTGCAGATACGGTCGTTTTGGCAGTAATTAGAGTACATTTGGAGTCCGGGTAAAAAACCGTCTTCATTTTCTAATAAACGAGTCAGAATGTTTTGGAATGTTCCGGATATTTCTATTCCATATTTTCCAATCTTTTGATCTTTGGTAAAATATTTCATGTAATATTCACACAAAATATTAAGGAAACGAGATTAATCCGCTATTCCATAATAAAAACTCGGAAATCTTTCTTCCGCAAGAGGACACCACTGAGGAAAGGACGCAGCAGGTGATGCGCCTCTTCCAAGAGACGCAGTGCTTGTTGCGCCTCTTCCTCAGTCCTTTTCTGCGTATTTTTCGTATCTTTTCGAGATTCACTTCCAAAGTTTCTCCAAAAACCCTATTTCTTTCGTGTGATTAGTATAAATAGAGACCTTCGGTCTCACATATTTCTCACGCGAGTATCCACCCTTCTCTTCTCCCTTTGCATTCTAGACCACGTTCTTACCTTTTGGCGTCTACGTGCTTGAACTTTCGACCACATAAGCTCGGATCTTTCTGAGGCTGGACCAATTTGACCAACTCCACAATCAATCAACTTAATCAACTTTGTTCGTTTTCCTCTTAGAGGGCACTTTCATCGTACATTCGAGTCGAGCATCACTAAACGTTAACTTAGTCAATCTCGTTTCGTCAAACATGTAGGTCTGAGGGTGTAAATCCTTCTTTTGTTTATTGTTCTTTATTATCGTAATCAATATTGTAAGATTTATGTCGAAAGTATTCTTATAACCGATTTGTAAAACCTTGTTTAAAAACCCGTTTTTTACGGATTATCAGAACACAGACGTCGAGAAAGTACGCAGCAAATGCTGCGCCTCTTCGAAGGGACGTAGCACCTGTTGTGCCTCTTCGAAGGGACGCAACACCTGCTGCGCCTCTTCAAAGGGACGCAGCACCTGCTGCGCCTCTTCGTGAGGCTGCCGCAGTTCCTGCTTCCTTTCTTCTTCCTTCGTCTTTTGATAATTCGATTGTTTTGTTTGGTTTTCAATTGTTCATATTTCTTTTAACCCGATAATTCTAATATGATAATTTTGACCTGTAATTAAATAATCATCATTAATTAATTCATCTTTTAAATACTGAGTTAAATCCCTCATAATTCATATTTGCGGGTTTTCGTCATTAAAATCAATTCGGGTTTTAGAGGTTCGATTCCTCAATATTGAATCTCTGAAATTCACTTTTGATATATTTCATTTGTTATTTATCGTTGTCATCATTAGTTCATCATTAGTAACCTGTTTAACTTAATTAATTCAATTAATTTGATTAACTTGTATTTATAATAACCTTATTAATCTTGTATATAATTCGTCCTAATTAAATTCATCCATGCTTTATCGTCTTTTATGATCTCATTCACATGTAAATAATTTGTTAAGAACTTCCATCCGAGTCAAATAATATAATCAAGCATTAAATCACCAATGAATATTAACGATTTGCAATTCCGGCTTCACAGCCAGAACTGAGCTCGGGAACAGACGCAGCGACTGTTGCGCCTCTTCCAAGGGACGCAGCTCTATTGCGCCTGTTCCCGGTTGATTTCTATCCCTGAACTCCCGTTTCTGCTTTGGCCTAGTTTTTTAATTACGTATTTAATTAATTATTAATCGTAATATCACCCATAATCTGTTCGTTTATTCATTTATTCTTTCTTTTCTAAAACCATCCGTTTTAAATGTATTTTCGACATAAATCACTAAATCCGATGTAATTATTGTAATTTTCTTTATTGTATTATTATTGTATTTCTTTTATTGTTTGTATGCTCTCACATGTAATCAACCTAAATTTCTACCTCGGCATTAATTGTATGTTAAATTACGTGTTAACCGACTTAGTTAATTCACATGCTAGGACTAATTTAATGGATGTTGCATTGCATGCATATAATCGACAACATATCGAGTATAGATTGATGCGTGTCATTTATATGATGTTTTACACCTCATTTTACACGCATTTCAGAGCTCATTTATGTAGTTTATGTTACTATTCCCCCTATTTCCGTCTACTTTCGTGTTTTTTGTACATTAATGCAGAAATGTGAAGAATCCGGCGGAAATCAAGCTAAATCCGTCCCCGAGTACAATGCATTGCATTTGACGTGAAGTATTTACCTAAGGAACGAGTTTGGTGCGCATTTCGAGAACCGAAAGACAAATCCACGAGAATTTAGAAGTCAAGTATCAGCTACTTCAGTCGATCGACCGCTGCCCTTAGTCGATCGACCAGATCACGAGTTCCAGTAGCTCCTGTTTATTACAGTCCAGTCGATCGACCGGTCACAGTGGTCGATCGACCAAGCCGCTAATCTGCTTGAATTAATAGAACGAGGAATAGGAAGCCCATTGTGTTTTTGGTTTTGAGAATAATGCTACGTGATATTTCTATATAACGTAACCTGCTCATCCATATACAATCATCCATTTTTATTCAGTTTTCAGTTTATCATCAAATTTTAGGGTTCATTAGTTTAGAACAATTTCCTTCAATAAAAGTTACTTTCGCTTTCGGTTTTGATCTCTATTCCTGCTTCCATTTGGTAATCTTCTGCTCTTATTTTCAGTTTATTACTCTGTTTGCTCGTAGTATAGAATTGCTAGACTAGTTTCCCGAAGCCGAAATTATCTTTTTATGTTATTTGCTTGTTTAATTATTTCAATCATGAATTCAGTAGTTTTATTCCTTAATCTCATTGTTGTTTTCGTCGTAGTCATGAGTAGCTAAATACCTTGTGCTAGGATGTAGGGAATCTGTAGTGTAGGCGGCATTAGAATAGTACGACCTAAATCCCGCCATGGTCGATCGACTGGGTTCCTTGGTCGATCGACTGGCCACGTGAGTATTAGTTTCATTTTAATTAATTTAATCTCCATATTTGACGAATCGAGTGCACGCGACTAGTTGAATGTCTAGGATTTGACCAACCCAATAAAGATCGAAAGATAGGGAAGGGAAATAGCCTACCTAATTAAGACGACTAGATTAATAGGATCGAAAGATGAGTTAATTTAGCCTTTTTAGTCACTATTCAGGACGAAAGTTAGTATTAGTGATATTAGGGACCTGTAGCGAGATCGAAAGATGCTACCTGTAAGAATGGACCGAGAGGACTTCTTATTTTCCCGTCTCACGTGTTTGTTTTAGACCTACCTAGTACACTGCCGCCGAAACTACAGTGAACCGACCATTTTAGCACCCTTTTAATATTTGTTTTATCCGATTATTTAGTTTATTGTCTTTTATTGCCTTTAGCTATAGACCAAATCAAATCAAACCCCCACATTTATTACCTTGGACTTAAAATTAGACAACTAATAATTGCATCGCCTCCCTGTGGTTCCACGCTGTTACCACTAGCTTTTGTTAGTTTTAATAGGTATTATAAATTTTATCTTTGGTGCACACAACGACGGGCATCAAATTTTGGCGCCGTTGCCAGGGAGGCAATTGTTTAAAATTTTTAGTTGTTTTATTTTTAGTCTTTTTCTTAGTTTAAGGGACATCTGTTCCTTAAACTATTCTTATATTCTATTTGTAGTTTCTTCTTATGCGCAGGTCACAGGGTGGTGAATTACTACCATTCAATCCCGAGATTGAGAAGACTTTGCGTGAGTTGAGACGATCATCTAGAGTATTGCCGACAGAGGAAGAGCTGAGTACTCTGTCTAGTTACTACGAGAACGAGCTATTTGAGGAGGATCCACATTCATCTCCTGTTTCCACTTCTTCAGCTGAGACCGTCACATCTCCAGATTTTCCAGTCATGGCTGAAGAAGAAAGTATAGCCAGTCACTCGGAGCCGACAGCTGCGAACCTTTTTAAGGGATTCGCATTACCAGGGGAGGACAGAAAATTCGAGCCAAACCCTTCTTATGTTAAACTGGTTGAGAGGAACCAATTCGGAGGAGCTGCAAATGAAGATGCAGCTAAGCACATGGAGACATTCATCGATTATTGTTGTTCCATACCCCCACCAACCGGTGTGACCCAGGACCAGGTGAAGGAAACTATGTTTATATTCTCTCTTCGTGATGCTGCAAGGGAGTGGTACAGGGACCTGGATCGAGCTGCTAATGGGATCACTGACTGGAATTCTTTGGCCCTAGCATTCTACAAGAAATATTTCTCTGCCTCGAAGACTAATGCCATTAGAGCTCAGATCACGAGCTTTAAACAGGGTCCTGATGAGAACTTTCATGAGGCGTGGGTCCTTTTCAAGAAGATGGTCTGAACCATTCCGCATCATGGATTCGAAAAATGGAGTCTATGCAATCAATTTTATAATGGGCTCTATGACGATCATAGAGCTATCTTGGATGCGGCAGCTAGTGGCAGATTCCAAGAGAACGTTGGAGAGACTAAGGGGTGGAAAATTATTGATGATTTGGCCACCCATAAAGCTGAGTATGGGAATTCCAGGGGAAATCAAAGGAGGAGTGATGAATCCCCTTCTGTAGCACCACTAGAGGCTCTTACGGCGAGGTTTGATAAGTACGAGTTAGGAGGAGCTTCAAAAGGAGGTATCTATCATGTGAATGTTGTTTCAGACGGTCCTTTCGTCTGCAAGAGATGTGGAGGAGAAGGACATGTTTCAGACAACTGTCCTAATCCCTATGAGTCTTGTGCTGCCTTTCAACATTATAGGTAGACAAACACTTATTTTGAGCCGAATACCCATCCTAACTTGAGGTGGAGTAGCCAAAATGTCCTGAATCCAACTCCACCTCCACAGCAGCAGCAGCAACAGAATTATATGCCCCCTCATAAGCAACAACAGTTCCAAAAGGCTTGGTATGTTCCTCAGCAGCAGCAGCAGTCCCAGGGCTCCGAATTTGTTGAATTGAAAAACTTGTTGCTGAAAGAGTCTCAAGCTAGAGAGGCTGGGATGAAGATGTTAGAGAGCCAAATTGCTCAATTGGCAAGCAAGAATACAACTCGAGCTCCGGGACATTTACCGACGCAGACGGATCTAAAGGAGACCCTTAATGCCATTACTTTGAGGAGTGGGTCTACCCTTGATGGACCCGCCATGGTTGAGGATGTCGCTGAAAAAGATGAGGCGGAACCAAGTAAGAAGAAGGCTGGAACGAACAGTGGAAAGAAAAAGACGATTACCAGGTATATCAGTCGATCGACTGATATACCCAGTCGATCGACCAATCCGCGAGATACGTGAGCTTCGGTCTCAGATGTCGATCGATCGACTGACAACGCTGCTGATGGTGAGTCTTTTCGTCCTCCAATGCCAGACAACTTGAAGGACCACTTGTTTCGGGGTACGACGACTTCGAAAATATTGAGGCAAGACCCAAATGTTGATGGGTCAGTCCCGGTTCCGAAATATGACCCGATGACGATTAATGGATCATTTTTGAGACGGTCTGAAGAAGGGTCAAGCTACAACAAGGAGAAGGTAGTGGATTTTCAGCCTAAATCCACCGATGTCGGCATGAGAGATATAGAGGAGAGGGCTAAGTTACTTCTTTCAGTCCCCTACCCGGAGAGATTAGTGCCGACAAAGGAACAGGTATTGTTTAATAAATTTGAAAATGTCATACGTAGCTTAAACGTACAAGTTGCTTTTCTTCAGTTAGTTAATTAAGTGCCTGCTTACATGAAATTTATGAAGCAACTTTTGTCTAAGAGGAAGTCACTTGAAACTGTGCATATTGTCGCACTAACTGAGGAGTCATGCTCTTATTTGACCCACACTGCACCCCATAAGCTAGAAGACCCAGGTAGCTTTTCCGTTCCATGTAGTATTGGCACCTTTTCTATTGAGAAGGCCTTGTGTGACTTAGGAGCCAGTATTAGTGTAATGCCCTTGAGTCTTACTAGGAAGTTGAAATTGGCTAGGTTTGCAGTCACCAACATGACAGTACAAATGGCTGATCGATCTGCGGTCCAGCCTATATGAGTCTTAGAGGACATTCCTGTGCAAATAGGAAAGTTCTTTTTCCATGTTGACGTCGTTGTACTAGATATGCCCGAGGAAGTCCACATTCCTATCATATTGGGTAAACCATTTCTGCACACTGCTGGTGCAGTTATAGATGTTGGCTCAGGGACTTTGACTTTCAAAGTAGGTAAGCATTTCATTGTCTTTGCCCAGACAGCTAAGAAGAAAGACCCCATGTGGCCAGTCACTTGTAATACGGTTTCTAAGAATAAATCTTATTTTGTGCTTCCTGACATGCCTGTTTCTATGCCTGTTTCTGCTATAACACCTCCGCCCCAGACTGGGAGCAAATTGGAGGAAGATTCTTCTGTTTTGGATGTTGCAGGAGCTGGTTTGGGGAAGGAAGAGCCGCATGTTGCTCCAGCTATGAAGGAGCCAATCGTTCAAAGAGGCGGTCTAGGATATCTTAGCTATGGCACTGATGTGGAGCCCGATGATGAGCCAGTCAAAGCGACGGAGTTCGACTTGGATTCTGATGAGCCAGAAGAGGTCATTGATTGGGGAGATGCCGAAGCCGTTGATCCGTTGAGTTTAGCGGATGTTGGAGTTGAAAAGAGTGCAGCTGAGGAGATGAGCATTGTAGAGGCTACCTCTTGTAGCCAGAAGCCGAGCAAGTGGGCCATTCCGTGGCCGTTCTTGATCAACTATTAGTTGATCAAAGACTTTACAAACATTTTATTGCTTTCGTTAAACTCTTTTTATTGCTTTTGTGTGCGCGAGACTTCGCATTTTAATAAGTTTGCTTAGTATTTTATACACTTTAGACTGTTACTTTGGGTTTTGCGCAATTTTGGGCACGTTATTTTGTGTAATTGCCGGTTTATAGACCTTGATAGCTCAATTTATTGAGCTAATTGAAGGAAATCAGAAAGTTACAGCAGCTTTTCCAGTAGATCGACTGCCCCTTATGGTCGATCGACTGAGCTGCGATTTCCAGGAGCTTCTGTTCATGTTCACTCTGGTCGATCGACTGGGTGATGTGGTCGATCGACCACCCCGCGCTGTTGTACTTGTTTTCGATCATTCCCCTGCTGTGTTTGATCGATTTGTGGAGTTGAGGGAGTCTTTTCTCAACTTTTTTCTCCAACTCATTTCTGTTTTCTTCCGTTTTTTATTTTCCACATAATTTTGCGTTCTATAAATTGCTTTCTCGGAATTACACGTGGTATTATTTGTCTTTTCAGGTACTTATTGGTAGCACTGCTGGCTACTGAAACCTCCTAACTCACGCTGGTTTGGGGAGGTTTCCTTTTGCCGCGCTTAAAGTCTTGTGAGTTTCCGAGTTCTTACTTCATGTCTCATGTAGTTAATTTCACGCAAATTCTCGTTTTCCCATTTATTTCATTATATGATTTTGCACAATGGAGACATTGTGTGATTTGGTTTGGGGAAGGGTTTTGCGTTGCATTCATTTTGTTTTGCATTCACGTTTAGTTTTTGTCTTGTATTGTTTATTTCATTTCTCTTATATATACAGAAAATTCAAAAAACAATTGCAAAATTTCAAAAATTTCAAAAAATAGCACGTTTATTTTAGTATGTAGGTTGAGTCGGAACGGTAGTATTTCAATGATGACATTGCATTTGCATCTGTTTTTGCCTAAGCCTTGCTTAATTGACATGTTATTAGTAGAATCATATATGCATAGTCTACGAGTTTTCGTTAAATTTCTTGCTGAACTTGAGACTTGACTTAGATTTTTGGCAACCTACTTATATTTTCTGAGGTTTAGACCCTATAACTGGTGACATTCATGACCAGTTAACTTAGGATTGTGAGTAGTTACTCCTTATGAGACATGTTACATCAATGTGCATAAATATGAACTTGATCTGCTTAATACCTATGTGCATTCGGATTGTGGTTAGTTGACACATGTGGAAGAGGTCCCCTTTATTCATTTTTCCCATAAGCTCCACACTGCCAGAAATAGTTTTTTTTGTCCCATCAACTACATCCTACATTTAGCCTGTCCTTGTCAAGCTAGTAGTTTATGTTCTTGGGATTGTTACTTCAATTTTGGTGGTGAATGCTCTTTTGAGATGATGTTGGGAAAAAGAAAGAAGGAAGGAAAGAAAGAAAAGAAAAAAAAAGAGGAAAAATGATTCGAAAAAGAGAAAAGAGATGGATGTTGTACTGTAAAGGGCGGTCGATCAACTGCCCTTCTTGGTCGATCGACTGATGCCCGAAAAAAAAGAGAGAAAAATCAATTCACATAATTCAAAATCTTTATTATATGGCGATTTTTTCTCCCATGTTTCATTTGTATCTTATGGGAAGTTGTTTATTTATGGAGATTGTGAGTTTTGTGCTTGCTAATAGCACCGTTTGATCCAATATTTTGAGCAAGAAGTTGGATATTGTCATATGGTTTTGTTAGGGTACTAGCTTGATCACCTATACCTCCACATTTCCATTTTTGTTTTGCTTCTTCTTACCCATTACCTCACATATCCCATATTTACCTCGGCATGTGTCATGGTCATCTGTTTGGTTGGAATGCATATGTATGGTTGTAGAGATTACTTTCATATTAGATTGCAGGCATGTTCTTATAGGTCGTAGTTAGGTGAGAGTCTTTAAAATATTACTTCATTCTATCCTTTACATATTCTCACATGTATTTATTGAGTGTTATGAGCAACCCGTGAGAGTCCGAATTGATATGTCTCTATAGTTGACGGTTCAGCAGTTCTTAACGACTATATAACTCATTTGCATGATTCACATTGCTAATTGATTGTTGGTTGTTGCATTAAATTGGTTAGGCTTTACAGTTTGCATTTCGATCAGAGATTGAACTCGTTCAATTAGGTCTTAGGATCGAGTCTAGTTCTTGCTTGGGGACAAGCAAGGGATGGCTTGGGGAAGTTTTATGCGTGTCATTTATATGATGTTTTACACCTCATTTTACACATATTTCAGAGCTCATTTATGTAGTTTATGCTACTATTCCCCCTATTTCCATCTACTTTCGTGTTTTTTGTACAATAATGCAGAAATGTGAAGAATCCGACGAAAATCAAGCTAAATTCGTCCCCGAGTACAACGCATTGCATTTGACGTGAAGTATTTACTTAAGGAACGAGCTTGGTGCGCATTTCGAGACCCGAAAGACAAATCCATGTGAATTTAGAAGTCAAGTATCAGCTACTTCAGTAGATCGACCGCTGCCCTTAGTCGATCGACCAGATCACGAGTTCCAGTAGCTCCTGTTTATTACAGTCCAGTCGATCGACCGGTCACAGTGGTCGATCGACCAAGCCGCTAATCTGCGTGAATTAATAGAACGAGGAATAGGAAGCCTATTGTGTTTTAGGTTTTGAGAATAAAGCTACGTAATATTTCTATATAACGTAACCTGCTCATCCATATACAATCATCCAGTTTTATTCAGTTTTTAGTTTATCATCAAATTTTAGGGTTCATTAGTTTAGAACAATTTCCTTCAATAAAAGTTACTTTCGCTTTCGGTTTTGATCTCTATTCCTACTTCCATTTGGTAATCTTCTGCTCTTATTTTCAGTTTATTACTCTGTTTGCTCGTAGTATAAAATTGCTAGACTAGTTTCCCGAAGCCGAAATTATCGTTTTATGTTATTTGCTTGTTTAATTATTTTAATCATGAATTCAGTAGTTTTCTTCCTTAATCTCATTGTTGTTTTCGTCGTAGTCATGAGTAGCTAAATATCTTGTGCTAGGATGTAGGGAATTTGTAGTGTAGGCAGCATTAGAATAGTACGACCTAAATCGCGCCATGGTCGATCGATTGGCCACGTGAGTATTAGTTTCGTTTTAATTAATTTAATCTCCATATTTGACGAATCGAGTGCACGCGGCTAGTTGAATGTCTAGGATTTGACCGACCCAATAAAGATCAAAAGATAGGGAAGGGAAATAGCCTACCTAATTAAGACGACTAGATTAATGGGATCGAAACATGAGTTAATTTAGCCTTTTTAGTCACTATTCAGGACAAAAGTTAGTATTAGTGATATTAGGGACCTGTAGTGAGATCAAAAGATGCTACCTGTAAGAATGGACCGAGAGGACTTCTTATTTTCCCATCTCACGTGTTTGTTTTAGACCTACCTAGTACAATGCCGTCGAAACTACAGTGAACCGACCATTTTAGCACCCTTTTAATATTTGTTTTATCCGTTTATTTAGTTTATTGTCTTTTATTGCCTTTAGCTATAGACCAAATCAAATCAAACCCCCACATTTGTTACCTTGGACTTAAAATTAGACAACTAATAATTACATCGCCTCCCTGTGGTTCGACCCTGTTACCACTAGCTTTTGTTAGTTTTAATAGGTATTATAAATTTTATCTTTGGTGCACACAACGACGGGCATCATATATAACTTCCCTAATCATTAGTAGAGGCCGCTATCGAGGCGGGTGGGATTAGATATTCGATCAAAAGAGCTTCCTAATACGTACCCTCACCCCTTACTCCAGATCTCTGTGAACATCCGTGTTCATTGGCATCCCCGAGAGTCATTCTAGACATAGAATGCTAAGGGTAACGAGTGTTTAGTGTTCATGTCATTACTTTGTGTCTTGGCATGACACGAGGTATTCGAACGGTTTCCAATTTTCCACAATAAATTGGTGGCGACTCCACAAATGCAAAACAAAAAAAGAGGAAAAGCTTGCTTCGCTTTTCGTCCCCGTGGGCCCGCGTCCACAGTTTGGCGACTCCGCTGGGGATAATACACTTACGTGTTGCCAAAAGGGTGAAACTTGAACAAGGTTAGGGAATAGTTTGTACAAGACAAGTGTCGGTTTTCATAACTCGGTCTTCCTAGATCGTTTCATTCGGCCTTCCTAGGCCAACCCAACCCATTCAACCAATCGTCCCGTCTAAACAGTCCTAATTCTTATTTGGGCCTAAGGATGAATAGCGATTGACGTCATCCATACCATTGTACTTACTCTTGTTTGTATCAAGGACTTTCACTACTTGAGGAAATGGACTAGGAATCGGCCTTACTCTTGTTTGGTACGAGCCTCTCCACAGACCTCGGGTTTGATTGTTCGGTATGGCAACCCGCCCTTTAAAACCAAAACCATTCTAAATGCACTCAGCATCCCATTATAATGCTTGTATAATGTTTGTACCATATGTGATCACCATTTCTAAACAAAACCATGACGATTTTTGTAAAATCAAAATCCCTTTTAAAATGTAAAATTTTTCGAAACATAGGCCTAACATTAGCGTAAAACCAGTCGAAACTCTGTCCAATTGTCGAGTGAAAATTCGGGCCTCAAAACCCATTTCAAAACCTTACTTTGAGTCCACTCCTACAACTACACTAAAGTTGACTAGGACCAACATTTTCAAACTTTGTCATTTCCTCAAAACACACTTGACACAAGTGGCATACTCCCATTCACGAGTCAAAACATTTCTTTTTCGCGTAAGTGTGCTAGAATGGTCGATCGTGTTTTGATTCATCGTCGATCTCTTATCCAGTTTCCAAGATGCCTGAAACAAGCGACGTGAGCCACAACCAACCCTAGAATGGTAATGATCAAATCCTAGCCGTACTAGCTCGTCTCCAAGTCACTCAAGACCAAGTGTATGATCGCCTTGACACAATCGAGGGCCGAATATATGCCGTGGAAACGAGGATGCCTCCTCGAGAAAGTGAAGTGTCTGATGAATTTGTGAATAACTTCGGGGACGAAAACCCTCCCATAGGTATGACTACAGCTGAGAAACGACTCCAATACTTGGAGGAACAATTGATTTATCTCATAGGGGATGACATTTATAGGGAAAATAATCGCAAATATGAAGCCGTGAGTTCCAAGTTGCCAACCAACTTCAACATGATGGATATCCCTAAATTCAAGGGGCATGAAAACCCTTTGAACCATATCCGTGCTTTCAAGGATTACATGTCTATCAATGGCATTAAACCCGAGATGTTCTTAAGGATCTTTCCCTCATGTCTTGACACCATCCCAAAACAATGGTTCTATTCTCTAGAGCACAAGAAAATTGCTACCTGGGACGATGCCGCAAATGAGTTCGCCAAGCAATATGAGGATAATGCTGAAATCCAAGTCAACATGCGCACTTTAGAGGTTCTTATCCAAAATGACAAATAAGGTTTCACCGACTTCCTAAGTAGGTGGAGGAAGACTAGTACTCAACTTGTTGAACGTCCAGATGAAGCTACCCTCGTGGAGAAATTCGTGGACAACCTAAAGCCCATCTATGCAAGTCATTTGAGGTACCAAAATATTAAGACCTTCAAAGACTTAACCGTACTAGGAACAAGGATCGAAGATGACATCAGTAAAGGGCTCTTGTCCAAAACGGTAGGTCGTGGATATCAAGGCTCAATAAGTTGTTCTTACGGCTCTACAAGCAAAACTGATGAAGTTAACCTTCTCGAGCCATCTAAGAAGAGTACCCCACCAATAAAATTCAAAAATATTGGGGACACATAATCCAACGCTCTAAAAAGGTTGATGAAACTAGGTAAACTTCAACCCATAGGCCCTACACCCAAACCAGAAAAGAAATCCAAGTTCTGGGATGAGAATTCGTACTGCGAATACCATAGAGGTAAGGGACATGATACAAAGAAATGCTACAAACTGAAAAATGTGCTTGAAGATATGATTGAAGATGGTCGCCTACCAATACCGCCTGGAGGTAAGCCTAACAACATTCAGAATCCTCTTGGAGTTCTGATGATAAAAAGTGATGAATCTACCTTAGATTGCTCACATCTTATCTCCCCAAAAGAAGAGGTGATCAATAGGATATGGACGGATAGCGAGGAAGATGTCTACCTCCAGGATCTTCCCTTAATCAAGAGCGCCGAAAGCATCATAGATGAGATCATTGCCACACTGGGCACAGAAATCAACGCTAATCAGCAAAAAGGATGGAGAAAGTTGATCAAGTGGACAAACAATCAAGGAAGGCTCTTCAAGCTCACCACTGGAGAAGGAGAGATGTTCAATGGATAACCAGAAGACGATGAATTCGAGTCAGAGTCGGAGTCAGAGTCGGAGTCTAGAGAAGTTCCTAGAGAGTCTCCTCGTGTCGTCATTCCCACACCCCTTATTTCTCCTAGCTTAGTATCAAATAGTAACAGTAGTTCGGAAAATGTCACAACGACTGTCAGTTTACCACCACTGACTACAGAACAAATGGCTTATTTGCTTCAACTATTCTCAAACTTTAATATAAATAAATCAGGTTCTGCTTACTCTTCGTGTTATTTTAAATGCAATTATGTTGACGATGATACTGAGGATGACCCAGACTCGATCGAGATACCTCCCTACATAGCCAAAGAAATACTACAAGAGGGGGAAGGGGGACCAGTAATAGAAAACACTCAACCCATCAACATAGGAACCGAACTAGAACCCCAAAAACTTAGGGCAGGGACGACCTTGAGCTCTACCAAAAGGGCCAATTTCATAGACCTCCTACACGAGTTCAAAGATGTTTTTGCTTGGTCCTACAAAGACATGCTAGGGATCGACAGGGACATCGCAGAGCATAGAATCCCAATCAAATCGGGTTTCAAACCCGTGAAACAGAAGCTTCGTCGAATGAGGATAGAATGGGCTCTCAAGATCAAAGAAGAAGTCGATAAACAGTTCAAAGCCGGGTTCATCAAAGTTTTTGAGTACTCAGACTGGGTAGCTAACATAGTACCCGCACCCAAAAAGGATGGGATAATCCGTGTTTGTGTTGATTTTAGAGACTTAAACAAAGCGAGTCCTAAAGATGACTTTCTTCTACCACATATCGACATATTGGTGGACAATACAGCAGATCATGCGTTACTACCCTTCATGGATGAATACGCAGGATATAACCAGATCAAGATGGCCATAGAAGATATGCATAAGACCGCCTTCGTCACTCAATGGGGAACCTATTGCTACACGGTTATACTGTTTGGGTTAATTAACGCCGAAGCTACATACCAACGCACTGCAACTATGCTCTTACATGACATGATGCATAAAGAAGTTGAGGTATACGTAGATGACATGATTTTCAAGACCAAGGATAGAGAGGGGCACATTGCGAACCTTCACAAATTCTTCTCAAGGCTACGGAAGTACAACATGAGGCTCAATCCTTAGAAATGGGCATTCGGAGTAACATCTGGTAAACTCATGGGATACGTTGTTAGCTAACGAGGAGTAGAAATAGACCCTTTTAAGATCAAAGCTCTAATCGAAAAGCTGCAACCCTAAACGGAGAAAGAAGTTAGAGGATTCCTAGGCAAGGTGCAATACATAAGTCGATTGATATCAAAACTCACCACGATCTGCAAACCTATCTTCAAGAAGTTAAAGAAAGAAGATCACACCATGTGGGATGATGACTGTCAGAAGGCTTTCGACCGAATCAAAGAAATATTAGCCAAACCACCAGTGCTCATGCCACCTCAACGAGATCAACCTCTTGGTTTATATCTCACGGTAACTGAAACGGCCATGGGCGCCATGCTAGCTCAAATCGTAGGAAGAGAAGAAAGAGTTATCTACTACCTTAGTAAGAAGTTCTTAGAGTACGAGTGCAAATACACACCACTCGAGAAGACATGCCTCGCTCTTGTGTGGGCAACGAAGAAGCTACTCCGTCAAAATATACTCCAAAATGGATCCTGTCAAATACCTCTTCAAGAAACCCGTTCTCAATGGACGCTTAGCAAGATGGACTTTGATGCTCTCAGAATTCAATCTCAAGTATGTACCTCTGAAATTTATAAAGGGGCGCGCCGTTGCCGAATTATTCGCAGAAAATCCCATTAATGATACACAAACGATAGACGCCTGGTCATTTCCGGATGAGGATATACTCCAAACCGATGTACACTCCTAGGGCCTTTATTTTGATGGAGCATCGAACTTAAGAGGATTTGGAATTGGAGTGTTGCTCATTTCTCCTGAAGGCGAGCATACACCAATCTCTCTCAAACTCGGCTTCGAGGTGACAAATAACGCTGCAGAATACGAGGCTTGTCTTATTAGATTACAAGCAGCAGTAGGTTTAGGCATCAAGAATCTTCGAGTGCATGGGGATTCATATTTGATCATCAACCAAATTACGGGATCTTGGAAAATCCAAAGTGAAAGCTTAGCACCTTATCAAGCCAGAATAGACCAGATTGCCCAATTCTTCGATCAAGTAACCTACCTACACCTACCTCGAGAGGAGAATTAATTTGAAGATGCTCTTGCAAAACTTGCATCTTTGATTAATATGCTGGATAGCATGGTAGAAATGCCTTTATGCATCGAACGACGGTCAGAGCCAGCTTATTGCACCAAATCACCGATGAAGAGGAAATTACGGAGGAACCTTGGTTCCAAGCGATCCTAAACTTCAAACTCAATGGCACCTATCCACCGGATATGGACAAAAGGGGACAACGCGCTATACGCTTACTAACTACCCAATACGTTCTCATGCAAGGAGAGTTATACAAAAGAACACCTCTTGGTGTAATCCTACGTTGTCTTGATCATTCACAGGCACAGAAAGTGATGGAAGAAGTCCATGATGGAGAATATGGCCCTCACATGAGTGGACCTATGATGGCAAAGAAAATCACACGTTTGGGGTATTATTGGACCAGAATGGAATCCGATTGCATCAAATATGTAAGATATTGCCACAATTGCCAAATCTTTGGGAATGTGCAACATGTCCCTCCTTCATTGCTTTACACCAAGACATCTCCCTGGCCATTTTCTGCTTAGGGAATTGACATCATCGGCAAGATCACTCCAACAGGAACAGGAGGTCACTGTTTCATCCTAGTAACAATCGATTATTTCACCAAGTGGGTAGAAGCGGCTTCCTACACGAGTCTTACAGCCAAGAACGTGGCAAAGTTCATACAAACCAACAATATATGTCGATACGGTTGCCCACATGAGATCATCAGTGACAATGGATCACATTTCCAAGCTGAGACTGAGAAATTTCTAGCCAAGTACAAAATCAAGCATCACCACTCCTCGCCATATAGACCACAAACTAATGGCGCGGTAGAGGCGGCAAACAAAAACGTTGTCACAATTCTCAAAAAATTGATTGACAACTATCGAGATTGGCCAAGTAAGATACCTTTTGCTTTATGGGGATACCGTACATCTGTTAGGACGCCCACTGGGGCCACCCCTTTCTATTTGAAGCCGTACAACCAGTCGAGCTAGAAATACCATTCTTGCATATTTTACTCGAAAGTCAAATCCCAGAAGCTGAATGGAAGAGGGATAAATATGAAGAACTCATCTTCCTGGATGAAGGAAGATTGCGTGCATTACATAATGTGCAAAAATATCAGGCACGTATCAAGCGAGCCTTCAACAAAAGGGTTAAGCCAAGAAACATCAAAGAAGGAGACTTGGTCCTCAATTCAATTAGAGATCTTTTACCTGTCGATCCACGAGAAAAATCCAAACCCAATTGGGCCAGGCCATTTTTAGTCAAGTCCATACTTCCAGGGGGTGCGGTTAGGATCACAGACTTAGATGGGAATAAATTTTCCAACCCGACAAACCTCGACCAACTGAAACGTTACTATGCCTAGAATATGAGCAAAAACGCGCTTCGCGTAACCTCACGTGTCGCTCTTGTGGCACGAAATAAACGGCCCCTTGCCAAGCTGAAATAAGCTAATGTCATCTTGCTCTTGCATTTTGAAAATTTGTCATCCTCATATCATCAAATAAACTGAAATGCTAACTTGGAGTAAATGAAAGCTCATGCTTATTTTCTAAGTTCATTACAAGCTCTTGCTTAGAACAATTATTCTTTTACATTTACTTGAACTACGCGCAAGGGTTTGATTACATTTTTTAAATGAATACGTAGGCAATCCTTCACAGGATACATCCCATAAATTATTTTAAATGTAAATAGAAGGACATTTGCAATTGCATTTGGAATTCGACAAGAATAATAATAGAAAATCCCAAAGGTTTCATAACCAATCAACCTCTTTTATTCCATGCCTGTTAAATAATAATATGCCACATAAAATAAAAAAATAAAAATAGGCTAGGATTATAAAAACCCCACCTTCTTATTACCATAATAATAATAAGTAATAATAAAGACTTAGGTTATTCTTCCATTTTCCCTTTGCCTTTGTCATTTTTATCATATTTCTTGTCCCGAGCTCGAGCCGGACGCTCTTGCCCCACTTCAGACCTAATCACCAACGGTCTCTCACGTGGTCTAGCCTTGCCATTCTTTTCAGCCACCGTCTCGACAATGGGAGAAGTCTTCGGTTTCTTCGAAGGATGAACAACTCAAAACCCGGCTTCTTCCTCTCCCTCAGTCAGATGCTTCTCTTTCTCCTTTTCTACATCACGAACCTTGTAGTCAACAGGCTCGCGTTTCCTCAATCTCTCGCGCTCCTCCAGAGTAGTAGCTTTCCTCCACCGCAGATAGGAATCCGACACCCATAGAGCACTAACAGAAGAGTTCAAGAACCACATATTTCTTTGAGCCCATTTGATGGCCCATTCTCTTCGACTCTCGGTAGTAAGCGCCACGGCAGTCTGCAGGACAGTGTCACGCTTCGGAATCATCTGCTTCAATCCAAGCTGCCTCATCAACCTCTCCGGGAAGATTTATATCATAAACTCCAAGCCAGGAATGTGCACAGATCGAGTAGGATCCAAGGATGATACTCCACTGACATATTTGAGATGCCACCATGGTACGATCCATCTAATCAAGGGGCCTTCGTCACTCTTCAATTTGTTTTCCCAATAGTTGCATACTCGAGTGAAGTCCACCATGTAGAGCCTGGTCTTCATCGCGATTGAGCGTGCATGATAAGCATGAACATTAACTGGGGGCACGATCAATCGAAGACGCTCCATAAGCCAGACCTACCAAAAGCAGGTATTAACAAAAAAAACAAAAAAAAATTTAAAACAAAAAAAACGAAAAAAAAAGAAGAAAACAAAAAAGAGAGAGAGATTTTTTTTTATTCTTTTACCTGCAAAATAATGGGACTTCCCAGATAAGGAAGGTCACGGTTGGCTTTCCTGTTATCTAACCCCAACAGGATCTCTCCTAGACACAGGCAAGTTGGGCTCCTGCGCTACTCCATTTGCTCAATCAGGCTCAGATAACGAGGACCACCTCTCTAATCCTCATCAACATGCCCCTGAAGGACATATACATGTAGTAGGCAAAAGTAGAATTCCCTTCCCTTGGCAACATAAGAGATAGTGGGATCTGCCCTATTGATGAATCGATCAATGAAGTCCAACATTCGCACTCCCTTTGAGGTCACATGACGGTCCACCTCAGCTCTTGTCAACCCAAGAAAATCCCTAAACCTGTTTTTATATCCTTGAGAAGTAGAGGGAATAGCAGGTAAATGTTCCAGGTCCCAACCACAAATCGCAGCAATTTCTTCAGGAAATGGGCAAATGTCGCCTCCGGGGAAGGCAAATACGTGATAATTCGGGTCCCAATAATCAAGACAAGCATCTAGGAACGGTTTGACCACCTTGATCAACTTCAAGCTCAAAAGTGATCCAAAATTATAAGCACCCATGTCGTGTTTCTCCACATTGGAGAACTCAATTGTCCATTCTTTTAGACGAATTTCGAGAGTATTCATGATGTATTCTTATTTTGAGAGCTTTATGTAATAAGACGAAGGAAAGACGGATGAATTATGCGAATAAAACCTCCCTCGACGTCTCTAATAATACTAAAAGTTGTTTCCTAAAATCCGTCAGGACGGATACACTGGGGAACAGGCGCAGCACTTGCTGTGCCTCTTCATAGGGACGCAGCTCCTGCTCCGCCTCTTCCTCAGCCTTATTTCTGTGTTTTTCCGCGTTGGATCTTTCCTAATTACTCAAATATTAGTTTCTTATTCATATGGGTTATTATTTTGTCAATCCGTCAAATTGCCATGTATCGTGTTTCCTAATTCCACAGGCACGCATTTCGAGGCGATATCGACATTTTCGTCATCTTAGCACGCTTATCCATTTCCTTTTTTTAATTGTCTTTTGGGGAATCATTTCACCAATTTAATTTATGCATTTTCAAACTTATGCATTTCTTTTTAATTTTCTTTTTTGGGGAATCATTTCACTCCCGTTCCACATTACATTTTAAACTTATATGTTTCTATTATTTCTTTTTTTTTTAGGGGGTAGCCTCCCTACCGTCCGGTCATTTCTGGCAAATTTTTTTACATTTTTTGTTTTGCGCTAATTTAGGCCATGTGTACAAATGTATGTTCTATGTGATTTCTGTGTAAACTTCGGCAGCATGACGTCGTAAACCGTCATCTAACAAACCTGTTCAAAGCTAACCTGCAGGTACAAACAAAGCAACCCAGCATCAAAGGCACTCAGGCCATCATATATATAACCAAGAGGGGATATGTACACCAAACTGGGGGATCGAGCCCCAAAACAAAGTCTGAATGTCCAAAATGTGGGTCCTAAAAATGTACAAAATGTGCAAAATACAGCCGAAGACAAAAAACAACAAGCAAACTACTGCTAGTTGCCGCCTAGCTCAGCAACTCTCGCCTCGAGAGCAGCAACCTCGGCGTTACGGACCTCGAGCTCCCTCAGCAGACGAGCTGTCTCCTCCCGAGACCGGGCTAGCTCTCGCTCTAGGTCATGCTCCCTCTGCAAACGCAAGAATTGGCTCATATCAATCATTCCAAACAATAAGGAAAGTTAGAAAATTCGAAAATAAAGTAAACGGAAGGTTCATACCTGACGTCCTCGACCGCCAACAAGTGCCTCGACGGCAGTAGCTCACAGCCGGTTGGCTACCCTCGACAACGCCACGAACCGGGATGGTGCAACCTGCATTTCAAAAGAAGAGATTCTTAAACGATTGGACAAACTCAAGCAAATGTGTTCTTACACAAAATTATACAAGTTAGGAGACTTACCCTCCGAATCAGATGCTGCCACTCGTCCAAGGCAGCATCTCTCACCGCCGCATCAAAGTCGCGAAGCTTGGAGATCATCGTCATCCCCGTCGCGTCAGTGTACTCAAGGGTCTCGGGTTACTCTAGGGGCTCGATGCCCGCCGCCTCGACCTCCTGCAAATTAAAATGAATTCCATTAACCGATGATCATTCATCGTGTTCTCAAAATGATCAAAAGTAAGAGTAAAACACATACCACGACCGGTGAGTACGCTAGCCTCCCGTAGAGGAACGCCGAGTAGTCCTCACCCGGAAGAAGGAGAGCGTCACCACCAACGCCTGCCAGGTCAGCCTCCCTCTCAGCCTCAGAAGGCTCCCTGATAATCGTCCGAGGAGGATCGATGGGAATCGTCAAGATATCCCGAGAGCACTGACGAGCCAAATGCTCGTCCACGTACCACACAGGACCCATCGACGTCCTCAGCAGCAAACGGCTCGAATTCCTAGGTTGAAGGACCTCAGCCACAAAGGGAGGAGCGCTAGTGTAGTCCACCCAAGGCCTGGACACCCACTAGAAAATCAAACGAAGGGTTATTCTTATGATCACTTCTAAAAAGTAAAGAAGAAAGACAAACAACGCAAGGTGAAATACTCACGCCGTACAACTGAAGAACGTTCACCTCCCGTCGACAGACGTCGTGAAAGGAACGCCGGCTCCTCGTACGGCACATCACCCATCCCTCACAACGGCATAGGCCCTCTCCACCGGCTCCGTCCTCTTGGGTGCGAGGCTTGGAAAGTAGGAGTACACCCACGCCCGTAAAACAAGATAGTCAACAACAATCTTTCGTGATTCAATAAGAAAAGGAAATGATCTTTCATGAAATGAAATGAAGGTTCATTCCTCGAACAACAGTCCAGGGCCAACAGCGGCAGGAGAAGTCCCCTTCTCCATCAACTTCGGACGAACCATGGCCCTCATAAATCAAATGAGGACCGCAAAACCAGCAGTGACCCAGTCCCAACGGCCTAGGTCGCTCACGTCAGAAAGAAAGGGAAGGAGCTTTGTCGATAGCCTCTCTCCCTTGTCTCCGAGGTAGATTGGAGACAGGAACCACCAGAGCCACAAACGGACTCTCTGCTCTACAGTACAGGGAAGAGGAGCCGTCTCCCTCCCCTCGATCACCACCGACGTTGGGGTCTTCCCCGCAAAATAATCTCGCACGTAAGAACTAGGCACCAACTCGGGTACCGCAGCAGCCTTCGGCATCAAGTTCCTGCCGATCAATCTCCTAGCCTCAGCCGAGTCTACCCTCATGACTGTCTTCGGCCACTCCACCACCTCAGTCCCACACGGCAAACCAGAAATCATTCCGTAATCCTCCAATGTGACCCCCACCTCGCCAAAAGGCATGTGAAATGTGGAGGTCGTGTCCCAAAATCGATCCAAGAAAGCTCGGACTAGGCTGAGGTTAGCCCGAAGCTTCCTCCTTGTCATAAACCTCCAAGCCTGCACCAAAGTACCGAATGCTCCCCGCTCGATGATGGCTCGCTCCTCAGCCAACAGCCTCTCGTAGCACCCCATCGCCGTCATGTAGCCCGAGAACGATCTGATGTTTCCGGCCTCCTATTTGGATTCGAAGCAAAAGCTATATTTAGCTTGAATGAAGAAGAAAAGGAACAACAAAAAGAAATGAAAGAAGATGAGTGAAGAGTGATGAGTTCGATTTACCAAGCTCTTCACAGTCCTGTAGGACAGGTGACCCTCTGCAGCCCAAAGTAGGTGCATGTTGTCCTAAGTCTTAGCCCACGCAGGTGCTCCCCTCAGCAGGCGACCACCCCGTCCAACGTTGCCCCGGCTCGGGGCCTCCTCCTCCTCAAGAACCTCCTCCTCAAGGACCTCGTCCTCAGCAGCCGTCACCGCGGCGGTAAAAGCCTGCTCTAACGCATCCTCAAGCGAACGAGAAGTGTCAATAGCAGTATCCATGTCCATGGGAGCTCTCCCTGACGTAGAAGCCTCATCACCTGCAAAATTAAAGTGAATTTAGGCCGCGTCAAGTGACGACAAGCCTTAATTAGAGGATTTTCGAGTTTTTAAAGCTCTGAAATCGCTCTTTTCTCGCCATATTTGGCCAATTTTCCCACAAACCCGTCCGCTCATGTGGTAATTTGGGTCAAGTTAAGCCTAAGTTGAGGCCTAGTCATAAGTTCGAGTCGGAATTTCGACAGCATTTCGTTATAACGGCGATTATGCCCTAGAAAAGTGTCCTGAAAAAGCCATCACAAATCAAAATTCCGAGATGATAGGAAGTTTACCCATCATACAAGGATTCTAAATATCAAGTTTCGTCACAAATGGGTAATCCTACGGTTATTTACGAAGCAATTTACGGTTTAGCTGTGAGACCGTCTCAATTTCACTCAAGTGCTCAAAACTCAACGAAAATTCGAAACAAATACATGGTTATAATCCGTGTAATACCAATTAGCCATTTACAAGGTCAATTTTTCAAGGCAAAATCGTTTTGGGGAAAGCCCCAAATTTTTGACATAATTAGGGTTGAAAACCCTAATTTGTCGGCCCAATTTGATTAATTATAGAAGATTAATACAAAAATAATACACATACCTCGATTAGTCATGGCAAATGCAAGTTTTTGATCAAATTTTGATGAGAAATAGTTGGAATTTGAGAGAGAAATTAAGATTTTATGTTTCGAAATAATGAAACAAAACCCCTGTTTCATCGAGTTTTTACTCAGGAATGCCACGCCCAGGTAAAGATGCAGCAAGTGTTGCGCCTCTTCCAAGGGACGCAGCTCTTGCTGCGCCGCTTCCTCAAATTCCCTCCATATGAATTTTCAAAGATTCGTTATAAGTTCGTTATTTTGTAGGCCCATCTTTAGTGCGCCTCTTCCTTGATGTCATATCACATACTTGGTCCGTTTGACATTTATTCTTTGCCCCGACCCGTATTTCCAAGCCAACTGCAAACTGTCGTCATATTTTTACCAAGACCTTGCTTGTCACAACGAGCGAGTATTCTCTGACAGGTGTTTCGACACACCTTTATTATGTTCCCCCAGCGAGAGTTCACGACAGACAATCGTCCCTCTCGAGACATGGAGATCAGTTCCCGATTATGTTCCCCCAACGAGAGTTCACGGACAGGCAATTGTCCCTCTTGAGACATGGAGATCAACATCGACCCCAATCTCTTCTGAAGTTTGTTTGAAGCCAACCCAAGCAGATTTCTCCCAGCAGTTCCTGACTACGTCCTGCTGCCTCCTCCCAATATCGCGTTTTGTTTCCTCTGGAGTTTCAAGGCATTTCAGGTATGGTCTCTTCTTATGGCAGGCGAGCCTCCTTACGTAGTCTAATGGACTTTAAATGACCCTCCCCTATAGTCGACAGACTCTAAAATGTTCCCGACGACAGGTCCTTGGCTCAGACCCCTTGAGCCGCCTCACATCGCCATAGTCGTCAGGTTGTAATCTTCGATTGAACTGATGGATATACTTTGACTTTCGCCTTGTC
Source organism: Silene latifolia (assembly GCF_048544455.1). NCBI lineage: Eukaryota > Viridiplantae > Streptophyta > Magnoliopsida > Caryophyllales > Caryophyllaceae > Silene > Silene latifolia. Next base: position 142,036,464 of record NC_133538.1, read on the forward strand.
CAAGCCTCAGTCAAAGTGGGGCTCTGTAGATACCTCATTTCTGCACCTCCCGCAAACCACCCGGTGATGATTAGGCCGCATGTTTGGTATACGGAACGATTTGTGATAGTTCATAAGTTTATCGTCAAGTGATCTCTCAAACACTTGTGTCTACCTCTTAATTGTCATCTACGTGCCGATACGGTCGTTTTGGCAGTAATTAGAGTACATTTGGAGTCCGGGTCAAAAACCGTCTTTATTTTCTAATAACCGAGTCAGAATGTTCTGGAATGTTCCGGATATTTCTATTCCATATTTTCCAATCTTTTGATCTTTGGTAAAATATCTCCCGTAATATTCACACAAAATATTAAGGAAACGAGATTAATCTGATATTCCATAATAGAAACGCGGAAATGTTAGAAATCTATATCTCATTACTTGACATATTCATATATGTGATGATTTTAATTTAGTCATAAAATTAAAAGATGATCTTATGCATGCAAACAATAAAATAATTAAAGAAGAAATCATCATCTCACATTGAAGATTTCGGTTTATATGGGCACAAGTGAGTTCTCCTACTCACTTGTTCTTGAGCTTCCTTAAGTGGATGAACAAGGATTCAAGTAGAGAATCCCTCCCAAGGTTTTATACCCAAAGTAACAACTTAATAAAATTAATATTATTATTACTAGAACAATATTAATTTTGTATAAAAATTGACCCAAAATATTATTTGATCTCTCAATAATTTCGGTTAAGAGAGAGGGAGGAGGAGGAAGATTTTATCTCACTAAAACTCTTATTTTTAGATGATGAAAAAATGAATAAATGATACACTAACTATTGGTAGTGTATATGGTAAAATAAGGAGAAAAACCCATGGTTTTCTCCTCTTGAAAAAACGGGTAGAAGGGGAAGGAAGGGGCCAATACATGCACAAGGTTGTCTTCACAAGATCAAGTAGGGTTGCATGGCTAAGTTTAAGAAGAACTGATTATGTTTACCACTAACATAATCAACATAATATATTCCTAATCATCCCCATTATTTCGTTTTTCATGGATAAAATGGACTCCATTTTATTTTTGTCAATTTTTCAATTTGTCATATGTCACATGTCACATGTCAAATAAAATTGTTATGTATTTTTAACATATTAAAAATCAACCCATTAATAGAATACGTCATATACAAAAACGACTTAGTAATTAATAATTACTTGTACCAAAATATTTTACCAATTATAAATCACAACATCTTGTATTTATAATAATTTATTCATTCAAATGCAACTGTTTCCTTAAACAATAATTTCATCTAAGTAATTAAAACAATTCGATCACTTAGACCATATCTTATTTAATCAAATTATAATGAGATACGTAAATATCACTTCCAAAATCGTCCGTCAATTTTAAGCAATTTAATTAACCCGTATCATCATACGATCAAGTAAATGATCAATTAAGAGTGTTACCCTTTAGGTATGACCTAAGGGGATCAACTGATCACCACCGTCGCACGACAGTAATGTCAAACTCTAGTCAGCCAATCATTACCGATATGTGTGGACCAGTTGACAGTAAAATATTACTTCCCAATTGTATTCTTTAAAAGAGACTTAAACATGTGATCATCATGATCAACAGTTGTGATCGCATTATTGTCGGAGGACACATATTCCAACAATCTCCCACTTGTCCTCGACAAGTGTGCGTCACCAATTCTCTTGTCCTATAACTATCTCCCACTCAATGCAAGGTGTGTTTCATGTCGTACTTGCAAGTGATCATATCGAGAGTGGTTTCCTCGATCTGGAGAATAACTGATTGACCGGATTTATCTACCATAGATATCTTCCGAGCATGGCCACGCATTTCCAGTTCATTACTCCTCGAGTGGCCCTGAGATATTGTTATAACCCTGACTAGGGGTGGACAATTCCTATCGCACTCATTCCCTTCGACTAGCCACAGCCATCATAACCCAAAATATGCCCACTTGACCCCATTTACGAAGGTCGTAGTAACACAAATCAAAGTTAATCTGAAACTGTGCCCTCTTAGGTGAACAGTCTTTAGTCAAAAGAATCGACTCATTAGAATACTATAGTAGCTCTCGCCACGACCAGGCTATATAAATTTGCCAGAACTCTATAAGCGGTCATAAGGCTCGACAAAGTGTTCCTAACAGTCTGCCTATGTGATCGGCTAGTTATTCTCATATGACTCCATGGCACTTGAACTTGCCATCAATCGCATCTTACTCTAGTTACTTCGAGACGTCACCTCATGTAAGTAACTATGGGCGAATACAATTCTAATCCGTGTTCACTTTAACGGGATTCAATTGTCTCTACAACCCGTTTGGATGTAACAAAGTATAAGGTGAGTTAATAATAACTCAAACGACAAATGTCGACATCACATTCGGGTAGTCAATACCATATTATAACCTTGTGATACATATCATAAGTGTGTAAACACTTGTTGATTGCAATAGAAGTTTAACATACCATGTGTCCATGTGTTCAAACTTCTTATAATCGCATTTTCCTTTACGTTCATGTTATCTTTCATAGTATGAACCTTACCAAGTACACATATAGGTTCCCAACCTTGGTTTGGGTTCTTTATCTTGAAAGAACTTCCCTGTCGATTATCACATAACCAATGAATTTGCGGTGAATGATATAACTTGCACTTATCAAGTACTCCACCCACTCATAATGCACTAGGTAAATGTCTTGCAGAGTCTTGCAACAATTGTCAAGATGATTAGCCTAGCACTTCTCACAAGTCCTAGCATATTAGGAAATATTAGTTTTGAGTAACTTCTTACTTCAACTAAGTACATTTCCAAACCTTTTATTTCTCTTTTTAGCTTGAAAGGCTTAGGATTTTCATAAATCCTTACGTGTTGTTCGAATTTTAATATGTGCAACCTCTTGACACATAACAGAGTGTTCTGTCCAACACTGAAATCGCTCATCGGATTCTCCTCGAGAATTCATGACGTTTCTTCTATGGCTTGCCAATGATTCATCATGCTCTTATGCATATGATTCATTATTGGACAAGTGCATGATTATTCTAATGGCGGAAACATTAGTAACTTTTAATCATGTCATCAACTATTCTTAGGTTTAATGAATGACCATGACTGCTTATGGTAATTCCATTTTCATCGATATGAATAACCTACGTTTCTTGTTGATTTGATGCGTATATCTCAATACTTATCCAACATCTCATGATGTGATTGGATTCATCATAGTCCATTTTTCATCCAGAATTGAAAACTCAAATACTTCTTTGTGAAAGAATAGTATTAGCTCGTCATTCCCAATGAATAATGAGTTATAAACTTTTACAAGATGATTGCTCCCACGAAATTCCATGTCTTTACATGATAATTTCCAACTCCCACTTAATTCCACATGTTTCGTAATTGACTACTCAATTGAAACATTTCAAGAATTGAAATATATTGCTTTGCTATGTTATTAAGATAAAACCATATATGTTCCCATCATATCCTCTCAAAATACCTATTTTGAAGAGGTCTCATCTTAACCTTATGGAAAGAGATTTTAATCTCTAACTCATTCATATCATAATGATGCGTAGCAATGTCATTATTTAAATATGAATAATATCTAATACACGTCCTTCAAAATACCCTTTTCGGAAGGAGGTTTAACCAATTCATTTTCATAATGAGGTTAGCTAATGACATTAGCGTGGTTAATACTTAACTTAGCTATTGTGGATATCGGTATATCAATCCTTGCAACTTCTAGTCATAAATCTCATTTATTTTCTAGGATGTAAATTTGATTCATTTAGGCTCTTAAGTAAATATCAATATTTAAACTATTGGTCAAAAATATCATAAACTAGTCAATTAAGACTTTACATTAGTCATTCTTCTACCAAAACTTTCTTTTGGTCTCCTCGTGTAGTTATCTTGAGAACATATTCTTTTGATTACTTCACTTGGTCTCTTTTGTCATGTAGATCTATTCGAGACCATAGATCTCATCTATTCGTGTATACTATATAAATAGACATGCCTTTATTCAAATCATTCTTCCTTGCGTAGATCTCATTTACACAAATTTTTCTTGATGTTCTTTGTGTCTTCATTTTTCTCCCACTCTATCTTTTGAATGAATACACTAGAGATTCAAAGATAGCTTATGAGACACAAATAATGATTTTGAAGTATAAGGAGGACTATCTCATAGGTTGACTAATTGTTTTAAATTTGATAAGTGTACTTGGTGATTGACATTCCTTTAAGAGAGTTCATCAACTCAATATCACTTTATAATTGATCATATACAAGCCTTAAGCTTGTGGACATATAATGAATCTCATCATTGTAGTTGTCTATTAGATCACTTTAAGTAAATGATCATATGTTTCTATGAGCAAGCGGATGAAGACGAATTTTAGATCAAGGATAAAATACGCTAAAACGGGTGACTTGGGTTGCAAACCAAGCCACCATTATCCAAAATAGAAACAATATCCAAAATACATCTCCATGTCGAACACGGAAATCAAAAGGTTCTAAAATCCGAAACATAAATTAAAATAAGACAATAAAAAGACAAGCTTCATGGAAGCTACTCCTAGCTTCTCGATGGTTTCTCAAGCTTGCTTTTCTTTTCCCTTGTCCTTGCTTGGTGGAGGCCCTATTTACAATAAAAAGGGGATACATTATCACAACTTTGTATCACAATACCATAGTTGAATTAGAAACATAAAAGAAAGGATAGTCATTTACCTACTGGAGTGATCTTTCCAGCTTTGATGTCACCAAGATATTTGGAACAATTTCTTTTCCAATGTCCAACACCATTACAATAATGGCATTTATCAAGAGGACCCTTCTTGATCTTGGAAGTGTTAGCTTCATAAGTCTTAGCTTTGGTGAAAGTGGGAGCTTGCTTCTTACCCTTCTTCCCATTCTTTTTGAACTTCCCCTTACTCTTGGTGCTTATGTTAAGCACATCCTTGGGTGGGTTAACATTTAACCCCATGTCTCTTTCGGCTTGCACAAGTAACTTGTGCAACTCTTCAAGAGACACGTCCTTGTCTTGCATGTTAAAATTCACCCGGAATTGAACATATGCCTTGAGTTTAGATAAGGAGTGTAGAATCCTATCTACAATGAGTTCTTTGGGGATTTCAACTTTTTGAATCTTCAAAGTCTCGATTAGTTCCATTAATTTGAGCACATGAGGGCTAACCTTTTCGCCCTCTTTAAAGTCGAGATCAAAGGATGCCGCGGCCGCCTCATATTGGACGATCCTTGGAGTTTGTGAAAACATTGTCACAAGCTTGGAATAGATTTCATTAGCGGTGCCCATCTTAAAGGCTCTCCTTTGGAGATCCGCCTCCATCGCAAAGATCAACACATTTTTCATTGCGGCGGACTCCTTATGGTAAGTCTCATATGCTTCCCTAGTGGCGGCGGTCGACCTAGCATTAGGTTCGGGTGAAGAGGCCTCGGTAAGGTAACGAAGCTTGTCGTCACCTTGGGCGGCTAGTTTGAGTTGGGCATCCCAATCGGAGAAATTTGACCCATTCTTTTCAAGTTTACATCGATCCGTGAAGGATCGGAGCCATGAAGTATTAATGAGAGGCGTGGCGTTGGTGTTTGGATTTGCCATTTGTTATGAGAAATAAAAGCGGTCTACAAAACAAAATATAGAAAGAATAAAACATATGTCGTTTTAACATAATAATACTCGTAAAAATTAATTTAAATTTAAACAAGTTTTATGGCATTTATCTAGTGACCTCTACCCAACTTGCTAAATGATTCCAAGACCCAAATTTATATCAACTTAGGGCACGGTGTGCCGAAATACCCTTTAATAACATAACTTGGTGGATTAAGGTCTTAATCGATTCTACTTTTAGAACTCTTGGTCGATAAAATTACATTAATATTTATCTCTAGCCTGAAACACATCCGGAAATCGTCGTGAATACTTTCGTTGAGTTCAACCCAAATTTCGAATAAATGTGTCCATGATCCAAACTCATATCAACTTAGGGTACGGTGTGCCGAAATACCCCTCATTAATATAAATTCGGTGGATAGACATTTATCACCCACTTCCCCTACGTAACAAGGTTTGTACCCCGGTGTGGCCGAGTGCACTCCCTCACGAAATAGGTTTTCATGGTTTCTACTTTTGGTAAGGCTATGTCTCAATTGATTATTTTAGCGAGAGGTCATGTCAATTTATAATCTATCACGTTTTAAGTGAACTAAAGTGGTGAACTACGATAATTCTAATTGACACGGTCGATAAACTCGATTAAAAGATGATGCACGTTTTAGTTATGGCGATTTAGCGATGCATGCAACATATAAATAAAATGCAAAACATAAAATAAATCCTAGTATGGCCTTCCTAAAAAGGAAAATCTAATTAACTATTACATATTCGTAAACCAACTCCATTGGTCCCTTGAACTTCAGTTATGGCACGCATCTCGAGGTAACACCGTCTTTATGTATCGCCTTCTTGAGTGACACCGTCTTCAAGGAACTCCGGAATAAATAAATTACATAACAAATTACATAATTTCCTATTATACATTTGTAATTAAAATAAAATAAATCTATTAAATTACAAAACGGTGATACGAGATCACAATAAATTACAACCGAATCGATATTCCCATACATTTCGGGTAATACCAATTAAAAACTAAGGCCATACTAAGTAAAAATTACATAATTCAAAATTACATAAAATAAAATTATGACAATCATAAATAAAATGCAGCATTATAATATGTATGAACATGCCCAATTTTATGCTAAATCGCCTTTAAGGAGCCAATATCGTATATTTAATCGGTTTTTACGGATTTGCGTGATTCAACCTTTTAAAATCACAATAAATTACATAAATTCATATTTATGCACAAGTTAATTACCCTAACTTCTTAGGACTCAAAATTAGTCTCCACTAACTATTTGACTATAATTAACTCATATTTCTTAAAATTGTTCATTAATGGACCCAAAATTACAATAAAAATGCTATAAACTTCAAATAAATCATAAAAATTTCAAATAAATTTAAAATTTAGAATTTAAACTTATGAACATTCTGGAAAAATACCATGACACTCATAATGTTCAAAAACTTAGGTTAAAATTTCGAAAATTTATCGGAAAAATAATGTTGCGGTTTATCGAATTTATCAATAATAATCATAAAAACATGAGAAAAATTATATTCATCAACTTTTCAGTTTTAGATCTGAAAAAGATAATAAAATGCAACATGTGACGTTTTTTATTTAGTTATGAAGTATGTTTTAGCGATTATTCACTAATTAAGTCACTATTTATGCTATTTTTCATCAAACAAATTCATAAATCATGCATAAAGACTTCAATATAGCCTATTATTTTACACACATCTTGTAAAATTGCATGTGACAACATACTAAATTTATATGACCAGATTCGAAATTTATCTCATATTAACCTATTTTTCATCTAAATCCGATTTTTATCATGAAAAATCCATATTTCGAGCATAAAAACTCCAAAAATTCTGAAAATTTACAGGTCATCTAAAAATAAAACATGTGATAACATATCCAAAAATAACTGGAAAATTCGAAGTTTAGCTAATTTTAGTTCGAAAATGACATTTCAATCATAAAATCATATTTTTAATGCCATTATTATATAAGATGAACAATAAAAATCCATAAATTAACCAAGATATCCTAAATACATTTTAGGATCATAAACTTGAACATTCATAAATTATTTTCGTGATATATCATAATAACACAAATTTACAAGTTTTATAAGTTAATCGTATAACTCGGAAAAACTATAACCGATTTGCATGCAAACAACCAAGGCCCTTGATACCGCTTGTTAGAAATCTATATCTCATTACTTGACATATTCATATATGTGATGATTTTAATTTAGTCATAAAATTAAAAGATGATCTTATGCATGCAAACAATAAAATAATTAAAGAAGAAATCATCATCTCACATTGAAGATTTCGGTTTATATGGGCACAAGTGAGTTCTCCTACTCACTTTTTCTTGAGCTTCCTTAAGTGGATGAACAAGGATTCAAGTAGATAATCCCTCCCAAGGTTTTATACTCAAAGTAACAACTTAATAAAATTAATATTATTATTACTAGAACAATATTAATTTTGTATAAAAATTGACCCAAAATATTATTTGATCTCTCAATAATTTCGGTTAAGAGAGAGGGAGGAGGAGGAAGATTTTATCTCACTAAAACTCTTATTTTTAGATGATGAATAAATGATACACTAACTATTGGTAGTGTATATGGTAAAATAAGGAGAAAAACTCATGGTTTTCTCCTCTTGAAAAACCGGGTAGAAGGGGAAGGAAGGGGCCAATGCATGCACAATGTTGTCTTCACAAGATCAAGTAGGGTTGCATGGCTAGGTTTAGGAAGAACTGATTATGTTTACCACTAACATAATCAACATAATATATTCCTAATCATCCCCATTATTTCGGTTTTCATGGATAAAATGGACTCCATTTTATTTTTGTCAATTTGTCAATTTGTCATATGTCACATGTCACATGTCACATAAAATTGTTATGTATTTTTAACGTATTAAAAATCAGCGCATTAATAAAATACGTCATATACAAAAACGACTTAGTAATTCATAATTACTTGTACCAAAATATTTTACCAATTATAAATCACAATATCTTGTATTTATAATAATTTATTCATTCAAATGCAATTGTTTCCTTAAACAATAATTTCATCTAAGTAATTAAAACAATTCGATCACTTAAACCGTATCTTATTTAATCAGATTATAATGAGATACGTAAATATCACTTCCATAATCGTCCGTCAATTTTAAGCAATTTAATTAACCCGTATCATCATACGATCAATTAAATGATCAATTAAGAGTGTTACCCTTTAGGTATGACCTCAGGGGATCAACTGATCACCACCGTCGCACGACAGTAATGTCAAACTCTAGTCAGCCAATCATTACCGATATGTGTGGACCAGTTGACAGTAAAATATTACTTCCCAATTGTATTCTTTAAAAGAGACTTAAACATGTGATCATCATGATCAACAACTGTGATCGCATTATTGTCGGAGGACACATATTCCAACAGGAAATCTTTCTTCCGCAGGAGGAAACCACTGAGGAAAGGACGCAGCAGGTGCTGCGCCTCTTCCAAGAGACGCAGTGCTTGCTGCGGCTCTTCCTCAGTCCTTTTCTGCATATTTTTCATATCTTTTCGAGATTCACTTCCAAAGTTTCTCCGAAAACCCTAGTTATTTCGTGTGATTATTTTAAATAGAGACCTTCGGTCTCATATATTTCTCACGTGAGTGTCCGCCCTTCTCTTCTCCCTTTGCATTCTAGACCACGTTCTTACCTTTTGGCGTCTACATGCTTGAACTTTCGACCACGTAAGCTCGGATCTTCATGAGTACCAGCCTCGTTTTGCATGACCAACCAATTTGACCAACTCCACAATCAACCAACTTTGTTCGTTTTCCTCTTAGAGGGCACTTTTGTCGTAAATTCGAGTCGAGCATCACTAAACGCTAACTTAGTCAATCTCATTTCGTCAAACATGTAAGTCTGAGGGTGTAAATCCTTCTTTTGTTTATTGTTCTTCATTATCGTAATCAATATTGTAAGATTTATGTCGAAAGTATTCTTAAAACCGATTTGTAAAACCTTGTTTAAAAACCCTTTTTACGGATTATCAGAAGACAGACGTCGAGAAAGGACGCAGCAACAGCTGCGCCTCTTCGTGAGGCTGCCGCTGTTCCTGCTTCCTTTCTTCTTCCTTCATCTTTTGATAATTCGATTGTTTTGTTTGGTTTTCAATTGCTCATATTTCTTTTAACCCGATAATTCTAATATGATAATTTTGACCTGTAATTCGATAATCATCATTAATTAATTCATCTTTTAAATCCCGACTTAAATCCCTCATAATTCATATTTGCGGGTTTTCGTCATTAAAATCAATTCGGGTTTTTGAGGTTCGATTCCTCAATATTGAATCTCTGGAATTCACTTTTGATATATTTCATCTGTTATTTATCGTTGTCATTATTAGTTCATCATTAATAACCTGTTCAACCTAATTAATTCAATTAATTTGATTAACTTGTAATTATAATAACCTTAATAATCTTGTATATAATTCGTCCTAATTAAATTCATAAATAATCTGTTAAGCACTTCCATCTGATTCAAATAATATAATCAAACATTAAAATCACTAATGAATATTAACGATTTGCAATTCCGGCTTCACAGCCAGAACTGAGCTCGGGAACAGACGCAGCGACTGATGCGCCTCTTCCAAGGGACACAGCTCTCCTGCGCATGTTCCCGGTTGATTTCTGTCCCCGAACTCCCCTTTCTGCTTTGACCTAGTTTATTAATTACGTATTTAATTAATTATTAATCGTAATATCACCTATAATCTGTTCGTTTATTCATTTATTCTTTCTTTTCTAAAACCATCCGTTTTAAATGTATTTTCGACATAAATCACTAAATCCGATGTAATTATTGTAATTTTCTTTATTGTATTATTATTGTATTTCTTTTATTGTTTGTATGCTCTCACATGTAATCAACCTAAATTTCTACCTCGACATTAATTGTATGTTAAATTACGTGTTAACCGACTTAGTTAATTCACATGCTAGGACTAATTTAATGGATGTTGCATTGCATGCATATAATCGACAACATATCGAGTATAGATAAGTTCCCTAATCATTATTAGAGGCCGCTATTGAGGCGGGCGGGATTAGGTGTTCGATCAAAAGAGCTTCCTCATACGTACCCTCACCCCTTACACCAGATCTCTGTGAACATCCGTGTTCATTGGCATCCACGAGATTCATTCTAGACATAGAATGCTAAGGGTAACGAGTGCTTAGTGTTCATGTCATTACTTTGTGTCTCGACATGACACAAGGTATTCGAACGGTTTCCAATTTTCCACAATAAATTGGTGGCGACTCCACAAATGCAAAACGAATAAAGAGGAAAAGCTTGCTTCGCTTTTCGCCCCCGTGGGCCCGCATCCACAATAAGCATGTTGCATTATAGTTGGTTTACATTGTTGTTTGGAATTGTTGGAAAGGTATATGAGAATGATGAATGATGTGGTGCAAAAAGGGAGTAGTTCATATATGAGAATATGTGATGAATAATGATGTTGCAGGATGAATGATTGTAATGTGGCATAATAGTAACATGTGAATAGAAATATTGTGTCGTATACGTATATTTTGTTTGCGTAAAGTTGTATAATAAGTTTATGTACTTGTCCACTATTGTTCATATGTATATGTTGTATGAAGTGTGTAGTTGTAATGGATGAATTGGTTGGAAAAGATTAAGTAAGTAATTGCATAAGAATATGAAATTCATGTGTGGAACATGTTTATGTGGGTAGTGGATTTTATAATGTTGCTATGTTAGTAACATGTGAATGGGGAATTTGATGTTGTGTGTTATGCTTATATTATTTTTGCGTAAAGTTATAGAATAAGAGTATGTGGGTAGTACATGATTGATAAGTTGAATAATATATGTGCATAGGGATGTTATTGTTTGGCTTTTGTAGATAGTAAGATGTGGTTAGGGGTACTGGTTTTATGAGTTTTGGATTGATTTTGTTTGCTTGGTTGTTGTTTAAGTTGTTTGGAAGTAAAAATCAAATAGTTATGTCGTCTGATCACAGCGAAGTTGTCTTTAAAATGTTATAACTTGAGATGCATAAATGATTTTAATTTGATTCTAATTGGAGGTGATATCTTGGTCTTTTACGATTCTAACGATAGGTCACACGCCTAAAATGACCAAGAAACAAGTGAGATATGACCATTTTACAAAAATTGGACAGTGCTGAGAAATGCGAAGGGTACTTGATCGAGTGGCCCTCACTCAATCGAGTGCACCTCTTGTTACTCGATCGAGTAACCCTTATTCGATCGAGTAGCCCTGGTAATTTTTTGTACGTGCCTCTGACCTTCGCCTACTCGATCGAGTAAGTCACTCACTCGATTGAGTGACCTGTACTCGATCTAGTGACCCCTGTTTTGGGTCAAATGTTTATCTTTTGACTTCGTCGCCTATTGTCTTTAATTCAAAGGTGTTATTTTGCTTCTTTATGCATTGTTTTATGTATGTGTTGATCCTGATGCGTAAGTTACCCATTCTTATGATGTAAGGTGTGGCACATGTGGTGAGTATGAGTTTGGTGGGGAGGACATGAGTTATATATGGTTGTGATAGATAGTGGATAAAAAAGAAAAGGAAGATTGCTAAGGCTTATTGAGGCATGGAGCATGTTTTGTGAGATGAGAAGAGTGATATGATTGTGTGTTGAGTAATGTAAAAGTAAGTGAATGTGGGCAAGAGATGATGTGAGTCTAAGGAATGTTAGAATGAAAAGATTGAAAGGAAGGATGTGGATAGTGGCAACTTGAGATGTGTAAAGAATTATGGAGGGAGATGGTTAGGAATTGTGTGGGTTAAGAATATATGTAATGAAAGGTGGTTTTAGAGGGATTGAGAAGAGTGGTTTATATTGAACTTAATGGAGACATGTCGCGACGTGGATTTTCAGATAGTGATTGAGTTTAGGAATTTGTATTATCAAGAGGTGAAACTAATGTGTGATTTCCTTGGGCAATTAACGGTATGAAATGAGTTTCGGGATTCTAGAAAAAAAAGTGATTGGTGATGAGTGTGAGTGATAGCATGAGATGGTCTGGACTGATTGGTGATAAGTGTGAGTGATAGCATGATAAGAGAAGATCCATGGTAAGAAAAAGTGAGATGATACTGATATGAAATAATGGGATTCGAGTTTTGGAGCAATGAGAAGGTAACCAGAGAACTAAAGAGTTAGATAGAAGTAATAAGGAGTTGAACTATTTATTGGTATTGTTGAGTGTCAAGAGAAAAGAAGGATAAAAAGTAAGCTGAGAAAAATGCTGATCGGAGTTATGTGATATAGAAGTAATGAATCGTCGAGATGTATGATACTATCATGAGGATTTGAGTTAACGGTTATGTAGGGGGTTCCAGTATGACATTTTAATCATGAATTTCGAGGAATTAAGGGAGTAAGAAGTTGTTAGAGTATTTGCACGATAGGAGATCTTGGTGGTGAGTTGGGTGACGATACAACTAAGGATGGATTGAACATATTGTGGAGGTAATTTTGTTGATGAATTTGATGTTCGTTATTTGAAATGTTAACCGAAGATAGGAAATGAACTGTTATATTTAGAGGTGAGTATAAGAGATTGTTATACGAGCAGTGGTGGTATTGTGGTATTGTCAATAGTTGTTAAAGGTGATGATGGATAAGAACGATAGCAATTCTAAAGAGGTTGATCTTGTACAGGCCGGATTGATATGTACGGTTGTGAGGAAGTATAAGACGTGGTCTTAGGAGGCGGTTGCTATTAGTTTAGTATTAGCTGTATGGTTATATTTGGCAGGGGGTGATGGTTATATGAATGGGAGAGTATGTTATGAGGGGCATACGAGTTAAGCTCGGGAGAGAGGTAACCTTTATCAAGTGGTAACTTACGTGTTCAGGATTGACTAGTTGGATGTGATTACGGGTCTATAATGTGTATAAATGTTTGTGTGAGGTTCTAACCTCACAAGAAATGGTATGGTGTGATGGTTATAAAGTTGTTATATGAATGTTTTGTGATATATATTGGGTACGGTAAACAAAAAGAATGATGTTCAAAAGTGATAGTTTGGGTGATCTGGCATGGGTAGTTATACTTGTATGTGTATTCATGATATATGTTTATTCTGTGAAAAGGTATGGATGATATTCATGAGATTCTTGTCTGTTTATTTAGTATAATATGTTGTGTTGTGATCTAGTAAAGCAGTTTTGAGTAAGTATAATATCTTTGTTACCTGCAAACAACTCATTAGCAACGAGAATCCCCTAACAAAGTCAATTTACGGAAACCCGAACAAAATCAGAATTTGAAAATCGATTTAGGGTTTCGAAATTTGGGGAAAGACGGCATTATCACCTCCTAGTTGCTAGATCATCTCGAAAATCAAGGGGGAAAGGGTAATACAAGCAATTAAAGCATAAAAACAACAAGAAATCAACCCCTAAATCAATCATCCCAAATCGATTTTTCCATCTCAAGGGGACAATGCTCAAAAATTGGGCAAGATACTTCAGTAGAAGTCGAAAATAGAGGATGGAAATGAGATTAGAGCATACCTTTCGACGAGAAATTGCAGGATTAAGCAAGAGAAGTCAAGATTGAGAGGGGATTGCAAATGAAATCGCGGAAAAGGGGAAAGGCTAGGGTTTGCTTAGGATTTTTGATGTTATGAATATGAAAGAATGAATGATAAAAGAAAGAAAACTCCCTTATTAAAATGCAATCTGGACTCGCGCTGTGGTCGATCGACCACGTGACCCGGTCGATCGACCAGTCTTCACTTGCAGCAGCTTCTGGACTTTTCTCATCAGTCGATCGACTATGTGCCCAGTCGATCGACTAAGCTCCGTATACAGTAGCCTCTGACCTGTTCAATTTCAGTCGATCGACCACATTTCCCAGTCGATCGACTGAAAACACTGGCAATTTAGCTTAGATTCGTCAAAAATTGTTTGCCATCATAACTTCCTGTCTTCCTTTCACAAAAATCCATCATTCCACCTACGCACTTTGCATAAAATAAATTCCTGCAAAATTTATCAAAGGCGCGCATATTCCCAAACCAAGAAATTGCAAATTGAAAGGAATTAAAGAATACAGAAGAACTCAAAAATGCAAATTAAATGAAATAACAAAATAAAAATCCTAAATTACAAATAATTACAACCTGGGTTGCCTCCTAGTTAGCGCTGGTTTAAGAGGCCCCGCACGACCTTCTTACCTCACTCTGCATCATCCGATAACGGGTCGAAGTACAATACCTCGACTTTCCCAACATATGCGTCTGATCCATGATAATGCTTCACATATTGGCCATTAACCTTGAACCTTTCTCCAGCAGAGGTCTCCAATTCAACTGATCCGAACTTTGTGATTCTTTGTGACCAGTGTAAGGGCAGTCCACGGATTTCACTTACCAGGAAATAAACGGATACGAGCGTTAAAAAGAAGTACCTTATCGCCAATATGGAACTCGCGCTTGATGATTCTCTTGTCGTGCCAGCGCTTTGTTTTCTCCTTGTAGATCCTTGCATTGTCATAGGCCAGCAGCCTAAATTCCTCTAGCTCATTCAGCTGTGTCATGCGTTTCTCACGAGAGGGGTTAGGATCCAAATTCAAATCACAAATAGCCCACCAAGACATACGCTCTAACTCAACAGGTAAATGACATGTCTTACCATAAATCAATCGGTATGGTGACATCCCGATTGGCGTCTTAAACGCAGTTCTATAAGCCCATAAGACATCATCTAACTTAAGACTCCAATCTTTCCGTGATTTAGAAACAACTTTAGCTAAGACTTCTTTCAATTCTCGTTAGAAACCTCAACTCGACCACTAGTTTGGGGATGATACCCCAAACCTCTACGATGTTGGACACCGAATTTAGTCAATAAAGCACTAAGTTGTTTCTCTTTAAAATGCATTCCCCCATCGCTAATGACAACCCGAGGGACACCAAAACGAGGGAAAATAATCTTTTTAAACAGTTTAATCACGGCCTTTGCATCGCAATGGGGAGTAGCAATAGCTTCCACCCATTTGGATACATAATCTACAGCTACGAGGATATATTTATTCCTTGATGCTCGGAAAAGGTCCTTGATAATCAATGCCCCGGACATCGAAAATCTCAACCTCAAGAATGCCTACCGTGGCATCTCATGTCTCTTGGAAATATTCCCGATCTTTGACAAGCATCGCACTCAACAACAAAATTGCGACAATCTGCATGCAAAGTTGGCCAATAGAAACCAGATTGGAGTACCTTAGCTACAGTCCTGGACGGACCATGATGACCACCATAAGCAGAAGAGTGGCAAGCCTCTATGATATCCTTCACCTCCCATTGAGGTACGCATCTCCGGATGAGACCGTCTGCACATTCCTTGAAAACATAAGGATCATCCCAAAAATATTGTCTAGCATCATAAGCAAACCGCTTCTTCTTCACGCCATGAAAGCTCGGGTGGTATCCTACCATCACAAAGCAAAGTTAGCAAAATCGCAAACCACGGAGGTGGGTAAGACCCTGAAGTAGTAATAGCTAACGAGGCTCTCATCGGGAAAAGAATCATTAATAGGTAACGAATCCTCCTTTTCGTCACCAGACGAGATAGGTGGTCACCACCACATTCTCTCGCTCCTTTCTTGTCTTTGATCTCCAAATCAAACTCCTGCAAAAGGAGTATCCACGTCAAAAGCCTCGGCTTCGCATCTTTCTTAATAAAGAGAGTCTTCAACGCTGCATGGTCAGTATAAACAATAACCTTAGAACCTAACAGATAAGACCGAAATTTGTCTAAGGCAAAAACTACAGCTAGAAACTCCTTCTCAGTGGTAAAATAATTAATTTGAGCCTCATCCAGAATTCGGCTCGCATAATATATGGCATTTAAAGCTTTATTCTTCCGCTGTCCCAAAACTGCACCGACCGCATAATCGCTGGCATCACACATGATCTCAAATGGGAGGTCCCAATCAAATTTGAATGATTGGCGCAGAAACTAGGGCCTCCTTTAACCTGTTAAAAGCGACAAGGCACTCATCAGTAAATTCAAAGACAGCATCTTTAAGGAGCAAATGTGTAAGTGGTTTAGCAATTTTTGAAAAATCCTTAATGAAACGCCGGTAAAAACCAGCGTGACCAAGGAAACTCCTCACTCCTTTAACATTCACGGGAGGAGGTAATTGCTCAATCACCTGCACCTTTGCCTTATCAACATGTATACCTTTATCGAAATCGATGCCCTAACACAACTCCCTCATTGACCATAAACTGACACTTTTCCCAGTTTAGAACAAGATTAACATCTATACAACGCTGCATGACTTTATCAAGGTTAGCTAAACAACGATCAAAGTCACTACCGTAAACTGAGAAATCATCCATGAATACTTCCATAATATTCTCTATATAATCAGAAAAAATTCCCATCATGCACCTCTGAAAGGTAGCAGGGGCGTTACACAATCCGAAAGGCATTCTACGATATGCAAAAACACCCTGTGGACAGGTAAAAGTGCTCTTACTCGATCGTCCAGGATGAATAGGGATCTGAAAGAACCCTGAATATCCGTCTAGAAAACAGAAAAATTTGTTAGAAGCAAGTCTTTCAGTCATTTCGTCAACAAAAGGGAGGGGGAAGTGATCTTTCTTGGTGGCGGCATTCAATTGTCTATAATCAATGCACATCCGCCACCCTGTCACTACTCGAGTTGGTATTAATTCATTTTTATCATTTTTAACCACGGTAGTCCCTCCTTTCTTTGGGACTACCCGAATCGGGCTAACCCACTTGGAGTTGCCAACTGTATAAATAATACCTGCATCGAGTAGTTTCATCACCTCATCCATAACAACTTCCTGCATCTTCGGGTTCAACTTGCGTTGACCCTGTCTATAAGGCTTGTGGCCTTCCTCCAGCTCTATCCTATGCATACAAACATCAGGGCTGATGCCCTTAATGTCATCCAAAGAGTAACCCAAAGCCTTCCTGTTTGTCTTAAGCACACGCATCAAAGCAGACAGCTGGTCATCATTAAGCTTAGAGCTAACAATAGCTGGGTACTGCTCCGTATCATCTAGAAAAAAATACTTAAGATTAGGAGGAAGTGGCTTACGCTTCGGGACCTTTACCTCTACAGCATAGACAGAATCAGCTTCAATGGTGTAGCAAGTGTTGACCAAGTTCTCGTTGGCCAAGCTCAAGAGCATCTCATCTTCTTCTTCATTGAGCTCGTAGCTCTCCATTGAGGCTACCAAAGCATTTGGCTCCTCAGCATTCTCCACTGTATTACCTGCACACTCATCTAAACGGGTAGATCGGCTAAGGGATCCTTGGCTAAGGATTCCCTCCAATTACAAGTAACAGCCCAGTCAACAATATCAATGGAATAACACGTATCCTCATCAGCAGGTTCAGTCGCCTTGTGAGCAAGATCGAACTCAATGGTGTCATCCCCTACCTCTAAGGTGATGGTTCCGCGTTTGACATCTATTACATTGTTTGTATGTAAAAACGGTCTACCTAAAATAATAGGTATCTGATTGTCCTCTACAATGTCCAAAAAAATGAAATCGACAGGAATAAAAAACTTACCCACTCGAACGGGTACATCCTCTAGGACTCCTATAGGTCTCTGAGTCGATCTATTCGCCATTTGAACGGTAATATCGGTCACCTTAAGTCTACCAATATTTAGCCTTTCGCAAACAGAATACGGCATGACACTGACACTGGCCCCTAAGTCACAAAGGGCCTTTCCAATTACGTGGTTACCTATAGTGCAAGGAATTGAAAAACTACCCGGGTCCTTTAATTTAGGTGGCACATTGATTTGCGAAAGAGCATTACACTCTTCCACAAGAGCAACATTACCATCATCGCGAAAATTTCTCTTACGATTTAAAATATTTTTCATGAATTTAGCGTAAGAGGGTACCTGGGTAATTAAGTCAGTGAAAGGAACCGTTACCTTGAGATTCTGGACCATCTCCAGAAACTTACCAAACTTACGCTCCAGCTTAGTAGTCTTCAAACGCTTCGGATACGGGACTGCAACACTGGCCGTAGGATCAGTAACCTTCGGCTTCCATAGGTTTAAAACCCCCGTCAAATCATCAATGAGTGAAGAGTCATGCGAACTAGTTGACGGATTTGCATCCTGCTCTGGAGTTCCAGTCGATCGACTGTTATGAGTGGTCGATCGACCAACTTGGCTGGGCGTGAATAGTTCCTGTTCAGAATTGATTTTGTCAGGTGATCCAGTCGATCGACTGACAATGTTGGTCGATCGACTGACTATGCTGGGTGTGAATAGTTTCTGATCAGAAACTATTTTATCTGACGCTCCAGTCGATCGACTGACAATGTTGGTCGATCGACCAGAAGTACTGGCAATTGAGCTCGTTTTTGCACCATAATTTAAACGAGCTTCTTCATCATTTCCCGAGTCTTCCCTTGGCTTGTCGGGACTTTCATAAGAGAGGCCACTTCTGAGATTAATGGCATTAATGGTTTCAATCGGCCCTTCACATTTGCTTGAAGAATTAGCAGCTTGCTTAGCCTCTATATTCTCCAATTGCTTCACAAAATTCTTTGAGGACTCAATCCCGGCTGCTTCCATATTCGGCACTTGAACCAAAAGGAGTTGGACCATTTCTCTCAACTTCTCGGTCTCATCTGAGTTTTGAACAGGTATTTCAACTTTCTCCTTGGAAGCTTCAGAGATCTCGAGCTTCTCGAGACGGGCAGTAATAGAAGTTATAAGTGTCACAACGGCACTCATTTCATCACTTTGCTTTCGTGACTTTCCACGTGAACTTCCAAACTCAGCTCTATGGACTGCCATCTCCTCAATAGTGTTCCAACCTTTATTCTGACCGGTATTGTTTTGGAACTACCATTAGCAAATTTGCATCCAGGATGACCTTGTAATCATCATATAGAGCATTATAAAATAGGATGCAAAGATACCATTATCGGAAACCATGGTGAGGGACGGCTCGGACCAAACTTTTGAAACGTCCCCATGCTTCACAAAAATCCTCATCGCTCCTTTTTGAAAACTTGTGATTTTACTTCTCAAGGCGTCAGTCTTTGAAAGTGGGAAGTACTTCTTGTAGAAGGCTAATGCTAGAGATGTCCAGTCCGTGACTCCAGTCGCTACCCTATCAAGGTAGCGGTACCGATCTCGCGCTGAATCCTTCAAGGAGTATAAGAACATCAACCCCTTTACTTCATCCTGACTCACCCCAGCTGGTATAGGTATGGAACAGCAGTAATCCGTGAAAATCTCCATATGCTTCAAGAGGTCCTCATCTGGTAGACCAGCAAACTGATTTCTCTCCACTAAATCGATATAAGAGGAACGAAATTCGAAGTTACCCGTAGTAGGGGTAGGTAACTGGTGCCCCTTTGGAAGATGGTGTTCCTTTGGCTGTAGATTATCATATATTGTAGCCATAATTGCCAAAATGAGAGTACTCAAGTCTTCCTCTCAAAACCTCGTCTTCTAACCGTGCAAAAGCAAAACTAGAAGCAAAGGTAAGCAACGGTCTCAAGGAACCAAAGTTCCTTGAGACAAGAAAAATAAACTAAAAATAAAGCAAACAGAATTACACCGTCTCCCCGGCAACGGCGCCAAAATTTGATACCGTCGTTTTGTATCAAAATTAAATTTATAATTCCAAACTAAAACTATAGCTAGTGATAGTAAGGGTCGAACCACGGAGAGACAAGGTTGATTTTGTTTGCTAATTTTCTGTCTATGAAGGTAACAATTAATTGGGGGGTTTTGAGATTGGTTGACTAAATGGACTAAATACTAAAATGAAATTTCTCAACAAGATAAAAAAAGGGATCGGGAAATTCGGTTCACCACGGCAATGGTCAGGACAATAAGATAACAGAAATCCTATAATACGGTCTCAGGGGGTATAAGCAAGCCTTTCGATCTATGCTCAAATTAACCTTGCGGTCTTCTAATTCCCCGAAATTTCTCAAAGCTTTCACTCAAGAGAAATTCCAATCTAATGATAGTTCTAATTACTAATCTTTCAATCTAGCAAAAAGACATATCAACAGACGACAAAACCGAAACGGAGGAATTCGTGCTAACAAACAATCCTAATCTATGCCATGGTTCACCTCAATCCCAATCAAAACAATTAGCTACGCATGACTAAAACTAAAACAATTTCTAAATTGATAACAAAGAACAAGATCGACATGATTGAATTTAAATAAAAGACAAAGGACAAGAGATGAATTTCTGGAATTAAATTGATAAAACAAGAATTGAAATAACAAGAGTTAAAAGAAGAAAGGTATTGCATAAAAACTTACTGATTGAATTCAAGAAGAAAGTATCGAAATCGAGGGTTACCGTCTGCAAAGCTAGATCTAAAAACTCAGTTCTTCAATAATGAAAAGCATAACCTAAAAGTTGCTGCGTTCTACTGATAAAAAGAATGCCAAAAGTTAATTACAAGTTGGGCTTTTAAAAGTCTAACACGAAGAAAATAATTCTCTGCTCGAAGAGAGGTCGATCGATCGGTCAAAGCATGGTCGATCGATGGTAAATGCGAAAGTGAGTGTCGATGAGCTTGGTGGTCGATCGACTTTTACAAAGATAGTCGATCGACTGATGGTGCTGTGCAGAAACACTTCTTTTCTTCAAAAACAGCTCTTCACTCCAATGCACGCATCCCAAGGTGAGTGAGTACGACTCTCCTTCTTCTGGGCTTCCTTGAAGTTGCCTCCGGAGGACGAATTAGGCTTAATTTAGCTTACTTCCATTCATTCCTACAATAAATCATAGAAAATGCAAAGTAAACCGTTTCGGGAGAAATAGTAGCCTTAAGCTAACAATTATGCATGGAAATACGTGCCAAAACCACAGATAAAGTGTATAGAATATGCACGTATCAAATGCAAAATAGTCTAGGACTCCTCCTTATAGAGGCACCTCATCTAGGGTCCAGCTAGGGATTTCCTGAACAAAACTTCATTGATTAGTATAAATCTGGATGCTTTAATTTTAAAGCTTCTTACCTCTTTTTTATCTGTTGGTAGTATATCATGCTGCAACCAGTCCTGGTAGGGTTTCCTCACGTTAGTGGTTTCATCCTGACTGGTTGTGTTGCTTATTACTTTTGCCTCCTGTAGCCACTGGGTGCGGGTCTTGCTTTCTCCAAACGCCATTTCTTCCTGATCAGTTTTCAGTATCGCAGGTTCCAGCACGTGAACAATAGGTATGGTAGAGATTGTAGCTGGTTTGAACGTTGCCCCCAGAATAGCTAGGGCGTCTGCCTCCGCATTCTGGTCACTGGGATTTGTTTGATGTTGAACGTGGCAAACCTGAGGGTTAACTCTTTTGCTACTTCTAGGTAGACCAACATATTGGAATCCCTAGTTATATAAGAATCATTTACATGGTTAACAATAAGCTGAGTGTAACACCCCCATTTATTCAGGAGCCTTTAGCTAGGCCTCCCAATTAAATAGAACTGTTACCATCTCGGTTTTCCGAGACAGTGAATAACAAAGATAACAAATCAAAGTACGTTATATAAAATAACCATTAAACCTCTTATTGTAGTCAAAGTGATTAAATTAAACTATAATAATAAAATTTACTACGCAGCGGAAATAAATAAAATTACATAAACAGTGTTAAGTCAAATTAAAGTGATCTAGATAACAGCTACACTCCAGGTCTAACTCACGTCCCAATCCTCCGAAGTCAGCTAATCTCAAGTACCTGTCAGTCAATCTGCTCCCCAATAATTGGTTCATCACATGTGTTGAGTAGAATAACTATGCAACATTAACATACAAAAATAGCAAATGCAATTACGTGGAATAAGTACCACCATCAACCATCCATCTTTACCGTATAGTCGTTCCGGTCTCTGACCAAGGCTCCACCTCTCCGTCGTCCCGCCAACTCCTGGCCCGGGGATAAACTCAAATGTTGTCCCAGTCTGAGACTGAGGATATCTCATAACTCATTGTCGTCCTAGTCCGAGACCGAGGATAATCTCATAACAATATTATGTCCCACAATATAAACACAAATGTCGTCCCAGTCGGACTGAGGATAACCAATAAAATAACATGCCAATATAAATAATCTCATCCAATAATAAACAATCCAGCAATAATTCCACATCCATTAATCCATCCAATTCCACAATAAAATGAGTTGAATAGTTATCCTACCTTTTCGCAATTCTTCCAAAATAAAACAATTAAAGATCAACTAGAAGCGGTCCTCAACAAATTCTCCACATAAACATCATATAATATGCAAAAAATTACTAATCTATCAATACAATAACAATTAAGACAAGAATCTACCCCAAAATCCCCTAAAATAATGCCCAAATCGCATGGTCAAACCCCCAGACAAGGTGGTCAACGCCGGTTAATGCCAGGTCCGAGTGGTCAAGGACGGTGGTGGTCAACAGTGGTTGGTCAATGGTCAACTTACATATGTAAACAATTGACTAAAGCGAGGTTTATAATACTTACGTTATTAAATCTTAGGGTATAATAAGGATGAACAAGGTTCCTTATCTCTCTAGTCTCCTTCTCCCTCTCTCTCTCTATATTTTGTGATTTTATATTTTGTGATTTCTAATTGTGAGCTATAGAATATAAAGTGATAGGTGAATGAGGTATACATAGTGACAAATGAAGTTTTTAGGAAGTTGCTAGATTGTAAGATATAAAAATATAATTAGAATATAATATCTAATGTAGGTGAAATAAATAAATAATAATAATAATAATAATAGTAATAATAATAGTAGTAGTAGTAATAATAATAGTAGTAGTAGTAGTAGTAGTAGTAGTAGTAGTAGTAGTAGTAGTAGTAGTAGTAGTAGTAGTAGTAGTAGTAGTAGTAGTAGTAGTAGTAGTAGTAGTAGTAGTAGTAGTAGTAATAATAATAATAATGCCCCACGTGGTTTGTCGGGGGATCATCATCCTCTGGTTGCCTCTGCGTCAGTGGTTTTGGATATGATTCGGAGCTTCCCACGTGGTACTTCTCGTGGGAGGGATGGTTTTCGAGCCCAGCACCTTATGGATTGCTTGAGTGGCGCTGATGTGGCTATCTCTGATGATTTGATCACTTCTATTACTAGGGTGCTTAATCTTTTTCTTGAGGGTCGGTGTCCTCTTGCTTTGGGTGAGTACATTGCCAGCGCCCCTCTCACGCCGCTTGTTAAACCAGGTGGTGGGGTCTGTCCTATTGCTGTTGGCACTGTCTGGAGACGGCTTGTCACTAAGGTTGTTGCTTTTATGGTGGGTCCTTCTTTGTCGTCTTATTTTGCTAGTTTACAGTTTGGGGTGAGTGTTTCCGGTGGAGGAGAGGCTATCTTGCATGCCTTGAATCGGCTCATTGAGGCTCGGGGTGTTGAGGTGGGACTTTCCATGTTGCTGGTTGATTTCCAGAATGCTTTCAACCTTGTTGATCGTATGACCATGCTTCAGGAAGTCCGCCGTCGTTGCCCGGTTCTTTCCCATTGGGTGGAGTTTTGTTATTCCAGCCCTGCCCGTCTTTTTTATGGGGAGCATTGCTTGTGGTCTTGTCAGGGTGTCCAGCAGGGTGATCCTTTGGATCCGTTGCTTTTCGCTTTGGTTTTGAATCCCTTAGTATGCAAAATCCAGGATAATTTTGACCTCACTATGCAGGCGTGGTACTTGGATGATGGCACCATTATGGGGGATACTTTGGAGGTGGGGAAGGTCTTGGATTTGATTATGGCGGATGGCCGCCGTTTTGGACTGCACCTTAATGTCTCCAAGACGAAGGTCTTTTGGCCTGTTGAGGATCCTCGGAGTCGGCTTCCTGGGGTTTACCCGCCTTCTATTGCTCGGCCCTTGCGTGGTGTTACAGTTTTGGGTGGACCTGTCAGTACTTGCCCTGGTTTTAGCAGTGAGATTCTGGCGAGGAGAGTAACTAAGACCATTGAGCTAATGGACTTGGTTTCGAGGATTGAGGACCCGCAATGTGAGTTGCTTCTACTTCGAGCTTGTACTGGTATTTCTAAGCTCTATTTCTCCCTTCGTACTTGCTCCCCTAGTGTTTTTGCGTCCGTCCATCTTCCTTTTGATGCTGCTCTTCGTTACAGCTTGGAACGTATCGTCACCGCGTCTGGCCCGGGTTTTGGAGATTGGCAGTGACGCCTTGCTAATTTCCCTTTTCATCTTGGTGGTCTTGGTGTCTATGCAGCGGGGGATGTTTTACATTATGCTTTTATTGCGTCCCGTTTGTAGTCTGCTGATTTGCAGGCTAAGCTCCTCGGGCCTTCTGGTATTGTAGCTGCTGGCCCTACTTTTGATGATGCCGCGCGGGGTTTTACTGCGACTACAGGCTCTAGTATCTTAGATAACCCTAGTGAAATTGCTGCCCCCAAACTTATGAAGAAATTGGCAGACATTTATTTCACGACGGTTATTCTTGCGCTCGTAGTCTTTTCTCTTTGACACCACGCCAGCTTGCTTTGTGGCAGTCTCAGCAGGGTTCCCACTCCTCTGATTGGTTGCGTCTGGTTCCTATCTCGGGGTTGGGTCAGACTATGAACGGGAGGACTTACCGTAGTGTGCTTGGTTATCGTCTGGGTGTTCCGTTATTCAGGTATCTAGGCCCTGTCCTGCTTGCTCTCGGGTTTTTGCTGATGATGCTTTTGGGGATCACACTATTTCTTGTACTGGTACTGTGGGCGTTAAACATCGGCATAACCTCGTCCGTGACACTCTTTTCGACATCTGCTATAGATCTGGTATTTCTGCAGGAAAGGAGGTTGATATCGGTTTGGTTGACGGGCATGGTGGTTCTCTTCGTCCTGCGGATTTGCTGCTTTATTCTTGGGACAGAGGGCGTGATGTGTGTGTTGACTTGACAGGGTCTTCTCCTTTGACTCAGACTGGGATGACGGATTTTGTGCCTGGCCGGGTTGTTGCTGATGCTGCTCAGCGTAAGTGTGCTAAGTACGGGGATTTGTGCGCGGCAGCGGGTAATGGTTTCCTTCCCTTCTCTTTCTCATCACTTGCGGAGCTGGGTTCGGATGTTGTTGCCTTGCTCATGCGGATCCAGAAATTCTCGGTATCTGAGGATGCGGGGGCTCGGGTGGCCGCTTACATTTTTACTAGACTTAGCTTTGATGTTGCTAAGGGTGTGGGAGCCCAGATTATTTCTCGGCTCCCCACCAATTTCATGTAAACTTTTATTTTTCTTTTAATGAAAGTTGCGCGCATCCTTTTACAAAAAAAAAAAAATATTAATTATAATAATAAAAATAATAATATTAATATTAATATTAATATTAATATTAATATTAGTAATAATATTTGAGATAGGATATAATATTTTAATATTAGGAATACTCTAGGAAAGTGCGGAATTAGGAAAGAGTATTAACGCGTAACATTACTCAGCGAGTTCAGCTTTACGCACTGATTTTCAAACAGCTGCCATTTATTCGGTACTTATCGGAATCAAACTTGTGACCATGCGTTGGAAAGCTAAGATAATAAGCTTTAACCTCCAATTTGAAACACCCTCATAGGAGCTATACAACTCTAGATATTCCCATTTCAAAATACCCCAAAAATAAGTGATCACATTTCCATATTTGACACATTTGTGCAAGCTTTCTATTAACCTTTCATAGTCTGCTTTATACTTTAGGCACACACAAAGGATCCTATAACCATAGAATATGAGGGGTATTATACTGAGAATCGCTGCAAACCTAGAGGTGTCTGATTTTCAGATCTAGAGCAAACAATAGGCCTAGGATCAACGCTTTGTATTCTGTCTCATTGTTGGTCGCCTTGAATTCACATCGAACTATCTGTACTATGAGATCTCCTTGAGGTGATCTGAGGACCAGTCCTACCCCAGCTCCCCTCATGTTGGAGGCCTCATCTACATGCAGCTCCTACAGCTGTTATCTTTTATTCTCCTCCAGGGTGAGGATATCTTTCTGTGAACATGGGCCTTCTGCGCGCCGGTCTGCGGACATCGCAACGGTCTCGAAACCCACAAGCCACGTTCGGTGACATAGAAATGATCTAGGCTAGATCGCTTTAGATCGGTCGGTTTCGTGTCGATGAAGTTCTCGAAAATCATGTAGAGATGTTCGGAGTCACCATCAAGCAATTATGGGATGCCTGAAAACCGTTTGATTCCACTTTAAACCTTGGTCAAATGAAGCACAAAGTAGTGCTTGACATAGGTACTAAAGATAACGAGTCGTCCCTCCTTTAGCATCCTATCTCTAGAATGACTCTCGTACGCCCTGGATAAGGCCATATATTATCCAAAGGTTCTGAGTAAGAGATGAGGGTACGTATTGGGAAGCTCTTTAATCTAACACCCAATCCCGCCCGCAGTAGCGGCCTCTACTGACCGATCTTGGTTGGTTAAGTGCAAAAGTTGATAAAACAGGTTTAATTCATGAATGCGCATCCACAAGTTTAAACCTAACATGTAAGATTTGCTATGTCGGTGGTTTATCTAAATATCAAGTAATTGATGTCGAGTTGGATTTAAAAGTTATTTGCATGCAAAGACGGAAATTAAATATCCATTCACCAAGCTAGGTTTAGATGCTTAAGACGATTCATTTGTTTGAAAAAGTGTGTTTAATAGGTAAAATGTAAAATATAAACTCGTCAATCTGATCCGTCATGTATTCAGGTTAACCGAAATTAAGATCATCCTAGACAAGTGTTGGAAACGAAATAGAAAAAGTGACAGGCAGCCCTTAAGGCGCGAGCCTATAGGCGATGCAAGGGGGCTCCCCATGGTTTTGAAAAAGGCAAAGAATACAAGGGCATTGGGGCGCGCGTCAGACGGCAGCCTAAGTGAGCCTTCTGGGTTTGCAAAAGGTTTTTTAAAACCGTTTTAAACGGTTATTAAAACCGCTTTTGTTGAAAAGGTCGTTAAGACCACTTTTATGTTAAACTGTAGAATATGACTCGGAATATTCATCATTATGTTGATGAAACTCGTTGTCGGGTTTGAACTTGCAAGCTTAACATGAATAGTTTTTTAAATAAATATGTAAAATGTATTTGCTCTACCGTTTAATCACCATACTCGAAATAAATCGACATGGCACTTATGTTAGCCAAGGGTGACATGCAATATGGTCAAGATGAAGAGAAGAATAAGATGAAGTAAAATGAACAGTGCTTGATATGAACTAATTATATTAAGTTCATTGCTTTGTAATTAGTTGATATTTATCATTGTACTCGAGATTAAACCGACATGGTATGTGGAACCAAGGATGATTAAGAATATGACTAAAATGCTTGCAAATATGATTAAATGAGAAAATGAAGGAAATAGGAGATGAAAATGTTCAAGTCTCTATGAATTTTTTATTAACCAACGATATCATTGTTACACGGAATAAAACCGTCATGGTATAAATAACGAAGGATGATTTCTGTAACACCCGCGAAATTCCCGTATTGGAATTTATAACTTAATTAGCCATTATATTATTTTATTTATATTTTAAATCCATGTTTATTAAAAAGTTTCTTTATATGTATAATAACAATAATGATGGTGATAATAACCATCATAGGTTATAGTAGGCTTTGAGACGTGTTTTAGTAGTAATCGACTCAACAAGTGTTGTTGGGCCTAGTATGACTATTGGGCATTTTATCCTTCTCTTTTCTCTTCATAAAACCCTCCATATAACCCCTTACATCTTCATCTCCCTCATATCTTTTTGAAAATCTCCCTCTCAAATAACTCCATTGTTACACATTTTTCACAAAACCTAGATTAATCATATCTCACTCAATTCTTCAACAATTGGAACCATTTTCGCACCATTCTTCTCCTTATCTCGCCCTCCTTCTTTCTAGGTAAGAAAATTTCAACCTTTCCAAGTTTCTCTACAAATCCATCTTTCTACGGTTAGAGCTAAGCTTGGAGGACTCGACCATGGCTATTTGACGTTTTAGAGTGCTAAAAGGTAATGGTGATAGGTTACTCGACATTATGTCAATTTTATGTGTTTATATGTTGTAGTTTACTCTTGTTTTTGTTAAAGTATGAATCTTTACATATTTCACATGTTTATTGTTGGATAAATTGGTGTGTGAAACCGTCTTATGGTTGTTTGAAGAATTTCTAGTCTTTTGTCACATGTTTGTTCAATTGGATGAAATGGGTTGTTTACATATGTTAATTAGAGAAAAATCCGTCTTAATCATATGCTTAGTTGACATGTTTAATTATGTCATGAGATTATTTGTTGGATTAATATTGTAAATGATGAAGTTGGTAGTATTGTAGTTGTGAAATATGGCTTAAATGGTGATTTAGTATGTGGGTATGTTGAGATCTAAGATTTTGAATAAAAAAGATGAAATCTTTATGTTGGGTGTACCTTACTAAGTCTTATTTATGAAAGTGGGATAATTTATATGAGTTGTATGTTGTTGATTATTGTTTTGTTAGTAAAAATGAACTTGGAGGTTGATTTTGTGTCTAACAATGATGTTGGAGCAACTTTGGTAAAGATGGTGGTGTGGTTGTTGAATTTCTCCCTTATGAGAGTGATATTTAAATTCTTGCACAAATGAGCCGAAGCTCATCTTTGACAGAATTTTTGAGAAGGGTCTTTTTAAATGCTGTAAAGTTAGAGCTTCAGCTCATTGTGGACAACATTTATTTTAAGGTTGTTTTCTTATCAAGTGATTATCTACTTTGTTAAGTTACGTATTTTTATACGTTGTTTTGCACGATTTACTTCATATGCTTTTTACTCTTGGTTCTAATGCTTATGAATGGTTCGGGTTTGGTTTGTTTACGTTTTGACTCGTGTTTCGTATCACTTAATTCATTTGTTATCGCTTGTTCCATTTTAAGCTCAAGTGACATATAAATATGAAATATAATATTTATCCATGTTATATAAGAATGAAATGGTATTGTATACTTCACATATGAGATTTTACTTGTTCATGGTCGAATATAATCTTTATCAAGTTTCAAGTGTAAAATGCTTAACTTGAGTGACTACTTGTGTTGAGTTGTCTTCTCATGGAAATGTCATTATGCTATACTTTCTTGCTTGACATGTCTTTACGCCCTCTCGTGCCGTTCTGCCGAGGTTTGATTAACTCATTCTCTTATGTCTCATTTTTGGCCTTTGGTCAGGTTGTGTGGGTCATGTTTCCAATTTGAGATTGTAGTGTCCGTTTGTTTTGCTATGCTTGCCTTGACTTGCTTATCCGTCTCATTTTGGACCTTTGGTCAGGTTGTGTGGGCCATGTTGCCAATTTGAGGTTAATATTTTTTTGGTCAAGTTGTGTTGGCCATGTTTCGGGTCTCGGATGTGATATGTTTATCGTTTGTTGAATCGGGATTTGTTCATTCCGAGAGTCTGGCGCCAGGTTTAGACTAGGACCGTCTGATATGATAGACGGCTTACCGTAAGTATTGAGTCTTGTCTTGTCTTGCCTTGCTTAGTTTTGGATGCTTTACATATGTCTTTTACCGAGTGGTTTATGTCTTGGATTATTTAGATGGTAAGAGTCGTTTGGTTCTATTGAGCACTAGGGGTGAGATGCAAGCCACCTAGTATCGATATGATCAATGTGAGTGATGATCCCATTCGTACTTATGGTGAGATGCAAGCCATAGGTATGCATGTGATATTTGTAGCCACGTCCCGTTCATTGTATGTTAAAATGACTTTTAAGTAAATGGCTACGGTTTTCACTCATATGTATCATATTGTTGGCCTCTAGTTCATCTATGTCACATAATGTTTGTATTGACTTAAGGTGGTGTTATCATTTGATGGATTGATCGGATTATCTCATTTGAATGTCCCATATGCCTTTGTTCATGGTTGATTTCACATGCATTGAAAACAATTCTTTTGTCATAGTGCTTATGTCAATTGGTTATGTTTCCTATGCTTAAATATCCTCTTTGTTATGTTCTTTTTTATATAATGTGGCTGGGAGAACATTGAGTTACTCCCCACTGAGTGTGGCGTTCATGTTTACATGAATGACAGGTGATCGTGTTGCTTCTTGGGGGTGAAGACGTGTGAGCTAGCGAGCGTTATACTTACAACGATCGACCTCCCTCGTTGTAGTTTAAAATTGTACATAAGTTTTATATTTTGAGTTTTATTAAGGGATTAAGATCTCGCTCACCTAGCTAAGTTGTATTTTGTATAAAAGCTTTATTTAAACTCAACTTTTGGTTTGTATAGTGACTCCGCGGTTTTCAATATCAAAGTTTTTAAAACATCGTTTTTTCCGCTGCAAAGTTTGCATTTTCTTTTCGTAGAAATCCGGGGGTGTCACAGTTTAGGTAATGGTTAAAGATGTTTATCATAAAAATGATTTGAAATGGTAAAAACCGTTTTAAGAAAAAAAAAAAGAAAAATGAAATAAAACATAAGGAATAATGAATTCAAACACGTTGAGTGTAACACCCCTGATTTTTGGCTAAATTAAAACTAACGTTTACATATAAAACTTGTCAAAATACAGGGATATTATAATTAATATACAACATGTCTTGTTACAAATCTCTTTTACAAAATAAAATAAAAATTAAAACAACACTTTTACAAAGCTATTTAAATAAAATCTCTTGACTCGAAAATCATTTTGAACTGCTGCGGAATTCACCTAAAAATAAAACCAGAAGACAGAAAGGACTACCCCATGATGAGTAGCCCAGAAGGGACAAAACACGTTAGCCGGGTAGCTGAGTAACACATAATACCTCAATATGAGCAGCATAGTTTTTGGCCATGGCGTGTAAACATAGACACGTAAAAAGAAAAATAAACAAATGGAATACTAAAAACACTCCACCGGTAACTAATAGAAACCTCAAACCAACTTCATTCTATTCCTTTAATGCAGTACTCATTCCTCGCCTCCATAATTAACCAAGTTTCAGCTCATTACCTCGTCACACTCATTACTCCGCCTTATAATATAATACTCCAAAAGTAACCAAGTATCGCATTCTAATCAACTACCCTAAGACTAGGACAATGGGGTGAGTGAATTGACGGTTAAGAGCGCGAAACAATACTTCCATCTCAATATCGATTTCAAACTCAAATAACTCAATAACCATGGTCGCAATGCACCGTAAAAATAACTCGGCTCAAAGCCCCACAACTCATAACTCAATATCAGTAACCAAATTCCATCTTACTTTAAATATCGATATTGTCAAAGGGTCAAAGAACCGTGCTCAACACTTAGAGTAAATCTCTAAGCTACTCACCCACAAGTCAAGGTTAAAGGAAAAGACGATTAAAATACAATATACCAAACAAAAGCCAACTTTCGATATAAGCCAACCACCGCTCAATGATCCGGTCAACAATATCCAATATTATAATGTAGATCATGCATTGATCTCTTACTGCAAAACTCAAAACCCATGTAACTAACTAACGACAATCTCATGAACAAGCTATAAAGCCATAATCAATCACCATAATCTTTTCCAACTCACTATTATGTACCAAACAATTCACTCCTATATCGCCTAATACACCCAATTTTATCTCATATTCCAAAACCATCCTCAATGAGCACAAGTCAATAATCAATTTTTTGAGCATATATAACGCAAATAAATAACACATAAACATATAACAGCAAACAACAACAACAACAACAACAACAACAACAACTGAATAATAATGATCATAATATTAATGATAATATTAATAATAATAATAATAATAATTATTATTATTATTATTATAATAATTATAATAATAGTAATAATAATAGTAGTAGTAGTAGTAGTAATAATAATAATAATAATAATAATAATAATAATAATAATAATAATAATAATAATAATAATAATAATAATAATAATAATAATAGGATCGGTAGAATCGTGTTACCTATATAAAAACTTATATGGTTATTGGTCCTCTTTTACACCCCATCATCAATAGCTAGTCCACCACAAGCAATATTTACGTCAGGCATAATGAAAGTCGAAGGGATAGAACCAAAGTAGTACACATGATCATATTAACTAGTTGGAAAGCTCGTACGATGCATGGGGCTTCCATTAGGATTATCTATAAAAATATGTTATTAAGTTGATAAAAAAAAGTCCAACTATATTAATTGAATCATTAATGAAAAGAAATTCGTGGTTGGTGTAGTTGATCACCGATGAATTATTAGTGCTCTTAGCAGAAAAACTTTGTCATTCAGTAATATAACATCAAGTGACATAGTTATAATCTACCAAAAAATATGTAGTAAGCTTTTTCATTATTACAGGCACAACCAGTTTTTAAATAAATACAAAACGCCATCTCTATAAACATAATGCAGCTAACCAAAATGAACCCATAACGGAGACAAGCCTTTATGCGTTTTGCCAATTATTTTAACCTACAACAACTACGTAAAACTGAATGATGGTACGTATAATAACATGTATCATAATTATATATATATATATATATATATATATATATATATATATATATATATAGAGAGAGAGAGAGAGAGAGAGAGAGAGAGAGAGAGAGAGTGTTAGGTTCTTCTGAGTTTTGTTTCTTATAGTGAGTTGTGAGTTTGTGCTTGGAAATCTTAGCCACTAGATTATATTAGATATGGATGACCAAGATCTAATCTTACCTGTCATATAAAATCATTGTCATTTACTTATTTTCTCTTTTTTCTAGTGCTACTTTTTTTTTACTTTAATTTTTTTATCTCCTTTTTTTTACCTCGTGTTATTATGCTTTTTTTTTACAACTTTGTTTTTTGTTTCTCTTATGTTTTTCTCTAATTTTCTCATTATGTTACCTTTTTTTCTTTTTCTTTTATTACCAGATTTTTTTTTTTACTTTAATTTTTTTTATTTCTTTTTTTTGATATCATGTTATTATGCTTTTTTTACAACTTTGATTTTTTTTTCTCTTATGTTTTTCTCTAATTTTCTCATTATGTTACCTTTTTTTCTTTTTCTTTTTGTACCAGATTTTTTTTTACTTGAAAATTTTTTTACTCTTATTTTTTTCACCTCGTGTTATTATGCTCTTATTGTGCTTTTTTTTTTACTTTGATTTTTTTTCCTCTTTTGTTTATCACATGTTATTGTACTGTTATTGTTATTCCGCTGTTACTGTGATGTTATTCCGGTGCCACTTTGATTTTTTTTTTTACGACTTTGATTTTTTTTCTTTTTTTTACCACGTGTTATTGTGCTGTTATTCTACTGTTATTCTGCTGTTATTGTGATGTTATTCCGGTGCCACTTTGATTTTTTTACTACTTTGATTTTTTTTACTATTTTGATTTTTTTACTCTTATTTTTACCGCATGTTATTGTGTTGTTATTCTGGTGTTATTGTGATGTTATTCCGGTGCCACGCCACTTTGATTTTTTTTTTTACGACTTTGATTTTTTTTCTTTTTTTTACCACGTGTTATTGTGCTGTTATTATACTGTTATTCTGCTGTTATTGTGATGTTATTCCGGTGTCACTTTGATTTTTTTACTACTTTATTTTTTTTACTATTTGATTTTTTTACTATTATTTTTACCGCATGTTATTGTGCTTTTATTCTGGTGTTATTGTGATGTTATTCCGGTGCCACTTTGATTTTTTTTACGACTTTGATTTTTTTTCTTTTTTTTTTACCACGTGTTATTGTGTTGTTATTCTACTATTATTCTGCTGTTATTCAGATGTTATTCCAGTGTCACTTTGATTTTTTTTACTACTTTGATTTTTTTTACTCTGTTTTTACCGCGTGTTATTGTGCTGTTATTCTGGTGTTATTTTGATATTATTTCTGCCCAATAAATGACAAAAGACACCAAGTTAGTCCCATATGCCTCCTCACGAAATACCGTTGTCACGACTTTAGATACACACAAAAGTCAAAGAGCTTTGAAAACAAACTTGCCAGCAAGAAATTGCATTAGAACCATTTCAGAACCTTTTGGAGATTATTATGCAGCTTCAGGGCATCAAGTATAGTACCAACCCATCTACAAGTGGATTAATTGTGGAAATTAGAATTTCAGTTTCTGAGAGAGATGCTCTTAATCAGCATTCAACAACCAAAAAAGAAATATTAGCTAATTTCCAAGTTTTGGAGTCAATATTCATCATCATCACCAATTAAATAAGATATTAATGTGTTATTGTAGTGTTATTTTGGTATTATTGTAGTGTTATTTTTTTTTTTTTTTGGTAAAATGTAAGAAATCTCATTAAGCACAAAGACTATTACAATCTAAATAATTAGGTTTATAGGATCAAACTACATGAAATATTGTACAACTAACAGTCTAACACCATCCATATACTCATTTTTTCAATCAATATTTGGAAGGGCACATTCTTTCCTGCCATATCCAGCTCCATTGTGAATGGCAATGTTCTTGTTCTTATCCAATGAATCTATTTTGGCTCCGTTTTCGTGACGGACCTAACAACAATTATGATTAACATATATTCAAATAACAATGCTTTTATTTTTAACTTACAATGTTATTGTAGTATTATTCTTATGTTATTGTGGTGTTACTCTGTTATTATTTTACTATTATTGTGATGTTATTCAATTGTTATTCTCACGCTTCTTTAATTTTCTCATTATTCTAATGTATTCCATTGTTATTCTCACACTTCCTTAATTTTCTTAGCCATCAACGCCATATCTCCTGCTTCCATGAAACCACAATGAAACAACCCACATCGACACAATTGCAGACCATCACACTGTCTCCTGCTCCGTCTCGTGCACCAATTCCGGAATCACACAGCTGCTCCTGCTGTTGATGTGCACTAGTAAAAGAGCTACTCCGAAAGCAAGGAGAGAATATCCTTCTAGCTGGCTACATTTCAAGTTACTGGGCTGCTAAGTTTTTATACATTCGCTACTGGAAAATCCATCTCAAGTTGTTTGCAGTTAACCGTTCTGTGAATACCTTTCTCTGATTATTTTTGTGTAGTAAAATAAATGACATGAAACTGCAGATAGTTCATAAAAGCGCCTTTCTATTCTGGTTGAATACTCTGTAATTATATGAGCAAAGTATGTGGTCTTAATAATTGTCTCAGGCCCACTGCTCCTTATTTTGTGAAAAGTGCAGACCCGGAAAATTAGCAGCTTATACCATCAAATGGGTCATACTGTGGTGCACTGTCCGGCTGCCAACTGTCGTATTAGTGATATGCTATTCTGCTTCATAACACGCGGTAGGTTTCAGACACAAATTCTAATTCGTGTGGAGCGATCTTACACCAGCACATTGTCAATTTTTTTCACTATTATTTCTACGGAAAAGGGTCATGACTCATGAATCATGAATCATGATATTCATACGAAGCTTCCTCCATTTTCTTTTTTCGGTTAATTTTTGTTGATCATCAGATAAGCAATTCTACTACCCATAACAATATCATCTGAAACAGAAAACATAAAAAAAAATCACGAAAAAATTCAAAACAAAAATGAAATTATACCAAGAGAATCACACAGCTGCTCCCCCCCTCTCTTTCCCCGACGAATCCAACGCTCCACCTCCCTGAAGCTGATTTTGCTGAGGCGGTAGCGGCATCGGCTGCTGCTGGTTATTTTGCTACTTGAGTTTTAATATAACCAATTCCATTACTTCTACCAGAATTACTTGACGAAATTGAACCCAACTGGTTTCGAATCAAATAACAGAAACCTGACGAGTTATTGTACCAAATTTCCAAACACGAACAGTCGATAGAACAGTTGTCCTGACAAGTAGACAGTTTTATTCCATATTTATCAGGATTTAAAAATGCAGTAGAAAAATAAGACTTGCCAATTCCCAATTCTAGATAAGAAAAGTTTTGGGATTTCACTGAAGATCGATTCAAATTACAAGCAACTGGCAAGCTAAAGGAGCTATCATTCGGAATGCAACCCTTTGATTGATGTATATCAGCGCGAAAACCTGTAGGACATGAACAAGCAGGGGTACTGGACATCCAGCGGCTGCACACAACCCGATTGTACCACAAATATATGGAATTCCACAAGAGTCAGCAGGAAATTAAACCGATTGTACCACAAATACATGTATCCATACCTTCGATTTAAAGCGAAAAAGTTGCACAAGAAATTAAACCGATTCGAATTAATTAGTTCAATTAATTGATGGAGTAAATCGGAAAATACCACAGGAAAATGACGTAGAGAAGATCGGTGATGGCAACAATGTGAAGCTGACTTTGATGCGTGAAAAAGGAGAGAAAGTTTAATATTATGGTTATACACTGAAAGTTTTTGTTTAGAGAGGACCATCTATTAATTTAATTTGTTATTTTAGTTTAAGATTCACGTGAGCCGTTGATTTCCCTTGATCCAATGGCCTTTATTTTCCAAACTCACAACTCAATATAAGAACCAAACTCACGAGATCCCGCCTCTCTCTCTATATATATATATATATATATATATATAGAATCAGGATCCCGTGCGAACTATTTTACGGTGCGAACTGTACGAACTCGTATATAAGGCTCAGATTTAACTCAGCCCAATAACTAAAATCAAGCCCAAACCTACACAAGCCCTAACAGCTCAACCTGTCACTCTCCCATCTCCAACTTCACTTCCAGTAACACTTCAGAGCGGCATGTCCTCCGCGAAAAAGCTGCTCCGACACCGGCGCCGCCGCCAATGCACGACGCAACTACCTAACGCTGCTATTTCTCCGACGCCGATCATTCCTTTGCCTAAATACCTTGTCTTTCAACTTCCCCAAACACCATTCCTCCGGCCACCACTTCCTTTCTCAGACGACTCACATCATTCTACTCCCGCCGTCAAATTCCGTCTTTCATGCGCGTCTCCTTCTCTGGCGAGTTACTTATTTCATACAATATTTTTGAAATTATTCTTCATTTATTTAGATCTATGATTTAGATTTAAAAAAAAAATATGAAAAATGTGTAAATCTCGGTGGTCACTGTGCTTGTTGAGGTGCGTCAATCTGGTCATGGTGGCTCGATGGTGTGAAACTGAGGGTGAATGTGGCTGTTGGTGATTGTGCAGTGGTGCGCGATGGTTTGAATGATAGAAATTGATGGAGGTACGACTGTACGAGTAGTACAGCGACAACGTCTCATTTCTAAGTATGTCTAGGTACATTTATTGTGGCTGTGTGGTGGCGGAAGGCTTGCGGTGGTTATGGTGGTGGTAAGATAGCGGTGGTGATAGTAGTGGTAAGATGGCGGTGGTTTTGGTGGTGACGATAGCAGCAGTGGTGGGTGGTGGTGGCGGTAGTGGTAATGGTGGTGGCTGTAGTGGTTGCGGAGGTGGTGGTGACGGTCATTGTTGGTGGGTACATCTAATATAAGGCTAGATACATTTACCAGTAAGGCTAGATACATGTATCTAGCCTTATTGGTAAATGTATCTAGTGTACTTACAGATGTATCTAGCTAGTTCGTACGGTTCGCACCGTAATTCAGTTCGCACGGGATCTCGCCCCTATATATATATATATATATATATATATATAGAGGCCGGATCCGGTGAGGCACCTCATTACGGCGAGGCGGCCGGTCTCATCAAATTCACAAATGACAAACTGACAGTACCACTGCTTTTGAGCTGATCAAGTTGCTTTTTACCACGCCGAAGCAAGTACTCAATGTAAACAAAGTTCTTGCGATCAACTTGTGTTGCATTGCGATGGAATTCTTGAGATACAATCAACTCCATTTGTCGCCCATCTTCAATTGATTTTGAACGTGCTGCTCGTAGAAATTCTCGGTATAGGCTCAATACTTGTTTTCGCAATCCCGAAAGTTTATAGCCACTTTGGTGCTTCCATGGATTCAATTTGTTTGCGCATTCGAAATTCCAGACCAGAAAATCAAATTCGTCAGTTCATCCCAATGTTTTGCATATTACTTACTCCATTCATTCATTCATTCCAATCATTTTTTACAACTTTGATTAAAGTATCCGTCACAAAGAATAGAAAAGGTAAACAAATAACTGAGACGGAGGGAGTAGTTATTAGCAATTGACCAAACAGAACAACCCAATGTGATTCATCCCCCAAGTAAATAAGTAATCATGTAAATGAAAGCAGAAATTAGGTACAAAAGTAGGGATTTGGGGATCGAATAATTAGAAACTGAAAAACATACAGTACTATAGAGGAATTGAGGAGTTGAGGGATGGGCGGGTGGCGCAGCAGCGGAGGAATTTGTTCTTATGCAATCACCATAATTTGTTTGTTGATGCTGTTTGTTGTTTATCTCAAAATTTTATGCTATTGAAAATTCCGAGCGTATTTGGTGAATCTCAGACCTTATTTTGTGAATCTCAGATCTTGTTCAGTGAATCTGAAAGCTTGTTTTGTGAAACTTGGTCATCATAAGTTGTTAAAATCACCTTTTTTGCTCTTTTTCTTATTTGGTGAATCTCAGACCTTATTTTGTGAATCTCATACCTTATTCAGTGAATCTTAAGGCTTGTTTTGTGAAACTTGATCATCATAAGTGGTTAAAATCACCTATTTTGCCTTTTTCCTTATTTGGTGAATCTCAGACCTTGTTTTGTGTAAAATCACTTATTTTGCTTTTTTCCTTATTTGGTGAATCTCAGACCTTATTTTGTGAATCTCAGACCTTGTTCAGTGAATCTTAGAGCTTGTTTTGTGAAACTTGGTCATCATAAGTGGTTAAAATCACGTTTTTTGCTCTTTTCCTTATTTGGTGAATCTCAAACCTTATTTTGTGAATCTCATACCTTATTCAGTGAATCTTAAGGCTTGTTTTGTGAAACTTGATCATCATAAGTGGTTAAAATCACCTATTTTGCTCTTTTCTTTATTAGGTGAATCTCAGACTGTGTTTTGTGAATCTCAGACCTTGTTCAGTGAATCTTAGAGGTTGTTTTGTGAAACTTGGTCATCATAAGTGGTTCAAGTCACGTTTTTTGCTCTTTTCCTTATTTGGTGAATCTCAAACCTTATTTTGTGAATCTCATACCTTATTCAGTGAATCTTAAGGCTTGTTTTGTGAAACTTGATCATCATAAGTGGTTAAAATCACCTATTTTGCTCTTTTCTTTATTAGGTGAATCTCAGACTGTGTTTTGTGAATCTCAGACCTTGTTCAGTGAATCTTAGAGCTTGTTTTGTGAAACTTGGTCATCATAAGTGGTTCAAATCACGTTTTTTGCTCTTTTCCTTATTTGGTGAATCTCAAACCTTATTTTGTGAAACTCATACCTTATTCACTGAATCTTAAGGCTTGTTTTGTGAAACTTGATCATCATAAGTGGTTAAAATCACCTATTTTGCTCTTTTCTTTATTAGGTGAATCTCAGACTGTGTTTTGTGAATCTCAGACCTTGTTCAGTGAATCTTAGAGCTTGTTTTGTGAAACTTGGTCATCATAAGTAGTTAAAATCACGTTTTTTGCGCTTTTCCTTATTTGGTGAATCTCAAACCTTATTTTGTGAAACTTGGTGATCATAAGTGGTTAAAATAAATGGGGGTATGATTTTCTTTCACATTCTTTCAAGGTGGAATGAACTAAAGCAACACATATTCAAAAAAAACCGCAATTAATTTTGTTCCTCAACATGAAGGTGGAAAAAGATCAGATACACAACTATACTAGTATAGAGCAAAATACCGCAATAGCTGTCAGGAATGAGACTGCTGCGACAATCACTTGAAATACAGAGAATCACTTGAAATACAGACATACGAAATATAAGACTACAGTTTTTTGTAATTCGAAAGATGTCTTGTTTTTCTGTTGGTAGTGTTGATTTGTAAAATAACGCAATATCACTCACTAAACTGTAACCGTTTATAGTTCCACAACAAGAATTAATGATAAAACGAAACATGGGCTACATTTTAGCACAATAATATTTCGATTCATGGCATAACACATAGTGTTACAGGTTTGGATATTACATGAAAAACATCAAAGAGCTGTTGAGGGCTTCTAAAATCCTAATAGCAACACTTACAACCAAAATCTGACAAATCTCGCCGCATACCAAAATCCCCTCGAATGTCAAGTAAGAAATGAGACTGATAATAGTCGAGCAGACAGTGTCCTTCGTAACAAATGATCAGATGAATCAAACAAAGCAGTTAAAGGGAATCATTCCAGAGCACTTGGTATTGAGATTGTATGTTCTGCTTCGTCCAACTTCTAAGACTCTCAACCATACAACCTTTCCAAAAACACACAACTTGAAACGAGGAAGAACATGACTGCGTTTTGTTGTTTCACACGTCCATTCTTTGTACAAACTGCAATCATCATCTGTATGTTCATAAAGGAGTAGGGAAAAGTCTGAAGAATATTGAATTGAATCAAAACAAAATGACACAAAGAAAACCTTTATCATTAGACTCGTAGAAGTAATAAGATGAGATATATGTAATCGACACATAATGACACAAATTGTCACTTTGTATACTTAGTCATAAATTGTTCTCGCATCGTATAATCGTGTAAGCGATCTTGAGAGATATAAGTTGCAAGCTAAATCCAACTCAACTAAGTGAATGTTATGTGGAAACACGAGGGCCTAACTATCAAAAATATATATTTGATCCGTCAATAGTCAACTTAAGCCAAGAGAAAGAAGGACATTAAGAAAAAATCAGCACCGTATGAAACAACTATAGACGACTAGTGAGCTCCAGGAGCGTCTCTCATGCTGATATTCAAGTCATTGCGCATGGTCCTTCGCCTATCGCACCATCTCCCTTTCTCATCATTGCTACAAATTCGCCATAATCAATTGTCCCATCCTGAAGTTAAAACAAAACGACCTAGGTCAACATCGCTTATAGGTCCTATGGGAGCATAGCAACTACACCTGTTCAAATATGCCCGTACTCGCAAGTCCAACTGAATCTACATTTGTAGGATAATAAATCAGTAAATTTTGACCCCTTACTCAAAACAACTCGTAACTTTAGGGCTAGGGTTGAACAACTTACATTATTTTGATCCACTTCTTTAATTACATCTTCAAGGAAGAGATCATTGAGTCCCTGCTCTTGACATGCTTCCTGGAGCTCATCAATTGTAATAGATCCTTTGCCATCCTTGTCAAAATACTTGAAATGCGACCCACAAGATGTTCCTCGCGTTCGAGCTTATTTAGATGAATAGTGGCAGCTATAAATTCCCCATAATCAATGGTACCACTATTGTCAATATCAGCCTGTGAGATAAAATGGTTAAGAATAAAGATGGTTTAAAGAAGGAAGGTGATGTCACTAATAGAACACTTAATCTCCAGTATCGTCAAAACAAAAGGAATAACGATTTAGGATAATATACAATATTAGAGTATCACGATCCAAGATCCCAATTAGAGAATAATTTCTTTCTTCAACACAGTTTCCACGATCTATCTTAACATGCCAAATTGTAAGTACAGAAATACAGCTTATAAAGTTCACATTAGTCAAAACCGTGTAGCAGATGATATACTATGAAATAGGTTATCCACTTGAAGTCGACTCTAAACAATCCTTTTGACAAATATAGATAATACTTCTACCTATGACAAATGAACAAAGGGAGCAATGCATTTTCAAAATCTCATAAAAAAACATGTAGTGCAAGCGGGCAAATCGAAAAGCGCATTGGATGGTGATACTTCACAATAGAAAGAAGCTATGACCTCTTTGTGTTGCTAACACAAGGGCAAGTTTGTGTACATCCGACCCCTCCTTACCTCGCAATTTGTGGGAGCCATTGAGGCCTTGGGGTAATCCGGTAATTGTTGTTGTTTCAACACCATATTTGAATAAAATAAAAGAGAGAAAAATATTTTACGGTGGTAAAAATCCCAGTCATGACACATGGGTCTACCAATGAGTGTGAATGTGCAATCAAACCACCAAACTACAATTCAGAAGCAAAATTCACTTTCATAGAAATCAAAGAATAGGTTGTGTTGGTGCGGTGAAAAACAAGAGTGTTTGAAACAAAAGGAAAGGTATCACCAGTTCAATAAAACAGCATTACCGCATCCATCAGATCACGAATCTCTGTATCTTTAAGGTTTGAACCGTATCTTTTTAAACGAGCTTTAAGCTCCTCAAATGCAATATTTATGTGTAACTTACAAGATGTTCAATGAAACTTGTAAATTTGATAGAAGGCTCCCACTGATATGGGCTTAAATCACTTTATAAAAATGGTTAATACAATATGGCCAACTCATGTAAGGGCACATTCTCGTTCGGAGTATACAAATTATCTTCAAAAGACATTGGCATTAAGGCACAATGTATATGACAAAGCTAAGACATTTAGGCTTCAGAAATTTATGTGAATTCTACTTTTGCAGCTAAAGCATGTTAACCAGTCACAAACTTGGTAGTTAGAAGCGAAGGGAGGTCAAAGTAAGATCTATTATATCAAACATGAAGTACAAAAAAACATCCTTGCAACTCATGCTCGAATTAAATTCGGTAAAATCATTCAAATCCTTAACATGCTTTAGTTGCAAATAGTAATAAGTAATGAAAGTACAGTGATAATGGCGAGAACGAGACATCTCAGAGATAAAGACGGAATGAAAGTATGGATGAATTGAAATGATAACTATTGAATCAATGAAATCGGTCATAACTAACGATGAACAATAAGAATGAAACTTCAGCTCGAGCATAATCGGCGTAAAAGAAACGCATAGAAATCAATCGAAATCGAGTGATTAAACTAATTAAGTAAGTTTATAACTAAAAATTTAACTAAATAAGCAACAAAATCAAAATCTATAAAGAAACGGAGAGGAACATACGAAGAAGAGGAGAAATCGACTTCAATAGATTGTATGTGTTGCTACCGTTTCGATTATGCTCGGACAACGATCAAAACTGAGAAGAACAACAATATTTTAACGGATTAAATAAGTCGATTGAAAATTAGGGTGAAAAATAAGGAATGAAAGTAAGATGAATCGAAATTTAAATTAGTATTCGAGAATACCTAATTTGCGTATGATAATGGAAGTAGACAACTCACTGATAATGGCGGTCGAAAGCTCAATGAAAATGGCGGTTGAAAAGCTCGGTAATGGCGAAGACGCACTGGGTTCGATGGTGAAATTTTGAAGAACAAGTTGAAGATAGAGAAAGAGGACGAGTAAATGAAGAGTTATTGAGGGGAAATGTTGAGGTGGTTGGGGTTATATAAGGGGACACGTGGCATCATCTGGTGAGTCTATAATTTATAGATCTGACGGTTTAGAAGGTGTCCAGCCGCCTCACCCTAAGAAGGGTGCCTCACATGATTCAATCTCTCTCTCTCTCTCTCTCTCT
Source organism: Silene latifolia (assembly GCF_048544455.1). Lineage (NCBI taxonomy): Eukaryota > Viridiplantae > Streptophyta > Magnoliopsida > Caryophyllales > Caryophyllaceae > Silene > Silene latifolia. Next base: position 142,080,636 of record NC_133538.1, read on the forward strand.
CTCTCTCTCTATATATATATATATATATATATATATATATATATATATATATATATATATATATATATATAGTGTGTTGAGAAAAAATTTATATATATATATATATATTTGTGAAAACTTTTTTGTAAATAATATTTTTCGTGTGGCCTTGGTACATTTGGTCTTTATCATCGATGAGAATCTTAATCCCTCGAATGATGTTGTTCTTAAGGCTTCTACGCAAACCTGGTCAGTACTAAAAACTGGTTTCGGCACATAAACTTCAACATGATTATGTGATTTTCCCTGACTCTTGTTTAATTTCATGGCGTAGCACGGCCTCAATGTATATTGTTTCCGCTTAAGAACGAAATGAATCTTTATATTTGAGGAAGTCGTTACTATCCTCTAGTTCAATACCTTTTGCCGACTTGAAACCCGTAATTATCTTAGCTTTTTCTACGATTTTTAGAGCATACCATTTTGAGTTATATTAAAAAAAATCATGTATTTTCTTCATCGTGTATACTCCCTTTACTTCTTAAAAAAATTCCACCTTGCTTCTTAAGGGTCAAACTTTTATAGCTTTGACCATTAATATGTCGAAAATCATGGTCGAATTACCGCATTGACGGCTGTGCAAAAGCAATACAAAAGATCATTGCGAAGAAGATGAAGTACATTTAGTGTGAAATTCCTACAAGATGATTAAATTTGCTCCCAAAGTCTAACCCGACTAAAATACTCAACCAAGTCTTGCATAATGGAGAAAAAATGACTCCTTAGAGCAAGAGTGTCATAAGGGGGAAAGGGACAGGACGAATGTACACCTTCTCATACCCGTATTTAATAGAAAAATTACATGTCTCTAGTTGTCTTTTTACATGTCGCGGGTAAAATGTTTCAAAGCCATAACCGCCTCAACTTGTGAAGATCTTAAAATAGTTTCGTCCCATTTATCAATTATTTTTATAGCGTTTTTAAATAATTCTGATATTATTTTTACCCATGGTTGGCATGACTTAAAATTCAATTTGAACCTAAAACTTTATTTATATTTGATGCATCCAAGACAAATGAGATATAATTGGACACTTGTGATAGATTTTCGTTTTTGATCAAATTTGCTTTTTCTTATTTTAAAGTTAACAATTTTTATTCTTATGTGGAAAGCTAACATTTATTTTGAACCAATTGCTTATTTTTTATATTCCTCATGATTATGGAATATATACATACTTTGTGTTACAATGTCTAATTGCTAATATTTATTCTGAACCAATATTTATTTATTCTACTAATCAAGTTTATAAAATTTTAAAAGGAACTTGAAATTAACTACTAACAATATGTTCAAAAGCAAGATTGTAACACCCGCCATTTTTCATAAATCTCATTTATTTAATCTTTGTTAATGAGATTTAATTTTATTTATTTATTTATCGTTTTGGTTAAATATTCTATTTAAACCCGTTTTTCTTTAAGTTTTAGTCTGATTTCTAAAACGAACTGAGTATAATTCAAGTGATCAATTAGAAGATCACATTTTTGGAAATCCTAGCTTGGAGCCATGCTTTGCGCCGTCTGCTTCTTAATAAGTTAAACATCATTTCTTTTTATTCTATTCACATCGAATTTGATAAGGTTTATTCTTATATATTTTATCATAATGCTTTTTTTCCTTTTTAGGAAAATAATCTGCCTAATAATCACAATATTGCCGTGTGAAATGTGAATACAAGCCATATTGTTTTATTCTTATCATTGACAATACTAGGAAATTATTTTTGATGATGTTTATAATTATTTTCCTGATTTGATAAGTAATCTTTGTTGTGCACATAATAAAATTTTGATTTGCTGCTTGGTGCGAAATTTCTGCATCGCATGATGATTGTTAAATGTTTTAGAAATGAACTCTTATGAACCATCTTGTGGTTAAAATTTTGTATGCTGTTTTGGTTCCTTCATCATTTCGAAATCTAGTAGTATGGGCCGAGAGGTTGTAACATCCGCCATTTTTCATAAATCTCATTTATTTAATCTTTGTTAATGGGATTTAATTTTATTTATTTATTTATCGTTTTGGTTAAATATTCTATATAAACCCGTTGTTCTTTAAGTTTTAGTTTGAACACTTTTGAGGAATTTTTATTTTTGCCTTTTTTATAAAAGTGGCAATTGTTTAGACTTGACCATTTGAATTTAATCCTTGAGAATTTTATACATTCTCAATTTATAACAGTTAGAACTTTTATCTTTGTGTATTTAATCTCATTCGACAGTGTTTCCACAACTGTTTTGCACTATATTTTGTAGGGGATTACAGTTGATATCAGAGCATCACTACTCCTGACGCTCACACATTGGTCTTTAGGAAAATGCCTAATAAATGACTTGACATATTAAAATGAGATAGAGAGAGTTGGGTATAAACCAATAAGAACTTGGATGTTAGTCTATGTGTTCTTGCAACTCAATGACTAGCATTGATTATAAGTTTCGCGCACACCTCGAAGATGAGTGCACGTGGACATGGCGCTTTTCCAAACCAAAACGAGGTCAACTGGGCAAGCTTGAACTCAACACCTAGATGGCTAAAGTAAAAAACATGGCGCTATAGGAAGAACAAAGGGTGTTTATCAATCAAAAGTCAAATTTACTCAAGCTGCTGATCAGATGGCGAAGAGCAAACTCACTTTCCCAGGAAGAGCTATGGATCAGGCAGATGGAAAAGCAGTCGCAATGTGCCTTGTTGTTTGTTACCTAGTGGTTTTGGCTGATCACCGGAGAAGACTAGTGGACACTACTGTTGTTCTCACACGTAGATGTAGATGCACCCAAGTTTTTACTATGTTGGAGACTCGTTCTATCTTCTAGAACTCAGGTATAGGAATATGGAAGAGTTCATAAAGTGAAAGCAGAAGACCATGGCGATCCAAGAGTGCAGACACGCTTCATCAACTTGTTCACCTTGCTACTGAGATGTTGTTTAGGTTGAGAAGTCCTTAGAACGGATCTAAGAAGATGATGATGATACTCTTGTTGCTGCTGCTCCTAAGAGATCCTTCTTTTTGTTTCTTTCTTATTTCCCTTTCTTCATTTTCTTCTTCCGGTCATGCCTTGATATTCTAATCTAGTGGAGTCCTGGTAGTCTATTTCTCTCTTTTTGGAATAACTTCAATTTTTCTGGTAGTCGAGGACCCGTCCTTTCACCACTCCTACATCTTTGGTTACTCCTAAACTTCTTTAAAACTCCTCCCTCTTATTGTTAGGAGGGAATTATCGTTTCTTTGTCTCATATTCTCGGGAGCGAATCTTTGTTCGCAATTCGTTTACCTTGTTATCTTTTCTCTTGAGATTTATTGGTGCGTTTGAGGTTTAGTGGAGCTTTGTTACTTCTGGTTTAAGGGTAGTGAGTTTTACCTTTAATGCCTAATCTTTTAAGAGCTTTTACTTATGGATTAACTTGAACGGTGACTAATGATTTATGAAGTTAGAGTTTTGGCTTTAATGTTGGCTTTGGATTTTAGGTATCTTGCATATTTTGGACTAGATGTGATTAAGGCGTTAATAGTAACCATTTTTAATTATTGGTTGACCAAGATTGATCTCAGTTTCAATTCCTATGCATTTAGATCGCTGAGTTCTGATGTAATATTGTAACCTTTGAGCTTTAGGTGCTATCATTTAACTTTATTTGGGTTGATTAGTGGTAACCTTGTGAATAAGGAATGTTATTGCACAATCGCATGTTAGGTTGATTGTGTTTACTTGAGGAATGTAAGATCTTGACGTTGAGGATTGTGTACCTTTCGTGCTTTAATGTCTTAACCATAGTATATGGAATACTTCGAGGAATATTTTGGTTCGAATTACCTTAAAGGAAATATTTATTTGAGGACCTTAGACCATCGAGATTGTGGCTTAGTTGAGTTGATAACCACCTAGTGTTGCAATGTTATAATTGGATTTTTGGTAGGGCTTCTAAAAGACTTTGATGGAATGGTGTTGTTAGATGGCGGTTTTTGTTTTATGTTCCATAACTTGAGGAGTCTTATGGATTTAGTAACCTTGTTGGTTTGGTTGTGATCTCAGAAGAGTAGAATCTTTGAGTGTGGTATGTCTTATTTTGACTATACTGGGTTTAGAATATATCTCGAGTGCAAGTTTGATGAGTTTGAACGGTTTTAAGAGCCTTATTAGTTAACATGATTAGTCGTGTTTTGATAACTTCTGGAATCTTGGTGAGTAAGATTGGATGTTGAAGTACTTGATGGATTTTTTACCATGATGTTTTGAGAGGATGACCAGTTATGTAAAGATTTGAGATGGAAGTTGTGTTAATCGATAATCTTGGAGGATGTAGACTAGGAAGTTTGGCAACTCTGAGCTTGTCATTTTAGTTGCCTGGTGTTAATAACCTTGGTGTTGTTTTCGATGGAAATAGAAAAAGCTTGGGTTCCATAGAGGAGTCGTACCAAGAATCTTGAGATCTTTAACCTCTTCTATAATCCTTGAGAGAGCTTTGTATAGCCCATGAATCTCTCCTTCCCACTTCTTCTCCCGGTCATCTATTCCAACTGTTACTACCTTAACCTTGGCTTAAGTTTGAAAACTTTTACCTTTTAACCTTTTTCCTCGAATATTTCTGTTTTATACAAAGTTTGACTCCTATAAAGTTTTGATTATCTTGGAAATTTATGATTTCAAAGTGTTAAACTTCCATTTTCGCTTTACTCTTTGTTAGTATCTAAATCTTGTCTCGTCTTGAAATGTTTAAAAACTCATTTGAAAATATTTCTGAAATGTTTCGAATAATGTTGTTTGGATGCTTCTAAAACTTTCAAAAGTTACGTTGTATTTACAAATTCGATTTGTCCAAAGGTTTTAAGTAAAATTTGCACATCTACTTTTGGATTTCGACATTGGTTGAATACTAGGACTTGTCATTAAAGACGTCTAATGACCGGTTTGGTACTCACAAATGTATGGTTTTGAAATGAGTTTTCAAATGTTGACTTGCTTTTATTGTTGAACGAAAGAATTCTTGTTCGCGACGGGTATTCTTCCGTTCCATGAGATGAGACAAGTAGGTTCTAATAAATCAATTTTGAAAACTGGTTTAAAAATTGATTTAAAAAGATCTTCTCCTTTATGTTTTGCTTTACTACCTTCGAGATTCGAGGACGAAACTTTTTTTTAGTGGGGGAGGTTGTAACACCCGTCATTTTTCATAAATCTCATTTATTTAACGTAATTTATTTTCGCAGTACACATTTTACTCATTACAGTACTTTTTGTACAAAAATTTCTATTCACATACCCTTAACTAAAAAATCTCTAAAACTAATTATCTCTCTAACTCTTTAACATAAAATCTCTAAAAATAATCAAAATTTTCAATTATAATTGATATTGAAATAATCGTGAGCCGCTGAACATCATTTCATTCATCAATTTAAAATTAGTAATCAAGTTAATGATTATTTTACATGATTTTAAGATTCTTTTAATATTATTTAGGGTTTTGGTATGAATATGAGACAGCGGTTGTGTGGTGGCGGCGGGCTAGCGGCACATGTGAACAGCAAGGGGAGGGCGACAAAGGTGTATTTGGTGGTCGGCGGTGAGCGTCAGTTCATGAGAGCATGTGTTGTTAAGGCGGTAAGGGTAATGGGCGATTGCGTGCCCTATGTTGAGGCGGTGTTATGGAGGGTGGTTGGTGGTATGAGGGGTGGGAGGAGCTGGTTGTGGGGTAGGTGGTGATTAGTGATAGGGTACTTGGATAGTACGGAGTACATGTTTTTTAATTTTTTTTTACAAGTTTCTCATCGTAGTACAAGAGATGTGAATTGGGAAATGAGAAGGGTAAAGTTGTCAAACATGTACTGCGATGAGTAAAAGGCGTACTGCGAAAATCAACACCCTTATTTAATCTTTGTTAATGAGATTTAATTTTATTTATTTATTTATCGTTTTGGTTAAATATTCTATCTAAACCCGTTTTTCTTTAAGTTTTAGTCCGATTTCTAAAACGAACTGAGTATAAATCAAGTGATAATTTTAAGATCACATTTTTGGAAATCCTAGCTTGGAGCCATGCTTTGCACCGTCTACTTCTTAATAAGTTAAACATCATTTCTTTTTATTCTATTCACATCTAATTTGATAAGGTTTATTCTTATATATTTTATCATAATGCTTTTTTTTCCTTTTTAGGAAAATAATCTGCCTAATAATCACAATATTGCCGTGTGAATTGTGAATACAAGCCATATTGTTTTTATTCTTATCATTGACAATATACTCTTATTCTCTCCTTTCACACAAATACAAAAAAATACAACGAAACCCCAAGCTTCGTTTTTTCGGAACAAAATTTTACGTACGTGCTTGCCTTCTTACTTATTTATTTTCGTTTTACAAATCATTCTACATATGTGCTTGCCTTCTTGCTTCTTTTTTCGGATCGACCTTATTTCATCATCGGTTCATCCTATTCTAAGGGCTACCAAGAGGACTCCGACGCAAACGGGTATTTTGTTGATTCAGATCTTGACAAATAGGGTAACTTCGACGTTACTCGGTATTACACGATTTAATTGTTGTAGTTGTATGTATTAGCGAATTTTTTAATGCTTATGATGAATTGTACTCTCGTAGGATTTTCGAAATTATTAAGCTCTGGAATTATGATTTTTATATATTATTTTGGCTATTAATAATTTTATCTTGTCAAATTGGGAATTATTTAGTTGGCTTATTGATTTTATGTTTTAATCGATTGTTTTGATAATAGGGATGCAATAATTCGTTTTTATATTTTAAAGTGGTGTAAATTATTTTTCTGAAATGAATAGTGGATTTTATGATATCATGAATTTTCGTGGTGCCTAATTTGGAAGTATGGTAATTGTTTTAGATTTTATAATGTCGTTGTGATTATTGCAAAGATAGTAATGTTGTACTGTTTTAATTATAATTAAAATACTAAATCATAATATTAATTCTCGAAATTTTAATATGTGGCCGAGACACTATATATTCAGGTGTGTGTTAAAGTTTAGGCCATGAAACCTTGTTTTCGATTTTATAAGCATTTTATAAGTTTTGGTGAAAACTGTTGTAAAATCTGTCAAATCTATCAGTCTGTTTCTAAAATTTATTTCGTGTGTTTAAATTGCTCAAACACAAAAATGTAAAAAAGAGACTCCTATATATTTTAGTCAAGAATATCCCTATAAAATTTCATAATTTTCCGATTTGCGGTTTGTTCAGAATAAATTATTTATGAACAGTTCACCTGTAAATTGCAAATCTGTCATTAGTAAAAAGAATAATTCGTAAAATGACTTGTTTGGTTGCCCATGAATTGCCAAATAAAGACTTATTTGGTTGCCCATTATTTGGCAAAGTGTTGGAATTTAATATTCCAAGGAGTTTCAAACTCCTACATAATGGAGGAGTTGGATTACCTAGGGGGGCCTAGGTAATTGCAAACTCCCATGGAGTTGAATTCCTATATAGCTAACCAAACGCATTTGTTAAAATCCTAGGAATTTCATGCGGGAGCTTAATTCCCATGAATTCTATTTTCCTATGGAGTTGTATTCCAATAGGCAACCAAACGATGCCCTAGTTATGTTTAAAATTTTACTTTGTCTTAAAATGTTTTCTTAAAGTCGTTTTATGAACAGAAACATTATTGGTGTCGATTTCTGACAGCATTTAGAAATGAATTTTTATATCCCTGTTGGTTTCGTTTTCTGAAGTTGATTATAAAATAAAAGTTGTAGCTAAGACTACTGAAAACCAAAAAAATTGGCCTTGCATCATTTCTATTTTTCTGTATTTAATTATGAATTTTATAATCTTCTTTGTCTGTTTTTAAAATCTGATTTTAAGAGTTTGTCTCGTTAAGGCCCAATAATATATATCTTACTAAAGTACATTAAATCTTTGGCTTATTCTAAGCTTTAGTACAGTAACGTTACTAGTTCGTAACCTTGAATTTATTTTATACTTTTGAAAATAAAGTCTAAGCTTCTTGTCTTGAAGAAATAAAAGTGTAGTTCGCTTACGAGCCTTTGAAATAATAACTTTAAATAGTATACTATCTTGGGAATAATTTTTAAGTTTGGAATAATTAATGTAAGGGCAAAGAATAATGAACTAAGGAATACAAGTTCTTATAAAGTTATATGATTGGGTATCCTGCGTGCGATACAGATTGTCGTAGAGTCATGTATATGTACTTAGACTAGGACTTCGCAATGCTTGGTAAGACATGTCCTATTATAGCTTGTTGTCTAGTGAGTGGACTTGGAGTTGGTCACCTTTGCGGGACACTGGGTTCCCGAAACTAGTGTAAGATGCTGCGGTATCAAGGAATATAACTAAAGTGAAAATCTAGCCCGAACTGTATTATTTCCATTCTGTCATTTGAGGAATTTTGCTTTTAAGCATTCAGCACGTTTATTCTAAGTGTGATATTGGTAACTTATTTTTGTTACATATGTTTTGATATTTCAATCTATTTTTGATATATTATTGCTGTTGTAACATTAATATCATGTGATATGGCTGGGAAAACGTCAAGTTACTCTCCACTGATTGTGGCTGTTATGTTTATAAGATGACAGGTGTTAGCTTTGCTGGGGATTTCTATGTGAGCTAGCGAGTAGTTTGAAGATCCTACTCTGTTCTTCTATTTTCCTTTATGATTTTAGTTTGAACACTTTTGAGGAATTTTTATTTTCGCCCTTTTTATAAAAGTGACAATTGTTTAGACTTGGCCATTTGAATTTTATCTCTACGAATTTTATACATTCTAAATTTATAACAGTTATAACTTTTATCTTTGTGTATTTTATCCCATTCGACAGTGTTTCTGCCACTGTTTTGCACTAGATTTTGTAGGGGATTACAAAGTAAACATGGCTAGAAAAAACATCATAAAGAAATTAATTTGATATGAGAAAGTTCAGGAAATTAAATCATGAAATATCTTATATTTAGGTTATTGTTTTAAAAAAATAAGTTTATGCAAATTTGACCACAATTTCATTTATCTTAAATTTTCATAAGTATTTGGTAGATAAATAAATTATCAATATAAGTGTAGCATGTGAGAATGAGCTACCTGTTTTTTTTTTTTTACTTTTAATCCTTTAATTTATAATATTAAATATGGCATACTTTTTAGGTCTTTTTATGTCATTTTCCCAAAAAAATAGCTACCTTTCCGTTAGTTTGTCAAACAGTTTTTATTTAATCAATTAACTTATTAGCTCCTAATTATAAGCAGGCAGTACATGAAATATTTTAGTAGATGAAATTGTGAACGGATTTTTATTTATGTGAAGTTGTCGAATAGTCTAGGTTAAAATAGTATTCGGCCTATAATATAATAGAGTATTCAATAGTTTTATCACTTATTTGCTACATAATGAAGACTCTCTCTCTCTCTCTCTCTCTGATCAGTTTTAGGGAAATGGTGTTGATTGAATTTACGAAACGAGTTTGTAAAATTAGTTTTATTGCAGGCATACTATTCCAGAAGGCTAAATGGGTCGAGCTTGAAGTCCAATAAGGTGGGATCCAACAACAGTGGAAGAAATTTAGTTTACTATGTATTTAACTGAGCGACTTTGCTCCAATCTCAATCTTTTATTACGTTCCCTCTTGTTTAGTTTACTATGTACGGAGTATAATTTAGTTTACTAATTATTACTTTCCCTCTCGTTTCAAAAACCAGCTAAACTTGAAATGAACTTGGTCAGTGAAGTGTACACACTGCTCGGGTAATGCCGCTAGACTCTTCTTTGTAATCTAAGCATTCAATGGGCAGTCAACATGGAAATCTTCTAACTGATGCATCCAACACGGGTAAGTTGGTTGCTTGCCACAAGTGTTGTCTTCTTGCTTCATAAAAAAGTTGTCGCACAAGTACTACAGACACAAATGCAAATAATCAACACATTAGTCTCTTGGACTAGGAGTCGCTAACTGAATGAACAATTGAAGCTGGTTAAATCGCGTTTAACGAATCAAACAATCTAAAAAAACTTAACAAATAGAGGGGATTAATGAAAGGACTATAGTTTCTTGTCAATTCAGTTACTCCTTATCAATGTTGGTTCAAGTTTGGGAAGAATAGTGCTGATGCTAAAGGTGTTGTTGTTTATGGTAGTCAGTCTCGTGACGATTTCGATAGAGATGATGTTGAACAGTACTTCAACTATATGGGAATGCTGGCTGTGGAAGGAACATAGGACAAGATGGGAGCGCTTTTGAATGAGAACATACACCCGTAGACATCCTGCTCCTGTTGGCTGCCTCTGAAAGCAACAAATCAAAAATTAAGGAGCTACTTGGAGCTGGAGCTAAGTACGATGTCGGGATGCAGACGGACGGACTGCTCTTGACAGAGCTAATGACGAGATTAAATTTTTCATCGTTTAAGTAGTTTATTTTCAAGGAGGGAAATAAAGATTTCAGAGTGTTTGATTTTGGTGTTTTTTCATCGTTGTTTATTGGGATTGTTGGTGCTTATTTCGGTTTTGATGCTTTAGTGAGATGGGTTTGTGTTAGATTTTGGGTTTGTGCGTATTTCAGTGTTGGGGTTGTTAATAATGGTTGTTGTTTGATGGGTAATGTAGCCGTGTTAGTCGTGTTTCAAAGACGGCCTTCAAAGAAGATAAACAAGTGAGGGTTAGGGGACGGGAATGGAGTGCCGACTGTGCTCTAACGGAGGAAATTTTTTGGGTATAATTATACTATATATTAATAAATTTTGGGTATAATTATACTATATATGTGAGGAAAAGTGTACCTAGGAAGGGAAAAAACGCATCTACATCACTATAGAACGTATCTAGAATTTATGTAAAAAGTGTACCCAGTATGGGAAAAAATGTATCTACATCGTCATAAAATGTATCTAGAATTTTGATAAAAAGTGTACCTACTTTAGTTAAAAGTGTATATGAGATTTGGTAAAAAAAAAAAAAAAAAGTGTATCTACATTCTTAAAATGTGTATATAGAATTTTGATAAAAAGTGTACCTACTTTAGTTAAAAGTGTATATGAGATTTAAAAAAAAAAAAAAAAAATCTACATTCTTAAAATGTGTGTATAGAATTTTGGTAAAAAAGTGTATCTACTTTATTTAAAAGTGTATATGAGATTTGGTTAAAAAAAAAGTATCTACATTCTTAAAATACGTATATAGAATTTTGGTAAAAAAGTGTACCTACTTTAGTTAAAAGTGTATATGAGATTTGGTAAAAAAAAGAAAAGAAAAGTGCAGCTTCTATATATATTCTAATGTATCTAGTGCGTTCTCACCGTTCTCACCGAATGGTCGTTCTCACCGGATCCCACCTCTCTCTCTCTCTCTCTCTCTCTCTCTCTATATATATATATATATATATATATATATATATATATATATATATATATATATATATATATATATATAGGCAAGATCCGGTGAGTTTGCCACTTTTCGTGAGTTACCCCCGCGTATATATACAATTGTCCTAACAAAACCAATTGATAAAAAAAAATCAGCGATAAAAAAACAACACATCTCTCTTTCTCTCTTTCTCCTCTCCTCTCTCTCTACTTTCTCATCAAATACCAGCTACTCTGTTACGATCAAAAATCGCACAAAAAATCGTCAAAGTTGATCAAAAAATTCATCGATTCTTCACATTTTTTTTGCAAATCCTCAAATTGACACAAAATTCATTCACTATTTCGATTAATTCAATTGAAACTATCAATTTTTTCTTCAATTAATACTCAAATTTCCGAAAACCCTAACTGTTGAAATCAAAATGAAGGTATGAACATTTCTTAAGATTTCTTATTTAATACTCGAATTATTGCAGTATTTGAATCAAATAATGAATTCTGATATGATTTATGTGTGTTTTTTATAATCAAAACGAAGGTATGAATATCATTTACGATTTCATAGCTAATAATCGTATAACTTAATTGATTTACGTAGCTATTGCAATAAAATAACTGTGTTCTGATTCTACTTCGTTAGTATGCTTGTTTATCATACCGTTGACATTTGATTGCTGATTTATTATCATAATCCTGAAAAATTGTTTGTAATCTAGATTAGCACATCAACTGTTTGTTAAAATGTCTAGTTGAATTTAGAAACTCGGTTATTGTAATGAAGAAACGTGGTTATTTATTGGTCATTCAAATTCAGAAAGTCAGTTATTGTAATGTTGAAACTTGGTTATTGTAATGTACAAACTCAATTATTGTAATGTAAAAACTCTTATATTTGTAATTATTGTAATGTAGAAACTAAGATATTATGTACTATAGAAATTTGGTATTTGTAGTTATTTTAATGTAGAAACTCGATTATTGTAATGAATAAATTGTGTTATTATAAAACTCAAAAATATTCAAATTTCTTGTTCACTCGTTAATTGTTTAAAGTTATTTATAGTTATTTTATAATCTAGTTGTTGTAATATATTTACCGAGTTATTCTATATGATGTTCTTACAAAATGCAGTTGTTGTAACATTACATCTCGATTATTGTATTACTTTAACGCAATTATTATATTATTAAAACACAGTTATTGTATCTTCGAGTTACTTCTTGGATGTATATAATATTCAATGAAATAATTCATTATTTTTGGTGATTTACAGGTTGAATCACAGTGAACATGGACAGTTGACGTTCAGTGGAATAATTGATGTATATACTTGGTCATTTAATAGTTAACTCAGATATAGTCAACTTTCTATCGATTTTTTATTTTCATCTTGTTTAATTGAATAAGTGGTCATTTCATTATAACAACGTTAAAAAAAGCGACATGCTTTCATTATATAACTATTTTGTCTCCATCACATTACACTTAAGCATCTCGAACAAACTATGCATCTTCATCATTACATCTAAACATCTCAAATAATACATCGTGTTATTGTATTGAGATGAAACTCAATTATATTGAAATTTCTATCTTGTGATATAAAACTCTGGTATTTGCAGCTATTGTATGTAGAAACTCAGTTATTATAATGAGTTAATCGTGTTATTATATTGAGATGAAGCTCACTAAAAGAAATAAAAACAAAAAAGGGTGTAAGTTGAAAATAACTATGCAATTGAAATACAATAACCACCTATGAGTATTGAGATAACCATAAAAACACTATAAAATAACTGGAAAGATTAGAGAAATAAAAGCATAGTTTGTATAATAGAATAACTACGCAAAATGAAATACAATAATCCAACTAATACATTGAAATAACTGAACTAACACAGTGCAATAACTGGATATCTCAAAGAAAAGTAAAAAAAAAAAGTGTCTCTGATCTTCTTGTAATTTTAAGGTGTCCTCTTCAGCAGCTACGCATACCGAATTAGATTCTAACTTCCCTCAAGATCCCGATCATTATGCTCTCCGTCAAGAGCATCTTTTGCATAATGCTTGTTATATCAATCAAGGGTCATATCTCTTTGCACGGGCTGAAGTCTGGAAGCACTACTACAGATACAGGCTATAACAACGGGTAAAAACCGGTGTAAAAACAAAAAGCGGTCGTTGTTAAAGCGGCCGTTGTAGAAGGTATTTACAACGGTTTGGTTATTTAATGAAACCGTTGTCGAAAGTATTCACCACGGTTAAAAGCCGTTGTTGTTGGGTGTTCTCCGTTGTGGAAAGTGTTTCAAAAATTTGGAGGGAATAATATAACAACGGTTGTCATATGTATAACCATTGTTGTAACTTTCCCTCCAAAATTGTGAAGTCTTTTGACAACGGGTTTATGCTACATACCCCTTGTTGAAATTGTTAGTAACAACGGTTCTTAGTTTAAAACCCGTTGTTGTAACTTTACCTCCAAAATTGTGAAGACTTTTAACAACGGTTCTTCGTTTAAAACCTGTTGTTGAATATTATGCGCGGTATTTGTGAAAGTCATTCACAACGGTGTTATTTTTATTAACCGTAGTGAAACGTATTCACAACGGGTTTTTTTAGTAACCGTTTTTATTACGAACTCCTAATGTTTTGAAAAATTAAATTTGTTTCATGCCATTCAAAAACCTGCATATATCAAAGAACACCATATACCAAAGACCAAAGATAAATCACATTTGGGTTCATCGAACTCAATAGATTCAATTCAACCACAACAAGAACAACATCATATATATATATATATATATATATATATATATATATATATATATATATATATATATATATATATATATATACTTACAAGGAGTTGAATTTACATGAACTAATCATTCCCTAACTTCAACAAAAAATTTACTAATAAGTTGATCTAAACTCTGAGTATCATGCATTTCTATTTTCTAAGACGTATTTGCCCAACATGTCCATTACCTCGTCTATATCTATACTTGAGTACTCCTCAATCTGTTGTGACGGGTTGATTACATACTCGCGGAAAAACAAAGAGAAGACATTATTGTAACAACATCAATTCGCATAGCAACATCATGGTATATATAGCATCAAGCAAGACAACATTAGCTCTAATTTAAAAAAAGTAATAAACACATTATTAAATTACTAACCTTTTTCTGGAATAATGATATATCTTCGCCTAATAATCTCCAACATGAACCGACAAACGTAGTATCCACATTGTATGCTATCTGGCTGGCGAGGGGCCTATTATTACATAAAAACAAACAGACGAGAGAAGGCTCACATCAGAATCTTGAACTTTAGGTATTGTATTAGTATTAAACACAGATTTTTGCACTTAATGTTATTGTATTTGAGCACGTACCCCTGTTATCGTAATAAAATCAGGGCCAACATCAGAATCTTTCGTGGGTTGATCCTGCTCGTTTGCTCTTCTCTTCTCAAAGGCCCTTTTTTTTAAAAATAAAAAAGGAGGCAGAAACTCATTTTTTTAGGGGCAAAAATGAGCTTTTTTCTATAAATAAAAATTGAAACTTAATGTTATTATAAATAAATCAGTATTATAAACTTACTTATTAATCAAGCGCTTAAAAGTCTCGCTTGGTGGATGATGTATAGAGTCCAACCAGAATACTTTTTTCCTTGTCGGCATGATGGCTGCTAGCACCCAATGAGTCCTACATCAAGAGACATCATCATTATTAACAAGTACATATATTAGTTATGAAAATGCAATTGTAGGGGGAAACGTAATATTAATTTGTTTATTACCCTTTTTCATTATAAGCGCAAAAAATCAGCTTCTTGGTTGTCGCCAATTTTTCGAGCAATATAATCTACCCGTTCTTGAACGAGAAATCCGGAATAAATAAAGATAAAACATAGGGGCACAGGAATCCGTATTGATCAGATGGAATATTCTTCTCGGGGATCACTCTCAATTTTAATATCCTTCATTATTACGGTATTAATTCCGGTATTTAAAACACTATCCAGTAGTCAGAATATTAGAATATGAAATTATTTATTAAGAAACTTACTTCATCTAAACAAATAGGTGTTGGACATCAATCTGGTCTAGGCCAGCCCAAATGGCTAGCATATCCCATGATAGAAGTGCTTGGCGCTCAACCCCTAGAATATCCTCCTCGAGCGGAATAACTATCAATTGCTCGGTGGCTATGCGACGGCCAGCCTCCTCATGCGTTTTCCTCATCGTCACCGTTCTTACTTTTTGCATGTAATCCTTCCCAGAATATTGTGAGTCGTTTAAACTCCTAACTTCTTTCAGGTCTGGGAAAGAATGAGTCTTTGATTTTGTGCTACTACCACCAGCCTACACATGTAGTAGATAATTAAAATAATAAAAAATCCAAAGGTAACATATCCTAGTTGGAGTAATAAAAATAAAAGCGTACTTAATTAAATACCTCGTCAACCTACTCTTTCAATGATGAGGTAGTAGTAGAGTAAGACGGGGACTTAGGCTTATCAGTCTTTTTTGTCCCCTACACAAAATTACCATGCTTTTTATAAATACAGACAAAATATAAATAAAGGGAGCGAGGTTTTTAAAAAAATGGAGAAGTTAATTAAATATCTCATCAAGTTGTTGTCTCGACGAGGTCGTTGGCATGTCTGTGGACTTAGGCTTATCCGCCAAAGCCGGCTTTTTTGTTCCCTAAAAAAAAAAAAATCATATAAATTTAACATATAAAAACATTCAACAATTAAAAATTTAACATATATATAAAGGTATTTCTTCTAACCCCAACTGCTTTCCGCTGCTTAGGCGGAGACGGCCGAGCCAAGTAGATGTGAGTTTCAGGCCATTGGATGAAACTTCCAACCACATCTCCCAGAATGGTAATGTCGTCACGAACTGGGACAGGCAGTTGAAAGTCTTCATGGCCTGGAAGGACTGTAGTTATCTCTACTTTGGTATGATTCGGCAAAAGTTTTTCACCATGAACTACAGTTTCCGCTGCTGCAGATTTGGTGTGCATTTCTACGAGACCCCAACCAACACGCACATGTGGCTTTTCGGTTTTAGGGTCAGCAAGAATAACTGGCCTCTTGTTTACGGCCTGAAGAATATACACATACATTATTATATCCCAAAATTTAATAGAATTCATATAAATTTAACTAATTAAACACTTCATGCATACCTTACTGAAAATAGGGAACTGAATTGAAGGAGATGTATGCTGTTTTCCATCAGCCGTCTTCTCAAGTTGCATCTCCTTTTCAGACCCATTATTTACCTAATAAAATTAACCAATGGCACCAAGTCAGAAGTTATAACATTAGAGTTGGCAGGAAACACACCCCCTGATCTTACCCAAAAAAAAAAAGAAAAGAAAAATAAGGAAGTATTAGGTACCTGATCGGCTTTAGTTGTTATAACTTCAGAAGCATTATTAGGTACCTGATCTTTCTGAATCTCGTTGACCGATATTTCCTTCTCATGTATTGCCAAGGTAGTAGCGGCCTCTTGACCAATCTGTTGTACCTTATTATTACCCCTTTTAGAAATGACATCCTCCATCATCTTCACTTCTTCTTCGGAAAGCTTGCCTCCAAAGATTGACTTTAGTAGTACGGATGCCATTAATCAAGTGCGTGCCAAGAATGTAATGTGTCAGCAATTTTTATCCCAACAATAACATGTGAATTGAACTTAAATGAAAATAATAGAATAAATGTTACCATGTCAGCCTTCTCAGACTTAGTCTTCCTTTTCTTCTTTATCGGGGCAGTTGTCCCATAATATTTCGTTACTCCAACCTGTAACGGGACGCCCCTCAAACGACTTGGATGTTCGGGTCGGCCGATCGCTCTAGCAAGAACGTCATTACGACCACTGGGAGTGAATTTCCCTTCTTCTACCTCTTTCAATACGTTGTCCTATAATATATTAAATAAACTTCAAATTATATTTGTGACTAAAATAATAAAGTTAGTAATGAACTCGTCTTAATAAAATAATGCTTACTATGTTGGCCAACACTTCCTCATCATATTTGTCACGCGACCGGGATCCTTTAGGCGTGTGCCCTTCTTTATAAGTTACATGCCGATCCACCTCTTTCACTCCCTTTGTCACCTACACATTAACATGGTAACATTTATACACGTAAATGTGTATCAATGCAAGTCCAAGTGTGATTAAAAAAATAAAGTCTCACAGGGGAATAATGCATGCTACTTACAAGGTTCTCTTCTATCTTTCAGAATCGCCTCCGAACCATACCATTTCCCCTTCTTGCATGAAATGTTAGCACGATTTCTTCGTCTAACGGCCTTCAAATAATTATATAAAAGCGCAAGTAGATGAGATAATAAAAAGATTATATAAAGGACTCATTAATTAAAAAAATGATAGGTAAATCGTTAAAAGGCGAGGATATTTAACCTGAAACTTCTCAGCAGTTCTCATCTTTTTGAAAAGATCCCATTGTTCCTGACTGATGGTGGGACACTTGTTTTCCGGTGGGCTCTTACGCAAATCCCCCATTGCCTTTTCCACATACAACCAATCCCTAGCAACGTCACACCTCCACTGCCTGTGGACATCCGCTGCCTTATGCATTAAATACTTATCATGGCTTTCATCGGGTATAATAAAGCCTTCCTTTACACGAGCCAAGTATAACTCCGCCAATTTTGGATTCAAAGTTCAAACATCATCTAAATGGATAGGCACAAACTGTCTTGTGCAAGTACCAATCCAACTGGAGAAAAACCCGCATTTGGACCAGTAGGGAAACCCATCTCACTCCATGTTATTTCCAACGGCTGTTTAGCGGCTATAGCTGCAAGGACTTTCTTGCACTTCGTAGCACCCCTCTCACCAGGCTTATTATCCTCAGACTTATTATTCTTTTGACTTCTTTTACGTTTTTCACCCATGATAATCCTAAAACCCAAATATGAATGATATAGGAAATGAACAACTTAACAACGTACATGCAGAGTGTTATCTAAAACCCTAAACCCTAATAGGAATGAAAAATTAAAACAACAGATTGAGCTTCTAAAATCCTAAACCCTAATAAGAGGAGTGAAGTAGATGATGCGGGATGATAAAGATAACAAAGAAGACGAAAAACAAACAGATGCATGAAAAAGAAAAAAGATGATCGTCTTAAAACCCTAATGACGTAACACAAAATTAAAGTGAACATACCTGATGATGATGATAAAGAAAACGAGCAGGATGATAAGGGAAGGCAACGGAATCTGGGCGTCGGAAATTGGGCGACGGCCGACAACGAGAATGTAGAAAGCGAGGAGGAGAGAAGAATTAACTCAGGATACCAACGGTTGAACTAACGTTGTGTGTGTTTGTGTATGGTATGCTGTATGGGTTTGTAAATTAGTTTTTTATTAAGACAAACTATTGAAAACGGGTGCTTAAAGAAGAACCGTTGTTATATGTTAATAACAACGGGTCAATAAAAGTCAACCGTTGTCAAAACTTTATTACAACGGTTAAAATATACCCGTTGTAATATATTTTCACCAAATTTGCGCCAAAATGAAATATGTCAAAAAAATCATTGGCAACGGGTAGAGGTACTACACCCGTTGTTGAAAGTATTAACAACGGGTAATTTAAATATAACCGTTGTTATTGTTGAACCTTGTTTTTTTTTAAATTACTGTAATTCCATTTGACCAAAACTGTAACAATACATCTTTGTAAATGCAGAAGCACCATATCTTGCAACATTATTCAAACAATTTCAACACCAAACATCCACATCTAATAATAAGATCAAGAAAATAAGACAACACCAAAGATGCATGCATACCGCATATCTAAGCTACAGGATTTACCATGCCATGCAAATTTGGGAATTTTTATTTAACAATATAATGACCATTATTGATTTACCAATAAATTAAACCATCAAATTATTGGTCTGAAAATGACTCAAAATGTTGGTCGTCCATATCACTGTGTCCTGATGAACTATCTCAGGATCGGGGACGTTTCTTGGATGTCATAGTTTCTTCGTTAACCCAAATACCTTCACCATGGTCATCACGCATATAGATGCGTTCAGTGTCCTCATGATCAGTGTCAACATCGTCGAAATAAGATACAGTGGTAGACTGATCCATTCCCTCAAAAACGACATCCTGATCATCATCACCATTATCGGATGGACTACTCCTTCTACTCCTTATAGAAGTACAGACAATGACCACTTCTTATCCATAGGATCGGTGACATAGAACACTTGTTTAGCTTGGGATGCCATTATGAAAGGATCATCCTTATTATTGCCAACCTTACCCTGATTGACCAACGTAAATCCCATCTTATCCTTTCGGACACAATGGATGTTGTTATCAACCTTGATTACATCGAAACAAAGGCATTGTGAAATCAATGTAATCTAGTACCAATATTTCTTGAATAACACCATAATAAAGGCATTTTCCCCAAATAGGCTTTTTATCTTTTGAAGTAGCAAAGTGCATTGCCTCAAATTCAGAACTCACACCACTATTTTGCATTGTGCTCAACTCATCTTGCTCGCGGGTGTAAAAAGTATATCCATTAATGACAAAACTGTTGTAAAAGGTGACCCTGGCATTTGGACCTAAACCAAGACGTAGTAACCTAGGAGAGATGTCATCACCAGTTTGATCAGTACACTCTAAGACAATATTCCTAAACCACTCTGCAAACGTCTTCGTATGCTCGTTCGCAATCCACTTCTCGGTCTTGTTTGGGTGATCGTATTTGAGCTCGTCTTTGTGTTGTTGAATATAAGGTTGCACCTCATCTTCGTTGTTTAGCACATACGTGTGTGCTAAATGCAACATTTCACGTGTCACAATTTTTTCAACCCGGCCCCTAATACCTTTTCCGGTCATCCAGTCACTATGACGATTCTTAGGAACGCCAATCAACTCCTCAGGGGAGAGATGAGCGTAACAATATGAAAGAGCTTCGTCGAAAATAGCGCGTTCAGCAATAAAACCTTCCGGACGATACCGATTAGATGTATAGTCCTTGTAGACTTTCATCAATCTTTCGAAAAGATCCGGTATCTCAAGTACACGGCCCAAGGTACAAAATCTCCCTAACCAAGTGAATGGTCAGATGAATCATGATAGTGAAGAAAGAGGGTGGAAAATACATTTCCAACTGACAAAGAGAGGTTACAACGAGGTCCTGCAATGAATCCGCGTCATCGGGATCGATGACTTTCTAGCATATGGACTGGAAGAAGAGACAGAATCTAGTTATAGCATATCTTACCTTTTCAGGTAAAATGGAACAATAGCCACAGGTAGTAATTGTTGCATCAAAGTGTGACAATCATGTGACTTTAACCCGGTGAGTTTTAGGTCTTGCATCGACACTAGGCTTTTGATGTTCGACGAATAACCATGTGGCACTTTAATTCCATTCAAGCATGCACATAACTCTTTTTTCTCATTCCGTGAAAGGGTATAAGCTGCTGGCGGTAAAAATGTACGATTACCTCTCTTCTATGGTGCCAACTCTAGCCTAATACCCATCATTTTCATATCTTCCCTAGCTGCGGTGTTATCCTTTGTTTTACCAGAAACATTCAGAAGGGTATTGATAATATTATCACAGACATTTTTCTCAATGTGCATGAAATCGAGGCAATGCATGACCTCCAGGTCAGGCCAATATGGAAGTTTATCAAAAAATATGGATCTTTTCTTATACCCACGAGTAGACAATTTAGAGCCCCTCTTCTTCCTATAATCTATCTCAATATGCTTTACTTTCTGATAAACTTCATGCCCACTCAAAATTCTAGGAGGTTGACGAAGTTCTTGTCTTCCATTGAATGCTTTCTGCATCTTGCGATAACAATGGTCATGATACAAGAACCTCCTATTTCCCATATACACATACTTACGAGAAGACTTCAAGTATTCAGACTCGATATCCTCCCCACACAATGGACAAGCCTCTTTCCCATGAACTGTGTGTCCAGAAAGGTCGCCATAAGCCGGATAGTCAGTTATTGTACACAATAACATCGCTCTCAAATTAAAAGTTTCGTTCTTATATGCATCAAATACTTCTATCCCACTATCCCACAACAATCGCAAATTATCTAGAAGAGGTTCCAAATATACATCTATATCATTTCCAGGTTGTTTAGGGCCGGAAATTAACAACGACAACATCAAATACTTTCTTTTCATGCACACATATGGAGGTAAGTTATAAATAGCCAACACTATTGGCCAAGTACTATGTTGGCTACTTATGTTTCCGTGTGGGTTCATTCCATCAGTGGACGGCG
Source organism: Silene latifolia (assembly GCF_048544455.1). Lineage (NCBI taxonomy): Eukaryota > Viridiplantae > Streptophyta > Magnoliopsida > Caryophyllales > Caryophyllaceae > Silene > Silene latifolia. Next base: position 142,102,393 of record NC_133538.1, read on the forward strand.
CTAGACGTAAGTTTCTAGGTTCATTGCCGAACTCGGGATACTTAGCGTCGAACGATTTCCATTGCTTACCATCTGCCGGGCGTCTTAGCTTTCCATCATTTATTCTTCCTGTTTCATGCCAAGTTAACATTTTTGCATCATCGGGATTCGCATAAATCCTTATGACACTTGGTATCAATGGAAAATACCACAACACCTTAGCCGGGATCCCTTCCTTATCCTTATAACGCCACTCCAAACATTTAGGGCAATTGGTTAAGTTTTGATATAATTTCCGATACAATATGCAATCATTTGGACATGCATGTATTTTCTCATATTTCATACCCACTCCTCTTATTAGTTTTTTCGCCTCATATGTCTTAACAGGTAGAACATTACCATCAGGAAGCAACTCCTTTATCAAGGCTAAAAAACTAGTGAAACACGTGTCACTCACCCCATTTGCCCCCTTGATATTATACAACTTCACCACAGCCGACATTTTTGTGAACTTACAACCAGGATACATAGGTGCTTCAGACTCACACAACTTCTCATACATGTTGTTAAGGTCATCCCAATTACTAGTGTCATCACCTACATCTTCAAAAGCAATGGACTCATCATCATTCTCTTCATTATCTATAGACCCAACATTCAACTTCTCTACTTCCAACTCTTCCAACTCAAAAACTCGGCAAACTCGGGATCATCAGTTAGCCTTTCGTGTACCTCAACATCATCTTCTTAAGAGTTATTCTCTTCCTCTAATGATTCCCATGAAAAATCCAACGTGTATAGGATCGACTAAATCTCCACTTTTCTAGGTGTATTTTAACGTCCGGAAAAGCCATATAGCTAATATTACCACATCTTTCACAAGGACATGCAATACTAGAAGAACCTTTCAAATTGTTCGAAACGAATTCATAAAATTCAGCTAAACCATCCTTGTAGGTGCGGTCACTCATATTTGCATCAATCATCCAAGTTCGAGTCATTATTCTACATTCGTAATAATAGGCAACTAATTCAGAAAATACAATAATAGGCAAACAAATAAACGAAATTCAGGAAAGCAATTAAGCTAAATTATCAACAAATTAGATAATAACCCAAAAAATCCTATATCTATAAACGTTGCTAAGAAACATATATATACCTGATTGATAAACACGATGAGAGAGAGAAAACGGTGACAACAGTGACGGAGATGAAGACAGAGAGACGATCAGGGAGGAATGGAGGATGATATAGTAGCAGTATTAGCTTGTGTTTGTGTTTTGTAGCGTATAGTAGAATAAAGTAATCTGTTGCTCTTAAGATTTTCATAACATTAATAACAACAGTTATTGAGTCTACAACCGTTGTTAAAAAGTATTAAAAACGGATTCTAATATAACCGTTGTGATTACTTTTCACTAATTTGGCGCCAAACCATTAACAACGGTTAAAATTTAACCGTTGTTATTAGTTTTTTCATTAACAACGGTTTTTAAAGTATGACCCGTTGTTAAAACTAATAACAACGGTTATCAACACAGAACCGTTGTAATTAAGTTTGGTAAAATTCGCGGAATCAATTCTACAACGTGTTTTGATGATTTTCGTGAATAAGCGTTGTTAAAGGGCCGTTGTGGTTGCCTGTATTTGTAGTAGTGAAGTCATCAGCGTCTTGTTGCTATTCCATTACCGTGTTCTTTACGGGCTTCAAATGAAGAAGAAGATCCTCATATTGGTCTTAATTTTGCTTTGTCTCAGATCCACAAATCTCAGTTTTAAATGCTTAGAATGACGAAAATTGGCATTTGACGCTCTGTGAACAATGAAGTTCGTCTTAATACCAACCATCTCAGGCCATATAGAGATCATGTCCAAATTTCGCTTTATCATCGACGGAAAGATCTTCCCCTCATATGTGAGCATGTGATACATGGTAAAAAAATCCCGATTCATTATCGTTCATCTGCTTTGTTTTTCATTCAAAATTAACATCAACAATTTTGAATGTAGAAACGACAATCCCTTCTGTTACTATTGTCCTTGTTTCCAAAAAGTCACATAAGCAATCAACCTACCACATGCACAAACAATAACTCGGTTAAATTAGCACTAAAGAGGACATAACAGATTATATCCAAAGATAACGAACAAGAAGTGACTATAAAATACAATAACTGAGTTTCAATAATAGAATAATTCGGTTAAAGTAATACAATAACTGTTATTAAACAGATTATACACTAACACAACAAAACAAGCAGTACAAGATAAAATAACTGAGTTTGAATAATACAATAACTCGATTAAAGTAATACAATAATCGAGATGTAATGCAACATTAAAAATCCCTATATTACAATAACATCATCAATATATTACAATAACGAATAATTTAAACAAACAGATTATCTTCATTGCAACAAAAGCACAATGAAATCACCAAAAACCAGAGAGAACAACATAAAATTCAAAATCAGGTACAATAACGCAAAATACAATTACGAAACCCTAGAATTATGCGAAAACAATAGAAAATATAATTTAACAACAAAAACACGACAAATTGAACTACATAATGAAAACGATTGAATAAGTTGAAGAATAGACACACAAAAGACTAGAAATTCAAGCAAAGAAAAATAAAAATGAAGTTCAAAAATAAACAAAAAATAGTATAATAAGAGGAAACAATTACGTGATTGCAAAAACTGAAGATAAAGACGAAGTATATCTACCGAGCGCGAAGAACAAGCACGAAATTGCTCTGAAAACGGAGAGAAATTGAAGATGAAGAGTATGAAATAATTGAAATTGATTATCTGACGGAGGTTTTTTTGTTCTGGCTTTTTAGAGGGAGAAGAACGAGAGAGAGAGTGTGATTTTTCTAATAATGAGGGAGATTGAGAGAAAAATGGGTTTTTATAGCTTGAGTAAGTTTTAATCTCAGCGATTCATCTTAGATTAGATCAATGATCAAGATTTAGAGGGGTAACTCACCAAACATGACCCAACTCATATGATCTTATTTATATATATATGTATGTGTGTGTGTGTGGTGTATATCATCTCCTTGTAGATAGATCTGAATGAACTAAAAGAAATAAAGAAAAATAATTAATCATTTGATTTAAATTAGTAAAATATATGCATACAATGAAAGGACAATATACCTTAAAAACCTTCGAAACCTGCATAATCTTTGATCATGTATCTCAAAATTTACTCCTAAATACATAAAATCTATGTAAATATAAATTTAAAATATAGAAATATGAGTAAATAAAATTCACTTAAGATGTAAAACTAACACTAAAATACAAAGATACATGGTTGAGTAAATAGGAAAAAAAAAATACTTCTTAGTGCACAAGCAAGATTATGTTAAATTAAAACATAATGTACGTTATTTTGATTCAATTATTTAATGATCATAACATATGTAAACCCTTGAGGCCTTGAGTAATAATTAGTCTAAATTATTAAGACTCTTTCAAAATTACTCTTATTCAAAATCTAGGCTAATGCGTGAGTCTACAACTGATCACCAATTCATCATATGAATAATACATACCATGAGTTGCTCCATTGTTACACAAAAGCTTTAAGTTGTCCAAACCGCCAAATTCTACTTTAGTTCTTTTCTGTTTAGTTCCTCTATTCAATGATCTTCACATTCTTACATAGAGTAAATTAATGAAACAAAGATAGTAACATATATAGATCGGTGAATAGTTTTATATGTATTGATCGCTTGAATGTATATGGAGGCATTCATGATTTATATACACACTACAGTGATTAATTATTGATTATATTTTGATGGAATCATAGTTTATATTTCGTGTAACAATGTAAGATTACATTACACCATCTTAACATAACATTTTATCAAATAAATTCATTATTTATCTGGCAGCTTCTTGAATTTTGATGCGAGAATACAAACTATAAATGTATGGAACTATAAGTGGGGCAAAAATAAAAACGATAACTTGAACTATTATAAATGTTTATTATCTATTTGATAATTTTAATTTACTTATATTAGGATAATTTAATTAAAATATATTTGATTTACTTATATTAGGATACAACAACAACAACAACAACAACAACAACAACAACAACAACAACAACAACAACAACAACAACAACAACAACAACAACAACAACAACAACAACAACAACAACAACAACAACAACAACAACAACAACAACAACAACAACAACAACAACAACAACAACAACAACAACAACAACAACAATAACAACAAAAACATCAGAGCCTTAATCCCAAAATGATTTGGGGTCGGCTGACATGAATCATCCTTTAGAGCCGTGCATGGGGGAACGCACACCTCAAAATGTGAACAAAATAGAAAAGGAAAAATGAAAAACAAAAGGGAGAGTGAAACATAATACAAAAGTCAAGGTAAACTTATATAGGTTATAAAAATCGAAGTCCGGATTTCCTTTATAAAAAACTTAAAATTTAAATCGAGAATAAAGATTTGAAAATCGAAGTAAAATTTAACGGTCCGGAATACCTTAAAAGTGAACCAAGTAAAAATAAATAAGAAAGTTGTTGGTAAAAAAAGGTGTAATAAAGGAGAGTAGAACAAATAATACCTTTTTAAAAATTAAATAAAAATCCTAAATATGTCAAATAACAACAAATACTAAAAATTCACATGTATCCTTTCCCTCCATTGTGCCCAAGAAATCTCATATTGTGCTCTATCACTCTCAGCCATGTCTGTCTCGGTCTCCCTCTAGCCCTAGGAACCTTTTTTGTTCTCCAAGTCTCCAGCCTCTTAACTGGTGCGTCCATAGGTCTCCTTCTCACATAGCCAAACCATCTTAGTCGATTTTCCATCATCTTGTCCTCTATTGGTGCCACTTTTACCTTTTCCCTAATCACCTTATTCCTTAATCGATTTTTCCTTGTATGGCCACACATCCACCTCAACATACGTATCTCGACACACTGATCTTTTGAATGTGACAATGTTTCAAGGCCCAACACTCGGAGTCGTAAAGTAAGGCAGGCCTAATTGCCATGCGATAAAACTTTCACTTTAATCTTTGGGACATATCTCTATCGCATAAAAACCCTGAAGCACTCTTCTATTTCGACCATCTCGCATTAATTCTGTGAGCCACATCTCCGTCTAACTCCCCATCTTTTTCAATAATAGATCCTAGATATCTGAAAGAATCTGACCCCTCAACAACATTCCCATCGAAAATAATACTCCCCACCTTTTTCGAACTCGACCCTGCCATGTTAGTGAACTGACACCTCAAATACTCGGTCTTACTCCTACTCAGCCTAAACCCACGAGTCTCCAAAGTATGCCTCCACAATTCCAACATTCTCTCCACCCCCTCTTTCGTCTCCTTAATAAACACAATATCATCAACAAACATCATACACCAAGGGATGTCGTCCTGAATATCCCTTGTCAACTCATCCATAACAATAGCAAAGAGAACAGGACTAAGTTCTGAACCTTGATGCACCCCGATGGTAATCCTTTTGAACTACATCGGAAATCACATAAAAATAAAATCAGAAGACAGAAAAGACTACCCCCATGACGAGTAGCCCACAAGGGAGAAAACACGCCAACCGAGGAGCTGAGTAACACAAAATACCTCAATATGAGCATCATAGTTTTTGGTCATGGCGTGGAAACATAGTGTAATACTACGTATTTATGAGTCTCTGGGTACTCTATCGAGTAGGCCTTACTCTGTCGAGTAAGGGCGAGTTGCAGATTAAAATAGTTTCTGACCTGTTGGGTACTCGATCGAGTAACGTGGATACTCGATCGAGTAAGGGGGCACTCGATCGAGTACCTTAGTTACTCGATCGAGTAGCGGTTTATTTCTGGGGGTGATTTCTCAGGTTTTGGTTAATAATGCGATTAGAGTACATAATACTTCCGTCATTGTTCTTAAAACACTTTTCAAAACCTAATCACTGTGAGAAGAGAAATCAAACTACGTGATTCGCTTTAATCGCATTGTTGGCAAATCCCGGAGCTTGGAAGGTCGGATTCTACCTTTCTTTATACCGTTGTGATCCTTGCGTTGAGGGTAAGACCTATATACCGTTTTTATAATGTTTCTTTAAAGTTGGTTAAACCCTAATTTGGGGATTTGGGGGTTTTGTTGTTTGTACGATTGGTAGTGATTATGTGCTTGTATATTAGGAGGAGGATTCGTAGAGGAAGCGTTTTGATATCAGTTGTGAGATCGTCTGATTGTTGTGCTTTCCAAGTAGGGTTTCCCTACTCAGTAGTATTTACATAATGTGTGGTGATTGTGCTGTAGTTAGTGATTGTTGACTGATTCAGATTGTTATTGATATTGTATTGTGATTGTGATTGTTGTCTCTGGTTCTCGAGATGCGTTCTCGGCTGAGTGGAGTCACTTGCGGGAGTGGCTTCACGCCCTAGTTTCGCCCTTCGTGGAACCCGCCACGGAAGGGGATGTGCACATTAATGGGACAAGGTTATCGCTCGGTATGATGAGCGGGGATTCGGTGGGTACGGCTGCGGTCCCCCATCGGGTGTGGTGGGTCCAGATGGACGATCGGTGATGGAGATTGATTGGAGTGGGTGATTGTGTGTGACTGCTTGAGCTATCTTAATTATTGTATTGTTGGTTGTATATAATTGTGTGAATAGTACTGACCCCGGTTTATTGTTTTAAAACCTACGGTGATCCATTCGGGGATGGTGAGCAGATATTGAGCAAGTATGAGTTGAGTACTGGTATAGCTGGGATGTGCCACGGTCTGATGATAGAAGTCTTCCGCTGTAGCTTAGTAGTTTTCATAAACATTTCAGTTAGCTGATTAGACAGTCGGTTTGAGACATGTATTCGTATTTTGGTTTGGTTTTTGGATTGTAACCTTTCACTAAAGTATTTCTATTTAAACGTTGTTTCATTATTGTTTATTTGATTATCATTGCCTCGGGTAACCGAGATGGTAACATCCTTATACCTGGGTGGTCCTGGTAAGGCACTTGGAGTATGGGGGTATTACAAAATGGTATCAGAGAGACGATCCTGAAACCTGTAACCAATGAAGCTAATGAATATAGGGAGTCAATTAAAATGAACTAGGGGTAAAGGTTGTAGGAGCTAATGCAAAGGCTTGGGAGACGTCCTAAAGTCGCGAACTCGCCCTACAATTTTGAACCGGTCACATAGGGGGTGTATGTCAAGTTGTATGTGTTGTTTGTTCGCTTGTGTGTGGATGTGATGAAGTGTGTTGTAATTGTTGGATGTTTGGAGTAGAAGGTTGAGAATATGAATGAAAGATTTATGAGACATATAGAACTGTTATTGGAATAAGGAGCATGTTGGATGTTTACTATGTGGCGTTTGATAACATGATATAGTTGTTTCGTTAATCATATGAAGAATTGAGTAGCATAGTATGCTTAACTATGATATAATGTTGTGTTTATAAAGTTGTTTTATATGTTGGGATATGATATAGCATGCGGGTAGCATATTCGAGTTAGCATGACTCGATCGAGTGGATCTGACTCGATCGAGTAGGTATTTGACGATTTTGCAACCGAGTTTTTGGGCACTCGATCGAGTACCTCGGGCACTCGATCGAGTAGCCTGGCTACTCGATCGAGTATGGTAGAGATCAGAAGGTCTGTTTGGGGTCTGATGTCGTCGAGGCACTCGATCGAGTATGGTGGGCACTCGATCGAGTAGCCTCTTACTCGATCGAGTAGGTTTAGGCACTCGATCGACTGTGTTCTGGACAGTCCGCTTTCGTGTTTTGAGGTTTTAGTGTGTATGTTTATATCTACCCTTTCTTATATAGTTTCAAGATGCCGCCCAAGAGAAACGCTTACTATGCGAGAGCCGAGACCATGAACATAGATAATGTTGTTAAGATGTTGGAGCACCAAGATGCTCTCACTGAGGCTTTAAAGAAAGTGAATAAGGATAAGGATAAGGAGGTTGATCACTCTAAGATCAGTCTCTATATAGCGAGGTTTAACCCAAAAGAGTACACGGGAACCGGGGAACCAAACCTTCTTGACAACTGGCATCGTGAGATGGAGAATATACTAGACCTGGTTCATTGTCCTGATGAGATGAGAGTAGAACAAGCTGCGTTCTACCTGAGGGAAGCAGCTGGCAAGTGGTAGGATACGGTGAAGGTGAGTGCTAGAGAGGTGTATGCGAACAAGGGCTTACCTGCTATACCTTGGGAAGAGTTTCGGAGGGCTATGAGGAAAGAGTTTGTACCGGAGCATGTGAGGAGTAAGCTGAGGGAAGAGTTTGATGGGTTTAAGATGACATCCGATATGTCGATTCTTTGAGTTCTACAAAAACAGTTTAATGAGAAGTCTAGGTATCCGAGGATATGGGTTTGAGTGAGGAGAAACTGGCGCGAGGTTTGAGAGGGGTTGACCCTAAGATTATGGATAAGCTACCTGTAGGAGTCCTTACCGATGTTAAGGAAGCTTATGAGAGGGCTGGGAGAGCTGAGAGGTTGGTGGAGATGGCTCAGGAGAGAGTGAGTGAGAAAAGAAAGGCTGAGAGTGAGGGTGGTGGCCAATCTAGTCATAAGAAAGGCAACCACACCCAAGCTAGAGGGTTTTCTTCTAGGTCAGGATTCAGTGCAAGGGCTTCCTTTGGGCGTGGCCGTGTGGGTGGTAGTGGTATTTGGGGGATAACCTGATATGGCTGTGGTGGTGTAGGCAACAAGAGACATGAGTGCACGAGCGCACCGGGAGCTTTTCAGGGATCAGCTCAGGGGAGCTATTCTTAGGGACCTGCATAGAGTTATGCGAGCAACAGACCAGGTGGGTCATGGTCTAACAGGGGAAGTCAGAGCTATCAGGGTGGAGGTAACCGCAATGGCGGTAATTCTTATCAGAAACCAGCTACGAACAACAACAACAACCTGGGGTCGGGTGCTAAGCGACCACATCGGCCAAGATCTTGTCCAGGGAGGTGGACAGAAGACCAGTGGAAAGTTGTTCATGATGGACAAGAAAGCAGCTGAGGAAGATGCACATGTTATCACTGGTACCTTTCTTGTTAACGGTATTCATACTTTTGCTTTGTTTGATTCGGGGGCGTCTCAGTCGTTTGTATCTTCGAGTCATGTTAAACGGTTGGGTTTGAGGGTATAAGAGTCTGTAAGTGAGAAAGTTGTTATACCTTCGGGTGAGTCTGTATCATGTGGGAGGTTGTTTAGAGATGTATCTATGATAGTTGGGCAAGTTGATCTACCTGTAGACTTGATAGAGTTTCCTTTTCACGGTTTTGAGATGATAGTCGGGATGGATTGGTTGGGAAAGTATAAAGCTAAGATAGACTGTCATCAAAAGAAAGTGTCTTTGAGAGGGCCTAAGGGTGTTAGTGTGTCTTATCGTGGGTTTCTAGTCAAACCCAAAGTTAAGTTGATTGCACATTTGTCACCTTGAAGTCTTATCCGAGGAAGGGATGTCCTTTGATCTTGTGCCATGTGAGAGATGACCGGATAGAGAGTCCGACGGTTGATCGATACCGGTGGTGGGAGAGTTTGCGAGATATTTTTCCGGAGGAGATTAGGGTTACCACCGAAGAGAGATATAGATTTCACTTTGTTGAGTTGAAACAGGGGACGGGGCCAATCAGTAAAGCACCGTACCGGATGGGTCCTAAAGAGATGGAGGAGCTCGGAAACTTGAGTTAGATGATCGATAGAGAAGGGATATATTAGACCTAGTGTATCGCCGTGGGGAGCACCAGTTCTTTTCGTGAAGAAGAAAGATGGGAGTTTGAGGTTATGCATAGATTACAGGGAGCTGAACCGAGTGACGGTGAAGAACAAGTATCCTTTGCCAAGGATAGATGACCTGTTTGATCAGTTGAATGGTGCATCAGTCTTTTCTAAGATTGATTTGAGGTCGGGGTACCATCAGGTGAAGATTAGAGAGATGGACATACCAAAGACAGCTTTCACGTCGCGGTATAGTCATCATGAGTACGTGGTGATGCCGTTTGGGTTATCTAATGCACCGGCTGTGTTTATGGACTTGATGAACAGAATCTTCAGATAGTTTTTAGACAAATTTGTGGTGGTGTTTATCGATGACATCTTAGTCTACTCTAAGACTAAGGAGGAGCATGAGGAGCATCTGAGGATTGTGTTGCAGACTGTGAGGGAGCATGAGTTGTATGCTAAGCTGTCTAAGTGTGAGTTCTGGTTAGAGAAAGTTGCTTTTCTGTGGCATGTGATCTCTAAGGAGGGAGTAGCTGTGGATCCGGCAAAGATTGAGGAAGTGACAAAGTGGGAAGCACCAAAGAATGTTTCTGAGATCAGGAGTTTCTTGGGTTTAGCTGGATACTACAGACAGTTCGTGAAAGATTTCTTCAAGATAGCTAGACCTATGACAGCTTTGATGAGGAAAGAGAACAGGTTTCGTTGGGATGAGAGTTGTGAGATGGCGTTCCAAACATTAAAGGAGCGTTTGACCACAGCTCCTATCTTAGCATTGCCTGAAGGGATCGAGAACTTTGAGGTTTATACAGATGCCTCAAAGAATGGGTTGGGATGTGTGTTGATGTAGAACGGTAAGGTTATTGCCTATGCTTCTAGGCAATTGAAGCCGTATGAGGAGAACTACCCTACACATGATCTATAGTTGGGTGCAGTGGTGTTTGCTCTCAAGATATGGAGACATTACCTTTATGGGGCGACCTTTAAGGTATTTTCGGATCACAAGAGTCTCAAGTACATCTTCACTCAAAAGGAGTTGAAGATGAGACAGAGGATGTGGATGGAGCTGATTGGCGATTATGACATGGATATTATCTACCATGAAGGGAAAGCCAATGTTGTTGCAGATGCTTTGAGTAGGAAGAGTGTACATTCCTTGTGTATAGCTCTATCTTTGATGAGGTTGAGAGATGAGGTGGGGAAGTTTGGGATACATATGATGCAGAAAGGGGATGCTGTGGGAGATTTGACAGTACAGCCTGATATTTATGATGATATTCGAGGTAAACAGGCTATGGATCCTAAGATGGTTGAGTGGAGATCTGGAGTAGAGAGAGGGACGGTGTCTCGATTCTCTATTCATACAGATGGTAGTTTGAGGTTCGATGGTAGGTGGTGTGTCCCTAATGATGAGGAGCTGAAAAAGACAATCATGACAGAGGCACATTGTACACCGTATTCAGTACATCCAGGTGGTGACAAGCTATACAAGGATTTGAAGAACACGTTTTGGTGGCCTGGGATAAAGAAAGAAACAGCTGACTTTGTGGCCCGTTGTTTGACATGCCAGAGAGTTGAAGGGGAACAGTGACGACCACAAGGTAAGATTCAGTCCTTAGAGGTACCTGAGTGGAAGTGGGAATCCATTTCTATGGATTTTATCGTGGGTTTGCCAAAGAGTCAATAGGGTAACAACATGATCTGGTGATAGTGGATCGACTGACCAAGTCAGCTCACTTTGTGCCAATAAAAGATACATGGACTAAAGCACAATTGGCTATGGCTTATCGAAAGAATGTGCTTAAGTTACATGGAGTCCCTAAGGACATAGTGTCTGACAGAGATGCGAGATTTATCTCAAGGTTTTGGAAAGAGTTGCAGGAATCTTTGGGAACAACTTTGAAGATGAGTACAGCTTTTCATCCTGCGACAGAGACTGGCCGACCGAGAGAACAATCAAAACTCTTGAGGATATGTTACGAGCTTGTGTGATGCACTTTGGTGGTAGCTGGGAACAGAGGTTGGATTTGATAGAGTTTTCTTACAACAACAGCTATCACACGAGTATTGGCATGGCACCGTTTGAGGCTTTATATGGGAGGAGATGTAGGAGTTCGATTTGTTGGGACGACAGTGCTGAGGAAGTGGTTCTAGGACCAGAGATGGTATATGAGATGGTTGAACAGATAAAGATAATCAGGGAACGGATGAGAGCATCTCAGGATAGGCAAAAGAGTTATGCAGATCTACATCGCCGGGATATAGAGTTTCAGGTTGGGGATAAGGTCCTTCTGAAAGTGTCTCCTATGCGTAGGGTTATGATATATGGGAAGAAAGGCAAGCTGAGTCAGAAGTTCATCGGTCCTTATGAGATCCTAGAGCGAGTTGGGGAAGTTGCATATCGTCTGGCTTTACCGGCTGCGTTAGAGAGAGTGCATAATGTATTTCATGTATCGCAGCTGCGGAAGTATGTGAGTGACCCGTCACATGTGTTAGAGGCAGAGAGCTTAGAGCTAGATGAGTCCTTATCATATCTTGAGGTACCTAAGCAGATACTTGACCGGAAGGTTAGGAAGACTAGGAGTGGTGAGACAGTTTTGCTTAAGATCCTTTGGTCTAACCACGAGACTGAGGAAGCTACATGGGAGGCAGAGGATGCCATGAGAGAGCGTTACCCTTTCCTTTTTGATCAGGTATGTATGGTTACGGGGACGTAACCTTGTTTATTTTAGGGGGGTAGGAGATGATCGCAAAGAGTTTTTAAGAGTTTTTATACCCTTTTTTATGTTGGGTCGGTATGGTTGTTGTCGTTGAATCGGGTTGAGTTGGGTTAGTAACATGTTTTATGTTGAGTTTTGTTTTGGTTGTTGAGTCGGGAGTGCGTAGTGTGTGTCTTTGTTTTGTTGTGGTTTGAACTTCGGGGACGAAGTTCTTTTTAAGGAGGGAAGACTGTAATACTACGTATTTATGAGTCTCTGGGTACTCTATCGAGTAGGCCTTACTCTGTCGAGTAAGGGCGAGTTGCAGATTAAAATAGTTTCTGACCTGTTGGGTACTCGATCGAGTAACGTGGATACTCGATCGAGTAAGGGGGGCACTCGATCGAGTACCTTAGTTACTCGATCGAGTAGCCGGTTTACGGGGGGTGATTTCTCGGGTTTGGGTTAATAATGCGATTAGAGTATATAATACTTCCGTCATTGTTCTTAAAACACTTTTCAAAACCAAATCATTGTGAGAAGAGAAATCAAACTACGTCATTCGCTTTAATCGCATTGTTGGCAAATCCCGGAGCTTGGAAGGTCGGATTCTACCTTTCTTTATACCGTTGTGATCCTTGCGTCGAGGGTAAGACCTATATACCGGTTTTATAATGTTTCTTTAAAGTTGGTTAAACCCTAATTTGGGGATTTGGGGGTTTTATTGTTTGTACGATTGGTAGTGATTATGTGCTTGTATATTAGGAGGAGGATTCGTAGAGAAAGCGTTTTGATATCAGCTGTGAGATCCTCTGATTGTTGTGCTTTCCAGGTAGGGTTTCCCTACTCAGTAGTATTTACATAATGTGTGGTGATTCTGCTGTAGTTAGTGATTGTTGACTGATTCAGACGGTTGTTGATATTGTATTGTGATTGTGATTGTTCTCTGGTTCTCGAGATGCGTTCTCGGCTGAGTGGAGTCACTTGCGGGAGTGGCTTCACGCCCTAGTTTCGCCCTTCGTTGAACCCGCCACGGAAGGGGATGTGCACATTAATGGGACAGGGTTATCGCTCGGTATGATGAGCGGGGATTTGGTGGGTAAGGCTGCGGTTCCCCACTGGCAGGGTTGGTCTAGTGGACAGTCGGTGATGGAGATTGATTGGAGTGGGTGATTGTGTGTGACTGCTTGAGCTATCTTGATTACTGTATTGTTGGTTGTATATAATTGTGTGAATAATCCGACCGGTTTATTATTTTAAAACTGCGGTGATCCATTCGGGGATGGTGAGCGAGATATTGAGCGGTATGAGTTGAGTCCTGGGATAGCTGGGATGTGCCACGGTCTGATGATAGAAGTCTTCCGATGTAGCTTAGTAGTTTTCATAAACATTTCAGTTAGCTGATTAGACAGTCGGTTTGAGACATGTATTCGTATTTTGGTTTGGTTTTTGGATTGTAACCTTTCACTAAAGTATTTCTATTTAAACGTTGTTTCATTATTTTTTATTTGATTATCATTGCCTCGGGTAACCGAGATGGTAACATCCTTATACCTGGGTGGTCCTGGTAAGGCACTTGGAGTATGGGGGTGTTCCACATAGACACGTAAAAAGATAAATAAACAAAGAGAATAATAAAAACACTCCCCCGATAACTAATAGAAACCTCAAACCAACTTCGTTCTATTTCTTTAATATAGTACTCATTCCTCGCCTCCATAATTAACCAAGTTTCAGATCTTTACTCCATCACACTCATTACTCCGTCTCAAAATATAATACTCCAAAAGTAACCAAGTATCGCATTCTCATAATCTACGCTAAGACCAGGACAAGGGGTGAGTGAATTGGCGGATAAGACAGCAAAACAATACTTCCATCTCAATTTCGATTTCAAACTCAAATAACTCAATAACCATGGTCGCACTGGACCGTAAAAATAACTCGACTTAAAGGCCCCATAACTCATAACACAATACCAATAATCAATTTCCATCTCAATTTCAATATCGATATTGTCAAAGGTTCAAAGAACTATGCTCAATACTTAGAGTGAATCTCTAAGCTACTCACCCACGAGTCAAGGTCAAAGGAAAAGACGATTAAAATACAATATACCAAACAAAAGCCAACTTTCGATATAATCCAACCACCGCTCAATGATCCGGTCAAAAATTTCCAATATTATAATGTAGATCATGCATTAATCTATTACTGCAAAAATCAAAACCCATGTAACTAACTAATGACAATCTCACGAACAAGCTATAAAGCCATAATCAATCACCATAATCTTTTCCAACTCACTATTATGTACCAAACAAATCACTCCTATATCGTCTACTACACCCAATTTTATCTCAGATTCCGAAATCATCCTCAATAAGCACAAGTCAATAATCAATTGAGCACATATAACGCAAATAAATAACACATAAACATATAACCACGAACAATAATAATAATTATAATAATAATTATTATAATATTAATGATAATAACAATAACAATAACAATAATAATAACAATAGGAGTGGGAGTCCAGATTGTCTCTCGGCTCCCCCACCAATTTCATTGTAAACTTTTATTTTTCTATTTATGAAAACTGCGCGCATCCTTATAATAATAATAATAATAATAATAATAATAATAATAATAATAAAAGGATCGGAAACTTATACGGTTATTGGTCCCCTTTTACACCCCCCATCTACCACAAGCAATATTTACGTCAGGCATAATGAAAGTCGAAGGGATAGAACCAAAGTAGTAAAGAATATAAAGTATTAGAATTTGAAAGAATGCGGGAGCGCACAAAATATTAGAGTGATTGAAAAGTAAGAGTTAGTCCGTTAGGTTAAGGAAAGTAGATATTTATAAGAATAGAGAAAACGAGTAGAGTTATAATGGGCTTCTTCCAATCTTAACAAATCCGAGACCAATTTCTCAAACTAAACTTTCACAATAGTTTAAGTAACAAATAATAATTACTTTATGTTATAAACATTAAAATTAATAATAATAAATAGTAGAAATATTTGAGATATTACAATCTTCCCTTTTTAAAAGGAACATCATCCCCGAAGTTCGAGTTTAGAAAACTTAAAATAATTTCTTTGTGAAAATGATTGGTATTACAATTTACCTACCTTAAAAACAAAGTTCATCCCCGGACTTAAAAATTCAAAATAAGTTTGTGTCACAAAATAAAAAAATAAAAAAATTAGAAAGGTTTTAAAAGTCAAATTGGCGGTGTCAAGATGTGACGATATTAACACCTAACCAAGAAAGAACCCTCTCTGATACAAATTATAACACCGCTGATTTTCGGCAAAATTTAAACTAACGTTTACATATAAAACTTGCCAAAATATAGGGATATTATAATTAATATACAAAGTCTCTTGTTACAAATCTCTTTTACAAAATAAAATATAAATTAAAACAACACTTTTACAAAGCTATTTAAATAAAAACTCTTGACTCGAAAATCCTTTTGAACTACAACTAAAGTCACCTGAAAATAAAATCAGAAGACAGAAAGGACTACCCCATGACGAGTAGCCCAGAAGGGAGAGAACACGTCAGCGGGGAAGCTGATTAACACATAATACCTCAATATGAGCAGCATAGTTTTTTGTCATGGCGTGGAAACATAGACACGTAAAAAGAAAAATAAACAAAGAGAATTATAAAAACACTCCCCCGATAACTAATAGAAACATCAAACCAACTCCGTTCTATTCCTTTAATACAGTACTCATTACTCGCCTCCATAATTAACCAAGTTTCTGGCGATTGGCATCGCGACAGTGGCATCAGTTCTAGATAAAACCGATACCAGATGTAATTTAAATAGATATTGACATCGGTTGCACCCGAGGAACCGATGTCAATAGCGTTTTTTGGATAATTGGCATCGGCTATAAGTATACAACCGATGCCAATTTAGCAATATTGCCATCGGTCATATAATTAGAACTAATGCCAATTAATTTTTAATAATTAAAAAAAAACTGTCAGAGCATCCACAACGTTGGGGTTCCCCATATTTTATCTCTCTCTTTCTTATTCGTCCACCTCATTTTCCACTAATTTTCCCATCTACTCTCCCTTATTTATAACTACATTTATGCAATAATGAGGTTCCCCAATTACACATAAAATTTTGGGAACCTCCCCAAAGGAAACACAATTTACCCTTACTTTTTGTTGAGAAGCTCCTCTAAAAATGGTGGAGCCTCAAATTATAGGAAGGTTAGTGCATTAGTGAGATTACCCATATGAAGAGAGATGGTGCATATGGAGAGCTATTTTTCCACCTTTACGGATGCTCTAAGTACCCCACTATTTAGAATCTCCCTCACTTACCCTAACATTTAACTTTACCAAAAACATTCGATTATTCGTGTAACATCACCATTGTCTTTCTGATGCACGACATGACAACCACCACCGTTCTCCGCTACTCGCCTCGACAACTACCAGAGGACGACCACCACACGACCTTTTTTTGTCCTCATTTTTCCTTATACTCTTCTTTCTTGTATACTTGTTCCAATCGTTTTTTTCTGCAGTAATTGCCGTCAGTCATCACTCGTCGCCGTCGTCTCTCTCAACGTCGCCATCACTCACGACCCCTAGCCGTTAAGTCTCCTTCCATTCTCTTATTTCATTTATTTATTTGTTTATTAGGGTTTTATTTAATAATTACACAAAATCAGGAACCCTAAAAATTGAGATCTAACCCTCCCTTATTATATTCTACTTACACAATATCAGAAACGGAGAAATGAAACAAGAAGCTGGGAGAAACTTTGTTAAAAAGTTCAGGAATTTAATTCTCCCTCGATTTTAGTCTCAGAATCATCAGTTTGGTTTCTTATGTTTTTTTTTTTGATTGCTTCAAGGAAGGATCTGGGTAAGTATTTTTTTTACTCTTATTATGCATTGTTTGATGCATTCATGATCAAGCTGTTCATTCTTTGCTTGTTGCTCTTTTGGGGTCAGCTATTGGGTCTTTCTGATACTCATCTTTGGATCTAGCTAAGGCTGTGCTAGGAGAACAGAAAAAATGTATCTTTTTTTCTCCTTAAAAAAAGCCCATGGCCTATCTCCTTCGTGGAGCCTAGTGTATTTGGCTTTGGAGTTACCCCTAGAAATCAATTGTATGTCCTATTACGCTTTTTAGATTGTGATGTGAGATTATGGGTCGTTCAATACAATTTATGATGCAATTTTAATCATATATCATCTAGAAACCTCTTCTAGAAATTTGACCCTTCTTACCCTGTCATTGGATTTCAATGGGGTTGTGGGAAATAATCTGTATACTTCCCTTAAACTAGAAGGATTATAACGAGTTTAACAATGATGATCAAAGGTCATAAACAAAATACATGAACAAAGTATAAGGATTTAGAATTAACCTTGGGTCCTAACAAATATGGCCTAAGAACAATATCAAAATTGATATTCACCTATCAGTTGCACCCAAGACGATCTGAGATATGCCCTTCGATTATGCTAGAATCGATCTAAAATTTTCTGTAAAATTTAGTTGTTTTTGTGTTCTTGTGATGAGAGAGAGAAGACAAGGTCAAGAAAAAGCATTAGGGTAGAAATAATTCTCTACCTTTCTTTTTATACAGACCGAAACTTGGAGTCAATTAGGAAAGATAAAAATCTCCTAATATTCGGCCAAGCTGACCGAAATAAGGAAAAAATTATCCTTATTTTGGTCTTTCCAAAAATATATAATATGTGTTGAATTGTCATCTAGTGAGGATCGAACCCATGACCTCTTGGTATGTGTACCCTCACTATTACCACTATGACACATTCAACTTGTTGATATTAAATACAACTGATTATATTTAATTACGAATTAACAGATTAATTCGTCCAAGCTAACATTATATATATTTAATTAAATATAACTTATTATATTTAATTTACTTAATGATTAATTAATTGTCTCAACTTAATATTATTTAATTTTATTAAATAATTATCTCATCAACACATTGACTAACTTTTTAGTCATTTTGGGCATCAATGTAATTATATTTCTATAACCACATTTCTCAAACACGTCCTATAGGTGTGACCTTTAGGGACCAGTTGATCACCGCCATCTGTATGATAATAACGTCAAACTTTCTAGCAAGCCAATCGTTATTAGATAAACGTTAATCAACTGATTGATGATACGTGTCGTTAAGCGTATACAAATTAATAATTTATAAAACCTATCTTAACCTCAAAAATAACAAACGTAGTAAAGGATAAGTAGGGTCGATCCCACGGAGAGATTGGAAAATTAATTAACTATTAAGTACTTTTATTTACTAACTTACATATATACCATTTATTTACATATTTACGGCTATTAACATTATGTACGATTAAGGGGGGGTTTCATTTGTGATTAAAACTAAACTAAGAGGACTAAATACTAAAGCTAGACGCGAAGTTAAATACCCCATTAAGCTCATATTCTTATGGTAATTTTAGCTTGTCAACCGATTATTGTTTACGTCAAATCTTAAGTATATTTATAGATTAATTGCGGAATCCGAGATAACAAGAACTCCCTATCTTCTCTTAGATTACAACCGACCTGAACTAAGCCTAGATCGATTCTTAACTAACCGACCGATGTAAGTTTGTCGCACCCTACTAAAGACCGGGTTAGAAGCATTATCGAACCAAGAAGACGTCATTAATCCAATTAATCCCTTCAGTGTCGTCAATACCCGAACGATTAACTGACCAAATCTTACTCCTAGCTTAAACTAAACCCCAATTTGCAGAGATTTACCTAAACTAGTTGCTACTGGAATTATGTAACTCGAACTAAGCCTCAATTACATAATTAGCGAAAGCATACAATTCCAATCATAATAAGATAACAAATTACCACTGAAAATTGCAACTGTCAATCGAGAATGAGTAAAGCTTTGGATACAAATTACTGAAAGATTAACAATTAAACAACAAACGGTTTCAATACTAAAATTAATCAACGAAAATAAACCATAAATTGAATACAAGAGAGGTAGAGAGAACTTAATTACTGCCCGGAATTTGTAGTCGGAACTTCGGATGTCGCGCCTCAGAAACCGCCTCAAATTCGCCCTTACTCAATCGTGTGCTAAGACTCCGCCCGAGTACGGTCTCCTACTGCTCTCACGACCCAATTAGGTCTCAAATCGTCACTCTATTTCGCTCAATAACTATAAAAATATATGGGTATTTCCTTCTCTTCTCCTCACGGATGAATTGGGTATTTATACTTTAACAAGGGTAGGTATTTGTGAAAGAGTCGGGATAGATTTTGGATACGGAAATTACTGAAGTAGATAGAATTTGGAACGAAAAATCTGAGATAAGGTAGAGTTTCCATTGTTAGTTCCTCGTATTCCAGTAGCTTCTGTGCTGCTCCTTTATTTTCTCATTTCTTTTATATTTGTCCTTATTGTTGTTGACTTCTTGTTATTCAAGACCATACCCACGTGATGTGCTGGACTTATTTATTCCGAGTCCCGTCTTTTTGCTTCTTACTTGGCCCACGTGCAACTTCACCTGGTGCTCTAATATGTTTTTGGTCCATTAATTTCACAAGGCCCGCTTTCGTCTTTGTGTTTAATATTTTCTCCGGTAATTTGGTCTTCTAAATGCACCGGCCCATATGCACAAATCGTACCTATCAATCCAAGTTGTCATAAATTAACTTACTTAACACTAATATGATATTTTTATAATTAAACTCGTAAAATGACAAGAGTATATTATACAGCTCAAATAACATGATAGACGACTATAAAAGTATATAGATAAGGGGTATAAATATGAATAATTATCGCCTTATCAAATTCCCCCACACTTAGCTTATTGTCGCCCTCGACAATGACAAAACACGAGCTATAAATAAATTATCAACCTCAAAGATTTTAGACATAACCAAGACAAGGTTATCGACGACAAACTAAAACATTTTTGAAAATCATTTTTAGTTAGATAAGTTAGTAAAGTCAATGGAAAACATTTTTGTATTTAGATAAGAAAGCAATGTATACAAAATTTTTCCCTCCACTTCAAACTATACAACCAACTAATTAGCCAACATAAATATTTTAAACCGCTTCTAAATTATAATGATAAATAAATGCATTAGCAATACACTCGCTCCAACTATCTTCGTGCGCAAGTGCTAGTGTATTGACTCATAGAGGAAGGGTTTCGGCAATTTAAGGTCCTAGGGAAAGGGGATTTACTTTCTGTACATAGTACGAGGATCGTTCTCCCGAGCATTCAAGTGTATCCGTCATACCTCAATTAACTTACCACCAAATTACACATCCACCACGACATCTCATTCACGTTTTTTTTCCTCATTTTTTTTTTCATTTTCAGTTTTTTTTTCACATTTTTTTCTTCTGTTTTTTGACTTTTTTTTTTCTGTTTTTCTTTTCAATTTTTTTTTCCTTTTCTTTTTCTTTCTTTCACCATCTCCACCTTCCGTACCCGTCTATCCAGTGTCCCTTGTAGCGAGCTTTCGACCAATGGATCCCGCCCATCCGGACAAGTCATTAGGCATTCTCCCAATACATTGACTGGGTTCCCCTAAGGGTCTAATTACTCGGGCACCGGATAGAATTGAGGTCAAGAACTTAAAGCGAAAGTCACCTATGAAAGTAAATTGGTTAATAAGACCGGCTTACGCTCCCACACTCTAGAGTCAACGAAAAGTGTAATAAAGATAGCCAAATTAAGTGCTTTATAATTCTAATTTAAAGAAGACTTAAAATATGTATGTCACTTAATTAATCAATCCAAGTTCAAAATGGAGGAAAAACTCATGTATATACTACTTCAAAACATTTTTTTTATAGTATACTACTAATATTAGTGAAATTATTTTTAAAAGTTGGTATTTTTGAAAAGTTGTTAGATTAGAGCTTGTCGCCGACTCTCTAGTCTAGCTAGTCCAATAAACACAAGGTTATTACCTTAAAGCATATTTAAGCAAACATACAGTAGTATAAGACTCACTTTCCTTTAACCATTTAAGCTGTTACAACTTACAATGCATTCTCATAACAAAACTTCCAATTTTGGCATAAGAGCAATTTCTCACGTGTAAATACCAACAAAATAGTAAGCTCATACAAGATGATAACTCCCTAGTAGTTCACATGTTCAGTATGCAATTGAACTCAGAATGTTTCCCAGTTCATGTTCCTTATTCAGAAGCTCAAATCTGATCCAATTTCATATAAAACAGTGGCTAGACAACATCAAAAAAAATTTGATTTAACTAACCAACTTTCAAGATTTAACTAACCAACTTTCAAGATATTTAGCTTGCCTCTCTCCCCCACACTTAAACTCGACATCGTCCTCGATGTCAACATAGACAACGAGATTAAAAATATTTGGCATATAGTAAAAATAAGAGGGAAAAAGCACTTAGCGGATTCAAATGAAGCATTCTCAGCAAGATGCTACAGCTGTTTTTTTTTTTTTGTAAACAGCTCTTCAACATCAGCCATAGTAGCAGATCAGAATCGGAACATAAGTGCTCTTCTGATTGTATGACTCTTTTTGAATGTTTTAGCCCTAAAGTAGCACTGTCTAAATGTCGATCATGGCTCCCAGCGCAGCAGCAGTACCCGTTTTATCACATCATCACCCTAGTGCAACATTCCTGCAAAATACAAGCACTCGACCAAGATCCGTGAAATATGGAAGTGGCAGGATACCCATAATACCAGCAACAATGTTTATTCTTTATCTAAACTAATTTTTTTGTGCAACCGACACTATTAACATCCCCCTACAAAGGTTGCGAAACTCAGGGAGGCACTTAAGCCGACTCGACGAAGTAACTTATAAAGCATATTAAATTAAACAAACATGAAAGCAATAAATAATTAAGCTTGGGTTGCCTCCCAAGAAGCGCCTTAGTTTAAGTCGTGGCTCGACATACTTCTAGCAGAAACCATTCACCCTGCTCAAACAACCATGTCTTCCAAAAATTCACACTCTTAAACCAGTTCAGCCAATAATAAGATCACAAGCTCTCAGCAACAACCGCTAACTTTCAGACACTACTACTTATTTTATCATCAAATGTACCCAGAACGTACAGCTTAAAACTTCAATAATTTCCTCAAATGTCAGCTCGTTAATATATTAAACCATTAAGCCATTGTGTCCATTAGTATGTCGAAAGCTAACTAACAATTCACAACTTCAAACAGCTCAGCCCTCACACTTATTATAAACCATACATCACTTTTGGGGATAAAAATAGGGTAGCCATAAATACACGGCTATAATGGTACTAGGACACTGAACTTGACAATTGTACCCTTAATATTCTTTGTTGCGGCTTAAATCTGAGCATAGTAGGGCCCACTTATCTTGTCCATGTACAAAGAAAATCCGTGTACCAGTAGATTCACCCCGTGAATTTATGACAACAGTGGGAGAGATTCAGGTGATAGGCTTTAGAGAGATGAAAGGGTCAAGCAAACGTAAAACAAAAAACAAGTAGTTAGCTAGACTACTAGTTCCCTAAAAAAAATCGTCACTCGACCGACTCTTTGTTCTTATACTCACTGCAAAAATTTGCACACTCTCAATCAGACTATCAATCTCCAGAATTTCTCCTGCAAGTATTTCAAATTTCCTTTAGACTCTTTTGTCATATGTCAAACAATTCAATCAAGGTAAAATTAGTAGTCCTTACTCCTTCATACAATCCATCTTTGTCCACAAATAGCTGTCAACAGTTTATGATAACTCAAACCGGTCAAACATTATCTCATATCTTTTCAATTCGACAATATTCACCAGCATTCCTTTGTAAATTAAAGCTCCTAGCAAAGAACGATTATCTAAGTGGGAAGTAAGGGAGATAACTTACTATTACACTGAGGTTACACTTAAACATGTGCCATTATTCATAAAAGACCTCTAACTTATGCCATTAAACTAAAGGACTTAAAGCATTCAAAATTTATTACATTACATAAGAACTACAATGTACAACTAACTAACAAAGTGACATGGATGAATTTCCCACTTATGATTTGCTCTAAAACGTTAGAGCTACAAAATATCAGTTTAGCAAGAATATCAGTTTAGCAAGACTTAAAAACAGGAAGAAAATATACGGTAAACAGCATGCAAAAATTGTCAGGAAACATGTCGTCAACTCATAATTTCTACCTAAATAAAGTCCAAATCATAACTGGCTTAGTTAGTGTCGAAAAATACAAAATACATACATAGAGAATTAATTCTATCATCAATCTCCCCGGCAACGGCGCCAAAATTTGATACGTGTCGTTAAGCGTATACAAATTAATAATTTATAAAACCTATCTTAACCTCAAAAATAACAAACGTAGTAAAGGATAAGTAGGGTCGATCCCACGGAGAGATTGGAAAATTAATTAACTATTAAGTACTTTTATTTACTAACTTACATATATACCATTTATTTACATATTTACGGCTATTAACATTATGTACGATTAAGGGGGGGTTTCATTTGTGATTAAAACTAAACTAAGAGGACTAAATACTAAAGCTAGACGCGAAGTTAAATACCCCATTAAGCTCATATTCTTATGGTAATTTTAGCTTGTCAACCGATTATTGTTTACGTCAAATCTTAAGTATATTTATAGATTAATTGCGGAATCCGAGATAACAAGAACTCCCTATCTTCTCTTAGATTACAACCGACCTGAACTAAGCCTAGATCGATTCTTAACTAACCGACCGATGTAAGTTTGTCGCACCCTACTAAAGACCGGGTTAGAAGCATTATCGAACCAAGAAGACGTCATTAATCCAATTAATCCCTTGATGTCGTCAATACCCGAACGATTAATCGACCAAATCTTACTCCTAGCTTAAACTAAACCCCAATTTGCAGAGATTTACCTAAACTAGTTGCTCCGGAATTATGTAACTCGAACTAAGCCTCAATTACATAATTAGCGAAAGCATACAATTCCAATCATAATAAGATAACAAATTACCACTGAAAATTGCAAATCAATCAATCGAGAATGAGTAAAGCTTTGGATACAAATTCTTGAAAGATTAACAATTAAACAACAAACGGTTTCAATACTAAAATTAATCAACGAAAATAAACCATAAATTGAATACAAGAGAGGTAGAGAGAACTTAATTATCGCCGGAATTTGTAGTCGGAACTTCGGATGTCGCGCCTCATAAACCGCCTCAAATTCGCCCTTACTCAATCGTGTGCTAAGACTCCGCCCGAGTACGGTCTCCTACTGCTCTCACGACCCAATTAGGTCTCAAATCGTCACTCTATTTCGCTCAATAACTATAAAAATATATGGGTATTTCCTTCTCTTCTTCTCACGGATGAATTGGGTATTTATACTTTAACAAGGGTAGGTATTTGTGAAAGAGTCGGGATAGATTTTGGATACGGAAATTACTGAAGTAGATAGAATTTGGAACGAAAAATCTGAGATAAGGTAGAGTTTCCATTGTTAGTTCCTCGTATTCCAAAGTAGCTTCTGTCTTTGCTCCTTTATTTTCTCATTTCTTTTATATTTGTCCTTATTGTTGTTGACTTCTTGTTATTCAAGACCATACCCACGTGATGTGCTGGACTTATTTATTCCGAGTCCCGTCTTTTTGCTTCTTACTTGGCCCACGTGCAACTTCACCTGGTGCTCTAATATGTTTTTGGTCCATTAATTTCACAAGGCCCGCTTTCGTCTTTGTGTTTAATATTTTCTCCGGTAATTTGGTCTTCTAAATGCACCGGCCCATATGCACAAATCGTACCTATCAATCCAAGTTGTCATAAATTAACTTACTTAACACTAATATGATATTTTTATAATTAAACTCGTAAAATGACAAGAGTATATTATACAGCTCAAATAACATGATAGACGACTATAAAAGTATATAGATAAGGGGTATAAATATGAATAATTATCGCCTTATCAATTGAATATACGAAGTATACCCTTGTGAACCTGTAAGAGATTTACAAATGTTATCACACTAATTTGTGGAGGACACAAGTTCCAACAAACTCCCACTTGTCCTCACAAGTGTATGTGCGATAACCGATTCTCATATCCTTTAAAATTTCTCCCACTCAATGTAAAACAATTTGCAAATCCGAATTCACAAAGGTCGTATTTTACAAGAGATAAGTATCAAGATGACATACCAACAGGAACGACGCGGCCTGCCTTGATGTCCTCACGGTAGACGGGACAGTTCCTCCTCCAATGTCCAGTCTTGTGACAATGGTGGCACTCTATGTCACCGCCCTTGCTCTTTGTCTTGCCCTGTGAGACACTAGTCTCACCAGGCGCACTCTTACTGTTTCCTGACTTCTTAAACTTTGGCTTACCTACAACTAGGTCGCCATGAGCCTTGCCCTTACCTTTACCTTTGTTGTAAATCGTGAGAACATCCTGCTTCATGCTCCCACTCAATTTCATATCCTTCTCGGTCTGCACGAGAAGGGAGTGTAGCTCATGAGGACTCTTTTTCAAGTCATTCATATAGTAGTTCGCCCTGAAAAGGGCAAAACCATCATGAATAGAATGAAGCATTCGGTCAATGACAATGCTCTCACTGATTTTAAAATTCAGTGCCTCCAGCTTCTCGACATTCTCAATCATGTGAAGAATGTGTGGGCTGACCGGTTGGCCCTTCTGGATTTTCGCATCAAAGAAGCGACAGGTATGCTCATATGTAACGATTCTCGGTGCCTTTGAGAACTCGTTAGTGTGCGTGGTGAAATCTTGTTTGCACCTTGGGCAATGAAGCGTCTCTGCAAATTGGTTTCCATTGCAAAGATGAGTACGTTCTTTATCGCACCCGCTTCCATAACGAAATCACTATAAGCGAGTGACTCGTTGGCTCCTGCATTGGGGCCTGGGTTGACCGGCAATGGCTCAGTTAAATACCCGAGCTTACCGTCGTGATGGCGGCATTCCGTAGTGCCGCCTCCCGCCTCCCGATCAAAATTGGACCCATCATTCTTGATCGAGTGGGTGATTCATTTGGTCCATGAACATTTTAAGCCAGGACGAACGATCTAGTGTGGCACTAGGCATTGGGATTGCGTTATTTCCAGCCATTTGTTGTAACAGTATTATTGATAATAAACGTGTTCTACACTGCGAAAGAAGAATAAAATAATAAGCATGTGCATCGTTTTATTTTAAGTGTAATGAACTAATGTCATAACGCGAAGACTCAAAACATTTATACAATTGACCTCCCTCAAGAATTATGTAAATACTATCTTTAGTCCATCATAATCGCGAGAAACTCTTCGGACTATGATGTTGAGGTAAACTAAGTCAACACAACTACTTACCCAACGTAGAAGGGGTCATATTAGGCCTACCGACGAAAAAGGGATTCATAGATGTTTGCCCTTATAAAGACTAATCTCAATTTCCGTTTTTAGAGGAAGATCCCATCAACTTTTTAATTCATTTTAAGTGAACTATAATCTAGCATGCGAGAATGATTTAAACTAAGGTGATGGCTTAAAGACAGTGACATCTGCATGTCCATGAAAATTAACATACAACCTATATGAGTCAATTTTCATGCATATTAGTAGTAGGTGGTTTGGTTTTAGGCGGAATATGATGCAATTACTAACATGTGAATGAAAAGCAATAAAATGAAAAACGTAAAAAAAACAGTAAAAGTCCTAGTGTGGCCTATCCTATCAAAATGAACAATAAATACAAGTTTGGAATCCATCCTTGGACCCGAGAAGCTTGTCTTGATGTTCCATCTTGATCCATGTAGCGGGAGTGAGCTTGAATCTTCATCTTTAGCCTTCTTTGAAATTACAATAAATAAAATTACATAATTGACCTATTAATTACATTCTAATTTCAAAAACCCAAAACTAAAATAAAGGAGATTCGAGATCTCATAATTACATAAGAAATCATGTTTCCTTCATTACGAAAACATAATTTTGACTAAGGCCACACTAAGTATTACAAATTACAACCGATTGCAAAATTAAATACGTAAATTAAATTCATTCATTCGATTCATTCAACAAAATTAAAAGCATCAACTAAAATAAATTAAACATACATAACACAATACATTAATTATGTTGATTAATTTATCCAAACCACCTATTAAAATTAAATTAAGTGACAATTCCGTAATTTAATCACATTAATTTCATACTTAATCCATATTAAACTTGTAATATGAATTCTATCCGTCAAAATTTTAAACTGCTTTAAAATAACTCGGTATCATTAAATTGTGAACCGATTCACAATAACTAATTGGCCAAAAAAAAAAAAAACAAAATCCAATTTTTTTAAATTGGTCTCGGCTAAAAAAAACAATTTTTTTTTTTTTTATATATTTCAGCTGTCACGGCTGAAATAAAAAAAAAACAGCCCCTTTCCTATTTTAATTCGGTAAATAGGAAAAACAAGGAAAAACTTTCCATAAATTTTTTTCTCTTTCTTTTTCGGCAAAAAGGCAACAAAAAAAGCTTTCCTATTTTTTTTCTATTCTCGGTTTACCAAAAAAAACAAAATTAAAATAAAGTTTTTTTTTTTTTTTTTTCGGTAAACCCTAAAAAAAACGGCCTCCTATTTTTTCTTTTTGCGGCAATATGCCCTAAAACAAGATTTGATGACTAAATTGTTTACCTTTGCTATTAGAACATGATTACCATATGAAATATTGAACATGATTAATTCATATGCCAAAAACTATTTAGCAAAAACAATCTTTTTATCATAAACATGACGATTCCATTTAATTTTAACTTAATCTGCATTAAATCAAAACTACCAATTCTTCATATGATAATTTTAACTGATTATAAACTATAATATGAAAAATAAGATGGAAAAATATCATCAAACAAAAAGAATAAAATACGGCAAGGGAAAAAAAAAAACAGATCGGCACAAAAATTTCGAACCACAAAAAAAAAAATCCGAAACCCTAATTTTTTTTTTTTCGAAAATCCTATTGTTCATATACAAATTTTATGAAAATCATCAAAATTAAAATCGTAGCCTAAAGCTCTGATACCACTTGTGGGAAATAATCTGTATACTTCCCTTAAACTAGAAGGATTATAACGAGTTTAACAATGATGATCAAAGGTCATAAACAAAATACATGAACAAAGTATAAGGATTTAGAATTAACCTTCGGTCCTAACAAATATGGCCTAAGAACAATATCAAAATTGATATTCACCTATCAGTTGCACCCAAGACGATCTGAGATATGCCCTTCGATTATGCTAGAATCGATCTAAAATTTTCTATAAAATTTAGTTGTTTTTGTGTTCTTGTGATGAGAGAGAGAAGACAAGGTCAAGAAAAAGCATTAGGGTAGAAATAATTCTCTACCTTTCTTTTTATACAGACCGAAACTTGGAGTCAATTAGGAAAGATAAAAATCTCCTAATATTCGGCCAAGCTGACCGAAATAAGGAAAAAAATATCCTTATTTTGGTCTTTCCAAAAATATATAATATGTGTTGAATTTTCATCTAGTGAGGATCGAACCCATGACCTCTTGGTATGTGTACCCTCACTATTACCACTATGACACATTCAGCTTGTTGATATTAAATACAACTGATTATATTTAATTACGAATTAACAGATTAATTCGTCCAAGCTAACATTATATATATTTAATTAAATATAACTTATTATATTTAATTTACGAATTGACAGTTAATTCGTCTCAACTTAATATTATTTAATTTTATTAAATAATTATCTCATCAACACATTGACTAAATTTTTAGTCATTTTGGGCATCAATGTAATTATATTTCTATAACCACATTTCTCAAACACGTCCTATAGGTGTGACCTTTAGGGACCAGTTGATCACCGTCATCTGTATGATAATAACGTCAAACTTTCTAGCAAGCCAACCGTTATTAGGTAAACGTTAATCAACTGATTAAATATACGAAGTATACCCTTGTGAACCTGTAAGAGATTTACAAATGTTATCACACTAATTTGTGGAGGACACAAGCTCCAACAGGGGTAGTGATGTATCTCTTAGTTAGGATAGTCTTTTAATTTATTTATAACTAATGTTCTATTAAATGCCACCGATTATGAACTCTATGTCTGCAAAAGTAGTCAAGTTTAGTGTCCAACAGATGGTCTTTGTGGGAACTATACTGAATTAAGAGTGTAAGATTATAACTGCCAAGGGAACATATACTTAACGATATACGATCTAGGGCAATCAGATCCTTGAATTCTAACTTGAAGTAGTTTTTTATGTGACTTAGTGTCCTTTTAGAGTACTATAAATGTTTAATTTAGTTGCAACTATTCTGTGAGAGATTGTTAAATAAAAAGCATATAAAAAAGATAGCTCATCTTCCTAGGCCGCTTGCCTTTCTCCTTGATATAGACTATGCCACCCTCGTTAATGTTGTCGCCTTTTATATTTGACGCTCTGGCCATGGCTACCACTGCTGCCAATTAGATGCGTCCTCAGGTTTTGGAGGTTTTTCATTGGTTTTGTGCTTATTAAACTAGACCGGTCATACATTTTTCTTCTTGAAATGCAATTTTTGTTTTGTTATCATTGATCTTTTGGTTGTTTGCGTTATCCTGCTCATTAAATTTAAAGATTTCTAAGTAAAAAAAATTACACGAGAAGCAAGAAATATGTTATTTGTATTATGGGCTGAGACATGGCATAAGGTAACAATTTGGGTTTTTAAAATTTGAGTATTTCGACTGAAATGAAGTTCTAAACGAGCATTTTTAGCCGTGCATTTAAAGCTTTTATCTTGCTTTGTTTGTTTCCGATGCAGTACATAAAGTAAACTAAAGATGGACTACCTTACGCTTGATTACCTTCTGCATTGCTGAATGCCAACAGCATTTTATGTGATTTTAAATCATATGCCTATCACTAACGCTTGAATTTTAATGACGAGCAGGCTAAAAGTTTTGTTGGAGAGGCTGACGGCTTGGCATATTTTAGCTAATTGTAATATATGTTATTTAGGTCATTAACTCAGTTTGATTCTCCTTTCTTGAGGTCGGTCTATGCATATATCTTGAAGTAAAAGGTGTCTGAGAGTTTTTTCTATATGGTAGGTTCGTTTGAAGCTATGTGTGTTTTTTCTCGCAAAAGGTAGCTAAGAATGCATTGTTGCATTTTGCCTTGTGTGCTAGACACTAAATCATATGTGACAGTGAATAAAAACTATGTGTCGTAAAATACTAGAATTAAGCTACCAAATTAACAATTTATAAGCCAAACTATACTCTAGACTACTCTAAATGATAAAATAATATAGTGCAAGTAAGGGTCGGTCCCAAGAGAAGGTCTTTTAAGCTAAATGCTTGAATTGTAAAATATTGACTACTAAAGACAAGATTATAAACAAACAATGGTTATTCACAATGGCAAACAATAGAGAGACATGAAAAGGGGGTTTTTGAGTTGATTGGTGACATGAAACAAAGTAAAATTTGCAATCTTAGTCTAACAAGCAATATAACAAACACTTGGTGAGTAAGATGATTCAATAATTAAGAGAACTTGGTGCAATTCTTCCTTTGTAACTAACAATGGTAAAGTTTAACTCTTTAATAATTCTCCTCCTAATTTCTACCCAATACTTTCAAGTCAAGAAAATAACATGTACAAATTAAACCATCTATGCATGTCTTCCAAGTTTAATCAACAATTCATTAAACCATGAGTGCAAATCAAACATGAGCATTAAGAGTTGTGCCAAACAAGAAGCTAAGATCAATTCTCACAAGATTAAACCATACAAATGAGAAAAGACATGAAATTTCCTACTTATTGCATGAATCCTTTAAACCAAATCAACATACAACAAGCTTGCTCAAAACAATCCTAGATAGATTAAACCATTTCTCTAGAATTTGCAATAGTTGAACAAATAAGAAGCATGGATGGCCAACCCAAACATAAACTCATTCAACATGAAGATTAAGCTTAAGGAAAGATCATTAGATAAATAAGAGAAGATTAAAAGAGCCTTACAATACCAAAGTTGGAGACTTTGGATGAATTACACCAGGAAAGGAAGGATTTAGCCTTCCATAGTCTTCAAAACCCAAAGAAATAAGGAAAGATTACAACTTTGGATGTAAATAGTCTCTAAATTATTACAAGATTAGAACCCTAAAAATGAGATTAGATGAGATAAAAGGATGGTAGGTGAATCTCTTAGGTCTTCAAACTCTCGGGTATTTATAGGGCTTCACGAAAACGTAGAAAGATTTCCACTTAAGAAGCCCAAAAAGAAGATTAGAAAACCCGCATAACAGAGCTGCGCAGGCTGCGCAAGCATCGTTCTTACTGTGCAATAGTGCGCACTGCGCACTGTTTTTTGCAGGCGCGCATGTGCTCGCATTTTTGGACTTCTATTTTCCACGAGCTAGACCTCTTCAATTTGCTTCATTTCTTCTAGTCTTCATTCCTACTTCTCCCAACTGGTTTTCGGGTTACAAGTGATCCTCTTGTGCCTTGTCTTGGTCTTTGAAAGGTGCTCTATTGCCGCTCGGGTTCCATGCGTTAAGGATTGAGTGCCCAACCGAGTTAAAGTGCACAAGTTACCACCACATAACCAATTGCCAAATGTTAGGAAAATTGTACCAAAAGACCCATATTAAAATACACGAGGGTGATAAAATAACCCTCTTAGACCGACACAATACATTACTATCAAACTCCCTCACACTTAGACTTTTGCTAGTCCCGAGCAAAACCCGAAATAAGCAAATATGAAGTCTATAAGAGAGTGTAGGAGTGAATGATCACTCTCCCCTTTCCTCTTCCTTCTTATATCTCCCTCAAAACACAACCACCAATTAAAAAGAAAAAGAACTTGACTCAAAATTGACACCACTCTTCACTCACTCCCCCGCCTTATTTCTCCCTCAAACACGGACACGACACACCACCAACGCCGACTCATCACGCAACTCCTCCCTTCTTATATCACCAAAGTAGAAGTGGTCACTCTTGTCTTATCCCAAGGCAATAGCAAAGTGACCTAAACAATCCTCCAACTCATTCATCTTCCCCTTATATCGCCCCCTTATCACTCCAAGCAATGCAAGTCATGCTACTAAGTTGGCCAAACACCAACAAAGATCAACAACCTAGTAGCCAACATGAAAAACCACCAATTTGAAATAACTTTCTTTGACTCAAAAAGAAATTAAATCCTAAATCTAACCTCCTTCCAAAACCCTCCGTATTGCTCCCTTCTTATCCCTCCATCTTTTTGGTGTTGCATTTTTTTCAATTTTTCGATTTTTTTTTTGTTTTTGTTTGAAAATCCCTCATTTTGCCTAAGGTGCCCTTTCGGGTTTTCACCTTAGCTTTTTCCTTTCCTCTCATCGGTGGCTCGCAACTCGATTCTTCATTTTGCCCGGAATGCCCTTTCGAGTTTTCATTCCGTCCTCGGCCACCTTTTCCAATCTTGCCTAGGTGCCCACCCTTGTGGGTTTTCACCTAGCCGGAATTTTCAATTTTTTTTTTTTTTTTTTTTTTTTGCATTTGCATTGGCTTGAAAGACAATATACATATGTTACAATTTCTCACTCACCCACACTTAAATTTTACATTGTCCTCAATGTGAGGGAGTGCCAACTTCTTCAAAACTTTTAGTTGGAGGGGCCCGAGCCTTCTCCTTGCTCATATGCCCCCCGGTTCATTCTTATTCTTTCTCTTCTTTCTTTTTCTTGTTGGACCCTTATGTAGGCCGCATTGACTTGAGCTTCATTGATGGAGGGTCGGTAGTCGGGTTAATTTTGGTGAAGAGTCATTCCGAAATGGCCTTGAATAAGGCCAAAGGAGTCTTCATGGGCTTGAGCGTCGTAGTGAAAATCCTCAAGGTATTGGTGGTGCCTTTCGTTTTGCACCCCAAATTGTTGGCTTACTTGTTCACGCCACTTGTTTTGCTCTTGCCACATTGCTTGATTCTCCGCCCAAGCCCTGGCGCTTTGTTGTTGCCATTGGTAAGACTCCTTTTGCCTCTTGGCAATCCCCTCAATCATTTTCCTTTGGGCCAATTCGGCCTCATCTCCCAACCTTTTATGCTCTTCAAAAGATCTCCGAAATTGATCAAAACTCTCCAATCTTGGCGCTTGTTGTTGTTTCCAAGAATGGGAGCTCTCAACCCTCCCACTAATTGCTTCCAACGTCCCCCGGGTCTCCTCAAAGTACTTGAACATTTGGTGTTGCCATGGTGCTAAAGGTGGACTTGAGGAACCCCCGGCCTCAAACATAGGAGTGTCTTGAGGCGGTTGGTAGGATGAAGGAATGTGTGGGGTCTCATGGAATCCCCCCCTCAATTATCTCAACCTCTCTTTCTTCCTCTTGTTGTGGGCCTTGTGAAGACTCAACGGCTCTCCTCTTCCTCATTCTTTGTGGGGGTGGGTTGGGGAGATTGGCCTCGGCGGGACAAAAGAAATCCCGGGCTTGTGGTCCACTTGGGAGGGGGCCATTCAATGGTAGCTTCATGTATTGGACACCCCCTTCCCCCAAACAATGACAACTCCATGGGACCGTGTCCAATGGATGAATCATATGGGTCTCCACCAACCCCGCTTCATTGTAAAGGTGATTCCCCCACACTCAAGGTTGTTCATCCGGAATATCCCCAACCAAACTAGCCACAAAAAGAGTGACCAAACCTCCACAATTGATGCTCCCCTTCTTCTCTCGTTGCTTAGATGCACCAACCACAAAAAGTCTTGCCCAATCCGGCACCCCCTCCCCCTCGGGCAACATTGCCCAAATGCACTCACGGACCCCCTCATTGAGTTTGGTAGGTTCCCCCATCGTAAAGAAGAAACATAAAATCATACGTGTGAGAATCCAGATGGGGGGGGGGGTTGTGATTGAGGAGATCTTATCATTGTTTGTCCGGTGTGTTTTCCCCGTGAGTGCACACCAAGTATCATCCAAGGCCGTACCCGGTAGGTTTATGGAGGAGGGTGGTTTGGTGATTCTCAAAATTTCCCTCACCCTCTCAAAGGTTAGGGTATGCCATGTTTTGTTCAACCTAAAGCTCACCCGTTCATTCCCTCTTTCCCCCGTGATTTGGATGGTCGAGAGGAATTCTAAGGTGTAGGCGGGGTATGTATGAGGTTGAAGGTTAATATACCTCTCTAACCCCACCTTGGTGAGGAAGGCAAGGGTTTGGTCAAAGATACCCATGTCCCTCAAGGTACTCGGGTGAAGGAATTTTGAAATCGGTAAGGGCTTACTCTCAAGGAACTTAAAGTAAGTCTTAAGGTTGTTTGGTAACCCTTCATCTCCTTTAAATGGTTTGGGTGGTGCATTGGGTGGAGGTTGGTTTGAGGATTCACCCTTCTTCTTAGATTTTCCTTTGCCAAGACCAAAAACCATCTTGTTCTCTTTTAAAAATTTCAAAAACAACCACTTAAAACAATCAAAAATCTGAAAAATTTTCTAAGGGGCAAGTCAACAAACACCTTGTGTGCACTAGCACAATCTTGTGTAGCTAAGGTAATTTTGGTGAATATTTGCCTTCCCTAACAGAAAATGATTGCCAACAATCCCCAAATAACAATTACAAGCAAGAATCCAACTCAACTACACAAACTAAAGTGAATGGAAACAAAGAGAGTGGAGAAATTTGTCATACCGTCCCGAATATTCCCAAAACTTGCTTGAATGAAGTGGAAGGTTGCATAAAAATCCCTTGGTGACCCAGAAATCCACTTGAAAAAGCTTCAAATCAACCCGGACAAATTCTAGGGTTTGGGAGATTAGGGGATTTTTGTCAGAAAAAAGGATGTTTGATGGTGTTTTTGATACCAAGGATGAATTTGGTAAAGAAATTGGTGATGAGATGGAGGTTTGTTGATGATAATAGGTGATTTGGTTGGATGTTGAATGAATGAGAGAAGTACTTTGGGGGTTTTGTCGATGAAAAGCTTAGTGGAGAATGAGGGATAAATCGGGGTTGAAAAGAATAAAGAACCGAGATGACAGTCCTGCGCAGGCTGCGCAAATTTAAGTCGTGCCTGCGCAATTGTGCGCACTTGCGCAAGCCCTATGCGCAGGCTGCGCACACCTTCGCAGTTTGGTTCTTGCTTCGTTTAATTTCAAAATTCCTCACTTACCCAAATTTCGACCCATTTCTTCTTGTTCCCTTTTCCTTGGTCTCTTCCAATGACTTTGTCCATTAAACCCGACTCTCATCTCCTCTTGGGCACGCCTTCCAAGAGGGTTCTTGCAAATCACTATATCATTAAACAAACCTCAAGTGCCTTTTTACATGTCAATGCAAATGAAATTAATTTAACGAAATTAACATGCGAGTAATTAAATTGCGGAAATAAATTGCGGAATTAAATTGCGGAAATAAACTACGCTAAGAAAGCAATTAAATTGGGATAGAATATTTACAAATTTGCCGTTATTTAACGTCGATGGCTCGACAAAGTGCTTCTCATGCTCATGCTTGGTAAATGGGGTCTTCCAAAGTGACTTGTTCAACAATTTGTGCTTTCATGCCTTCAT
Organism: Silene latifolia; assembly: GCF_048544455.1. Taxonomy (NCBI): domain Eukaryota; kingdom Viridiplantae; phylum Streptophyta; class Magnoliopsida; order Caryophyllales; family Caryophyllaceae; genus Silene; species Silene latifolia. The sequence continues at coordinate 142,138,462 of NC_133538.1, forward strand.
GATACTCTTTAAGCCGTTGCCCATTCACCTTAATTGTCTTTCCCGTGCTCGGGTTCTCAACTTCGACCGCTCCATGAGAATGAACTTTGCTCACAATGAATGGTCCAACCCATCTTGATCGTAGCTTCCCGGAGAACAACTTTAACCGATTTTGGAAAACAAGAACCTTGGTGCCTTCTTTGAAAACCCACCGACTTATCATTCGATCATGCCATATTCTAGCTTTCTCTTTGTATATGGCGGCATTATCATAAGAGTCAAGACATATTTCTTCAATTTCTTGAAGTTGAAGCTTCCGATGGAGCCCCGCATCATCTATGCTTTGGTTGAAGGATTTGATGGCCCAATAGGCTCTATGCTCCACTTCCAAAGGAAGATGACATGCCTTCCCATAAATGAGTCGATATGGGGACATACCAATGGGTGTCTTGTAAGCGGTGCGGTATGCCCAAAGAGCATCATTTAACCTTTGACTCCAATCTTTCCTATCGGGATTCACTGTTTTTTGTAAGATGCTCTTGATCTCCCGATTGGACACTTCCGCTTGCCCATTGGTTTGTGGGTGATAGGCGGTGGAGACTTTGTGCACGACCCCGTACCTCTTTAACAATCCCTCCAAAATCCTAATGCAAAAAATGATTCCCCGGGTCACTTATCAACGCCCTAGGATAGCCGAACCTTGAGAAGATATTGTTGTGAACAAAGCTAGAGACCGTCCTTGCGTCATCACTCCGAGTTGGTATAGCCTCGACCTATTTTGAAACGTAGTCCACCGCTAAAAGGATATAAAGATACCCATCCGACTTGGGGAATGGACCCATGAAGTCTATCCCCCACACATCAAAAACCTCCAAATAGAGCATTGGTTGTTGGGGCATTTCGTTTCGTCGTGATATGTTGCCAACCCGTTGGCATTTGTCACAAGTATTGACGAAAACATGAGCATCTTTAAACAACTTGGGCCAATAGAACCCGCACTCAAGGATTTTACGTGCCGTACTATTAGGCCCAAAGTGACCCCCAAAAGCGTACTCATGGCAATGTTTTAGGATGGATGAGATTTCTACATCCGGTACACAACGTCGGATGAATTGGTCTTGACACATTTTCCATAGATATGGCTCATCCTATATATAGAATCTAGAATCGGACTTGATCTTGTTCCTTTGACTAGATGAAAGTGAGGTGGGAAACTTCTTGGTGACCATGTAATTGACAAGGTTGGCATACCAAGGCTCAACGGCTTTCATGGAATAAAGAGATTCATGTGGTAAGCTACCGTCAACTACTCCCATAGTCTTCACGAGATCCTCATTTATGTGAAGCCTACTCAAATGGTCGGTCACCACATTAGCACTCCCTTGCTTGTCCTTGATCTCTATGTCAAACTCGCTCAACAAAAGCACCCATCTCATGAGCCTTGCCTTGGTGTCTTTCTTGTCTACAAGTTGCCTTATAGACTTGTGATCGGTATAGATGATGACCTTTGCACCCAAGAGATAAGCCCGGAATTTTTCAATGGCATACACCACCGCTAAAAATTCCTTTTCCGTGACGGTGTAGTTCCGTTGAGCATCATTCAAGAGTGAAGAAGCATATTGTATCACATGGGCAATCTTCCCGTCCCTTTGGCCTAAAACCGCGCCAAGGGCATAATCACTAGCATCGGTCATGATTTCAAACGGGAGGTCCCACTTTGGAGCTTGAATTATCGGGGCCGTTACAAGCTTTTCCTTCAACTTATCGAATACTAACCTACAAGCATCATCAAAAACAAACTCCACATCCTTGTGCAAAAGCTTGCACAAGGGGTAAGCAATCTTGGAAAAGTCCTTAATAAATCGACGGTAGAAGCCCGCGTCCTAGGAACGACCTTATCTCCCGAGTATTAGTAGGATATGGCAAGGTTTTTATCACTTCAACCTTAGCCACATCCACCTCAATCCCTCTCTTTGAGACTATGTGACCTAACACGATGCCGCTTTTAACCATAAAGTGACATTTTTCGGAATTCAACACAAGGTGTGACTCCGTGCATCGTGATAGGACCATAGTTAGGTGGTCCAAGCAAGCTTCAAAACTATCCCCATGGACGGTGAAGTCATCCATGAAGACCTCTATGACTCTTTCAACAAGATCCGAGAAAAGACTCACCATGCAACGTTGAAATGTACCCGGAGCATTACACAAACTGAAGGGCATCCTTCGGTATGCATATGTTCCGAAAGGGCATGTGAATGTTGTCTTGGATTGATCCTCCGAGCGTATGGGAATTTGAAAGTATCCGGAATATCCATCCAAGAAACAATAAAATTCTTTTCTCCCTAGCCTCTCTAGCATTTGGTCTAGAAAGGGTAGAGGAAAATGATCTTTGAAAGTCACGGCATTTAGGCGGCGGTAATCGATGCAAACTCTCCAACCGGTTTGAATCCGGATGGGAATTAAAGCTCCTTCTTTGCCCTCGATTACCGTCACACCACCTTTTTTAGGTACACATTGAGTGGGACTTACCCATTGAGAGTCACTAATTGGGTAGATGATTCCCATTTGGAGTAGCTTGATGATCTCTTCCTTCACCACCTCCATCATTGGTGGGTTTAATCTTCTTTGTGGTTGCCGAACCAGCTTTGCTTCCCCTTCCAAACGGATCTTGTGCATGCAAACGCTTGGGCTTATCCCTTTTAGATCCGCAATGCTCCACCCAAAAGCTTCCTTGTACTTATGCAAAACATCCACCAATCTCCTTTCTTGATCACCCTCAAGTTGGTTTGAAATTATGAGGGGTAGAGTGTTGTTTGCCACAAGAAAGACGTATTTCAAGTGGTCGGGGAGTGGTTTTAGATTGGGGGTGCGTGGCTTAATGATGGATGGAAGTGGTCTTTCAAGGGAGGCCTCTAAGGGAAGAAATTTGGATGAGTTGTCATAAGAATAGGAAGAAAAACACGATTTGGTTGAGCTGGGAATTGCGCAGGCTGCGCATTGGGCTTGCGCAGGCTGCACCTGTGCTCGACATTTCTTCCTCGATTTCTTGCACTTCTTTTTCTTCCTTTGATTCTTCTAGTAGTTCTTCCATTTCCAATGCTTCTATATTTTCCTGCACATCATGAGACAACAAAAACCACAACCCTTCCTTCTCGACATTGTTAGTGAGGGCTACCTCAAGTGGGTCCCTTTAACTTATTTGGTAAACTCGATTTTCCAAATGTTCAATTTTATCAAGAAAGTAACAACAACTCAAATCATCGGTCTTTTTCATCGTCTCATACACATTGTATTTCAAAACTTTCCCTTCAAATTCCATGGTCAAAGTTCCATCATACATGTCAAGTTTGGTTTTGGAGGTTCTCATGAAAGGCCTCCCTAATAATAGGGGTGTAGCCTTAGAGTCCGGTTCCATGTCCAAAACATAAAAATCGGCCGGAAATATGAACTTATCAACCTCTACCAACACATCTTCTACAAGACCTTTAGGGTGAATTGTGGAACGATCCGCCAATTGGATCACAACATTAGTCCTAGATAAGGGAGGCAATTCTAAGGTCTCATAAATGGAATAATGCATGACATTAATAGAGGAACCCGAGTCTAGCATAGCTCTAGCAAAAGCTTTGCCTCCAATTGAGCACGGTATAGTTAGCATGCCCGAATCATCGCACTTTTTTGGAAGATTTTGTTTGAAAATTGCCGAGACATGCCTACTAACCGTGACTCTTTCAACTCCTTTCCTTGGCTTCCGTTTAGGGGTGCAAAGTTCTTTGAGGAATTTGCATACCTAGGAACGGTGTTAATGATAGTAAAAAGAGGGATGTTGACCTCACATTTCCTAAAAGTCTCATAAAGATCGGTGTCTTTATCAAACTTCTTGGGACTTGTGAGGGCACTAGGAAATGGTACCTCCGGTTCATACTCTTGTTCAATCTCTTTGAGTTGATCCTTTGTGTTGGTGCTTCCTTCCTTTCCTTTGTCAATGCTCCAATGACTCTTTTCTTTTTCCTCATTAGCTTTTGAAAATAATCCTTTCTCTTGTTCAACCACAAGCTCTTCTTCAATTTGCTCTTCAATGTCAATAACCCTTTCATGTGACTTGCCCCTTCTCTTCTTCTTGGGAGGGGATTCTAAAGTTCTCCCCTTCCTCAATGTCATAGCACTAGCATTCTCTCTAGGAGGAAATCGAGTGGAGGGAATAGAAGTTGAGGTCCTTTGATTTTTCTTGGCAAGTTCTTGGGCAATTTGGTCAAGTTGGACTTCAAGGTTGGCAACCTTGGCATCACTAACACTCTTGTCGACATCAATCTTGTCAAGCCTCTTGTTCGTTTTGACTTGCTCTTGCAAAATGTTCTTAAGCAAGTCTTGAACACTTGGTTCTTTTTGAGAATTGTTGTTGTTACCTTGATTGCCAAATTGGGATGATTGACCTTGGTTTTAGTTTCTACCTTGGTTGTTGAAATTCTCATTCCTATTTCCTTCTTGATTGAAATTCCCATTCCTATTTCCTTGAGAGTTTGAACCTTGACCTTGTCGGGAATTTTGGTCCCTCAAGTGGTTGAATTGACCATTCACAAAGCTTTTTGAGGTGTCACCACCCCAACCAAGTCTAGGATTGTCTCTACTCCCAACATTGTAATTGTTGCCACTAGGGTCATAATTGTAGTATCCTCCTCCGGAAGGATTCCTAGCATTGTAATTCCCATACCCCATTGCACTTACATTCTCCACTCCAATTCCTTCTTCAATCATGATGGGGCAATTTTCCTCCAAATGAGGACCTTGACAATAGTTGCATTCCACTTGATTCCCTTTTCTCCCATCCTTGTTTGGATTGTTCACTATCATATTCTTCACTAAGTGAGTCAAATCATTCACACTTTGTTCAAGGTTTTGAGTAGATGAGGAAGAGGTTCCCATTGAAGAAGTATTCCTTGTTCCCCTTTGAGTTCTTCCATAATTCCTCGTAGTAGAGGCCAGTCTCTCAATGATTTCCTTGGCATCCACTATGGAAAAATTTTCCAACCCTCCTCCGGTAGCGGAATTGACCATTCTTTGATCATCTTGGCCTAGCCCTTCATAGAAGTTCACAAGAAAATCATCATCGCTCAACCCGTGGTATGGGCATTGAGCTACCAACTTTTTGAACCTCTCCCAATTTTCATACATGGTTTCACCATTGAGGTCTTGTTCTATGGTAGTAATGGCCTTCTTAGCACGGTTGTGACGGGCATCGGGGTAGTATTTATCAAGAAAAGCCGCCTTCATTTCCTTCCAAGTTCTTATAGATCCCGGCTCAAGATAAAAGAGCCAATCTTTGGCCGAATACAACAAAGAAAATGGGAAGGCCCGTAATTTGAATTGATCCTCCGTCACCCCATTCGGAATAGCACCTTCACACATCATGTGGAATTCCGAAAGGTGACGGTTTGGGTCATTCCCCGCATGGCCATGGAACTTAGGCAAGTTATGGATAAAGTAGCCATTGAGTTCGAAATTTGCATTGGCTCTTAGAGGGGGTAGGTGATACACAAGGGTTGCTCATCATAATTCCTTGCTCGTATCTCCTGGATGGTTCTCGTGTCATTCGCCATAGGGGGATACTCAACTTCAATCGGATTTACTTCAATAGGTTCTTCTAAAGGTGCTTCTAAAGGTGCTCCTTCTACTCTATGTTCTCTTTATGCTCTTTGGTACCAAGGATTAGTAAATAACCACGAATATGCTCCAAAAGCGTCTTCTTCCACGGGGGTTGATTCACCGTGTTGTGGAGAACTAAACATAAACCTTCGCACTGCACACACAAGTTAGAACTTCCACTTACTTACCCAAAACAAAGAGAAGAGAAATAACTAACATGTAATTTAACAATCAAGCCTTTAGCTATGTTGCCCTTCCCCGGCAACGGCGCCAAAATTTGATAGTGAATAAAAACTAGGTGTCGTAAAATACTAGAATTAAGCTACCAAATTAACAATTTATAAGCCAAACTATACTCTAGACTACTCTAAATAATAAAGTAATATAGTGCAAGTAAGGGTCGGTCCCAAGAGAAGGTCTTTTAAGCTAAATGCTTGAATTGTAAACTATTGACTACTAAAGACAAGATTACAAACAAACAATGGTTATTCACAATGGCAAACAATAGAGAGACATGAAAAGGGAGGTTTTTGAGTTGATTGGTGACATGAAACAAAGTAAAATTTGCAATCTTAGTCTAACAAGCAATATAACAAACACTTGGTGAGTAAGATGATTCAATAATTAAGAGAACTTGGTGCAATTCTTCCTTTGTAACCAACAATGGTAAAGTTTAACTCTTTAATAATTCTCCTCCTAATTTCTACCCAATACTTTCAAGTCAAGAAAATAACATGCACAAATTAAACCATCTATGCATGTGCTCCAAGTTTAATCAACAATTCATTAAACCATGAGTGCAAATCAAACATGAGCATTAAGAGTTGTGCCAAGACAAGAAGCTAAGATCAATTCTCACAAGATTAAACCATACAAATGAGAAAAAATATGAAATTTCCTACTTATTGCATGAATCCTTTAAACCAAATCAACATACAACAAGCTTGCTCCAAACAATCCTAGATAGATTAAACCATTTCTCTAGAATTTACAATAGTTGAACAAATAAGAAGAATGGATGGCCAACCCAAACATAAACTCATTCAACATGAAGATTAAGCTTAAGGAAAGATCATTAGATAAATAAGAGGAGATTAAAAGAGTTTTACAATACCAAAGTTGGAGACTTTGGATGAATTACACCAAGAAAGGAAGGATTTAGCCTTCCATAGTCTTCAAAACCCAAAGAAATAAGGAAAGATTACAACTTTGAATGTAAATAGTCTCTAAATTATTACAAGATTAGAACCCTAAAAATGAGATTAGATGAGATAAAAGGATGTTAGGTTAATCTCTTAGGTCTTCAAACTCTCGGGTATTTATAGGGCTTCACGAAAAGCTAGAAAGATTTCCACTTAAGAAGCCCAAAAAGAAGATTAGAAAACCCGCATAGCAGAGCTGCGCAGTCGCGCAGTTAATCTTTGTTCTTGTCTCGCAATAGTGCGCACTGCGCACCTGTTTGCGTAGGGCTGCGTCTGAACTCGCATTTTTGGACTTCTATTTTCCACGAGCTAGACCTCTTCAATTGCCTTCATTTCTTCTAGTCTTCATTCCTATTTCTCCCAACTGGTTTTCGGGTTACAAGTGATCCTCTTGTGCCTTGTCTTAGCCTTTGAAAGGTGCTCTATTGCCGCTCGGGTTCCATGCATTAAGGATTGAGTGCCCAACCGAGTTAAAGTGCACAAGTTACCACCACATAACCAATTGCCAAATGTTAGGAAAAGTGTACCAAAAGACCCATATTAAAAGACACGAGGGTGATAAAATCACCCTCTTAGACCGACACAATACATTACTATCAGTATGGTTCAGAGTTTTCTTTTGTTGTGCTTCTATTAAGTTTGTGGTCATGTTTAGATTAGCTAGCCTTCATAGTTTCATTATTTGATACTAGTAATTTGTTTCGTTATCTTTAGTGCCCTCAACAACCAAATAACGACGAGTGTGCTTACTATGTCTGAAATGATGTACAACTTTCAGTTTCTAAGGACAACTTAGAGAAGTTATTTCATTTCACTCTAATTCTAAATATTTTTAAGTAGTACTCCCTATGTCCCAATCATTTGTTTGCCTTGGATTAAAATACTCGTCACAAATAAAGGCAAACAAATGATGTCTGATTGGGACAGGAGGAGTAGTTTATTTTACCTAATGATATTGTTCTTGTTTATACAGTGTGTCTCAATGTCAGTAGTTGTTTGAAGAAATAAACAAGGTTGAGGAGCTTTGGGCTCTATATTGTGGCAAAAGATAACATGTAGTGAACGAACAATTGTAAAGAAAAGACGACATGTATGTGCTTGTGTTGTTAGGTGTAATTTGTTGATTGGTTGTATTGTATTTGAAATTGTTGGTATCGAAATTTATTTGGCTGGTTGTTAAAATTGGCCTGTTTAATTTAAAGAGAGATGTTACCAAATTTTTGATAGCTTTTATGAAATAAATTGAAGATTGTATAATTTATAATTGAGTACTAAATTAAAGAAAAAAAAATAAAAAAAAAAGGAAAGTGGCATTGATTGTGGTGTGTAATAGATCATAATATACTGACATTGACATCGGTTCCTAACGTAATATCGACATAGGTTCTTATGTTACAACCGATGTCACTATAAACAAAGTGGCATCGGTTTTGAACCGATGCCAATTGAAAAAAGGGGCATTTACATTGCTTGATTGGCACCGGTTAAAAACCGATGCCAATCACTGTTTTCAACCGATGCCATTTGCATTAATTGTACTAGTGAGTTACTCCGTCTCATAATATAATACTCCAAAAGTAACCAAGTATCGCATTCTCATCATCTACCCTAAGACCTCTGTCTCATAATATAATACTCCAAAAGTAACCAAGTATCGCATTCTCATCATCTACCCTCAGACCAGGACAAGGAGTGATTGAACTGGCGGATAAGACCACGAAACAATACTTCCATCACAATATCAATTTCAAACTTAAATAACTCAATAACCATGGTCGGTCGCACTGCACCGTAAAAATAACTCAGCTCAAAGGCTCCATAACTCATAACTCAATACCAGTAACCAATTTCCATTTCAATTTCAATATCGATATTGTCAAAAGTTCAAAGAACCGTGCTCAATACTTAGAGTAAATATCTAAGCTACTCACTCACGAGTCAATGACAAAGGAAAAGATGATTAAATACAATATACCAAACAAAAGCAACCTTTCGATATAATCCAACCACCACTCAATAATCCGATCAACAATTTCCAATATTATAATGTAAACCATGCATTGATCTCTTACTGCAAAACTCAAAACCCATCTAACTAACTAACGACAATCAGTTGAGTTGATAACCACCTAGTGTTGCGATGTTATAATTAGAATTTTGGTAGGGCTTTTATAAGACTTTGACGGAATGGTGTTGTTAGATGGTGGTTTTTGTTTGATATTCCATAACTTGAGGAGTCTTATGGATTTTGTAACTTGTTGCTCTGGTTGAGATCTCAGAAGAGTAGAATCTTTGAGTGTGGTATGTCTTATTTTGACTATTCTGGGTTTAGAATTATTCTCGAGTGCAAGCATGTGTTTTAAAAAGTTTTAAAAGCCTTATGAGTTAATTGGATTAGTTGTGTTTTCATAACTTGTGCAATTTTGGTTAGTAACATTGGATTTTGAAGTACTTGGATTGTTACCATGATATTTGAGAGGTTGAAAAATTATGTAATGTTGTGGATGAGAGTTGTATCAATCGATGAGATTGGAGAAGATAGACTAGGAAGTTAGGCAACTCTTAAGTTGACAACTTAGTTGCCTGGTGTTAACAAGCTTGGTGTTGGTTTCTATGGAAATAGGAAAGTTGGAGTTTCATAGAAAAGTTGTACCAAGAATCTCGAGATGATTAACCTCATTTACAATTCTTGAGAGAGCTTTGTATTGCTCTTGAATCTTCCTTCCCTCTTTTTCTCTCGAGCATCTGTTCCAACCGATACTCCCTTTAACCGTGCTTTCCGTAGTTTTTCGTTTTATACATGAGCTTTGACTACTACAAAATTTGTTATTATGGAGATTTTAATATTTGTTTTGAATTTTGATTTCAAACCTTCCAGTTCTACTTCTAATTTTACTATTGGCTAGTTTTAACTTTTGTTTGTTTCGAAATGTCTTAAAAACCGTTTTGAGTTATTCCAGAATTGTTTTAAGTAAAGTTATTTAATGCCTCGAAAAACTATCTAATGGTATGTTGTATTTACAAATTGGATTTGTCCTAAGGTTTGAGATAAATTTAAAAAACTTATTTTGGGTTTCGACGTTGGTTGGATGCTAGGACTTGTCATTAAGGATGTATAATGACTGTCCATTACTTGCTAACGTTTGGTTTTGAGATTTGCTTTTTTAAATATTAGCTTGCCTTTATCTTGAACTACAAAATTCCTGTTTGCGACATGTATTCTCTCGTACCAAGATATTAGACAAGTGATTTCGAGACAAGTAATTTCTAATTGTTCTATTTTGAAAATTGGTTTAAAGATGGTTTTGACCTCAACAAAGACTTTTCAAATATATTTGTGAGCTGAAATGTTGTAAAAGTCATTGTTCTTCATATCTTTGTTTTTCAACTTTTAAGTTTCGAGGACGGAACTTTTTCATAGTGGGGGAGGTTGTAACACCCGGAAATTTCTAATCTCACTTATTTAATTTTTGTTTTTAAGATTTAAATTTTAATACTTATATTTACCGGTTTTGTACAGATCGTTAATTAATGCTGTTTTAAATCTTATTTCAGTCCGATTTCTTCTCAAACCGACTTTTTATTTAAGTGACTTGTTTTGTAAGCGAATATGGGAAATCGATTTCTGCGCCATTGATATATGGACTGTATTTTTGTTTAATAGATAAGTTAATTATTTAACTAGATGTATTCTTTTTTATTCTTTTATTTGAAATCCTTAGCATTATTATTATTTTTCTACCTTTGTTTATTTTTACAACAAAATGGAAAATATATTTTGGGTGTTAACCCTTACCTTAACCGATTTTGCATAAGATAAATAAGGAGATTTTATTCTTATCTTTTTCTCATTTCACTCATTCATAAACTCTCCTAATTAGATTATCTCATTAGATTATCTCATATCATTTCCATTCACAAAAACATAAGGAGAAAATACACCCTACTTTACTCACAGAGTGCCGTGAAATTCATCGTGCAATTTCTTACGTTATAATTTTACGTATGTGCTTGCCTTCTTGCTTCTTTATTTCCGAATTCTACGTGCTTGCCTTCCTGCTTGTTTATTAAGATCGATCTTCTTTCATCATTCGTTCATCCATATTCTAAGGCTAATTATCGTCCTTAATCGTTTTCGTATTTTTTTTTGGTTTTGGTTTTTATTTAATTAGTATATGATTTAATCATATATGAATATTTTTTTTTGGAGGCTATCGTCAATTTCCGTACGAGGACGAGTATTTCATCGATTTAGAATGCGAAAAAGAGGTAACTCTTAAGGGCATGACTCGGCATTTCAATGGTTATTGTTGAGTAGTTGCATGTTGTTTTAATAAATCGTTGTTTTATTCAATTTTTGATATATTATTTGTACGTTTCGAAATTTTAATCTTATGGCATGAAAGTTTCTGATGTTTAATCATATGTCAAAATTTATTTTATTTATGTATTCATCATGTTTAAGTATTTTTTTTATTAGATGTATTGTTGTTATTGTTTAAATTACAATATATCGATTTCTACGGTTTTAAAATACTAATCATGATGAAAATTCATCTTGATGATTTTATTTTGGTCCTATGAAATATTTTAAGACTTAGGATCATAAAATTTTCGATCTTTTGATTTAATTAATAATTATTATGATTTATACATTGTTTCGGCCGTTTTGGTGTTTATTAGGTATTAAATCGTTTTTTATTTTTCTAAATTATGACACCTATTTTAGTGGCTCTGGTTATTCATCATAAGATGATATAAATTTTGTTAAAAATTATTTTGTGTCAAATTATTTTTTTAAAAAATAAAATACAATTATGGCCTTTTTAGGTATACAATTTTAATAAATAGTATTTGTGATTTTTAGTTGCTGCGAAAACTATTTTTGGTGTTTTTACTTGATTCTAGAATGTTACAAAATTTCTTGGGATCCCTTCCGGTCAGAAACTATTTTTAATAATTCAAATGGAATTGGGTTTTGCGGTTTTTACAATAATCTGGTTTTAATTTGGTTCATATATCAAATGAGCAGATATTTTTACGAAATTTTACAAGCAGGTCATAGATGTTATACACAGTACTCATGTTAAATTTAATGAGTATCGAAGTTAAACTCATGTTATTAGGTATTAAATCGTTTTTGATTTTTCTAAATTATGACACCTATTTTAATGGCTTTGGTTATTCATCATAAGATGATATAAATTTTGCTAAAAATTATTTTGGGTCGAATTATATTTTAATGAATAAAATACAATTATGGCCTTTTTAGGTATACAATTTTAGTAAATAGTATTTGTGATTTTTAGTTGCTGCCAAAACTATTTTTGGTGTTTTTACTTGATTCTGGAATGTTACAAAATTTCTTGGGATCCGTTCTGGTCAAAAACTATTTTTAATAATTCAAATGGATTTGGGTTTTGCGGTTTTTACGATAATCTGGTTTTAATTCGGTTCATATATCAAATGAGCAGATATTTTTACGAAATTTTACATGCAGGTCACAGATGTTATACACAGTACTCATGTTAAATTTAATAAGTATCGAAGTTAAACCCTATTTTATAAAAATAAAACACTGTTTTGGTTCAACCGAGTAAATAATGGTTTTGAAGTTAATTTATGGAGAAGGGTATTATGGTCATTTTTCATATGATTCCAGAATGTGTTAAGAAGTACTAGATTTAACGCATGTGCGATGCACGAGCCTATTTGTAATGTTCGATCGTGTACTGAATAATATGGTAGTTAAAAATTGCTAACGTGTACTCCCTCCGACCAGTCTAATCTTTACATTTGTTTTTTTAAAATCTGAAAGGATTCATGCTTTATGAAATACAAAGTAAATAACAGCTTGCATATGAAAGAAGTATTTAGTATTTCCTTAATTGGCTTCTTATCATATGTCTTTATGACACTTTAAAAGAACCGATGTACTTATACATGTTTTATCATAAAATATTTATCTACATATAAATTTGCATTCACAAAGGATAACTCAATATAACTGGCATTCATATTGTACTCCGTATTTAATCGACGTTTTATAAAAACTTTTGAAAGTCAATACTTTTAGTTCTTAATCTAACCTCTCTAATTACATTTCACAATCATAGTACAATGCGGAGTTATAATTTTTTTGTTACATTATTTGTAAGTACTTCTTGAAAATCAGACTCTTTCGTCACTATCTTATATAACAATTTGGATCTCTCCCATTTCTTCTCTCCATTTTTTCTCTAATACACCCATATTATATTATATATCTAATTTCATCCACCTTTTTTCTACTCAAGTGTATTTTCAATCACTCGATCTATCTAGATTTAGATCTGGACCATTAATCAGTAATGGACCTCCAATTTTTTTTTTTTTTTTGAGAAAATGGTGAGAATCCTTACTTTTTTTTATAGAGCATACGTTTTTTTTATCATTGGTCAAATAATATGTACGGAGGAACATGCAGAAAATGAAAACACAAATCATTCATTACCAATTTACCATTATTGGCAACAACAGTGTTATATAAAGTCTTATATAATACAACGTTTTGGTCTTTAGGGTATGGTAATTCATGAAAATTGGATTTACAAATATTAATAAAAAAATTATAGGAATTGGGCTCTTTAACATGCGCAAAATATTCTTTTATATATAATAATATTACATTAGTAAGACAATGATTTTAATTAAAGTCAATACAACAAAAAGAATGTAACACCCCCATTTATTTAAGGGCCTGAACTAGGACTCCTCAGATAAATGACGGTGTTACCATCTCGGAAACCCGAGGCAGTAGATAACAAAGGAAAGAAACACAGTACTTTATTAAAATGTTTATAGTGAGATTACAACTGGAATTAAAACAAAGCCTCCAAAAATATGACCAAAAGATAAAGTCTGATAAAACTGCTAATAAGACTAGGTGGGCTAGGCACTAAGTCAGTCATCCAAGCTCTCTTCCTGGCCAGCTCCCATCGGTCTACGAAATACTGTCAACCGCTCCCCAATAATTGGATCATCACGGGCGTACACGAATACGGGTGGTCACCGCGAAGGCGAGTAGGGAAAACAATGAAACAATAAAATATGATATGCATGCTCCTCCGTCACCTCCATCTCCATCTCAACTCATATCTCATATCTCATACCCCGGACAACCCAGCCATACCGATCCCCGGTAGGCTATATATATCGACCGTAGCCGATCCGCACCGTTTGAGAACACCAGGGCAAGTCCTGCAGAACCCGCCTGGGCCTTATCACAACTCACATCGCATCTCAACACCGTCACTCCTACACCATCCTCCAACTCCAATGCATATGAAATGCTCAACAGAAATTAATGCAACACAATATATATATTAATGAATGAAATCATGCCGGCTACCGAATGTTGTGATAACAAACTCAACACGATCAATTCAGTCAATCACCTTCCCGTATATGAATCATAACGTAAATCAACAACCACGAATCAAGTCAACACAATTCAACAACAACGATAATAGGTCAAGTGTATTTCCCTACCTCAAAGTGCCAGCAAATCCAATTAAGTAGTTCAAGCAGTCCAGAAAATAAAGCAACGAATCTGATTATCGATCCTTCACGAATCCGTCACCTAAAACAATTATAATATTTATAATTACTAACTACTAAATATAGAAATCTCCCAAAATAGAAGCTTTCCGACATACGAGTCCGACACCAAACTTATGCCCAATGATAACTAAAATAACCCGATTAGCATTTGACCCAACTTCCCAAAATAGAAGGTTACTAAAGTAGAATTTCTTAAAATGGAAACTTTCCTGATATAGTAACTTTTCTCTTTTAACAAACCCGACTCAAAACCCGACTTGAATTATTTTAAAAGACTCGGAAATTTAAGTTAAATAACTAATATGATAAATAAAGATTAAACGAATTATACGCTTAAGAAAACCCGAATCAAATATTGAACAACTCAACAACCCGACTTAAACCCGTCTTTAATTATTTACTTAACTCGGGAATTAAATTAATTAATTAAAAAAACGATAACTTGAATAATAACGAAACGAATCAAACTACTAAATAACACGCCCCAACCTACGGTTTCCAACCCGTTTCCCGACTCCACGCGCCACCTAACCACCGTGACAACCACCGCACTTGCGGCCCACTTCGACCCCACAACCAACAACCACCACCGGCTGGTCGATCGCCATGGCGAGTCGAACAGGGTGGCATTTGGCCCGGTTCACCGCCAAGCCTCACCAACCGCCCCATTTTCTCGACTCACCACCACCGCAGCCCTGCTCTATTCCCCGCAAACCACCACAAATGACCATGCTCTCTGTCAACCCACGCACATAGACACTATAGCACCACCGTATCGACCTCCCCCGAGTCCACGGTGGCGCCACCCCAAACCTACCCGTCTAAAACCCGCATCAGTCCCCTTTTTAAACCCGTTTGTTACCCCCTATCGCCGCCGCCTCTATCTGTCATTACCACCACCTATAACCACCCTAACCACCACCACTACATTCATCACTTACCACCCTACTCCCTTACCCCGTCAACAACCACTAGCCTCACCTCCCTAAGTCACGAAACAACCACTAAAAACCCGACATTAAATGCGAAAAACAGAGGAGGGGTTGAATGCTTACCTTTCCGCCACCACAACAGCCACCACGGCCATCCACAGTCGTCGACAATAGTCCCTAGCTCATCCTTGCAGCACTGACGACAACCAAGCTCACTCTCTCTCTCTCTCTCTCTCTCTCTCTCTCTCTCTCTCTCTCTCTCTCTCTCTCTCTATGTGTGAAAAGCTGAGGTTTGGTGTTGATGAAGGAGGGAGGCGTGAGGGAGGCGGGTTAAGGGAGTAGGGTTGCTAAAGATTAGGGTACTATTAGGTTTAGGGTTTAGGGTTAAATGGGCTAGACAGATTATTGGGCCAACTCAAATGGGTCGAGGGTAAATGGGTTGGCTCACATTTCGAATTCCGTATAAACCCGTCTCAATTAACTTAGATCGATACAACGCGAGTCAAGTAAAATAATTAACGTAATTATCGACTCAACAATGAACTCGATATAATTAGTAATATAAAATGTATAATAATTAATATATAATAATATCCATTTAATTTATTATATAAAATACGGGGGTATTACGAGTCTTCCCCCTTAAAATGAACTTCGTCCCGAAGTTCGCTCCCGTACTCAAACATCAGAAGGGTATTGTATATCGTACATACGGACGTCACGCATTTCTAACACGGTTAACTCACACTTTTGACACATCAACTAAACATAACAGACACGGAATGTTACATTCTGCCCTCCTAATAATAAACTTCGTCCCGAAGTTTAACTCATCTTCACTTAACTCAACTAACTACAACTAATAACTACCTGAGAATACGAATGTATAACAACTAAATAATCATCTGAGAATCCATCATCTTCCATCTAAATTCTGACCTCGAACTCAAGTAACTCAATAACCATGGTCACACTGGACCGTAAACGTAACTCGGCATAAAGGCCCCACAACTCAATACTAGTGGCCAATCTCAATCTCAATATCAATAGTTTAACTACACTCTCCTTTTACACATCAACCAACTAACAGAAGTAGGAACAAAACATATCGAACTCATTTGCATAGGTACCCCACAACGAAACATCAACTTGATCAAAACTACAATCTACAAACAAGTGCAATATAAACATTAAGATTTTACAATCCTACCCGACTAGAAACATGGTTACGTCCTCGTAACCTCTTTTCAATTTTCGTATGCCCATGCAACAAAATCATTATCAACCACATGTGACAGGAAGGAACACATGATAAGAGATTGCGCATCAATATTAAGGTCGAAACAAGGTTTTATTAAGGAATTAACTGATTGTCAACAAGTAACATTTATTACTAGCTCATGCTTAACTTAAAAACGCAACATCAAACTAAAAGGACAACAAGAAAGGAACCAAGGTTTACACGGTTTCACAACTAAACAAATTTGATGATCAATTATAGACTATGAACGAGCGAGAGCAAAATCAACAAAACAATTTAAAAACTTCTCACATTTGTAAACATATCACAGAAACAGATCTACCATCGTTATCCCTCACAATCACATGATCTTATTGACATGTCTGTACAACCATTTACTCACTCACTTTGGTTTTAGGTCGCGAATTAGGCCGATGACTTTAAGCAATCAACAACATACTCATCATTCATATTTTAAATTATCAAAATTGTTTGCACAATATCAATTCTGAAAACATATTTCCCAATAAAAGTAACAACATATGATTTATGACAACGACAACATTCCTTCCATATCCCTCATGTGTTTAACATCTTAGCAACCATATCATTCAATTGTGTCCATGACTTAGTATAATTCATTTTCAGCAAAACAAAAGATATTGTATAAATAGTTTAAACATATACATTTGCCATCATATACTTTATAGAACTCTAGGTATGATAAAAGATTAGCAACTTGAACAACTTCTCTGATTGTACGGTTTGAATAATTAGGCAACTCGTAGGCTCAATTAAACGTAACTATAACGACTATCATTTAAACCAATGTATATCATGTGAATCATCAAAGGGTTATCCTATTATAATTGCCAACATCGTTATCATAAACAATCTTTATTATAATATAGTTGATAGTAACGACTCGAGAATATAGATATGCCAATTGTCGTGTTATATCAAACAGTTTCCTTTATAGCACACCCATACAATTGTAAGAATCACTTTAGCATTTTATGACATCGTAATAACGAACATATTCAATAAGGAATAACAACACCGTTTATTATCATGTTATAGGTGTAGGTCCAACTGAAATAAATTATTGCGATGACGGTAATAAATATAACGATGAGCACACAACTCATATGAAAGACATTAGAACTCAGATGCATCCTACATGTGTGAACATTTTGACATACTTATTACTACCATCCATGTGTAAACATTTAAACATAATTATTATAATTATTCAGGCGAGTATATTAGAACAATTAAATTAACATTTAACGCCATCAACTTTACCAAGATATGACAATATAGTTTTATATTTATATTTATCCGACCACTATGCAAATATGATGAACACACTAGAGATATTACAACATGCCAAACATACATACAATATGCAACAACTGGACTCGTATAAAATATTTCACCCTTGATTGAGAATCAATTTAAGCTATTCAATTTCACTCATACTATCATGCCAACAACGTTATCAACTAGACTTTAATTTTATCACTTGTTAAGATACACAACTACCGAACATGCGTGCTACTATCATCATATAAGGACATTATAAATTCACATTACCAAAGCTCATGAATTAACCAAACAATCGTATGAAAATTCAACATAGAACGCACATTTTAAATGTTTTGATTCACGTTGTAACTTCCAAAAATCACGAATAAATAACCGTTCGATTAAAACTCGATTCATATTACTTTTATAAAATACGGAGAGTTAAAAACACAGGGGAAAAAGAATTTGGTCTAAAGTACAAGAATTCCATTCTTAAAGGATTTACAACTCGGTTGGTCCCCAAACAAGTGACAAGAATTGGTCCAAAACTTGGGTCGGTTTGCAAAATTTACCGTTTAATATAGAGACATCAAGAATTTTCATGGCTTATTAATTTGAAAACATATGTGACTCTTTTGGTCGATGGAGTTGGAATTATGTAAAAATTATTAATACAATTTAAAATGAGGATTTTCACAAAATCGTTGGTCGAACATCACTGCACAGGAACTTCCTAACCACAGCTCACTAAAATATTCATTACTCCTAGTCTGTATATCCTATAAGCATGAAACCAATGCCAAACGAACACTGACTCCCAAGACTATCTCTCATAAAATTTTCATCCACAGGCAATAAACGAAAAAAAAGAAATGGCGTAACGTCAATTAAAGAGTAACATCAAACTAAACGAGTTTCAAAGACTATGTCGTTCATTTTCTATGTTCCAAACTCTTACAACCATACTATCGATACTAACCCATCCTGACTTAAATCTCACCATGTACTTACGTAAACATCTACCCCATAGAATCCCTTCGCATCTCGATCTACTCCGTACATCTAAATCACGATTGCTATGACTATAAACATGCAATTCAACAGTGTTTCTAATTACTATCACAAGACTATACTAGCATGGCTTTGGGATCACATAACCGCATATTACTAGACATAATAGTACTATCAGCACATCATTCAACATCCACCTAGGTAACTATCATCGACTCGCAATTATTTTCATGCTCACGACTAGCACAACACTTCATTGATTATTAACCTGAACTCGAAATTTTATTTCTCATTTCCACAACATTATATGATCACGTCATCATTCATACAAAATACTTACCGTAGCGTTGTCCTGCAGAATGGTTAGAATATATGGGTCTCAAGGTATACATCAACTCGATTATGCAATAATCAATGTATCAATCAGTTAACACTTAGGCAACGATATATATGAATTTCATGCTCAACCTCAAGCAGCTTTTCTACCCTTTCTCTCATATACACGGGGTTTCAGTGGTTTCCGGTCAAACCGAGAGAGCCACTGGTTCGGTGTGAGAGGGGCCCCTAACTCATACCTTACCTTAGTGTGCTCCTAACAGTTCTATCCCGGGGTTCATTTTATTTAGACTCTTCCTATGTCCATTGGGTTCATTGGTTTAGGCCTGAGGATCGTTCGCTCTGATACCACTTTGTAACACCCCCATTTATTTAAGGGCCTGAACTAGGACTCCTCAGATAAATGACGGTGTTACCATCTCGGAAACCCGAGGCAGAAGATAACAAAGGAAAGAAACACAAGACTTTATTAAAATGTTTATAGTGAGATTACAACCGGAATTAAAACAAAGCCTCCAAAAATATGACCAAAAGATAAAGTCGATAAACCGCTAATAAGACTAGGTGGGCTAGGCACTAAGTCGATCATCCAAGCTCTCTTCCTGGCCAGCTCCCATCAGTCTCGAAATACTGTCAACTGCTCCCAATAATTGGATCATCACAGCGTACACGAATACACAGGTGGTCGCGCGAAGCCGAGTAGGGAAAACAATGAAACAATAAAATATGATATGCATGCTCCTCCGTCACCTCCATCTCCATCTCAACTCATATCTCATATCTCATACCCGGACAACCTTGACCATACCGATCCCGGTGAGGCTATATATATCGACCGTAGCCGATCCGCCATTTCATGTTGAGAACACCAGGGCAAGTCTGCAGAACCCGCCCGGGCCTTATCACAACTCACATCGCATCTCAACACCGTCACTCCTACACCATCCTCCAACTCCAATGCATATGAAATGCTCAACATAAATTAATGCAACACAATATATATATTAATGAATGAAATCATGCCGGCTACCGAATGTTGTGATAACAAACTCAACACGATCAATTTGATCAATCACCTTCCCGTATATGAATCATAACGTAAATCAACAACCACGAATCAAGTCAACACAATTCAACAACAACGATAATAGGTCAAGTGTATTTCCCTACCTCAAAGTGCAAGCAAATCCAATTAAGTAGTTCAAGCATCCAGAAAATAAAGCAACGAATCTGATTATCGATCCTTCACGAATCCGTCACCTAAAACAATTATAATATTTATAATTACTAACTACTAAATATAGAAATCTCCCAAAATAGAAGCTTTCCCGACATACAGTCCCGACACCAAACTTATGCCCAACTGATAACTAAAATAACCCGATTAGCATTTGACCCAACTTCCCAAAATAGAAGGTTACTAAAGTAGAATTTCTTAAAATGGAAACTTTCCCGATATAGTAACTTTTCTCTTTTAACAAACCCGACTCAAAACCCGACTTGAATTATTTTAAAAGACTCGGAAATTTAAGTTAAATAACTAATATGATAAATAAAGATTAAACGAATTATACGCTTAAGAAAACCCGAATCAAATATTGAACAACTCAACAACCCGACTTAAACCCGTCTTTAATTATTTACTTAACTCGGGAATTAAATTAATTAATTAAAAAAACGATAACTTGAATAATAACGAAACGAATCAAACTACTAAATAACACGCCCCAACCTACGGTTTCCAACCCGTTTCCCGACTCCACGCGCCACCTAACCACCGTGACAACCACCGCACTTGCTGCCCACTTCGACCCCACAACCAACAACCACCACCACCACTGTCGATCGCCGCCGCGAGTCGAACCAGGGCTGGCATTTGGCCTGGTTCACCGCCAAGCCTCACCAACCGCCCCATTTTCTCGACTCACCACCACCGCAGCCCTGCTCTATTCCCTGCCAAACCACCACAGCCATGCTCTCTGTCAACCCACGCACATAGACACTATAGCACCACCGTATCGACCTCCCCCGAGTCCACGGTGGCGCCACCCCAAACCTACCTGTCTAAAACCCGCATCAGTCCCCTTTTTAAACCCGTTTGTTACCCCCTATCGCCGCCGCCTCTATCTGTCATTACCACCACCTATAACCACCCTAACCACCACCACTACATTCATCACTTACCACCCTACTCCCTTACCCCGTCAACAACCACTAGCCTCACCTCCCTAAGTCACGAAACAACCACTAAAAACCCGACATTAAATGCGAAAAACAGAGGAGGGGTTGAATGCTTACCTTTCCGCCACCACAACAGCCACCACGGCCATCCACAGTCGTCGACAATAGTCCCTAGCTCATCCTTGCAGCACTGACGACAACCAAGCTCACTCTCTCTCTCTCTCTCTCTCTCTCTCTCTATGTGTGAAAAGCTGAGGTTTGGTGTTGATGAAGGAGGGAGGCGTGAGGGAGGCGGGTTAAGGGAGTAGGGTTGCTAAAGATTAGGGTACTATTAGGTTTAGGGTTTAGGGTTAAATGGGCTAGACAGATTATTGGGCCAACTCAAATGGGTCGAGGGTAAATGGGTTGGCTCACATTTCGAATTCCGTATAAACCCGTCTCAATTAACTTAGATCGATACAACGCGAGTCAAGTAAAATAATTAACGTAATTATCGACTCAACAATGAACTCGATATAATTAGTAATATAAAATGTATAATAATTAATATATAATAATATCCATTTAATTTATTATATAAAATACGGGGTATTACAGTCTTCCCCCCTTAAAATGAACTTCGTCCCGAAGTTCGCTCCCGTACTCAAACATCAGAAGGGTATTGTATATCGTACATACGGACGTCACGCATTTCTAACACGGTTAACTCACACTTTTGACACATCAACTAAACATAACAGACACGGAATGTTACATTCTGCCCTCCTAATAATAAACTTCGTCCCGAAGTTTAACTCATCTTCACTTAACTCAACTAACTACAACTAATAACTACCTGAGAATACGAATGTATAACAACTAAATAATCATCTGAGAATCCATCATCTTCCATCTAAATTCTGACCTCGAACTCAAGTAACTCAATAACCATGGTCACACTGGACCGTAAACGTAACTCGGCATAAAGGCCCCACAACTCAATACTAGTGGCCAATCTCAATCTCAATATCAATAGTTTAACTACACTCTCCTTTTACACATCAACCAACTAATGTAGTAGGAACAAAACATATCGAACTCATTTGCATAGGTACCCCACAACGAAACATCAACTTGATCAAAACTACAATCTACAAACAAGTGCAATATAAACATTAAGATTTTACAATCCTACCCGACTAGAAACATGGTTACGTCCTCGTAACCTCTTTTCAATTTTCGTATGCCCATGCAACAAAATCATTATCAACCACATGTGACAGGAAGGAACACATGATAAGAGATTGCGCATCAATATTAAGGTCGAAACAAGGTTTTATTAAGGAATTAACTGATTGTCAACAAGTAACATTTATTACTAGCTCATGCTTAACTTAAAAACGCAACATCAAACTAAAAGGACAACAAGAAAGGAACCAAGGTTTACACGGTTTCACAACTAAACAAATTTGATGATCAATTATAGACTATGAACGAGCGAGAGCAAAATCAACAAAACAATTTAAAAACTTCTCACATTTGTAAACATATCACAGAAACAGATCTACCATCGTTATCCCTCACAATCACATGATCTTATTGACATGTCTGTACAACCATTTACTCACTCACTGGTTTAGGTCGCGAATTAGGCCGATGACTTTAAGCAATCAACAACATACTCATCATTCATATTTTAAATTATCAAAATTGTTTGCACAATATCAATTCTGAAAACATATTTCCCAATAAAAGTAACAACATATGATTTATGACAACGACAACATTCCTTCCATATCCCTCATGTGTTTAACATCTTAGCAACCATATCATTCAATTGTGTCCAGCAGCTTAGTATAATTCATTTTCAGCAAAACAAAAGATATTGTATAAATAGTTTAAACATATACATTTGCCATCATATACTTTATAGAACTCTAGGTATGATAAAAGATTAGCAACTTGAACAACTTCTCTGATTGTACGGTTTGAATAATTAGGCAACTCGTAGGCTCAATTAAACGTAACTATAACGACTATCATTTAAACCAATGTATATCATGTGAATCATCAAAGGGTTATCCTATTATAATTGCCAACATCGTTATCATAAACAATCTTTATTATAATATAGTTGATAGTAACGACTCGAGAATATAGATATGCCAATTGTCGTGTTATATCAAACAGTTTCCTTTATAGCACACCCATACAATTGTAAGAATCACTTTAGCATTTTATGACATCGTAATAACGAACATATTCAATAAGGAATAACAACACCGTTTATTATCATGTTATAGGTGTAGGTCCAACTGAAATAAATTATTGCGATGACGGTAATAAATATAACGATGAGCACACAACTCATATGAAAGACATTAGAACTCAGATGCATCCTACATGTGTGAACATTTAGACATACTTATTACTACCATCCATGTGTAAACATTTAAACATAATTATTATAATTATTCAGGCGAGTATATTAGAACAATTAAATTAACATTTAACGCCATCAACTTTACCAAGATATGACAATATAGTTTTATATTTATATTTATCCGACCACTATGCAAATATGATGAACACACTAGAGATATTACAACATGCCAAACATACATACAATATGCAACAACTGGACTCGTATAAAATATTTCACCCTTGATTGAGAATCAATTTAAGCTATTCAATTTCACTCATACTATCATGCCAACAACGTTATCAACTAGACTTTAATTTTATCACTTGTTAAGATACACAACTACCGAACATGCGTGCTACTATCATCATATAAGGACATTATAAATTCACATTACCAAAGCTCATGAATTAACCAAACAATCGTATGAAAATTCAACATAGAACGCACATTTTAAATGTTTTGATTCACGTTGTAACTTCCAAAAATCACGAATAAATAACCGTTCGATTAAAACTCGATTCATATTACTTTTATAAAATACGGAGAGTTAAAAACACAAGGGAAAAAGAATTTGGTCTAAAGTACAAGAATTCCATTCTTAAAGGATTTACAACTCAGTTGGTCCCGCAAACAAGTGTGAAGAATTGGTCCAAAACTTGGGTCATTTGCAAAATTTACCGTTTAATATAGAGACATCAAGAATTTTCATGGCTTATTAATTTGAAAACATATGTGACTCTTTTGGTCGATGGAGTTGGAATTATGTAAAAATTATTAATACAATTTAAAATGAGGATTTTCACAAAATCGTTGGTCGAACATCACCGCACAGAACTTCCTAACCTGACTCACTAAAATATTCATTACTCCTAGTCTCAGTATATCCTATAAGCATGAAACCAATGCCAAACGAACACTGACTCCCAAGACTATCTCTCATAAAATTTTCATCCACAGGCAATAAAAGTAAAAGAAATGGCAAGAACGTCAATTAAAGAGTAACATCAAACTAAACGAGTTTCAAAGACTATGTCGTTCATTTTCTATGTTCCAAACTCTTACAACCATACTATCGATACTAACCCATCCTGACTTAAATCTCACCATGTACTTACGTAAACATCTACCCCATAGAATCCCTTCGCATCTCGATCTACTCCGTACATCTAAATCACGATTGCTATGACTATAAACATGCAATTCAACAGTGTTTCTAATTACTATCACAAGACTATACTAGCATGGCTTTGGGATCACATAACCGCATATTACTAGACATAATAGTACTATCAGTACATCATTCAACATCCACCTAGGTAACTATCATCGACTCGCAATTATTTTCATGCTCACGACTAGCACAACACTTCATTGATTATTAACCTGAACTCGAAATTTTATTTCTCATTTCCACAACATTATATGATCACGTCATCATTCATACAAAATACTTACCGTAGCGTTGTCCTGCAGAATGGTTAGAATATATGGGTCTCAAGGTATACATCAACTCGATTATGCGATAATCAATGTATCAATCAGTTAACACTTAGGCAACGATATATGAATTTCATGCTCAACCTCAAGCAGCTTTTCTACCCTTTCTCTCATATACACTCGGGGTTTCGGGTCAAACTGAGAGAGCCGCTGGTTCGGTGTGAGGGGGCCCCTAACTCATACCTTACCTTAGTGTGCTCCTAACAGTTCTATCCCGGGGTTCATTTTATTTAGACTCTTCCTATGTCCATTGGGTTCATTGGTTTAGGCCTGAGGATCGTTCGCTCTGATACCACTTTGTAACACCCCCATTTATTTAAGGGCCTGAACTAGGACTCCTCAGATAAATGACGGTGTTACCATCTCGAAACCCGAGGCAAAGTAGATAACAAAGGAAAGAAACACAAGACTTTATTAAAATGTTTATAGTGAGATTACAACCGGAATTAAAACAAAGCCTCCAAAAATATGACCAAAAGATAAAGTCCGATAAAGCGCTAATAAGACTAAGGTGGGCTAGGCACTAAGTCGGTCATCCAAGCTCTCTTCCCGGCCAGCTCCCATCGTCTCGAAATACCTGTCAATCGCTCCCCAATAATTGGATCATCACAGGCGTACACGAATACACAGGGTCAGCCGCGAAGCTGAGTAGGGAAAACAATGAAACAATAAAATATGATATGCATGCTCCTCCGTCACCTCCATCTCCATCTAAACTCATATCTCATATCTCATACCCCGGACAACCCAGCCATACCGATCCCCGGTAGACTATATATATCGACCGTACAGCTCGCATGTTGAGGACACCAGGGCAAGTCCTGCAGAACCCGCCTGGGCCTTATCACAACTCACATCGCATCTCAACACCGTCACTCCTACACCATCCTCCAACTCCAATGCATATGAAATGCTCAACAGAAATTAATGCAACACAATATATATATTAATGAATGAAATCATGCCAGCTACCGAATGTTGTGATAACAAACTCAACACGATCAATTCAGTCAATCACCTTCCCGTATATGAATCATAACGTAAATCAACAACCACGAATCAAGTCAACACAATTCAACAACAACGATAATAGGTCAAGTGTATTTCCCTACCTCAAAGTGCCAGCAAATCCAATTAAGTAGTTCAAGCAGTCCAGAAAATAAAGCAACGAATCTGATTATCGATCCTTCACGAATCCGTCACCTAAAACAATTATAATATTTATAATTACTAACTACTAAATATATAAATCTCCCAAAATAGAAGCTTTCCCGACATACAGTCCCGACACCAAACTTATGCCCAACTGATAACTAAAATAACCCGATTAGCATTTGACCCAACTTCCCAAAATAGAAGGTTACTAAAGTAGAATTTCTTAAAATGGAAACTTTCCCGATATAGTAACTTTTCTCTTTTAACAAACCCGACTCAAAACCCGACTTGAATTATTTTAAAAGACTCGGAAATTTAAGTTAAATAACTAATATGATAAATAAAGATTAAACGAATTATACGCTTAAGAAAACCCGAATCAAATATTGAACAACTCAACAACCCGACTTAAACCCGTCTTTAATTATTTACTTAACTCGGGAATTAAATTAATTAATTAAAAAAACGATAACTTGAATAATAACGAAATGAATCAAACTACTAAATAACACGCCCCAACCTACGGTTTCCAACTCGTTTCCCGACTCCACGCGCCGCCTAACCACCGTGACAACCACCGCACTTGCTGCCCACTTCGACCCCACAACCAACAACCACCACCACTGTCGATCGATCGCCGGCGAGTCGAACCAGGGCTGGCATTTGGCCTGGTTCACCGCCAAGCCTCACCAACCGCCCCATTTTCTCGACTCACCACCACCGCAGCCCTGCTATATTCCCTGCCAAACCACCACAGCCATGCTCTCTGTCAACCCACGCACACAGACACTATAGCACCACCGTATCGACCTCCCCCGAGTCCACGGTGGTGCCACCCCAAACCTACCCGTCTAAAACCCGCATCAGTCCCCTTTTTAAACCCGTTTGTTACCCCCTATCGCCGCCGCCTCTATCTGTCACTACCACCACCTATAACCACCCTAACCACCACCACTACATTCATCACTTACCACCCTACTCCCTTACCCCGTCAACAACCACTAGCCTCACCTCCCTAAGTCACGAAACAACCACCAAAAACCCGACATTAAATGCGAAAAACAGAGGAGGGGTTGAATGCTTACCTTTCCGCCACCACAACAGCCACCACGGCCATCCACAGTCGTCGACAATAGTCCCTAGCTCATCCTTGCAGCACTGACGACAACCAAGCTCACTCTCTCTCTCTCTCTCTCTATGTGTGAAAAGCTGAGGTTTGGTGTTGATGAAGGAGGGAGGCGTGAGGGAGGCGGGTTGAGGGAGTAGGGTTGCTAGAGATTAGGGTACTATTAGGTTTGGGGTTTAGGGTTAAATGGGCTGGACAGATTATTGGGCCAACTCAAATGGGTCGAGGGTAAATGGGTTGGCTCACATTTCGAATTCCGTATAAACCCGTCTCAATTAACTTAGATCGATACAACGCGAGTCAAGTAAAATAATTAACGTAATTATCGACTCAACAATGAACTCGATATAATTAGTAATATAAAATGTATAATAATTAATATATAATAATATCCATTTAATTTATTATATAAAATACGGGGTATTACAAAGAATGACCAAGAATGTTTTGGCTTGAATTGTATTCGAAGTTTAGATTGACTCTAAACCCATTGTGCCTTCTCACATATTGTGCTGGCATCCCGTACTCACTTGACTTGACTCGTCACTTTGACAAATCTTCTCACATATCGTGCCCTATTATGGTTGTGGAACCGCGGTACTTTAGCATAGTCCAAGTGAAAATCTATACTAAGACACTAAGCTGGCTTTCCATAAGGAGTATTTGATATTGTATCTTATACTTTAATGTTTTTGGACTAGATTTGAATTTTTAATTGTTCAAATGCTTATTTATGTTTTTAACATTTTATAATGGATTGAGGTTTAATATTTCAAGTAATTGTGGTTTTAGCATTTGCTTGCCTTTAACTTGATGAAATGTGGCTGGGAGAACGCCTGAGTTACTCCCCACTGATTGTGGTTGTTATGTATATAACATGACATGTATTTGTTTTGCTGGGATTCGAGGAGTGAGCTGGCGAGTAGTTGATCCTACTCTTTTTATTTTAGTTTCTTTTGGATAATAGAACCATGTTTTGGAAGTTTTAAATTTTAGCCTTTTTTAGCAAAAGTGGCAATTGTATCGACAACTTTTTCGGCAATGTTTCCGGTGGATTACATTTATTTTAATCCGAGTTTGGTTATTTAGTTTTATCATTGTGTATTTCATCCCATTTGACAGTGTTTCCGCCATTGTTTTGCACTAGATTTCATCGGGGATTACAGTTGATATCAGAGCATCACTCCTCCCGACGCTCACACTTTGATCTCTAGGCAAGAAGACTAATAAATGACTAATTGAGTTAAAAGGAGATAGAGAGAGATGGGTATAAACAAATATAGACTTGTTTGCTAGCTTATGTGTTTGTGTAACTCAATTGTAATACCCGTCCTTTTAGGGACCCGTTGACCGTCGTTGACTGACCTTAGACCCGACAGTGTAAGAGGTCGAGGGCCTCTGAGCCGGAGGTGGGAGAGGGGAGTCACGGACCTACTGTTCCACCCATTTTTGAATATCTTACCATTGCCTTTGCTAACTTTGAGCAAATGGATGCCTTTGTTGAGTTGCAGAAGCGCCGGATGAAACCTACTCGATGTATAGACAACATCATCCTTGAGGACCTGAAAATAGATACAGACATGAGGCATATCTTTGAGATATTGGGTTTGGCGGGGTTGTATCGTCTTAGGAAGCACTCTTACCCCTTCTTGACTTTGGAGTTTATGAGCTCCTTTTCTTATGATGCGGCAGCTAAGACCGTATAGTTTCATCTTATGAACACCAGTTTTCTTTTGTCCATGGACCAGTTTGCCTCTCACCTTGGAGTTGCTTGACCTGAGAAGGGATCTCTTAGAGGCATCCCAACTGAGTGTGGGCCTAGTAGTTATATGCCTTGTTTCACTAGTAAGACTGCTCCTACTTCGAGTATCATGTTGATTAATGATGTTCAACATGTCACTTTGAAGATCTTCCTTTGAGCTTTGACCTGTCTGCTGTACCATAGAAGGGATATAAGTAAGTTGAACTCACATGAGGTTATGTTGTTGGTCATCTATCTGAACCCCACCCGAGCCCCGAGAGTCTCCTTTAGTGCCCCGGCCATCGTTTGTGCTAGCTTGGCCTTGATGGCCACCTCTTCGACCCGGTACTTGAGATGTGGTGCTATTGCCACACGATTAGCTGAGCGGTTGACTAACTTTGAGGCCTCTTCGGCCCTCATACCTATGGTGCACTTGTGCCCACTTTGGATCAAGATTACTTCATTGACCAGAAATGGTTGAGGACAATGGAGGGTGGTGGGTTAGCTTGGAGAGTGTGGGGTATGAGTTGGATGAAGCTACCTGACCTTGAGCACCTCCCTGTGACTGAGCCTTTGATAGCGGCGGTGGTTGCATCAGACTCCGATGACGAGGAGGCTGCCCCTACTCGGCAGTACTACCTCATATATGATGATCTTTTGGAGGTGATGCCAGAGCCGACCAAGGGGGACCAGACTAGACCTGAGGCTCAACAACCTAGAGTGGGGAGAGGTCCTAGATGGGTGAGAGAGATAGAGGGTTGGTGAGACTCACCCAGTGCAGCCTGTGCCTCCGCAGTATCAGTATCCCAGTTACCATTCGTCCTTTAGTCCCACAATGCACGTGAGTGATCTCACAGAGAGGGTATCTGCCACATAGACGCTCCAGAACCTTCACGAGATGGCGTATGTGTAGGGCATTGGGACCGACTCGGCCCAAGCAGTGTGGTGGAGGGGTGTCGGGGATGATAGTGGAGTCTTCCACTCCTTTGGAGTAGATCCGACTACATGGGGGGAGCCTAGGAGCTATCCTTTCGGTTGTTTGGCGCCATGGCGAGTAGGATGGGACTCGAGTACAGGAGCTACCACTGGCGAGGGTACAGCTGGAGCCGGCACATCCGGAAGAGGTGGCGGAGATGAGAAGATGAAGGAGCCGGGTTTAGAGTGATGTTGTTTCTTGTTGTTTTACTTTCGCTTTCATGGATTTTAGTTAGTTGATACTTGTTTTGGTTGGCACTTGGATATACTTTGGTTTGTACTTGGCCATAAGGCCGTATTTTGTTGGATTTTGAAACTTGTTATGCAGGTGGATAATGTCGGAGATGAAACTCCGGCGATGGTTATGTTTTCTTAGTATGACAACGTGTATATAGAGCAATTTGACCTGTAGTTACTCGACCGAGTGCCCCTAACTCGATCGAGTAAATGCGTATGGGATTCTGAAATGCATGCTGGACTCGACATACTCGTTCGAGTAGATGTTGAACTCGATCGAGTAGCATCAACTCGATCTAGTTATTCCTTAACACAATCGAGTACCCCCTGTGATTGGTATATTTCGTTTTTAAAAGTATTAGTTGACATCGCCTATGTATATCTTGCTGATAATATGTTTTATTGTCATGGTTGGTAATTGCGGCATCATGTTTCAAGTGTAGTTTATATAATATCAGTATGGTTTTCATTATTTTCACACATGGATGCTTAATTGAATTGCTTGAAGTACCATGTTGAACGGTGGTTATAGTTTATCGTTGCGGCCTTAAGTTTATAGCTGGTTATGTCGAGTACACATGATTGGGTAATGTCACTTAAAGAATTTCTCGGTGTTCATGTATAATAATGGGGTGGCGGTACATTTCACTTACTTATTTGTGATTATCTACATCTAATATATATACTAACATGCATGCATTTTATCTACGTAATGTCAATAAGGTACCATGATGGTTGTTGGTCTCAACGTATGATAAAATTGTTTCGTAACGTCAAGGTTGGGTAAAGTTATCATTTCGTGTAATAGTTGTAGATCGTCTTGAAGGTGAACTTCGGGGACGAAGTTCCTTTTTAGAGGGGAAGAGTAATGTCGCATGAAAAAATGACAAGTTATGATAAACATATCACGTTTTGAGTAAATTTTTGGTAAAATTCTCCGGTTTCTTAATCCCTTTGTGTGTTTAATTTTTTTTTTTAACTTTGGTTATGTGAAGGTAATGCAGGTAATCTGATGTTAAGCGAAAATGGTAGTAAATTGAGTTGTTACATTGTTGAGTAATATTAATGTTACGGAAATGGTTTAAATGAATGTTAAGCTATTGTTGTACACTTTGACCGATGATAGGCTATACTTTGGATTGCTATACTTTGGTAATTAGTAAGTGGAAGTAACGGTTTATGTTAGTGTGTTCTCGGGTATAATGCATGTTTGATGACTCGATAGGAGGTTGTATTTGATGATGTGTTGCTAAGGTAGATGATGATGATGGTTGGTGGGCGTACATGGATGGATGGTATATAAGAATGGTTGTGCGTGTCCTTGTCGGAGTGGATGGTTGTCGGCTGTCTTAGTGCACTTTTCACCTTGTGTCATGGGAGATGATGAGTTGAACTTCAGGAACGAAGTTCTTTTTAAAGGGGGAATACTGTAATACCCGTCCTTTTAGAGACCCGTTGACCGACCTTAGACACCTGTCTAGACCTTCGGAAACTTTACGAGTTAACCTTGTGACGTAGTAACCCTTTGGGTTCTGGTGACTCAATCTACCGGAGGCTACACGATCGAGTAGCTTATTCACTCGATCGAGTAGAGGCCACTCGATCGAGTAAGTTACATGCTCGATCGAGAAACGGGAGTTCAGCGGGGAAATATAAATCGTGATGTCTGGAAAAACCAAAACATTTCATTTCCTTTTCTCCTAAACCTAGATGCCATCATACCTCTATCCTTTTACCTATCTTCATCCTTTTGGAGCTTTTGAGAGTGGAGACACCATGGGGATGGGAAGCATAAGTCTGGTAGCGGTTGTGTCGCCGGAATGCTATGTATAGGTATATTGTCATCATCATCATCGTCTTCCTTGGTTTTGTTTATGATTGTAGCAGTAGTAATAGATGGTCATACTGTTTGTTATAGGTGGCTATGGTGGTTGCTTGTCGTCTTATGGTCATGTGCGGAATCGCTGCGGTTTGCTAGAGGCAGGTTCTCCTATTCAGTACTATTGGTTGTCTAGTATGTCGGTTGTAGTGCTTGGTTGTATTTGGTGTTATGATTGGTAGTGTGGCTTGATTGTTGTTGGTTGTTGTTTGTTTGTCTCTAGTTCGCGAGGCGTGTCCTTAGATGAGTGGAGTCACTTGCGGGAGTGGCTTCACGCCCTTGATTCGCCCTATGTGGAAACCGCCACATTAGGGGATGTGCACATTAAGGAACATGGGTTTTCGCCCAGGATTGATGAGCGGGGATTTGGTGGGTACGGCTGCGGTCCCCCACTGGCAGCGTGGATTACTGGTTGTGATTGGTAATCTGGCAAGACTGGACCTTCGGGCTGTCAGAGGAGTCTGGGTGATTGGAGAAGGTGATGTGTGTATGTTTGTTGTGTCTGGTTTTGTGTGTTCCTTCAGTTACTGACCTTGGGTGGTGTTGTTGTGTTTTCTTCTATTGTTGTGTCTGCCGTGATCCACTATGGTGAGTAGTCGGTCTTAGCAGGTTGATATCTGGATTATAGCTGGGTGCTTGGAGGGACGAGTCTACGACGAATCATGGCAGAGATAGTATCACGTAGTTGGTAGTTGTCACAGGTTGTATGTTACTTTTGGTTAATCACTTGTAAATAAACATAATTGTTCTTTTATCGACATTTGATTATTACTGTTCCTCGGGCAACCGAGATGGTAACGCCCTTATCTGCTGGGGAAGCCCTTGTTAAGGCTCCTTGGTAGATGGGGGTGTTACATCAATGGCTAGCATTGAATTTATGTCTTGTTTCCCCGACAAAGAAGCTGAAGGGGCAAGGACATGGTGCTGCAAGGGAGATGCATCAGTGGTTTCTAGCGCAAGTTCAGTTTTGCTCGAGCTGCAGGCCAGATGACCAAGAGTGGACTCAAGTCTCACAATGGTGCAGTAGATTAAAAAAATGATTACACTGTGGATCCGTCAGATGGAGCGACCCAAGGCTGGAGTGTTTGTTTCTCAGTAAAAAGATGGAGTGACCCAGTGAACCCCCTTGCAACTTTGGAAGCCTGAACATTCCTTCTTTGTTCTCAAATCTTGATAGTTTGTTATCAAGGAATGGTGTTGTTAGATTGTGGTTTTTGTTTGATGTTCCATAAGTTGAGGAGTCTTATGGATTTATTAACCTGTTGCTTTGGTTGAGATCTTAGAAGAGTAGAATCTTTGAGTGTGGTATGTCTTATTTTGACTATTCTGGGTTTAGAATTCTTCTCGAGTGCAAGCATGTGTTTTGAACAGTTTTAAGAGCCTTGTGAGTTAATTCGATTAGTTGTGTTTTCATAACTTGTGGAATTTTGGTTACTAACATTGGATTTTGAAGTACTTGGATTCTTACCATGATATTTTGAGAGGTTGAAAAATTATGTAACGTTGTGGATGAGAGTTGTATCAATCGATGAGATTGGAGAAGATAGACTAGGAAGTTAGGCAACTCCGAGGTTGACAACTTAGTTGCCTGGTGTTAACAAGCTTGTTGTTGGTTTCTATAGAAATAGGAAAGTTGGAGTTTCATAGAGGAGTTGTACCAAGAATCTCGAGATGATTAACCTCATTTAAAATTCTTGAGAGAGCTTTGTATTGCTCTTGAATCTTCCTTCCCTCTTTTTCTCTCGAGCATCTGTTCTAGCTGATACTCCCTTTAACTGTGCTTTCCGTACTTTTTCGTTTTATACATGAGCTTTGACTACTACAAAATTTGTTATTATGGAGATTTTAATATTTGTTTTGAAGTTTGATTTCAAACCTTCCAGTTCTACTTCTAATTTTACTATTGGCTAGTTTTAACTTTTGTTTGTTTCGAAATGTCTTAAAAACCGTTTTGAGTTATTCCAGAATTGTTTTAAGTAAAGTTATTTAATGCCTCGAAAAACTATCTAATGGTATGTTGTATTTACAAATTGGATTTGTCCTAAGGTTTGAGATAAATTTAAAAAACTTATTTTGGGTTTCGACGTTGGTTGGATGCTAGGACTTGTCATTAAGGATGTATAATGACTGTCCATTACTTGCTAACGTTTGGTTTTGAGATTTGCTTTTTTAAATATTAGCTTGCCTTTATCTTGAACTACAAAATTCCTGTTTGCGACATGTATTCTCTCGTACCAAGATATTAGACAAGTGATTTCGAGACAAGTAATTTCTAATTGTTCTATTTTGAAAATTGGTTTAAAGATGGTTTTGACCTCAACAAAGACTTTTCAAATATATTTGTGAGCTGAAATGTTGTAAAAGTCATTGTTCTTCATATCTTTGTTTTTCAACTTTTAAGTTTCGAGGACGGAACTTTTTCATAGTGGGGGAGGTTGTAACACCCGGAAATTTCTAATCTCACTTATTTAATTTTTGTTTTTAAGATTTAAATTTTAATACTTATATTTACCGGTTTTGTACAGATCGTTAATTAATGCTGTTTTAAATCTTATTTCAGTCCGATTTCTTCTCAAACCGACTTTTTATTTAAGTGACTTGTTTTGTAAGCGAATATGGGAAATCGATTTCTGCGCCATTGATATATGGACTGTATTTTTGTTTAATAGATAAGTTAATTATTTAACTAGATGTATTCTTTTTTATTCTTTTATTTGAAATCCTTAGCATTATTATTATTTTTCTACCTTTGTTTATTTTTACAACAAAATGGAAAATATATTTTGGGTGTTAACCCTTACCTTAACCGATTTTGCATAAGATAAATAAGGAGATTTTATTCTTATCTTTTTCTCATTTCACTCATTCATAAACTCTCCTAATTAGATTATCTCATATCATTTCCATTCACAAAAAAATCAGGAGATAATAAACCCTACTTTTCTCACATAGTGCCGTGAAATTCATCGTGCAATTTCTTACGTAATAATTTTACGTACGTGCTTGCCTTCTTTCTTCTTTATTTTCGAATCTACGTACGTACTTGCCTTCGTGCTTCTTTATTAAGATTGATCTTCTTTCATCATCCGTTCATCCATATTCTATGGGTAATTATCGTCCTTAATCGTTGTCGTATTTTTTTTAGTTTTGGTTTTTATTTAATTAGTATATGATTTAATCATTTATGAATATTTGTTTTTGGAGGCTATCATCAAGATCCGTACGAGGACGAGTATTTCATCGAATTCGAACGCGAATAAGAGGTAACTCTTAAGGGCATGACTCGACATTTCAATGGTTATTGTTGAGTAGTTGCTTGTTGTTTTAATAAATCGTTGTTTTATTCAATTTTTGATATATTATTTGTACGTTTCAAAATTTTAATCGTATAGCATGAAAGTTTATGATGTTTAATCGTATGTCAAAATTTATTTTATTTATGTATTCATCATGTTTAAGTATTGTTTTCATTAGATGTATTGTTGTTATTGTTTAAATTACAATATATCGATTTCTAGGGTTTTAAAATACTAATCATGATGAGAATTCGTCTTGATGATTTTATTCTGGTCC
This sequence comes from Silene latifolia, assembly GCF_048544455.1. Taxonomy (NCBI): domain Eukaryota; kingdom Viridiplantae; phylum Streptophyta; class Magnoliopsida; order Caryophyllales; family Caryophyllaceae; genus Silene; species Silene latifolia. The sequence goes on from NC_133538.1 coordinate 142,174,486, forward strand.
TATGACATATTTTAAGACTTAGGATCATAAAACTTTCGATCTTTTGATTTAGTTAATAATTATTATGATTTATACATTGTTTCGGCCTTTTTGGTGTTTATTAGGTATTAAATCGTTTTTGATTTTTGTAAATTACGTCACCTATTTTAATTTCTCTAGTTATTCATCATAAGATGATATAAATTTTGTTAAAAATTATTTTGGGTAAAATAATATTTATAATAAATAAAATACAATTATGGCCTTTTTAGGAATACAATTTTAATAAATAGTATTTACAATTTTTAGTTGCTGCGAAAACTAATTTTGGTGTTTTTACTTGATTATAGAATGTTACATAATTTCTTGGGAACCGTTCTAGTCAGAAACTATTTTTAATAATTAAAATGGGGTTTTGCGGTTTTTACGATAATCTGGTTTTACTTCGGTTCATATATCAAATGAGAAGATCTTTTTACAAAATTTTACATGTGGGTCAGAGATGTTATACACAATACTCACGTTAAATTTCATGATTATCGAAGTTAAACTCTATTTTATAAAAATAAAACACTGTTTTGGTTAAACCGAGTAAATAATGGTTTTCAAGTTAATTTATGGAGAATGGTATTATGGTCATTTCTTATATGATTCCATAATTTTTTAAGAGCCTGTTTTATAAGAAGTATTTGACTAAAATTATTTTATCATTTTAAACAATGGATTAGTATTTAAAATGGGTTACCCAAGTTGGTAATAAGATAATAACTTATATTTCCTAACTTCTTAAATGACATTATTTATAACATCATACATTACTATTTTCATAAGATTTCTATTTTGAGAAGGTATTTATTCTAAATAAAATTCTATTTATAGAAAGTTACTATTTTTTGGAAGTTGCCTTCTTGGAAGGTTTCCTTTTAAAGGATTTGAATAATGAACACTTTTGAAGTGGTTTTGAATACTTATGGAACAGTTAGGTGTAAGGTTTAGAATAATAAACTCAGGATATGGTTAGTTTTGCCATTAGCTATAGAACTGATGATTGTCATCGGTGGTCGTCTGGGAGTGTTGCACCCCGGGAGTTATGTACATACACTTAGACTAGGGCCTCGCACTGCGGAGTAAGACGCCGCCCTATTATGGTTGTGGAACCGCGGTACTTTGGCATAATCCGAGTTAAAATCTATTGACGTGAGCGTTTCGTTGTACACCCAATCAAAACACATTTATAATACTCAACAAACAACTAGTTAGTGGTAAGTCGAGGTCGATCCATGGGACGGTGTGCTTCGGGTTCTAAGTCTGTCTATCTCAATTTATGCTAGTGTCACAATTTGTTTGGGTTTGTAGTTGCGTCCTAGACTAATGCAAGCAATAAAGTAAAGCAAACAATGAACTAAGAAATGTAAACAAATAACTAAAAGCACTAGGATGTCATGGGGTCATAGGGGATTCATGGTGTTGATCATACAAACATGTTTACAAAGTTGCAAGCAATTAATGTTGTGGAGGAACCGAGTTGGTTTATGTCTTACGGTTCACAGGAAGAGTTGGGTCCCGGAGCCGAATCGATTAGATTGTACAATACCTACAATTCGACTTACTTTCCTCCTATTCAACTTCTATGCATGGTCTAACAAGACTCGAGTTGGTTTATATCTTACAAGTCAAGTTGAGTAGATAAGAGATGGTAAAAATGCAAGGATTCACAGGCTTAGCATTTCATCAAACATAACATGTGCATAGGTTGACATCACAACAAGTAAACAAACTAATTATGAAAACATATTAAATTAAGCATGATTAATCCCATGTTGGTTTCCCCTAATTACCCATTAATCCTAGTTAAGATACTACTCACTTATTATCAAGGTAAACATGTCATTAATGGTGTCAATCATCACAACAAGTGTAAACATGATAAGAGAATGAGGAAATAAACAATAAAGGGTAAAGGGTAAAAGAATTATACCAAACTTGAGATGATTCCAAATAATAAAGCAAAGAATAAAAGAAGAGAACTTGATTGATTGATGAAGGGTTGTCAATCCTCCAATAATAACCCAATAATCTTCAATTACCCAAAAGTAACAAACTTGAACAATAATTAAGGAGAGATTAATGTGTAATTTGTGGAAAGATTAAAGAGTAATCTATTCTAATCTACTTCTAATCTATTCTAAGAGGATTTTCTAATGTGGAGGCTCTCTACTCTAAAAAATTCTGCTTTGATTTACAAGTGGGGTATATATAGTAGAGCTTCATTAGGTTAACTAAGGCTAAATTAGTAATTAACATTTGTGATTTCTAAGTAGGGAATTGTTAGTCTTTTCGGAGAGATGAGCATCTCAGCTGAAAACGCCATGATCCGTTCGTCCAGGAGGGGAATCCGCTTGGATTGTTGCAGAGGTGGGCAAGCGTCTTTGGGCAAATCCGCTCGGATTGTACCAAGGGAATCCGAGCGTCTTCAAGGCTTGGACGCTCGGATTATGTTTCTTGGACGGGCGTCTTGTCTCTTTGGCTGCTCGGATTCTGCTTCAGAATCCTTCTCTTCGATTACTCTTTATTCTTATGAGATTAGTCTTTAATTCTTGCCCCTCCTTCAATACTCGTTCAACCAAGATCGTCAATGTCCTTCCAAATAAGCTTAAGAGACGGAAATTTTCGCCTAATTGTCTCCTTTCCTACAAATCAAACACAAAGCATTAGGCAAGCAAAATAGGAAGCATTTGACGAATAAAATGGCTATGAGACGCTATAATAATGTGCAAAATGGGTTCAATTTAGGGACTAAATGTGCGCAAATAATGTTCACATCAAATATCCCCAAACCGAACCTTTACTCGTCCCGAGTAAAGAGGTGACAAAACTAGACCTTTATTTAAACTATCCTAATAACATAGCCGATGTGAGACAATTAGCGGGTCTCACTCCGCCCCTTCAACTCACAACAAGACAACCATGAGGTAGGATGTCTTCGTGCAAGGCAAGGTGGGTCTTGTCAGAATGGCAACACTTCCAATCATTAAAGCACACAAAATCAAGTAATGGATGCATCTACAAAATAATAGCCACTTTCCTCATCTAAGTGGCGGAAATTATCTACAAGGGAAGCAATTCAAGGGTACACACTCCTTTGTAGATGCAATTTCTTGAAACTACTAAGCCTAGAAGGATACCAATAAATCACCTCCAAAATGTGTCAAGCTAGGGTACCTTTGTCCTAAATCGTTAAATGCTTTTGTCAAGAATAAACTCCCTATGGTGTTAGAAACACTGGAGGATCGCGGAATTCCCCCTCTTGCCTAGACAAGAAGAAGGGTCGTTCCCTCTCTACCATGCACAAAAATGGATACGATGGATATAGGGATCGATAGAATTTGAGTTTCATTTGGGAGTTTGCTTTGTTGTTTGTTTTTCCCCCCAATTTCTTGTGGCATATAACATTTGAGAACACTTTCTTTTGCCATTTCTTTTGATTTTTTGCATTTCAATACTTGACAACTTTTCAACTTTTTGCATTTCTTTTTGAACATTTTCAAAGTCACCCCATATGTAGTGAGGGTGGCTTATATTTGAAGCATAGGAGTCTATTTTTGCTCCTCCTTTCATTTTGATGCAATTTGCAAACTTTCTTTCACTTTTCATTTCATTTCTTGAACTCAAATCAATTGAACAATTTCTTTTTGTGCCCATTCCCTTTGATGACAAAATATATGGTAGAACATGGATGAATGATGGTTGCATGGTTTCAAGGGTCACCTTGGAATAAACGGTAGCCAATGAGTTATCACACCACAAGGTACTCTTGACTAGGCCTTAATCCATGGGTCAAAGGATACTAGCATGACACATCGTAGGGTGTTTTACAAGTATTCTAACAAGCAAAGTATTAAGAAGAACAAGCATCTACTAGGGCCTATATACACTTGTCAAGCTTCCCAAATAGACGGTTTCACAAAATTTTTCTAACATGCAAACTACATGCCATGATGCAACTAACATATATACATCTTAATGCATATGCTTCTACCAACTAATATGTCATATAGACTAAGTGCAACTCCTAACAACACATAGATACACAAACCGCAACAACAAAATACACCACATCCTCCTTGACATGTATGCCTATCCTCCTCTTATGAATAATCAAGAAGAAATGGAAGGGAAACAGAGATTAGAAAGATCATACCAAGCGGTCTTCATTTTCCCTTGCTAATGCCTCAAGTGTAGTGTTGTATCTATGTGAGAAGAGAACAAAAACACAGTATATACAATTCTACACTACTAAATTAGAGAACATGTTTTTTGGTTTTTGAAGTTTTCAAATTTTTATGGGTTTTTGATTTTATGAAATTAAACAACATATTTTTGGGATTTTTCGAAAATTTTCAATTTTTATGTATTTTGGAATATAAATTCTCATCCCCCACTTTATTTTGGACATTGTCCTCAATGTACATGTAGGAGTAAGAATGAAAAAGAAAAACATGTTTTTGGATTTTTTTGATTTTATTTTGAAATAATGTACAAATGCAATGATATGATATGAATGCATGCTCTAACTAAATGCAATTCTATATGACATATAACAAATGAATGCAATCTAAACTATATTATATGATGCATGTTTTCTATTAAACTATGGTCACTTATGATCAAACCTCCCCAAACCGATTTAAACACTATTTCTAGTGTAGAAAAGAATAGGATTGGTCATTAGTGATTATGCATGAATTCTAGTCTATATGCAACTAACTACATGAATCATGTGAGATATATTACAATGCAAACTATACTATATGAACTAACTAATGCAAATGCAATATGAAATATAATACAAATGCAAGTGAAAGCTAAACTAAATGCAATGTATATACAAAAGAGAGTGGGAGAGAAAAGTATCATACAAATGGAGGTGATGAGGTAGGCATCTTTAACTCGTCATCATCATTTTGAGGATAGCCATACCGGTGAGAACTTCCTCCTTGTTCATACCCTCCTCCTTGGCCCGAATGCCCTCCACCACCAAGATTCCAAGCTTCGTCCCCTTGATTAGGGAACAAAAGGTGTGGTTGGGCCCAAGAGGGCCGAGGGCCATTAGGGTCAATATACCCTTGTTGTGCCATTTGATAGTACCGGGGATAAAGGGCCATGTAGTTGTCGACCCTCCCTTCACGTACCCCGAGGTCAACTTTATTCATAAGGTTCATCAAGTCATTAATACCCGGGGTATTGGGGATTTCCGGTCGGAATTGTGCATAAGGAGTAGGGTATGGTGGGATAGGCACATAGGAAGGTGGGGGAGTAGGCCTTACCGGTATCCCACAAGGTATTTGTTGTTGGCGGGGTGCCTCTTCCCTTTGAGGGGCATTGCCGATGGTTTCGATGTCAAGAAGGTAGCTTGGCCTAGGCGAATACGGGCTCAATCTTGGGTCGGTGCCCGGTATATTCCACCCCGAAAGAATGATGGAGGTGCACCCTTTTGTGAACCATTCTACACTCCCTTCTTGAGTTTAGGCACACCACCGGTGGTGGTTGAAGACGGCGTCCTCATCAATCAAAGTACTCCCCTCAAGAGGAGCATAATTCTCACGGGAGTTGAACCCGGGGCAAAGGAAGTTAGCCAAAATAGTAATTAGACCTCCCATCACGAAGGTCTTTAATTGGGTGCTCCCTTGAGAAAAGTCATAAAACCTTGTAAGCATCTCAAGGGGGATGTTGAAGTTGTATCGCCTCGTCCCCCGAACATTTAGATAGGACTCAAGAAATGTTAAATCAATGAGAGTGCACCTATCTTGTTCATATCTCCCATTGATGGTGCCGGCTAAAAAACGTTCGGTGATCCGAATCATCGGGTGTTGGATAGCGAAGGTATAGCACTGTTTTTAATGGACAAAATCCCTCCCGGAAATAGCCTTCCAAAGTAGGTCCACATCGAAATCGGCGGGTTTATCGGTATAGTCGGTTGGTACAACAAGACCGAAAATGTGAGCAAATTGATCAAGTGTAAGGCTATGGTCTAGGTTGCATAACCTAAACTCCATGCTCACATTGGTTCGAGTGTTCGTGACAATACGAAGGCTACTCAAAAATTTCAGGGTGAGACTAAGGTACGTCTCCTCATGGCCATGGAAAATTTTTCCAATCCCTAGGCCATCAACGAACATCTCGGTGTGGTACCTTATCCCAAGGGTTTCTAACACCCTAGTATCGATAAATGGAGTGGGTTCATAGTTCTTACCTAGCAACTCGACAAACTTCTTGCGGTGGGCATCGGAGGTGAAGAGTACCTCCGGGAAGTACTCAAGTTGCTCTATCCCTCCTCTTATGATGGGGCGGAAGTTCCTTGGCGGCATTATCTCTTGTAGGGATGAAGAGGATGAACCCTTGCGCTTCCTAGTGGTGGACTCAACAAATTTCTTAGCCTTGCCCTTGAGATTCATCATCTTGAATTGGGAGATTGGGGTTTTTGTTGGCTTTTATTGTGAGGGCAGTGTTTTTGGGGATGAAGATGAGTGATTTAGGGTTAGATAAGGTGAGGAAATGAGGGAGAAAGGGGGTGTTTTTATAGAAAAAGGGGGAAGACGAGCGGACATGGGTGGGGCCTGGGCGGATACTTCGAGAAAAATGCCAGAATCCGAGCGTCTTCTATGCGGGACGAGCATCTTCCCTCTGTAGAATCCGAGCGGCTTAAAGAAAATCCACTCGGATTTTGTGACAGGAACTTTGCATTTTCTGAAGTAGGCGGAAGACGAGCGTCTTCTCTTTTAGACGAGCGTCTGTCTTTGGACGAGCGGCTTCTTGAAAATCCGCTCGGATTTTGGTACAGTTCCAAATCTTTTCTTCAGGTGCCTTTCAGGACGAGCGTCCAAAATGCAATCCTAGCGTCTTCCCTATGGACGAGCGTCTTTTGCCAAATCCGCTCGGATTCCGTGATGTCACTGAACAAGACTTCGATGAAGGCCTTGGACGAGCGTCCAGCCCTCGGGACGAGCGTCTTTTGCTGTTTTTCTTCCTTTTCTTTCTTTTCTTTGCAAAATCGTACCCTTTCACCAATTTGATGTTCCTCCTTATCTTTTTCTGAAATTGTGTTCAATAAAAATGTAAGAAAACTCTCTCTCACTACTCTCATGCAAGAAATTAAATAAAAATGCAAAAATGTACAATATTATACAAAGTAAGATTTCAAGAAATATCTTACAAATTGTGGTTTGAGATAGGACTCCAGCAAACTAGTTCAAATTGTAGAAATTCTTGTCCATAGAGCCCAAGGCTCTCAATAGAAGATCGAAAGCTTGTCAACAAGCTCCAAATAAGCACAAGTATGGGTTGCTCCATTTGAACATGAAATTTGGCCAAGGAAGCTTATCATATGTTCTTTCTTTTGCCTTGTCCTCGGCACTAGAGCTTTCCCAATGCTTCCAATAAATAGGCCCATGATTCTCGTCAACATGAGGAATGAAGTATGGCTCATTTTCATCCGGAGACTTCCTGTAACACTACGGATTTTATAGGTTGGTACTCGACCGAGTATGGCCTACTCGGTCGAGCAGAGTGTGTTGGGTATTCTGTTTGGCTACTGCCCAGGAATACTCGGCCGAGTATGGGTAATACTCGACCGAGTAGAGGATACTCGGCCAAGTATACTCTATACTCGACCGAGTATCCGATCTGAAGGGTAATATTTTCCGCGGTTGATTTAAAAAGGACTAGAGTTATATTGAGACGCATTTTACAGTTTCTAAACATTTTACAAAACCTAAACTACACAACGTAACTCTAATCCTCTCAAAATCTCCCTCTCATTTGCGTGGATTGTTCGTGAGTCTAGCGAATCTTGCCTTGCGTCGATTATGTCGGTAAGTCTCTGATTTCATGAGTCTCATTAAGTTGTCTTTTAGGGTTTTGCCCTAATTATTGTTTTGGGTTAATTTGGGGGTTTAGGGTTTGGTCATTATATGTGTGTTGATTGTTAATTATAATTGTTGTAGGTGATGATGTGGTAATTGCTATGCATATTGTATGATTGTTTAGAGCATATAGGATTGCGAAAAGGTAGGGTTTCCCTACTCAGTTACTGTTAATTGATTTAAGACTGTGCTTGTGTTGTAATTGTTGTTATCTATTGATCATCGGAGTATGGGTGTTGTGATGACGGTGGTGATGTGGTTGTGTTGTGATGGTTGTGGTGTTGTGACAGCTGTGATGCTGTGGTGTTGTGAGATTGTGGTGGAGTCACTTGCGGGAGTGGCTTCACACCCTAGTTCGCCCTCCGTGGAACCCGTCACGGGAGGGGATGTGCACATTAAGGGACAGGGATTGTTAGTCGCTCGTTGATGAGCTGGACTTGGCGGGGATGGGCCGCGGTCACCCACTGGCGGAGTGGATTACCTGTTGCGATGGGTAATATGGCAGGGCTATACACTTCGGTGTGTAGTCGGTTACTATGGAGGATGATCAGTCGGTTACATTGTTTGTTTGTCTTATATTGATTGAATGGTACTGACCCCGTTGTTGTTGTTTTGTAAAACCTGCGGTGATCCATTCGGGGATGGTGAGCAGACTTGACAGGTATTGCATTTAGTGAGCTTGGGCGGTCATGGGGAAGTCTTCATCACCGGATTTGTAGTATCACGATCACGAGTCTTAGCTATGATTTTGTAGTTGTCCTCGTTGTATTCACTTTATTGGTTTTGGTTTGGATTTGGATTGTTGTAAACATTAATACTTTACAAGACTTCTAATAAATGTGTTTAGGACGGACGCTTTTGATATATACTAACCTCGGGCAACCGAGATGGTAACAGCCTTTCATGCTTGGGTAGTCCTGGTAAGGTACCTTGGTATGAGGGGGTGTTACAAAGTGGTATCAGAGCCGAAGATTATGGCACCTAAAACTAATGAACCCAATGAACTTAGGGAGTCTAAATAAAATGAACCCGAGGAGAGTTGTTTGGAGCTACCGCAAAGACTTGGGAGACGTCCCGAAGTCGCATTAAGGCCCTTACGATCTCAAGCCGGTCACATGGGGGGAAACTGTTGTATGTTTGAGTTATGTGTGTTTGATATTTATAGTTTGAATCTTGTGCATGGTTGGATGAAATGATGAAAGAAGTGGAATGTGATAGTTGTTGAAAGGTGTATCGAGGATTGTTGATGTTAAACTTTGAGCGTGAATATGTTGGCATGTTAAGTGTTGGAGCATGGTAAAATATGAAAGGTGAATTGTGAATTCGTATCTGATTATTATTGAGCATGAAGAATGTGATCATGTTACCTGTTTAATACAATCTTGAGCATGAAGTATGGTAGTGGTACATGTGCATATGAACATGATGATGATAATGCTTGATTGTTGGTAGTAGCATATGGTTAAGGTCATGCGTTTATATATGTGAATATCGTGTTTAATTTTAATGTGAGTATGATAAAAGTTCAACTACGTACTGGTTTTTAGAGGTTTTAAATTGTTATTGTTGCCTTATGTATGTTCAAGTTGTTTTGACTTACGAAACTTGATCTGTAGAAAGAACGATTACGGAAGGGTTGCCTTAAAACTGTCATAATTCGAGTTCTAGAAATGATATTACTGTAATTCCAAGTTGAGGTGATAGCTTGTCTTCTTACGATTCTAACGATAGGTCACACGCCCAAAACGACCAAGTAACGAGTGAGATATGACTGTTTTACGAAAACTGGACGGTGCTGAGAACTGCGCCGATACTCGACCGAGTAGTCCCTACTAGGCCGAGTATCTTTTATACTCGACCGAGTATTCCATATTCGGCCGAGTAATCTCTCTGTGATAATACTGTTTAGCGTCTGGAGCCGTGAACTCGGCCGAGTAGTCTCATACTCGACCGAGTATGGTCTACTCGGCCGAGTATTCCCAATACTCGACCGAGTAATCCTTCTGCGACAATTGAGTTTGCTTCTGGAGTCGAAAACTCGACCGAGTAATATAGTTACTCGACCGAGTACCTTGTACTCGACCTAGTATGTTAAGTACTCGACCGAGTACCTCATTGGGCGGCCACTTTGAGTCGATGGCTATGTTCTTACTTTTGTTTTAAGTCGGTGGCCATGTTCTTACTTTTGTTTTGAGTCGGTGGCTATGTTTTTACATAGTTTTGAGTCGTAGGGTATATACACATGTATGTTTTGAGTCTTAACACATTCTTTTATATGTGAGACGGTCTTGATACGTAAGTTACTGGAAGTTATGACATGGAGAATGACGGCTTATGAGGGACATGTGTTGGGTAAGGAAAACATGTGAGAGATAGTGGAAAAAAAAAATAAAAAAAAAAGGAAGAATGTGAGCTAATTGAGGCAAAGAGCATGTTTTGTGAGATATGATGATTGATATAGTCGTGTGTTGAGTAATATAAAAGTAAGTATATATGAGCAAGGGTGATGTGGGTGTAAAGAAACGTGAGAAAGAAAAGATTGAGATGAGGGATATGAATAGTGATATAGTGGTATGTGTAAGGATTTATGGAGGGAGACGGTTAAGATTGTGTTGGTTAAGGATATAGGTGGGAAAAGGCCGTTATAGAGGGATGAAAACAAATGGTGTATAGTGAGATCGAGTTATGCCGCGATGGGTAGATAGTGGTCGAATTTGGGAATTGGTGTTATCAAGAGGTGAAACTAACGTGTGATTTCCTTGGGCAATTAACGGTATAAAATGAATTTTGATTTCTAGAGATGTAAAAAGGGAGATGCAATTGTTTGAACAAATAAACGTTGATTCTATGGATGGATTGGTGACAAGGGTGAGTGATAGCATAATAAGAGAATATTTATGGTAAGAAAGAGTTAGATGATATCGATATGAAATAATGAGATGTGAGTTTTAGAGCAATGAGAAGGTAACCGGAGCATTAAAGAGTTAGGTAAGAGGTAATAAGGAGTTGAGTGGTTAATTGCTTTTGTCGAGTGTAAAAAGAAAAGAATGAGGGAGTAAAGCTAAGAAAAATGTTCACCGGAGTTATGTGATATAAAGTAAGGAATCGTCGAGATGTATGATACTATCATGAGGATTTGAGTTAATGATTATATAGGAGTTTCAGAACAACATGATTAGTCAGGATTTTCGAGGAATTGAGTAAAGTAAAAGTTGGGTAGAGAATTTGCACGATATGAAATCTTGGTGGTGAGTCGGGTAATAATACAATTAAGAATACTATTGGGAAGAACGTTAAGGTAATTTTGTTGATGTATTTGATGTTCGTTATTAGGGATGTTAACCAAAGTTAGGGAAGAAATCGTGAGGTTTAGAGATGAGTGTAAGAGGTTGATGTCCGGACAATGGTAGTGTTATCGTTTGTGACTAGTGGCTAAGAGTAATGGTATATTAGAAAGGTAGCAATTCTAAAGAGGTTGATTTTGTAGAGACCAGGTTGATATGTATGGCTGTGAGAGAGCATAAGATGTGGTTATATGAGGCGGTTGTTAGTAGTTGAGTATTAATGGTATGGTTACATTTGGCGGGGGTGATGGGTATGCGAATGGGAGAATGTGTTTTGAGGGGCATACGAGTTAAACTTAAGCGATAGGTAACCTTTATCGGGGGGTAACTTACGTGATCAGGATTGACTAGTTGGATGTGGTTACGGGTCTATGATGTGTGTAAATGTTTGTGTGAGGTTCTGACCTCACAAGAAGTGGTAGGGTGTGATTATTATAAAGTTGTTATATGCATGTTTTGTAATTTATGTTGGGTACGGTATACTAATGGAATGAGGTTCAAAAGGTAATAATTTGATTGATCTGGCATGGATAGTTAAAATTTTATGTGTATTGATGACACATGTTTATTCCGTGAAATGGTAAGGATGATGTTCATGAGATTCTTGTCAGTTTATTCCGTATAATATGTTGTGTTATAATCTAGTAAAACGGTTTTGAATGAGTTTTCTTGTTCTAAATGTTATACTGAGTCAGTGTTTATGGGAATTATATGCGATTGTGATGATTATCGATGTGGTTGTTGTGCCTCGAGTGGTGGTCCGAACATGGTACTTCATGTTGTGATGCGGGCATTTTCGCACTGCGGTGCGGCTGTTGGTGGCGGTGTTGCGATGCCGTCACCGGTTGTGGTGGAGAAGGCGGGATGATTATGATTCGAGTTTCGACAGTACATACCAGTTATACATAGATTGTTGTTTTGTTTGATGTTGCTCCCTGCGAGTTTCATTTGTGCAGAGATAGACGAGTTGTCTTGTTTATTGATGTTTTCTTTACCAGGTTAAGTTTGGGAATGAGGGTAGAGTATGATATGAAATGGAGTTGTATATATGTTTTCATTGTTGTCATGGTATAGTGATATTCTATTGATGGGACACGGTTGTGAGAGGTTGTTACAGTAATTTTGATCTTGTTCTAGATAAGGCTTTAGTAAACATGGTAATGGCAAGTGATTCGTAAAACATGTGTGGTAATGACCTGATAGATGCAGGTGGTTCATAATCCTTTGTTGAGACAGTGAGTGTAGGGTGTTGGGGAAATAGTGTCATGTTAAGTTATGTATGAGTTTTGCGGTAATGAAGGAAAGAACTTGAGGATCTAGTGTGAGTGTACGTAACGAGTGTGGATCGTGAGTTATGCTTTTGGGAGATAGGTGCTTTACATAAAGAGGTATGTTGTTTTGTAGTAATAATGGAGAGTTAGTATGGTGATTTTGCTACGAGTTTTATGGTATAGGTCAGGTGGTGTGCCGAATGAGTTGAGGTATGAGAAATGTTTAAGTAAGAGAGCCTTGGATATATACATGACGAGTGTTTAGATTATAGGTGGTTATCTTTGACATGCGGTGGTGATGAGGATAATGAGACGATATAGCTAGGATTTAGTATTAGTGAGTTACGAGGACGTAACATTTATCTTAAAAGGAGTAGGATGGGATAAAAGAGATTTTGATGGTTGTGCATATGGTAGTATAATTGGAAGTAGAGTGTTGGTGTAGCATAAAGGACGAATATTTGTTTTGATTGATTTTATTAAAGGTCATGACCGTGCTTGTAGTAGTTCGATGTTTAGGAATGGGAGAATATTTCAATAGTGTTGACAGTTGGATGAGGATGTTATGAGTGTAAGTAAACTTCGAGGACGAAGTTCCTTTTAAGGGTGGTAGAATGTAACATAACGTTTCGATGGTTGATCTTGTTTTGTGGATTGTCTTGGTATTGAGTTGCTAGTGAGTGTTATGGAAGTGAGACAAGGTTGGAAACGTTATATTGTGGTTATTCGATAATATTATGGAGTCAATATCGAGAGGATATGTTAACTAGTATGAGTGGTTGGTGGAGTTAATGTTAGGTGTTCATGTTTTATAGGTTGGGTTGGAACTTCGGGGACGAAGTTCTTTTTAAGGGGGGAAGATTGTAACACTACGGATTTTATAGGTTGGTACTCGACCGAGTATGGCCTACTCGGTCGAGCAGAGTGTGTTGGGTATTCGTTTGGCTATCGCCAGAAATACTCGGCCGAGTATGGGTAATACTCGACCGAGTAGAGGATACTCGGCCGAGTATACTCTATACTCGACCGAGTATCCGGTCTGAAGGGTAATATTTTCCGCGGTTGATTTAGAAAGGACTAGAGTTATATTGAGACGCATTTTACAGTTTCTCAACATTTTACAAAACCTAAACTACACAACGTAACTCTAATCCTCTCCAAATCTCCCTCTCATTTGCGTGGATTGTTCGTGAGTCTAACGAATCTTGCCTTGCGTCGATTATGTCGGTAAGTCTCTGATTTCATGAGTCTCATTAAGTTGTCTTTTAGGGTTTTGCCCTAATTATTGTTTTGGGTTAATTTGGGGGTTTAGGGTTTGGTCATTATATGAGTGTTGATTGTTGATTATAATTGTTGTAGGTGATGATGTGGTAATTGCTATGCATATTGTATGATTGTTTAGAGCACATCGGATTGCGAAAAGGTGGGGTTTCCCTACTCAGTTACTGTTAATTAATTTAAGACTGTGCTTGTGTTGTAATTGTTGTTATCTGTTGATCATCGGAGTATGGGTGTTGTGATGACGGTGGTGATGTGGTTGTGTTGTGATGGTTGTGGTGTTGTGACAGCTGTGATGCTGTGGTTTTGTGTGATTGTGGTGGAGTCACTTGCGGGAGTGGCTTCACACCCTAGTTCGCCCTCCGTGGAACCCGTCACGGGAGGGGATGTGAACATTAAGGGACAGGGATTGTTAGTAGCTCGTTGATGAGCTGGACTTGGTGGGGATGGGCTGCGGTCACCCACTGGAGGAGTGGATTACCTGTTGCGATGGGTAATCTGGCAGGGCTACACACTTCGGTGTGTAGTCGGTTACTATGGAGGATGATCAGTCGGTTACATTGTTGTTGTTGTTTTGTAAAACCTGCGGTGATCCATTCGGGGATGGTGAGCAGACTTGACAGGTATTGCATTTAGTGAGCTTGGACGGTCATGGGGAAGTCGTCATCACCAGTTGTTGTAGTATCACGATCCACGAGTCTTAGCTATGATTTTGTAGTTGTCCTCAGTTGTATTCACTTTATTGGTTTTGGTTTGGATTTGGATTGTTGTAAACATTAATACTTTACAGTACTTCTAATAAATGTGTTTAGAATACTTCTAATAAATGTGTTTAGGACGGACGCTTTTGATATATACTAACCTCAGGCAACCGAGATGGTAACAGCCTTTCGCTTGGGTAGTCCTGGTAAGGTACCTTGGTATGAGGGGGTGTTACACTTCCACTTACCACCTTCTCCTCTATGTCCGGTGATGATGATAGCACTTTGATTTGTCAATCCTTCCAAAGTAGAAGGAGAATTCTCATAACATTGATGATCGGATACCTTAGGAGTTGAAATTGTGGGTGCCAAATTTCCACAAGTAGTTTCACGTGCAAGTTTCTCTTTGAGATTTTCCACCAAGTACCCTTTGTATGATACCTTGACCTTTTGAAGAAGGTCCACCATATCATCTCCAACAGTCATTGGCTCCATGGCGGGTGCGAAGATGTCTTCATGGTCAATAGGAAAGAGACATTCATCTTCCTCGTGGAATGATACTTCAAACTTCTCAAGGATAGGCTCCTCAAGTAAGGTGATATCACAAGTCCATTCTTCTTCCCTATTCCAAAGGTCCTTGTAAGACACATATTCCGCATAAGCTCCTTCCTTAGGCTTGTCATCATCGCTATCTTCATACGAATCATAGATAGGGGCTTCATTCTTCTTCATTAATTCTTCTTCCACCATCTCAACATTCCCATCAAAGGACACACCCTCATACTCACAAAGGTTAAGAGTATTTGGCTTACTCAACCTCATATATTCCTCATCAAACACCACACTTTCATACTCACAAGAGCTCAAGAATATTGGCTCTTCCCACTTGTCATCAAAGGCAACTCCTTCAAACTCGCGTTCATGATCTAAGGAATGGTGAGGGGTAGTTATCTGGGCTTCCTTCATTTGGGCAATTTGAATCTCCAACTCCTCGCCTTGGGTAACAATGCCTTGAAGAACATTGTCCCTATTTTGGCTCTCCTCTAGCATATGTTTGAAGAAGTTTTCTTGGTCTCCCATCATTTGGAGAACCACATTTTGAATGTCAAAGTTTGGTTCATATTCATGTTGTGGGTGGGTGTGAGAGTGGTTATATTGTGGCATTTGAAATTGATTGAAAAGTGGGTATTGGGAGGGTGGTTGTTGTGGATATTGGATGTGGTGATTTTGGTGGGAAAATTTGGGGTAGTAGTTAGGATTTTCATTGTATGAGTAATAAGGTAGGTTTGTGTTGACTTGCTCCTCAAACTCCCCATACCCATAGTCATAATATAAAGATCCACCACATACTCCATATATCAAGTCTTGGGTCATCATTATAGCCAAGATAAAGATACAACTACAAGCATGAAAAGCAAAACTAAGAATAGACAAACAAGTAAGAACTTAATCACATAGCACCATCCCCGGTAATGGCGCCATTTTTGACGTGAACGTGTCGTTGTACACCCAATCAAAACACATTTATAATACTCAACAAACAACTAGTTAGTGGTAAGTCAAGGTCGATCCATGGGACGGTGTGCTTTGAGTTCTAAGTCTATCTATCTCAATTTATGCTAGTGTCACAATTTGTTTGGGTTTGTAGTTGCGTCCTAGACTAATGCAAGCAATAAAGTAAAGCAAAAAATGAACTAAGAAATGTAAACAAATAACCAAAAGCACTAGGATGTCATGGGGTCATAGGGGATTCATGGTGTTGATCATACAAACATGTTTACAAAGTTGCAAGCAATTAATGTTGTGGAGGAACCGATTTGGTTTATGTCTTACGGTTCATAGGAAGAGTTGAGTCCCGGAGCCGAATCGATTAGATTGTACAACACCTACAAGTCGACTTACTTTCCTCCTATTCAACTTCTATGCATGGTCTAACAAGACTCGAGTTGTTTTATATCTTACAAGTCAAGTTGAGTAGATAAGAGATGGTAAAAATGCAAGGATTTATAGGCTTAGCATTTCATCAAACATAACATGTTCATAGGTTGACAGCATAACAAGCAAGCAAACTAATTATGAAAACATGTTAAATTAAGCATGATTAATCCCATGTTGGTTTCCCCTAATTACCCATTAATCATAGTTAAGATACTACTCACTTATTATCATGGTAAACATGTCATTAATGGTGTCAATCATCACAACAAGTGTAAACATGATAAGAGAATGAGGAAATAAACAAGAAAGAGTAAAGGGTAAAAGAATTATACCAAACTTGAGATGATTCCAAATAATAAAGCAAAGAATAAAAGAGGAGAACTTGATTGATTGATGAAGGGTTGTCAATCCTCCAATAATAACCCATTAATCTTCAATTACCCAAAAGTAACAAACTTGAACAATAATTAAGGAGAGATTAATGTGTAATTTGTGGAAAGATTAAAGAGTAATCTATTATAATCTACTTCTTATCTATTCTAAGAGGATTTTCTAATGTGGAGGCTCTCTACTCTAAAAACTTCATGCTTTGATTATTTACAAGTGGGGTATATATATTAGAGCTTCATTAGGTTAACTAAGGCTAAATAAGTAATTAACATTTGTGAGTTCTAAGCAGGGAATTGCTAGTCTTTTCGGAGGGATGAGCATCTCAGCTGAAGACGCCATGATCCGTTCTTCTAGGAGGGGAATCCGCTCGGATTGTTGCAGAGGTGAACGAGCGTCTTTGGGCAAATCCGCTCGGATTGTCGCAAGGGAATCCGAGCGTCTTCGAGGCTTAGACGCTCGGATTATGCATCTTGGACGGGCGTCTTGTCTCTTTGGCCGCTCGGATTCTGCTTCAGAATCCTTCTCTTCGATTACTTTTTATTCTTATGAGATTAGTCTTTAATTCTTGCCTCTCCTTCAATACTTGGTCAACCAAGATCGTCAATGTCCTTCCAAATAAGCTTAAGAGACGGAAATTTCCGCCTAATTGTCTCGTTTCCTACAAATCAAACACAAAGCAATAGGAAAGCAAAATAGGAAGCATTTGACGAATAAAATGGCTATGAGGCGCTATAATAATGTGCAAAATGGGTTCAATTTAGGGACTAAATGTGCGCAAATAATGTTCACATCATCCATACTAAGACACTAAGTTGGCTTTGCATAAGGAGTATTTGATATTGTATCTTATACTTTAACGTTTTTGGACTAGATTTGGATTTTCAATTGTGCAAATGCTTATTTATGTTTTTAATATTTTATAATGTATTGAGGTTTTATATTTCAAGTAATTGTGGTTTTAGCATTTGCTTACCTTTAACTTGATGAAATGTGGCTGGGAGAATGCCTGAGTTACTCCCCACTGATTGTGGCTGTTATGTATATAACATGGGTATTTTGTTTCTTTGGGATTCGAGGAGTGAGCTAGCGAGTAGTTGATCCTACTCTTTTTATTTTCGTTTCCTTTGGATTGTAGAACCATGTTTTGGAGGTTTTGTTTTTTAGCCCTTTTTAGCAAAAGTGGCAATTGTATCGACTACTTTTTCGGCAATGTTTCCGGTGGATTATATTTATTTTAATCCGAGTTTGGTTATTTAGTTTTATCATTGTGTATTTAATCCCGTTCGACAGTGTTTCCGCCACTGTTTTGCGCTAGATTTTATATGGGATAACAATAATAATAATAATAATAATAATAATAATAATAATAATAATAATAATAATAATAATATTAATAATAATATTAATAATAATAATAATAATAATAATAATAATAATAATAATAATAATAATAATAATAATAATAATAATAATAATAATAATAATAATAATAATAATAATAATAATAATAATAATAATAATAATAATAATAATAATAATAATTGTTAGGCCCAAATTAGCCTGGTCTGAATCTAACTTGGCCTGACCTTACTAGGCTGGTTAAGACAACCAGAGTCCGGACAAATCTAACTATTATTTGGCAGATGAAGAATACCATAAGACAAGCAAGCTACTAAGTCCTAGAAGAAAAGCCTGATGGAAAGTACAGAATAGCCTGGCAGGACATTCAAACAGGCTGGATTAAGAAGATAAACAAGAAATGCAGTTGTATGAACTAATAATCACGTCCTATTCTCAAGGAAGACCAAGTCCAACTACAAGACCATATCACTCCCATGAATCAAGACGTGTAAAAGAAGAAGAGCTAAAGATTGGTTAAGAGTAGAACGAGTCAAGCGGATTAATAGGGAGTGTGCCCTATTAATCTGGTAACAACCCCGACAATGGAGAGGGACGTTGAGATCAATACAACGTTAGTATTTGTAGAACTATAAATATTGTAATCTAGCATTTGTAAATTCATTCATTATTCATTGGTTATTCACATTTTATCCCTCATCCTTTCCTAAGTATTCAGTCATATACACGAATTTGTACTTAGCTTTTTAAAGTAATACGAGCAATATTCCTATACATAATTCTTTATTATCATTTATATTATTATTCTAAACCTATTGAACTAGATACCCTAATTACTCAATAATCAAGCCGGATCCTTTTCAGGGAAAATCCTGCTAAAACAATTGGCGCCCACTGTGGGGCATCTAGTTCTTTAATCAAAAAATTCCTTTTACCATTCTCCATTTAATATTCACATACAAAAATGGTGGAACTCACCTCAGAACAACAATTAGCGGCTGCCCTGGCCAAGATCAAAGAATTGGAGACAATTCAAGAGAAGGCAGCCCAAGCAGAAGCAGAAATCAGTAGGCTGAAGGAATCTGAGTCTAACCTGAGGAAAAAATTGGAAAATCAGGCTTCAGGCTCCAAGACCAGATTCGAACCAGGAACCCCATTCTCATCCATTATCAAAAACATTGACTTTTCCAATTTTGGAACTCCGGAGAAGGATACATTATCCGGTATCCAAATCATTTCCAATGATGAAACAAACAAAACTTAAGCAGCAATAATGATGGCTATGCTTCAGGAAATTCAAAAACTCCACAACAAAATAGAAAATATACCTGGAGTGCCAGACCCTGTGGCTGAAGTAGAAGTTGACAGCTTTGCAGATTCACCCTTTGCAGATGAAATTGAAAAGATTGATCTCCCCAAGAAATTTACCGTCCCATCCATGAGAACTTATGATGGCACCTCTGATTCACAAAATCACGTTGCCATATTCAAACAAAAGATGTTAGCCTCAATACCCAGTGAACTCAGTCAGGTTTGCATTTGTAAAAGCTTTGGTACAACCCTGACCGGAGCAGCATTACAGTGGTTCATCAATCTCCCAAATGGAGGTATCAAGAATTTTGCAGAACTGATCATTGCCTTCAATTAACATTTCGCAAGCAGCAGAGACATGACCAAGAGACCCAGTAACCTGTTCAGGGTAAAGCAACTCCCTGAAGAATCTCTCAAAGAATTCCTGGCAAGATATGTCAAAGAGAAGGTGACCATTCCCAGGTGTGACGAAGAAACAGCAGTAGAAGCCTTCAGGCAAGGAGTCCTGCTTGACAGTGACATCTATGCAGAATTAACCAAAAAAGCCTGCCCAACCTTTGCCACTGTTCAATCCATCGCCTTAGAACATGTCAGATTGGAGGAAGATCTCAACTTCAGAACAAACTCGTCCGGAGGAAAGCAAGGCTATGGACACACTAATAGAAAAAGCTCCTACCAGAAAGGAGGCAACCCCAGATCAGCACCCTATTCCAGGCCTGAACGATCTGAAGTCAACATGGCACAAGAATACAAAGGTAACCTTTCTAGCCTACCAACTATTCCTGAATATAACTTCTCTATAAATACTGCAGGATTAATCAAACACCTGGAAAGTTTGGGAGATACGGTCAGATGGCCCAAAAAATCCAACAACCCCAGGAAAGATCCAACGAGATGGTGTGATTTCCATCTGGACATCGGGCACACCACAGAAGAATGCATCCAACTCAGGAAACAAGTGGCATACCTCCTAAAGAAAGGCTATCTGAAGGACTTAATCCAGCAGCCAGAGAACAAAGATGAAGGACAAAACAAGAGAGATTCAGGGAACGGCAGAGACCCTCCTCCTCCTCCCCCCATCTATGAAGTCAAGTTCATAAATGGAGGATCAGGAATCTGTGGTCTGACCAGCTCGGCTGCCAAAAGAATATCCAGGGAGTCTAGACTTCAGCCCCCTCTTAGATCTAAGTCATTGCCTGCTATTACTTTTGATGACTCAGACTTGCAGGGAATATCAGATCTACACCATGACAGCTTGGTAATTACCATGCAAATTGGCACAGCTAAGGTATCAAGAATCCTGATAGACGGAGGCAGTTCAATCAATTTGGTGATCCTTGACGTCCTCAAAGCTATGAAGATAAATGAAGAAAAGATCATCAAGAAATCCAGCGTCCTGGTTGTATTCAGCGGAGAAACAAAGAACACCCTGGGAGAAATTAGCCTGCCAACCTATGTGGAAAGCGTGGCTTCATATGAAAGATTCGGGGTAATGGATTTCCTATCCTCATATAACGTAATCCTGGGCAGACCATGGATCCACAACGTCAAAGCAATCCCATCAACATACCATCAATGTGTGAAAATACCAACCGAATGGGGGATAACCACCATCAGGGGAGAACAAAGGACGGCTCAGGAATGCTACACCCAGGCTTTGAAACCCTCAAACTCAGGTAAGTCCCTTGCATATCAATTAAAGTCACCTGTTAGGGAAGAATATATTGCACAATCACAGATGAAAACAGGAGAGGTCATTTTGGACCCAGAATTCCCTGACAGGAAGGTACTTGTAGGGTCAGATGCACCAGACTCGGTCAGACCCAATCTGGCCAGCTTTCTCAAAACTAAAATGTCATGTTTTGCTTGGTCACATTTTGATATGACTGGTATAGATGCTGATATTATAACCCATAAGTTAAATATTGACAAATCATTTAGCCTTGTACAAAGAAAGGAGAAGAAAATTTGCTGCGGAGAGGCATGAAATCATCAACCAAGAAGTTGACAAGCTATTGGACATGGGAATGATCAGGGAAGTAATGTACCCTGACTGGCTTACAAATGTAGTAGTCGTCCAAAAGAAAAAGGGCAAATGGAGAGTCTGTGTAGACTACACCGACCTAAACAAGGCCTGCCCCAAAGATCCATTTCCCCTGCCACACATTGATGCAATGGTGGATGCCACTGCAGGCCACGAGATCTTAACATTCATGGATGCCTCCAGTGGTTTCAAGCAAATAAAGATGCACCCTGCAGATCAGGAAAGTACAGCTTTCATCACTGAAAGAGGAATATACTGTTATACTGCTATGCCCTTTGGATTAAAGAATGCAGGTGCAACCTATCAAAGGTTAGTCAACATGATGTTCAAAGACCAAATAGGAGATACCATGGAAGTCTATATAGATGACATGGTAATCAAGTAAAAAAAGGCAGAAGACCACGTCAAAGACTTGGAAGTAGCCTTCCAAATACTGGAGAAATTCAATATGAAGCTCAATCCACAAAAATGCCATTTTGGAGTCTCAGCAGGCAAATTCTTGGGCTATATGGTGACAAAAAGAGGAATAGAAGCCAGCCCTGAACAGATCAAAGCTATCCTAGAG
The DNA here is from genome assembly GCF_048544455.1 of Silene latifolia. Taxonomy (NCBI): domain Eukaryota; kingdom Viridiplantae; phylum Streptophyta; class Magnoliopsida; order Caryophyllales; family Caryophyllaceae; genus Silene; species Silene latifolia. Next base: position 142,196,588 of record NC_133538.1, read on the forward strand.
CTAGAACCACCAAAGCAGTCAAAGACATACAAAAGCTGACTGGAAGAATAGCGGCCCTGAACAGGTTCATTTCAAGATCGTCAGAGAGGTGCAAATCATTCTATAATCTGCTAAGGAAGAACAAAGACTTTCAATGAACCCCGATCATCAGTTTGCCTTTGAGGACCGAAAATATATCTATCCTCTCCTCCTTGCTGGCAAAACTAGTCAAAGATGAACCTCGACAAGTATACTCGTCGATCCACGAAACCGGTGTCGGTGCGGTCTTGGTCAAAGAAGCGGACGGACAACAACACCCCGTCTATTACGTAAGTAAAAGTCTCTTTGGATGCGAGAGATCGGTATGGCCTCGCTTGAAAAATATGTTTTAGCTTTAATTATGAGTTGCACAAAATTAAGACCATACTTTGAAAGCCACCCTATAATAGTCAGAACCAATCTTTCTATCAAGTCCGTACTTAGGAAGCCAGAATTGTCCGGACGAATGTGCAAATGGCCAGTCCAGCTAAGCACATACAACATAACATTTGAACCAAGGACAGCAATTAAGTCACAAGCACTAGCAGACTTTGTGGCTGATTTTAGTCCAGCCCTAGAACCCGACCTAATAAAAGAAGTAAATAAATTGACCAACGACCAAACAGACCTAGAATGGACCCTATTTGTCGATGGTGCAGCCAACATGAGGGGCACATGCCTGGGGGTAGTACTAAAATCGCCACAGGGGGATAAGATAGTACAAGCTATAAGCTGTGCATTTAAAGCTACCAACAATGAGGCAGAATATGAAGCCCTAATAGCTGGATTAAAGGTATGTATTGACCTTGGTGTGCAAAACCTAAAGGTACGTACTGATTCCCTTCTTATTTCAAACCAAGAAAATGGAATATATACTGCAAAAGACTCAAAAATGATGCTTTATTTAGAAGCCGTCCAGAATTTAAAATCAAAATTCCGCAATTTTAATATTGACCAAATTCCCAGGGACTTGAATACCAAGGCCGATGCCTTAGCCGGCCTAGGATCCAACTTGAGTCCCCTCGACTTTGACAAAATACTCATTGTACATTTATTAGAACTTGCAATAAATAAGCAAGATGAAAGTTTCCCAATATATGTTGCCAATTCTTGGACAAAACCTTACTACGATTGGCTACAACAGGGAATCCTTCTCGTAAATAAGCAAGATGCCAGGGCACTAAAAATAAAATCTGCTTCATATACTATTATTAACAACGTACTTTTTAAGAAATCGCAGGCAGGGCCATACCTCAGATGCCTGGAACCACAAGAAGCTGAACAGATATTATCATAAATACATGAAGGATACTGTGTAAATCATAAAGGCAGAAGGAGCCTGGAAAGCAAGGTACTCAGAACAGGTTATTATTGGCCCACCTTGAGGGCCGATTGCATGGAATTCAGCTCTAAATGCGAAGCTTGCCAGATTCATGGACCATATATATCCATCAGCCATCTAAGGAACTACATTCCATATCCGCACCCTGGCCATTTATGAAGTGGGGCATGGATATAGTAGGGAAACTACCTCAAGCACCCGGACAAAAAGTTTTCAGGCTAGCAATGACTGACTACTTCTCCAAGTGGATAGAAGCTGATTCATACAGGCAAGTCAAAGAAAAGGATGTCATAGCATTCATCAAACACAACATCATATGTAGATATGGCATCCCCTCTGAAATAGTATGCGACAATGGCACGCAATTCGTGGGAAAAAGAACAGCAGCCTTCTGTGCTCAATGGAACATCAACTTGGTAACCTCCACACCAGGATATCCAAAAGCTAATGGCCAGGCAGAATCCAGTAACAAAGTAATAATCAGCTGCATAAAGAAGAAGTTAGAAAGAAGGAAAGGTAGATGGGCTGAAGAGCTCCCCTTGGTCCTCTAGGCTGACAGAACCACGCCTAAAACATCCACATGCCAAACCCCCTACTCCTTGGTCTATGGATGTGAAGCAGTAATCCCAGCTGAGGTCGACATTCCATCAGCCAGATGCAGCCTAAACACAATAACGAGCAATATACCTCTAATGGAGGACAACCTGGACCTAACGGAAGAGCTAAGAGATGCAGCCAGCATTAGATTGACAGCATATCAGCAAAGAGTTGCAAAAAGCTACAACAAGACCGTCAAGGCTAGAGTATTCAGGGTAGGAGACCTTGTCCTCAAGAAGGTCTTTCAAAACACAAAAGAGAAGAATGCTGGCAAATTGGCCCCAACCTGGGAACGTCCCTACCTGATTGACTCAATAGTCGGCCAGGGAGCTTATAGATTACAAACCCTGGACGGCAAAATGATCCCAAGAGCTTGGAATATTGCACACTTAAAACTATTTCACATATAAAATATATCTCCCGGTCCAGGTATAATTTTCATCTTCACATTTCTTGTCTGACCTGATATGAAACTAAATGTATGATACTTGCCATTATATGAATAAATGCCTTATATAATTTCTTCTATTATGTGCCCAAGTACTTGTCAATATTCTCATATTTCCTTTTACCGAATAGAATCTTCAATATTTGTTTTACATACTGCACTTTACTTAAAACAAATCTTAAAGATTGGGGGCCACCCCACGATATCCAATCGATACCCAACTTTCGATTTGCAAAACAGCCTTAAAATATCGAGCTCAATTTAATATACAAATCTGGAAAACCTTTTCCTGGCTTGTATAACATAGATGGGTCATAAGCCCTCCAGACAGGTAGGGGACATAAGCCCTCAAGACAGGCAATAACCCCACCCATAACACAATGAACTGGCCAGATCCAGCACAAAAAACTGGCCCGATCCAGTCGAATAACTGGCTAGATCCAGTACACATCCAACACTACGAATATACCTTATCAAAACACAAAAAGAAACCAACAAAGACCAAATATTTATTCATCCAAAATAGCCGACCTTACCATATACCTAACAAATATTCATTCCAGGAACATCCCCCTGGATGGGCCAAAACGAAAAAGAAAAACATAAATCTAAGCAGGTTTCGAGCCAGTAACCGACTCACAACCATCCACCATTTCCTGATCACCAGATTTTTCCTTGGAAGGAGGAGAATCCACTTCTTCTTCTTGACCCATATTGGCCAAATCAGGATACTGGGTATCCAGAGATGTCTTATCCCGGTCCGGATCCCAATTAGCCCGGTCAGATTCCGGATCCCTCATAACATCAACCCGGCCTTTTCCAAAGAAGTACTGAGCAGCATCAGCAAGCCGCCCCTCCACTAGCTCCTTTTCAGCACCAAGCTCTTCATTTTTCCTCTGCTGATCCTGCATTGCCTGCTTCTCGGCAGCCAGCTCTTCCTTGACGAGTCTTGACTCCTCCCTTACTGAGCCTCCAACTCTTGCCTCGAACCTTCTCGGCGTTTTTGCAGCCACCTCACAAACTATAGCGACCCTGGATGCCTCTCTAGTTGTCCCAGTGAGATTGAAGTACTACCTCATTACCCCTGGATGTGAGCAGCTCACGGTTAACTTTATCCAATTTCTCTTCTAAGCTATAAACCCTAGCCTGGGCATCCCTGAGCCGACAAGCAGTGGCCAACCCAGCATCCAATCCCTACAAGAAACAAAAGAAAGTCAATCAGCCAAATATAAAGCAACACAAATAACACATAACAATTAAAATATCCCTTTACAGCTAACCTCCTTAGCCTGAGAATCAAGTTCAGCAGCCTTTGTCACAAGAGAAGACAAGATAGAAACCACTTTAGTAGAAGACTCAAGGGTATTAGCAGACAAAAGCTGGCCACTCATACTAGCGGAAAATTCATTTATCCGTAACCGGGCAGCATCCATATCGTCCATCCTAGCAGATACTTGCCTGACACTCCTGATTGGTTGAGCCTGAATAGGCTCTTTCTCTCTCCCTTCCTCTTCAGGAATAATATCTTCCCTCCTCCTTTTGGAAGCCTGAACAACCTCCGACGATACTAGCGTGGGTGGATCCTGGGGAGGCTGGACATCAGAAACCAAAATGTCAAGTGTCTTGTCACTCCCACTAGCCTCCTGGCTCTTGGGCTGTTCAGCAATTCTAGCCACCCCAGCCTTTAAATCTTTTGAAAGATAAAACCGGCCAACCTAGCGAGAAGACACGAATACTGAATATATAAAGAATATACATAAATATCAGAAGAAAAGCGATAAGAAGACAACAATTGACATAAAGATATATAGAAGACATACAGGAAAGAGCAGTGGAGCTAGGCTTGCCTTTGGGTACTTTGACCACACTCAGCTTGGTCTTCATATACCGGGGTAATAAATCCCTACCCAGACTAGCAGGCCAAGCCCTCTCTTCCTCAGGAATAGAAAGGAAAGCCTCTATCCTTGAAATAGCCTCCTCGTCAAGAGGGTCGAAGTTCCAATCAGGAGCTACAAATATTACCAAAAAATGCACAGGTAAAACTTCAATATCCTAATTTCGTTTAATATAAATTGCAAAATTAAGAGTATAGGAAACCTACCACTCTCCAAAGGCAGATATCTCAAGTAATCAAAGCCTGACCCCAGACTGTCAGTCCGGATAAACAGGAAAGTTTTCGCCCAGCTTTTATCATCTTCAGAGTCCAGGTTAGTAATTAATGGAGACAATTTTTACTTAATTCTCAAATTAAAACGACCAGTAGAAGGATTTTTCATATGATATACTGCCTTGATATCATTAATAGTAATTACAAGATTATGCTTAGCACATAAATTTTCAATAGAATGGACAAGTTTCCAAACCATTGGCATGATCTGGAAAGGTGATACTTCCATAGCACGAATAGTATCAATCATCAAAGGAGTAAAAGGTAACTTACAACCTGCCTTGAACGCCCATTCATAAATACAGAACCAACCAGGTGACACCCAATTAGCTCTGACTGGACAAGACTCAGGGATCCAAACCTAAGTCGAATCAGGAATTAATTTTTTCTCCCTTAAAACCCTATCATAGTTCGTTTTCAATAAGTTTTCTTCAGGGAAATAAGGATCCAGAGATTGAAGAGTAGAAAAAATAGAGTCTTGATATTTAAAGGCTATAGCACGAGCAGGAGGATCAATTTCAAGCACCTCCTCCTCATGGATATCTTTGGGTTCAGGCTCCGCAGCAGCCTTCTGGGAAGCAGGACGTTTTTTGGCTCCCATATCCTTCGTTGTTTTGCTTATAATGATAAATTTTATGAGAAATTATAAGATTAGCAAACTGGAGTCTCTAGGAAATAGGGAAGAATTTTAGAGAAGATTTAGCAAGGAAAGTGGAAGAAATTTGGTAAAAAATAAACTCATCACAAATACCGTATTTATAGAGGAGGAGCAACGGTGCAAAAACCCTAGAAAATGCAAAACTGTCAGCATGACATCACACAGTTAGCCGTTGCAGTGTTTAACGGTAACTAGGAGTCTAAGAGTCATTGAGCAAACATAATTCTTTTCATTGTTTAACCCGGTAAAATTGACATCTCACCCTTGGCCTGATCCACCACGGGTAAAATGTCAAGGGGCAATTGTTAGGCCCAAATTAGCCTGGTCTGAATCTAACTTGGCCTGACCTTACTAGGCTGGTTAAGACAACCAGAGTCCGGACAAATCTAACTATTATTTGGCAGATGAAGAATACCATAAGACAAGAAAGCTACTAAGTCCTAGAAGAAAAGCCTGATGGAAAGTACAGAATAGCCTGGCAGGACATTCAAACAGGCTGGATTAAGAAGATAAACAAGAAATGCAGTTGTATGAACTAATAATCACGTCCTATTCTCAAGGAAGACCAAGTCCAACTACAAGACCATATCACTCCCATGAATCAAGACGTGTAAAAGAAGAAGAGCTAAAGATTGGTTAAGAGTAGAACGAGTCAACCGGATTAATAGGGAGTGTGCCCTAATAATCTGGTAACAACCCCGACAATTGAGAGGGACGTTGATATCAATACAACGTTAGTATTTGTAGAACTATAAATATTGTAATCTAGTATTTGTAAATTCATTCATTATTCATTGGTTATTCACATTTTATCCCTCATCCTTTCCTTAGTATTCAGTCATATACACAAATTTGTACTTAGCTTTTTAAAGTAATACGAGCAATATTCCTATACATAATTCTTTCTTATCATTTATATTATTATTCTAAACCTATTGAACTAGATACCCTAATAACTCAATAATCAAGCCGGATCCTTTTTAGGGAAAATCCTGCTAAAACAATAATAATAGTAATAGTAATAATAATAATAATAATAATAATAATAATAATAATAATAATAATAATAATAATAATAATAATAATAATAATACTAATAATAGTAATACTAATACTAATACTAATACTAATACTAATACTACTAATAATACTAATACTAATACTAATAATACTAATACTAATAATAATACTAATAATACTAATACTAATACTAAGAATACTAATACTAATACTAATAATAATAATAATAATAATAATAATAATAATAATAATAATAATAATAATAATAATAATAATAATAATAATAATAATAATAATAATAATAATAATAATAATAATAATAATCAATCAATCAATCAATGTATATATATAAAAGAGGCTTTTTTCAGGCACTCTCAGAGACTCCAAATTTTCTAAAACACCTAATTAATTTACTAATTTTAAAGGATAAATAAATTATTATCAATAGATAAAAATATATTAGAAAATGAATAAAATATACATTAGATAGAAGATAGGTTTTTACGATTAGATAAATGATAGATTTTGATGAATCGGCGAAGATTAGGAGTCCTTAAACCAATCAATCATGTGAGCATTATATATAAAGCGATTCAAGCCAAAATTATATACCACTATTCATGTAATGTATCTATGCATTTTTACCACACTATTTTGTTTATTAACGATTATATCTATTGTCTATATAATTCTTTTTAGCTGGGTGAAGATTCCTCTTCATCTACCCCACCTCTGACTGATCTGGAGAAACGGTTCAAATTCATTGAAGACCGTCTGAAACTCTCCCAGGGGAAGAACATCCACTACAAAAATGCTAGGGCCTATGCCCCAGTTCAGGATAAGTTACCCACAAACATGGTACTCACTGATATCCCAAAGTTTAAGGGCACAGAAGATCCAGTCCACCATGTTAAGGCCTATAAGGGGTACTTACCATTGAAGGGAGTACCTGCTGACATGCTCTCTGAAATTTTCGCTCAATCTCTGGATGAACACCCGAAGGCGTGGTTCTATAATCTGGACCTTAAGAACTTCCCTACTTTCGAAGATATCACGGTGGAGTTCTGTAAGCACTATGCTGACAATGTCGAGATTCAAACAAACATAAGAACATTGGAGGTGATGACACAGAAAGAAAAAGAAGGCTTTACTGAATTCCTTGCAAGATGGCGCGCTGAAAGCGTGAAACTAGCCAAGAAGCCTGATGAAGTTGAAATGGTAGATAAGTTCGTAAAGAATCTACGACATGTTTACCGTAATGCTCTGAAATACCAGAATTTCGGTTCTTTCAAAGAATTGATAAGAATCGGGATAAAGGTAGAAGATGATGTCATAAAGGCTGAGGCTGAAAAGCCGAAAGGGTACCAAGGGGCCTCATCGTCTAGGACCAAAGCCCCAGCAACGACCCATTTAGATGAAGGCATCAATCTCTTAGAAGGGCAATCGAAGAAGTCGCAGCGCCAAACACCTAGGGCATTCACCGATATCGGATGCACTTATACATACGCTCTCCAAAGGCTCATAGCCCAAGGAAAGCTGAAGCCTATTGGTCCAACTCCGGACCCTCCCGCTGATCAACAAGGTAAATGGTATAAACCAAATGCCTACTGTGCCTTTCATCAAGGGAAAGGCCATGATACTGAAAGGTGCTATCGACTGAAGCACGAAACTCAAGACATGATTGAGAGTGGAACACTCCCGATCCGAACTGTTAAACCCAATAACATCATCAATCCATTTGGCGATCACGCCAACTTTGTTTCTGTCGAAGACAATGTCGATTATTCCCATCTTATCCGCCCATGTCACTTGAAAAGGGTGTTTATCGGGAAAATATTTGTGGATTGCTTTGAATTCTTGCCAAACCCGAAGAATGAAATTCAAGTCGGGAGTCTTGCTCTAGAATGTACTCCTCTCGTTAACGAAGTTAATAAAAGATAATTCGGTTCACCAACCTTCATCACTGTCATAGATCCTCAGAGGACTACCTTGGGATGGAGGCAGACCATCAAAGGGATCAAGGACTAGAACCGAGCATCTAAGCTGACAGCTGAACAAGAGAAAGCTCAAGACCAGATTTGAAAAATTATGAGTCGGGATCTATTTTCTTTTCTTAGTCGAGTCGGGTCTAGGACTTTCTTTTCTTGAAGTTGAGTCGTTTGTCCCGCGATGACCTAGGGTGTGTCCTAGGAATCGTTCTTTTCGAGTCTGTTAAGCTTTTGCCATTCCAATAAAAGGTTGCAGTTTCGTTTCCAAATATGTCTTGTTTTCAATCCTCAATCATTCCGGAAATATGATAAAATGCACAACACACTCAAAGACATCCCTAGGGTAGAAATATGTCCCGTTTCAAAATGGAAGGTACACTAGGATCCCGTGTTTGATTCCTTTAACTATTCCATGTCTGGCGGTAGAAAACCTCCATCAAAACCAGGCTTATGACATGCTTTTAGATGATTCTAGGACGAACCTGGACTAGCTCTTTGTTTTCCATATCGATGAGGGAAGGCAAGCCTTTTTTCCCACATAATCACCCCCTCTCGAAGAGAGAAGAGACCAACCCATTTTAACAAGGAATTGTTAGTTCTAACCCAATTTAGTTGGCGAAGCCCAGTTTTCAGTGTGAATTCAATGGTAACGAGCAGTATGGGTGGAAGATCATTTTCAGGAAGAAAAAGAAAAAAGAGACGAAAACAAGAAAGAAGAAAAAGAAAAGTGATGAAAGAAAAAGAAAAAAAGAAAAAAAAGATGTTGAAGTTATTGCAAAAGGTGAATGGATGTCCTTCCTTGCCTTGACTCTTCCTCTCGGTCTCTCCTGAAACGATGAACAAACTGAGGGCTCGGCTTTGCACCGAGCGTACTCACTCCGACGCTCAAGTCAGTGAACTTAAAGGGATTAAGTTATATGTTACTTGACAAAGTATATTGTAGAGAGATAAGGGAGTTTATACCAGATGAATAGTGAGTTTTAGGTTAGATTGTGGATCCTTTCCTCAATGAGGGTTGAGGAGTATTTATAGACTTTCACCTTTTGTCACGTAGTGGCCAAGTGGCAGAGCAGGTGGAAAGACTGTTCTACCCTCGGCCGAGGGACCCATGGCAGGCCGGCGGGCCCTGTTGACTCCATGCCGAGGGGTCTTGGACATGAGTACGCGGATATGTCTCCCGGCTGGCGGTTGCCCAGCCGAGACCCAAAGTGACCGGCCGACAGGCTGCGTCGGTTAGGCGGTCTAACATGTTGACTTGCTGTCTCTTGATCTTTGACCTTGCTCAATATGTTGACTCGGTCAGCGGGTGCAGAATATGCCCCATCAATTTACCCCCAGCGTAGTCAATGCCGTGGTATGGACCTTCGATGAGTGTTGAGCGTATTCTGCGCAAGCCTTGATTTTCTTCCCCGGCTTCTTCTTCCTCGGCTTGTTCCTGGCCGTACCGTATCATATCCCCCCTCCGCATGGATGTGCAATAGACATCAAATGTGGAAAAGAAGATGTCGCTGGCCGGCGGGTCCAAGGTTGAGAGTGCCGGATGCTTTGAATGCCCCCGGCCGGTGCTGCCAAGCTTGGTGGATCAGCTGGCCGTTTGGCAAGTGGATAAGGAGCGTGTTGAAGAAGATACGTCGATTGGCATTCTGCCAAGTAGCGTGTCAAAGAAGATTGGTAACTGTTGTAACGATTGACATTCCGTGGCTGCATGCTTGACATGTGTCTCGTTGTTGATTGGTTGACGCTTCATGGGCTTTGCCCTGATTGGTCGGATTGAGTGGGCTTTGCCCTATAAATAGGAGAGTTAGCCCCTGAATTTGGCCTTCCAAATTCATTTTCTCAAAAAAAAAAAAATTTCTTCTTCTTGCTTAATTTTCTTTGACGAAACTTCTCTCTAGTCTTCGAAGCGTTACTCGGCGTAACACTCTTCCCAAGGTAAATAAACAAATTTTCCAACTTTTTAATTGTTTAAGTTTTTTTGTTGTGAACATGTATTCTGCTGATGCCGGACCTAGTAATCCTGCGCCGGGGGGTTCCCCGTCGCGCCTTGATGAGGAGGAGGCACTGGCCACAATCCCGATAAGGTCTGGGGGCCCTAGGTCTCCTTCTCCTGAAGTTGATCCAAAAGTTCTGGAGGATTGGGAGGATGATGATGATGTTGATGATGACGGTGATGATGAGGAAAGGGCTCATTCTGGTGACGAGAGGCCGTACGTCATGGATCACGGCGACGCCTGTAAGATCGGCCCTGACCGTGCTTGGACCCACAAATTTACCAGTTGTTCTGGTCCTGACTTCTTCGAACATCATTTCTCCTTCGGCAGGGAGTATAAGATTGTTATTCCTAGAGAGGGTCAGGCCGTCTGTTGCCCTCCTCCGGGTTATATCGGCGTGTACATGAGACACCTGGAGTATGGGCTCCGGTTTCCTCTCAATGTATACGTTGCTAACATTATTAAAGCCATGAACGTCGTTGTGGCACAGCTGCATCCGTTGGCCGTTAGGACGATCATTGGTTTTGTGTGGCTATGCCGGTTCAAGGGGGAGATTCCAACGGTGAACCTATTCCGCCGGCTTCATCACCTTCGACTGAACGTCGCCGGTGGCAGGGGGTGGTATAGCGTACAGACCGAGCCATGTTACCTCACCGTCCCCAAGCTCACTTCCTGCAAGGACTGGAAGAAACGGTGGGTATATGTTGAGGTTCCAGGGGGATTATCCCCGCCTCGGTCCTTCCAGCACCAAGTCAATTTGCGGTGCGAGAGCAAAGGGGAGCGTGAGAAATATGTCTCCCGGGGCAAGCTTAAGATGGACGCCTTGAAGGTTCCTCTTAATCCGGACGAACGGCGGGCGATAAAGTTGTTTGAGACTGAGAAAGATGGGTCGCCGAAGGGATGGATGCCCCCGACGCAGATCATTCTTCAAGACGAGCCGCTCTGCCACGTCGGCCTCATACCGGCCCTAGCACAGGGTGAGTGGGGTCGGTGTGAGGCCCATCTCTGCTTTTAATGTTTCTGTTTTTTTGAACTTTGATTTATTTCTTCTGTTTAACTCTTGCTTCGTTCCTTTTACAGACCGTTTTGGCCCGGATCTGTCTGAGAAAATCCTCTTGAAGATGGGACTTGACAAAGACAAGAACGTTGTTGAGATGCATCCGAAGGCCGATACTCGTGATCGCAGACCGGCGCCAAACGACCTTATGGACCAGCAGTTGAAGGGCCTAGATACGACGGCGGCCCAGGCGAAGGTTGCTGGTAACATACCGCGCCGAACGCGAAAAACAAAGTCTTCGGCGGCGACGGTGTCGACATCAGTTCCACCTCCACTCCCTTCAGTCCAAAAGGAGACGGTGGAGATCGTTGATATTACCGAGGAGGAGGTCACCTTGGCAGTGGAGTCTCCTCTCTTCCGCAAGAGAAAATAGACAACTGCTGCCGCTGCTGTTGCCGCTGCTGCTACTGCTACTACTGCTATCGAGGCCGACAAATAAATGGGTCCTCTGGCCAAGAAGGCCAAGCCTGGTATAGATCTATCCTGTGACTCAGACTTAGCCGGTTTATTAGGTGTTCCTGATAACAGGCTCTCTGGTATGTCCATGAATGTTGACATGGATGCTTTGATTGAATTTTTTGTAGATCAACCGGCCCCGTCTACCGGACACACTGTTGAACGGCGTGCTGAGAAGCGAACTCCGCAGGCAGGTGGTAAAGATGCCACCGTCGTCTCCTCCTTCCTGAAGCCTACCCCCGCCCAGATTAGGTCGGAGGGCCTGAGTATGTCCAGGATGCTGTCGAAGTGGGCTGAGGTGGCCGGTGCTCATATTATGGAGCAAGAAAAGGTCATGGCTGAAGTTGCCCCATAGCTTGATCGGCTTAGGCTTGAGCTTGATGCTGCGAAGAAGGAAGCCGAGAGGGCCAAGGCTGAGGCTGAAAAGGCGGTCCGTGCTAAGAGAAAACTTAGGGAGGATGCTGAAAAGGCAGTCCTTGCTGAGAGAGCCAAGGCTGAGGCTGCAGGGGCTGAAGCCGCTAAGCTGATGGAGGAGCATGACAAGCTTCAGGCCGTCGCCGACTTCAATGCTAAGAAGAGGGAGGAATGGAGGTCCATGTTTAAGGCCCAGGGGAAGGCGCTTCAGAATAAGAAGGCTATCATCGCCCAGAGGGAGGAGGACATTGAGACGCTCCAAAGCATCATTCTTCCTAACATGTGCGCCCAATACCGGGACCTGGCCGAAGAAGCCGCCAGGGAAGTGATAGGGGAGCTCTTTCTTGATGGTTCCTTTCCGTGGCAAAAATTTGACGAGCTTCTTGATGACAAGCTCGAAGCTAAGGAGAAGGCCGCGGAGGCGAACGCCGCTGAGGAGGCAAGGGTGAAGAAGGAGGAAGAGGAGGCCGCGGAGAAGGCGGCCCATGCTGAGAAGGCGAAGGCGGCCAAGGAGGAGGCTGAGAGAATGAGGGCAGCTGAGGCTGCTGAGGCTGAAGCTGCCAAGACAGTTTCTGGGTCGCCTACCAAAGATGATACTGCTGACGTCGCCGATGGCAAGCAGCAACAGGCATAGGGAGACGGGCGGTCGTCACCAGGTTCACCGGCATCTCGGATAGCCACTGTTCGGGGCCAATTATTAAGCCTTTCCTCCCTGCCATCTTTTGGCGCTTCAAATGATATGTCTGTAACCTTTTGTTCTTCTTTTCCTTGTTTTTTGTAAAACTTTGGTAGGTTGTGTTTTGGCTTATCCCTATGGGGACGACCGTCGTCTGTATTCTCCTTACTTGTAATCATTTTCAATAAAGCTTGTTTATTGGCCTCGGCTTGGCGGGGCTTTGATCACAATCCTTCACTTGTCTTCTTACGTTATTAATTGAGCGCTTTTTTGTTTTTACCTTCGGCCTGGCCGAGGCAGTTAGAATGCGTATCTCAACTGTGTTTAACGTTTTTTTTTTAAACATGTTGGCATGTTGGTCGCTTCCTCTTCCACTCTCGGTCTGGCCGAGGCGTCCGATTTGCGTTTTCCAACCGCCGCTGTGAACATGTTAGCGTATCGACCATTGTGTCCCCTGCCAGGCCTTCGGTTGGCTGAGGCGGCTAGAGGTTACGGCTCGACAGCGTTCGTATCTGTAGACATATTGATCGCTTCCTCTGTCAGGCCTTCGGTTGGCCGAGGCGGCTAGGGTGCGTCTCAACCGCACTTATACTTTCCTAAGGCATGTTGGTCGCTTTCGTGAGTATCAAGCTATTTGGTAGTGATCGCCGTGGCATCTACTTCTTGGGGTGACTGCCGGCTTGGGCCGTGGCGTCTACCTCGATATGACTACGGAGGGGATAAACACTTTGATGGAAAACTTGGATGATTTTTCAATAGATATAAACACGTGTTGGGGTGCCAACAACCGTTTTTGGACACCTCCGCCACTAAACAAAGTATTTCCTGAGGTTGTCAGTGTTCCAATGGCTCATCAAAGGCACACCCTTCATATCTGTCAGCCGGTATGTACCCGGCCTCATTTCTTCAACCACTTTGTAAGGACCCTCCCAGTTGGCCGTCAATTTACCATGAATGTTCCCTTTGTTGGTGGCGGCCGACTTTCTTAGGACTAGATCCCCTACTTTTAAGTCCCTTTTGTGGACTCTTCGGTTGTAGGCTCTTCTCATTCGGTTTTGGTATCTTTTGCCAAGTTGAGGCGTCTTGTATCTCGGCTTTCTTCGACCAGGTCTAGGAGGTTCTAAGACCTTCCTCATTTTCAACGGGTTAAAGGTGGCCGTTCGAATGTCGGCACCACTGCTTCAATTAGCGGGGCGCCGGGCCCGTAGACTAAGTGGAATGGATGCACCCGTTGCTTCTTTCTTCGTGGTTCGAAGGGACCACGGGACGCCGGAGTAGTTCATCGGCCCATCTTCCCTTTAGGTCTTCAACTTTCTTCTTCAAACCGTTGAGGATTGTTTTATTGGCCGCCTCCTTTGTCCGTTACTCTGTGGGTGGCAGACGGAGGAGTATGCAAATTTGATACCAAGTTCTTCCAACCAGTTCATTATTGTGTCACTCCAAAACTCTCGGCCGTGGTCAAATACCATGACTTGGGGTAACCCAAAACGAGTTATGACATTTTCCCAGATTACCTTTCTTACGGCCGCCGTTGTCTTGGCAGGCACTGCGACAGCTTCAACCCATTTGGTGAAATAGTCAACGGCGACAATCAAGTACTTTCTTCCTCCGGATGCCGTTGGAAATGGCCCTAGTAGATCCATCCCCCACTGTGCAAAAGGAAGGGGACTAAGTACCGGCTGCAGGTCTCGCGAAGGTGAATGTATCACCGGAGCATGCATTTGACAGTTGTTGCACTTTTTAGTTTTGGCTCTGGAATCCTCAAGCATGGTGGGCCAGAAGTAGCCGGCTCGGAGAGCTTTGTGGGCTAGTGTTCTTGCCCCCATGTGATGACCACAGATGCCTTCGTGAATTTGTCAAGTATTAGCTCCGCGTACCTGGCCAACACATTTCAAGAGTGGCCTTATCACGAACCTCTGTATAATTCTCCTTCAAACACCAAGTACCTTTGCGATCCTTTTTATCTTCTCGTGAGAGACTGCGGTCCTCCGGTAACTCATTCATCAGTTTGTACTTCATTATCGGAGTCATCAACGTTGTCAGGCGTCTATGTCGCCCACCATGCCGACGGTCTCGTAATGCTTTTGGCATTCCGATGTCCACCAAAGACGGTTCGTGACATTCTTGATGGTTGAACTGCAAGCTTTGAGAGAGCATCGGCTCGGTTGTTCTCGGACACTGGGAATGCATTGTATGCGGAAAGATTTCAATTTTGAAGTGTCGCTTTTACCCTTTCCAAGTATCTTACCATCCCGTCGTCTCGAGTCTCGTACTCTCCTCTATTTGATTAGCCACTAAAAGTGAATCTGTCTTTAAAATGATGTGCTCCGCCCAGCGGCTCTAGCTAGCTCGACTCCAGTTATCACCGCCTCGTATTCGGATTCGTTGTTTGAGGTCGAGAAGGTAAATTTCAAGGCGTACTCAAACTCGTTCCCGTTTGGGCTGATGATAAGTATGCCGGCTCCTGAGCTGTTTGCCGTGGAGGACCCGTCGGTGTATACATCCCATACTCCGGGGTTTTGCTCTTCTTGATATGTGTACTCGGCCAGGAAATCTGCAAGTGCCTGTTCCTTTATCGAGGGCCTCGGCTTGTATTGAATGCCGAAGCCGGATAGCTCTACTGCCCATTTGATGAGCCTGCCGGATTGCTCAAATTTTTCCAATGCTTTTTCCAATGGTTGGTCGGTTAAGACCGTCACGGGATGTGCGTCGAAGTAAGGTTTCAGTTTCCTTGCGGCAACGACGACAGCAAAGGCTGCTTTTTCAATCAGTGGGTAATTTCTTTCGGCGGGCAACAATGTATGGCTGGCAAAGTAGATTGGGTGGTGCTGTTTGTCTTCTTCTCTGATGATCACGCACCGACCGTGGCGAGGTAATCTGCTATGTATAGATATAGCGTCTCCCCCAGCATCGGCCTGGACAGGGTTGGGAGAGTTTGAAGATGAGCTTTCAGTTGCCTGAAAGCTGTGCTCTGTTCCTCCCCCCAGCTGAAGTCTTTATTTCCCTTCAACACTTTGAAGAATGGGTTGCTCTTGTCGGCTGACCGAGAGATGAAATGGGCGAGAGCCGCCATCCTCCCGGTCAACATCATAACCTCTTTTCGATTCCTCGGCTCCGGCAGGTCCAGTATTGCTTGGACTTTTTCTGGATTGGCATCAATTCCTCTGGCGCTGTCAAGCACGCCGAGGAACTTACCTGCTCGGACACCGAAGTTGTATTTCATTGGGTTAAGTTTCATCTTGTATTTCCTTAGTGAACAAAATGTCTCGTGTAAATCGGCTAAGTGCTCGCTGTCAGACTTGCTTTTTACAATAGCATCGTCGACGTAAGCCTCAATGTTTCGCCCTTTTTGATTTTGGAACACTTTGTCCACCAGTCTTGTGTAAGTTGCGCCGGCGTTTTTCAAACCGAACGGCATCATTTTATACATGTATGTGCCGTTACCGGTGATGAATGCGCATTTAGGCATCTCTTCTTCGGCCATGAATACCTGATGATACCCTGAGAAGGCGTCCAGCAGGCTCAGCATAGTGTAGCCTGCCGTGGCGTCGATTAAACTATCTATTCGAGGCAAAGGATAGCAATCTTTGGGGCATGCTTTATTAATATTGGTAAAATCTACACACATCCTCCACGCCCCCGATGATTTCTTCACCATTACAACATTAGCTAACCACTCAGGATAAGTACAAGGCATGATAAAGCCCGCCGCTAGTAATTTATCTACCTCGGCTTTGATGGCCTCATCCTTCGGTGAGGAGTTCCTCATCTTACGCTTGACGGGGGCGAGCGGTGGAGAGTACGTTCAGCTTGTGAACAATTACCTCCCGGCTCACGCCTGGCATCTCAGCTGCTGAGTAAGCGAAGACGTCTTTGTTCTTTCTCAGCAGGTCTAGGAGAGCGGCCCTGAATTTTGGCTCTAGGTTGACACCGATAGTTACGGTGCGCCCTTGGTCAATTTCCACCTCTTCGGTCTCCGCTCCTTCGACCATGCCGACAGTGGCATCCATGAGTTCGCCCTCCTGTTGTAAGGATGGGCTTTTCCCCTTCTCTGACTTCTTCGCCACTTTGAGGGATTGCATGTTGCACCCTCTGGCAGATATTTGGACGTTGACTACTTCGTCTTTTTCGTCCTTTGAGACGAGCTTATGCGCTTCCCCACAGACGGCGCCAATTGTTCCGGGTGTAATTCCAGAGCAGTGTTGTTTACCACGCAAGCTTGGTGAATGGATGACCTTCCTTGCCTTGACTCTTCCTCTCGGTCTCTCCTGAAACGATGAACAAACTGAGGGCTCGGCTTTGCACCGAGCGTACTCACTCCGACGCTCAAGTCAGTGAACTTAAAGGGATTAAGTTATATGTTACTTGACAAAGTATATTGTAGAGAGATAAGGGAGTTTATACCAGATGAATAGTGAGTTTTAGGTTAGATTGTGGATCCTTTCCTCAATGAGGGTTGAGGAGTATTTATAGACTTTCACCTTTTGTCACGTAGTGGCCAAGTGGCAGAGCAGGTGGAAAGATTGTTCTACCCTCGGCCGAGGGACCCATGGCAGGCCAGCGGGCCCTGTTGACTCCATGCCGAGGGGTCTTGGACATGAGTACGCGGATATGTCTCCCGGCTGGCGGTTGCCCAGCCGAGACCCAAAGTGACCGGCCGACAGGCTGCGTCGGTTAGGCGGTCTAACATGTTGACTTGCTGTCTCTTGATCTTTGACCTTTCTCAATATGTTGACTCGGTCAGCGGGTGTAGAATATGCCCCATCAATGCTCACAAACAAAATTTCATGAACCATTATAGGGATTGGAAAGTAAGCCAGTTTTCTTCAAACTGGTTTGATGGAGATGACATTCCTGTGGAGATGGATGTACCATCTCCCAGTAGTCCTTTACATTATTTCCTTACTACTCAGCCTTTGCTCCGAATTTTGTTTGAGCGACTTGGGAGGGAGGAAAAGAAAAACATAGCAATGGTGTGCAAGGGCTGGTCGAAGTGGTTCCTTATAGGAATGGAGCCAGAGGTAAAGGAAAGGGATTATTATCGAGGGGTGGTTCGGGAACAACAAAATGGTATAATCATTTGTCACAAAGGATCGGCTCCTTGAAAGATTCTCGCCTTTGCACGACTCTATCTAGTCGTGCAGAAATAATTAGACATCATAAACAACAAGCACGACAATTTAGAAACCGAAGAGAAGAATATGAAATTGAGGAGCAGTCTGGTGATGAGGGTTATTATGACTCAGATCGTTAGATTGGTTTAGAAATATATTAAGTTAGTTTTCTATTTTATTGTTATTTTGTATTATCTTGTGTTTTTTTTTTTCCAGTATAAGCCTTAGTAGGCTTTATCATTTTGAAAGCCTTAAATGGCTTTTGTAAATATTTTACTAATATTAATGAAATAGTATTGTGTCTATTTGTTTGTTTTCTTGTCATTAGAATTCAATACATTTTATATATGCTCTATCAAAATGGACAACAATATTTCCTATGAACATTAGCAAGTAAAATAAATGTTCCTTTAAAGGCATGATAATGGACATTCGAAGGAATACATTATATATGAACCTTTATTTGTACGAAATAACTTGCTTATGTGGTGAAAAGACGCAATTATTCACATTAATTTGAATATTACATCTAAATGTACATTATATTAATTATAAAAAAACATGTTCCATAAAATAAATTGTCAACTATCTATATTCGTAATTTGCATTTTTTGATAATTAGGTACAACTAAAATATTATTAAGCACTGTTTGGAAAATGTACATTATATTATATTTAAAGGTACATTAAATTATTTAAAAAGAACATGGAACATTATTTGGAAAAAATGTGAATTCAGTTTAATTCAAATGTCCATTACGTATTTTCATAATGTGCATATCTTTGTTTTATGCAATAGATTAAAGTAACATAGATAACTTCACCCAATTTATTAATTACCATGATTATGTTTGTGTCAGTTGAAAAGACACAACTGTTCCTGAAATTTAATCTCTTATAATCAATTAATCCACTATATAAACCCAAGAGTACACAACTAGTTTTCCATCCTACCTTTTCCAATAACCAAAACTTTTAATCTCTTCAGAAAAGTACTTAATTTTCTTAAAAAAAAAAAAAAAAAAAAAAAAAAAAAAAAAAACAATGGACTACTCAAAATGCCTGATAGTTCCCTACAAGAATGATGCTTACAAACAAAATTTCATGGCCCATTATAGGGAATGGAAAGTAAGCCAGTTTTCTTCAAACTGGTTTGATGGAGATGACATTCCTGTGGAGATGGATGTACCATCTCCCAGTCGTCCTTTACATCATTTGCTTACTACTCGTGATTTGCTCAGATTTTGTTTGAGCGACTTGGGAGGGAAGAAAAGAAAAACATGGCCATGGTGTGCAAGGGTTGGTCAAAGTGGTTCCTTATAGGAACGACCCGCAGGTAAAGGAGAGGGATTATTACCGAGGCGCGGTTCACGGAAATGAAAATGGTGTGATAACTATCGTAAAGAATAATCGGATGCTTGACAGATTCTGCATCTGCACGACTATGTCTAATCGTGCAGAAATAATTAGACATCACAAAAACAAGAACGACGATTTTTAAAGGAAAGAAGAAGAATATGAAATTGAGGAACAGTCTGGGGATGAGGGTTATTATGACTCCGACTGTTAGATTAGTTTAGAAATATGTTGTGTTATCTTCTGTTTATTGTTATTAGGTATTATCTTGTGTTTTTTTTTTCAGTATAAGCCTTAGTAGGCTTTACCATTTTGAAAGCCTGAAATGGCTTTTGTAAATATTTTCTAATATTAATGAAATAATATTATGACTATTTCTTTGTTTAATGTCATTAGCATTCAATACATTATATATATGCTATATCAAAATGGACAACAATATTTCCTATGAACATTATCATTAAAATAAATGTTCCTTTAAAGGCATGATAATGGACAATGAGCATATTAGAATTGGATTACTGCATATTAGAATTGGATTACTGCATTATTGATGCAATAATATTTAATATACTTACTTACTTAACTACTGTTGAACCAGACAATGAGTAAAAGTGATACAACTACGTCTTCTTCTATAAATAACAGCTTTAAAACACCAAGGACAATAATTGAAACATTAAATGCACTCCAGTACATTCCATTCTGTCCAGAGGAAAAGAAACCTAAAGTAGGACAAGTATTCAAACGCTAGAATCGTGAGTTATTCTACAAAGAATATTGTACAATCTGTGGGTTTACGCCAAGACTTGCAACAACAAAAAGGATTAAAGGCAATGAGTTACCAAACAGTTTTGCATTAAGGAATATTGTCTGCAATAGGTAAGGTGTAAAGGAAAGTAGGAAAAGGAAGAGGACTGATACTGATACCGATACTGCTGAGAATGATGCAGAATCTGATGTGACAGACATAAGCCGTGTGAGGCCGATTACAAGAATTGACTGTCGTGCATTAGTGCAGTTTAAATACCAAGAAAATGGAACTTATATTGTTACCAGATTCGATGAAGCGCATAACCATCCACTTGCTTCGCCTGAATCTACAATATTCTTGAAAGGAAACCGAAAAATGACAGAGGCACAGAAGCAATTTGTCACAAAGGTAAAGGTGCTAAAAGTAGGTGGTGTGAAAGCCTATAGAGGTTGGAAGGAGCTGTGTGGAGGTTACAACAACATTGGGGCTACTGAGGTTGATTTCAAAAACTTTGTCAGGGACATAAAAACCTACATTGGTAATTTTGATGCACAAATGTTTGTTGAAAATCTTATAGGGAGAAAAGACACATGCAGTTCATTTTACTTTGATTTTATAGTAGATGAAAACAAGTGCCTGGCTGGAGTGTTTTGGGCAGATCCGATCTGCATAAAGAACTACATGCTGTTCGATGAGGTTTTATCATCAGATGCTACATATAGAACAAACAAGTACGATATGGTGTTTGTGCCTTTCACAGGAGTTGATCACCACAAAAGGTGCATAACGTTTGGAGCTGGGTTGATAGGTGATGAAAGTATCGAGTGTTATACATGGCTGTTCAAGACATTTTTGGAAGCAATGGTCGGGTGCCAACCGAGAATTATAATTACTGATCAGGACAAATCAATGAAGTCGGTGGTCCTAGAAGTGTTTAAGGAGTCAACACACAGACTGTGCATGTGTCACATAATGAAGAAACTAGGAGAAAAAGTCAGTTATCAACTGTTTCAAGATGAGGATTTTAAGACCAGGCTCAATAGGTGTGTTTGGAACAACCAACTTGAGCCTGATGAATTCGAAGAACAATGGGAGAAGATAATGACTGATTAT
Organism: Silene latifolia; assembly: GCF_048544455.1. Classification (NCBI taxonomy): domain Eukaryota; kingdom Viridiplantae; phylum Streptophyta; class Magnoliopsida; order Caryophyllales; family Caryophyllaceae; genus Silene; species Silene latifolia. Next base: position 142,217,757 of record NC_133538.1, read on the forward strand.
CAACTTGTAGAACACGAGTGGTTTTCATATTTGTACGATCTCAGGGAACAGTGGATCCCTGCCTACTTTAAAGATGTTTCAATGTCTGGCTTGATGAGGGTTACTTCTAGGTCTGAGAGTGAAAACAGTTTCTTTGATAGGTTCCTCACACCTCATTTGACCCTTGTTGAGTTTTGGGTGTGCTATGAGACTGCCTTGGAAGCACAAAGACACAAGTAGTCCAAATTGAACAGTGACAACAAACACTCTGAAATCCCACGGAAAACAAAGTCAAACCTTGAAGTCCATGCTTCTGAAATGTACTCGCACAACATTTTCAAAGACTTCCAAAAGAATTGGTTGCGACTTTGTCTCGATTGCCGTTTTAAAGATGTGGAGAAGATTGATGAGACAAATATATATATTCTAAAGACTTCCGGATGCCAAATAAGTCATGGAACGTAGCATATTCACCGGATAACATGGAGATTACTTGTTCTGTTCTATGTTTGAGAGAATGGGTTTGTTGTGCAGCAACGCTTTGGATTCTACACAACCAAGATTTTCATAAAATACCGAGAACAATACATAACGCAAAGATGGACAAAAGCCGCAATGAGTAAGCCTGTCTTTGACAAAGATGGCAAATCGATAGATGTCTCTCAAAAGTTTTTCGACCAATAGGAAAAGTTTGAGTCTCGAGTGTGGCAAGAGGTTTATTCTTGTGTCAAGATAGCCGAGTGTGATGATAACGACATGAAGCTTTTGATTGAAAAACCGAGAGATATTAGATTGGATATGATTAGTAATGTAGTGTACCGAGCAAAAAAAGAAAGACAAGATGAAAGAAATAGAAAAGTACGTGGGCTGCAAAATACCTGAGAAGTTGGTGATTCATGTTCCTAAAAAATCTAAAAACAAGGGTAGGACCAAGGGCAAGAGAATTGAATCACAAATGTTAAAAGCTCTAAAGAAGAGAGGAAAAGAGAAGAGGTACTGCAAAACATGTGGCCGGTAAGGACACAACTCTAGGACTTGCAAAGAAACAAACCATCTGACAGGTATGTATAATTTGGTTTCTTGTTAAAGCATGTTACATTAATGTTAAATAATTATTAAATTATACAAGCATAGCGCATAGTGTTTACCTTCTAAAATCATCAATCTTATATGGAGGCACATAAGCTCTTTGTGCGATGAACATTATGGTTGTTCTAAAGGCACAGATGAGAATTTCAGCAATGTATATTTGGTTAACATTAAATCTATCATCAATTTAGTTGTTTATTTTGGCCATTTTCTCCTTATAAAATCCGATATTTAATTTACATTTTGATGCATATTCACCAAATACTACCATGAAGATGACGACGATGAAGGAGATGAATCTGATGATGTGGAGGACGGCGATGAAGAAGATGAATCTGATAACGAAGTGGAAGGTGCAAATTTTTGATTCAAGGATAGACATCCATAATATACACTACGAGAACATTCTTAAAGGCTTGTATGCACAATTCGATTATACTGCCAAAGTACATTACTCTTATAGGGAAAGTATATTACATTTTTATTAAAGGATCATTATTGTTGTTCTGCAAGGAACATTCTTAAATGCTTGTATGTACATTACTCTTATAGCCAAACTATATTACATTTGTATTAAAGGTTCATTATTGTTGTTCTGCAAGGAACATTCTTAAATGCTTGTATGTACATTACTCTTATAGCCAAAGTATATTACATTTGTAATAAAGGTTCATTATTGTTGTTCTGAAAGGAACATTCTTAAAGGCTTGTATGTACATTACTCTTATAGCCAAAGTATATTAAAGGTTCATTATTGTTGTTTTGCTAGGAACATTCTTAAAGGCTTGTATGTACATTACTCTTATAGCCAAAGTACATTACTCTTATAGCCAAAGTATATTACATTTGTATTAAAGGTTCATTATTGTTGTTCTGCAGGGACAACATCAACTTGATTGGAATTGTTTTCCCAGAGTACAATAATTTTAAGACGTTTTGCACAATAAACATTATTGTTGTTCAGCAAGAACATAATAAACTTTATTGAAATTTGTTTCCGGAATATAACACTCTCTTGAATTAAAATTTTTTCAAACTTCAGGTTGTACGACTCGCAACTTCCTCAATATATGTTACATTACTCACACACATGTCAAAAACGAAACTAAAAAAAGTTTTTACGGCTTCAATTCAGCATCTTCCTCATCTTCATCATCATATTCTTCCCATGGCAGTGGGTTTGAACGGAAATCCATTGCCTTCTTTAGTACAGCATCAAAACATACATTGCCTTCTGTTGAAATCATATATGAAATGTATTTCTTCCGCAGAATCAGTAGGGGAGCATCCTAGCAAAATAAAGAAAACAAGGGATTAGAACATGTACAAATGTGTACTGAATTATGTATTAAAAATAATTATATTACTTCTGAAACTCACATCGCCTTTTTTAAGCCCACAGGTCCAATTTAGATTACCCTTAAATGTCACCATATGTCTCATAATATAAACACCACAATCAGTCTTGTTAGTGTTGTTTCTCCACTTCATCTTTGCAAGAATAGGCTGCAGTTTTTTAATGCGATCAACTTTTACCTTTGAAACACCGATGTCTTTCAAGTATTCTGCTAGAACATTACGCTGGCGGAGAAGGGGTGCAAGAAAACATTAGGACACTAATAATTATGAGGTACAATATCACAAAAATTAGAAAATTAAGACAGACACAAAATTTTTGGGGAAGGTACACTCTATGTAAAGTCATTGTACATTCACAATAATGAATAAGAACAGTATGTAGTGCTGTTAAGCAAAAGAGAGCATATAATCTTACAAAAGACAGTGGTCTATTGTGGAAAAATTCTTCTGGTTTTCCTTCACGATGCACATTATCAATGATGATGAACTTATACTTGTTGCTGTCATTGACTAGTAAATTGTAATGCCTTTTATATATAACTGGGAAGAAGAACTGTAGATTTTAAAAGATTTAATTAGGCAACAAGCAAATTAAATATAACATGCAGAAAGAGTGTATATTGTCGATGCTAACCAAATCAATTCTATCCGGGTTAACCGAGAATTGGGTAAACTCTTCTTTCATTATATCCTTAATCACGATAAAATTTTCAAGGTGTCAGTTCTCCATGAAGCATCATCAGTATGCAAGACAAGTAAAGTTTTTGATGTTAATCAAGGGAAAAACATTACAAAATTTACTTGTTGAAATAAGTTTATATAAATATTTGACTTACAGAACACACGGTTTGTGGTGAAAAAAATCGAGAAGGCTCGGAAGAGTTTCTTCTAGATTCCTTGGCATTCAAAAGTTTTGCCCAACAATCGATCACATCACTCGTTAAATATTTAGATTGTCGTAGCGTTGCCATTTCAATACGCCGAAGAGAAATTTCACCCACATGCACAAGAAGTTCCCTGGTTCAGGACTACCAGTGTTAACTCAAAACAGGATACAGAACATTTTAAATTTAAATATTGTACATTAGTAGAGATATATATATATATATATACCTGGATAAATCGGTATCTTTTCCTCTACTATACGACACATAATCAGCAATGCAATTCCGAAACACAGTAAGAGGAGTAATAATGCATGTATCTGTGCTTAGTAAATTACGATTTAGAAGGATGCTCAGAGACTCTGGTTGACTTCTTTCATGTTCATGAACATTTTCATTGTTGATGACTTCGCCCTTGGTAGTGTCACCACTGTCAACCAGATTATGCTCATTTATATTCTTGTCGTTTGTATTACTTACATCTGTCATGTTCTCATTCTTCTCAGAAGCATCATAGCCATCTGGTATAATATTCCCTTCTGTACAACCTACCTCCATTCTTCTCTTCTTAACCCTAACAGTCTCATTGTTTTCAGGACACCAATATCATCGGTACTCTTCTCTTTCTTTCCAACTACCTCATCTTCTATCTTCTCATCCCCAACAGTCTCATCACCCTCGTAGAATTCTTCATCAGACGAATCCAGTTTCTTTGGGAAGGGCTTCTCTTGATACTGCTTCACCTTTGTTAAAACGTCATCACAAACAATGATGCACTTGGATGAAACCAAAGTGCAAAGATATTTGATTCTCAATATTCGAAGTCCATCCATCTACAAAAGTTAAAATATCTTTAAGATAGGTAACTTGTAAACAAGAATGTGCTTTTAATACTTTAAGAAAGATCATTTAATTAAACCAAAAGTACATTTACAATTATTGGATATAAATTGTTTAGAAACTTACGTTGTTTTTTGTCAACCCACAAGTCCAATACTGACCCCCCTTGTACGTTTCTATGTGTTTCATTGTGTAAATACCACAGTCAACAACATTTTGATGGTTTCTCCAAGGCATTTTCAATACAGCAGGCTCCATTGCTCTTACTCTTTCCTTCAAATCACCAATGTCATTGAAATATTCTCGCAAAGCATTATGTTTGCATGGAAAAATTCAGATCAAACTATATAGAGAGACCATGCAAAAAATATGACATTGTAAAAGAAAAATAACCAATGAAAGGCAACTGAACAATTACCATATTCCAAGGTTTGTTTCCATAACGAGTTTTGGGGTTTCATCATCTTTGTTGATTATCAAGAATGACAAACTTGTTCTTCTCCATATTGAATACGAACAGGTAAAAATGCTTGTCCGATATTATTGGGGAAAAAAACTGTTTTATATAAGAAATGATTAGAAGATACAAATGGACATAAAATTAGCAAAGAGAAAACACTTTGTATTGACTATATATATATTGTTTGAGCTAACCATATCAACTTTTGTCACATCAATAATCCCAAAGATGATTTAACTCATTTCTAAAATGCCTCTTGAATACTTCCAATTCTCTTTCAAATTTGAATTCTTTCCTTTGCCCTTGAAATGCTTTCTGCACACACAGAACATAATATTGTTCTATTAATATACACTTGTATAACATAAAATTATTGTAATATAGAATGAAATAAAATTTTACATACAAATACGAGGGTTGAAGCAAAGAATTGACGTGGTCTTTGAAGATTTTCTTTCAAGTTCATTGAAATTCAAGTAAGCTGACCAACAATCAACAACAAAGATCTGCTATATACCGAGGTGGTTTTAGAGATGCAAAAAGATATCGGGTACCCACGACATTCTTAAACTCAAAGAGCTTCTCACTGGTTCAGACGTTACACAAAACAAGTCAGTTAATTACACATATGTACATTATCTTTATTAATAATGCACATAATACCCAAACGAAATGTACAGAATGATTAAATAAAAGAAACATAATGAGTAGAATAAAATATACCTAGCAAGAACAGTGCCTTTTCCCTTGGTGTAGTAGACGTAGTCAGCAATACAAAGATCTTTGAAACTTAGATGGCTCGTACATGGGTCGATGTCTCCTCTTAGTAAATTAAGTTCAAGTACTAATATCTAAGCTTGGATTGGGATTGGTTGCCTTGGGTTCTTCACTATAATATTCAGATAACATGCTACATACAAGGGTATTTATAAGATTATCCGTATTGGCTTCTTCCTCATTCTCCACGTCACTATCAACATAAAGATGCTTTGAATCATTTCGTACATTTTTGTCATCATCTTTCTTGTTGTCAACATTCCCATTTTCACACTCCCCTTCTGACACCTCTTTCTTGTTGTCACACTCCCCTTTTGACACCTCTTTCTTGTTGTCTTCATTCCCATTTTCAACCTCAATTGATTCAACTTTGTTTTTCTTGACTCTCCTTTTGACACCCCTTCCTTGTTATCTTCATTCCCATTGTCAACTAACTCACCTTCTTTTCTCAATGCACAAGGCTTCTGGAATAGTTGAAATGTATCAAATTAAAGAACAATACACTTAAGCACCAAGTTAACATAATATAACAAAAAATATGATCAACATATTTACCTTTTTGTATGTATAAAAAATCGGCCTCTTCAATGACATGCTTTCAACCTGAATACTATTTTTTAAAGTTATGTTTACATTATTCAAAGCTTCAACAACCAAAGGATGATTACTAACATCAATCTCAGCAGCAGAAACAGATCGGAATATCAAAGCAACATTAATACCAACGAACTTTCACTATCAGTGAGTATGCTCATTTGACAAATTGAGTAAACTAAATGCATGATCACTGAGCTTCTGAGAGTCATGTTCTCCTTAATTATTGATGCTCCTTTTTCTAAATTAGCCTTAATAGATGATATGTTCTGAGCTAAACTAGTTATACATTTAGCAAGATCAAGAATATACTCCTCCATGTAGTCCTTTGTTTGATAGACAGATTCGACACCTGTATTGTCAACCACCTCCTCCATTGGTGCTTCCAACTTACCATTTCCAAACATACTGCTTTTCATCTCATTCTTCTCTCTCGATGTTAACAAACTACTTGTCAGACCTACCAACGTATAATAATCTCTTTCAACTTTTCGTTCCACATGAACAACGTGATCAACATAGATAAGCTGCAAAAAAAAAAAAAAAAAAAAAAAAAAAAAAATAATTAATTACAAGAGAATGAAAACGTACCTTCCAATGTTAAATTAATTTATGAACTTCAAATATATTTTTTGGGACTTTTTACCTCCAAAAACAACGTTGGCCCGCTTGAAGTGAGTCTCCTTTTCCACCCACTCAATCTTGCTTTCTTGCAAACTTTTTAACAAAAAGGAACACCAATTGTAATCTTTGATTTCATCAACATTCATCAACGATTTTAAAACATGATGATTAACCAAAGGCTTTTGCGTGTTTCTCATTAGCAAAGAAACAACAAACACAACGAAGTTAACCTTGAATTCATCACCACCATGATCATGATTTATCAACCAATTCTCAAGCGTTTTGAGTGGAACTTGTCCATCTTTTATACCAAATTGTTGCTTCCATTTGCCATAAAACTCTTGAAACTCTTCGATTCGAGTATGAGTTTTGGATAATTCAAGCTGTTTTAGGGCCTATTGGAAATCCAAATGTTGATCTTACATCGAAACCTTCAAGTACAACTTCTCACCATCAAGAAGATCGATCTGATTTTGGTATGGGTTATCGCTTAATTAACCAGTAGACCAAGCTTTAAAGGAATGGAACGAACTCTTAACCAAAACAGCCCACTAAATCCAATCTCTTCTAGCGCGCACCACTGTTCGTATGACAAACGTTCATCTACCTCAACTACTCCTGTAGGAGACATTTTCGTATATGCACTTTTAAACGAAGAGAAATCAAACTTATGCTTACACTTGGAACCCAATACCATCTTATTACTTACTTTACCCTTTTGAGGACTTTCTTTCTTTGCAGTAACAATTTGTTTATTAACAGAAACAATTTGTTTCTTAACTGCAAGATCATCGTCACTTTCTTCATTTATCTTCTTTGCGAAAGATTTTATAGACTTAGATTTACTGTTAATAGTAGCTGATTTACGCTTTCTTGTAAATGGAGCACACTCATTTTTACCATCAGTGGAACTTTCAGTTGGTGAAAAAATAAAAGTAGCTTTTCTCCGCTTTTCAGATTTTTTATCTTCCTGCTCCATAGTCTGTAATAATAAAATGAAATTACGAAACAAGTACAGATAATCATCAGTTACCTAATTTTACGAAATGTACATTAATCGCAAATATAATGTTCTTTTAGATGATTCAGAACAATTTCTATATTAATAACAAACGGCACATTAATTTAAGCTGAATGTCCATTATATTATTACCTTCAATTAAAAATCCAAAAATTCACAATTAGAGATAATTATCAGTTACCTAATTTTACGAAATGTACATTAATAACAAATATAATGTTCTTTACATATTTGAAAGCAGTTCCTATATTAAAAACAAACGGCATATTATTTTAAACTGAATGTATTATATTATTACATTCAATTGAAAATATAAAATTGACATGTAGAAATAATCACCAGTTACCTAATTTTAGGAAATGTACATTAGTCACAAAGATAATGTACTTTTAGATGATTCAGAAAGATTTCTATATTAAAAACAATACGCACATTAATTTAAAGCTGTATGAACAATATATATTATTTCCTTCAATTAAAAATTCAAAATTAACAGAAACTAGAAATTAAATGTTAAAAGAATACTTCAGAGATATAAAATTGGGGAAGAACAATGCGAATGTGTTTCTAAAGGTAGAAAAAATAATTCATGCACATTAATCCGAATTAATTTTTAACAATAAAGCAGTATAAATATCAGAAATCAAAACATCAAAATTATACTGCTATTGAACAATTAAGTGATCCAAATTAAACATTATATTAAGTTATGATAGAGAAGAAACGAAATTGAAAAGAAAATATCTTAGTATAACGGAGGAAATTGGGCGTAACTTCAAAATTATACTGTTGTTGAACAATTCTCCTATGACAACATCTACACTGGTAATGTAAAATGACTGAGCTAAAAACTGGTTACTACTTTTATTTTTTTTACTCCATTTCTTTTTTCTTGTAGGTAGTTAGTTACTATTGTAATGTAACTGTTAAAAAATAAAGGAAATGATAAATACATTTAATACCCTAAAATAGTTAGTTAGTTACCTTGAAGCTTGGCCACTGCAGTCCCCGAAAAGGGTGGCTTACATGCTCCATGTGTTGGTGCGAGAATGCATGGACCCGGGGGGGATTCAACCCCCTCGTCAACATATTTTTTTTTTAAAAAAAACAAAAAAAAAACGACACCCGACGGACCAAGTAAACCTTTTTTTTTTTTTTTAGTATAACAGGGGCGGGAGGAACGGGACGAGAAAGAGTTTAGAGTTGGATTAAGCGGATCCTTGCTTCTCATTTGAAGGCGGCAAGACAAAAAGACACCCTAGAGAGGCCGAGTGAACCCTTTTTGGGGGGGCCGGGTATCCTAAAACGAGACGGGAAAGGGTTTAGGGTTTGATTAGGCGGACCGCTACCGCGGATGCCCCTAATCAAACCCTAAACCCTTTCCCTTGCTTCTCATTCGAAGGCGGCAAGACAAAAAGACACCCTAGAGGGGACGAGTGAACCCTTTTTTGGGGGGTCGGGTATCCTAAAACGGGACGGGAAAGGGTTTAGGGTTTGATTAGGCGGACCGCTACCGCGGATCCCCCTAATCAAACCCTAAACCCTTTCCCTTGCTTCTTATTCGAAGGCGGCAAGACAAAAAGACACCCTAGAGGGGACGAGTGAACCCTTTTTTGAGGGGCCGGATATCCTAAAACGGGACGGGAAAGGGTTTAGGGTTTGATTAGGCGGACCGCTACCGCGGATCCCCCTAATCAAACCCTAAACCCTTTCCCTTGCTTCTCATTCGAAGGCGGCAAGACAAAAAGACACCCTAGGGGGACGAGTGAACCCTTTTTTGAGGGACCGGGTATCCTAAAACGGGACGGGAAAGGGTTTAGGGTTTGATTAGGCGGACCGCCACCGCGGATCCCCCTAATCAAACCCTAAACCCTTTCCCTTGCTTCTTATTCAAGGCCGCAAGACAAAAAGACACCCTAGAGGGGACGAGTGAACCCTTTTTTGGGGGGGCCGGGTATCCTAAAACGGGACGGGAAAGGGTTTAGGGTTTGATTAGGCGGACCGCTACCGCGGATCCCCCTAATCAAACCCTAAACCCTTTCCCTTGCTTCTCATTCGAAGGAGGCAAGAGAAAAAGACACCCTAGAGGGGACGAGTGAACCCTTTTTTGGGGAGCCGGGTATCCTAAAACGGGACAGGAAAGGGTTTAGGGTTTGATTAGGCGGACCGCTACCGCGGATCCCCCTAATCAAACCCTAAACCCTTTCCCTTGCTTCTCATTTGAAGGCGGCAAGACAAAAAGACACCCTAGAGGGGACGAGTGAACCCTTTTTGGGGGGACCGGGTATCCTAAAACGGGACGGGAAAGGGTTTAGGGTTTGATTAGGCGGACCGCTACCGCAGATCCCCCTAATCAAACCCTAAACCCTTTCCCTTGCTTCTCATTCGAAGGCAGCAAGACATAAAGACACCCTAGAGAGGACGAGTGAACCCTTTTTTGGGGGGCCGGGTATCCTAAAACGGGACGGGAAAGGGTTTAGGGTTTGATTAGGCGGACCGCTACCGCGGATCCCCTAATCAAACCCTAAACCCTTTCCCTTGCTTCTCATTCAAAGGCGGCAAGACAAAAAGACACCCTAGAGGGGACGAGTGAACCCTTTTTTGGGGGCCGGGTATCCTAAAACGGGACGGGGAAAGGGTTTAGGGTTTGATTAGGCGGACCGCTACCGCGGATCCCCCTAATCAAACCCTAAACCCTTTCCCTTGCTTATCATTCGAAGGCGGCAAGACAAAAAGACACCCTAGAGGGGACGAGTGAACCCTTTTGGGGAACGGGATTAAAATTAAATGAGTATCCTAAAACGGGACAGTGAAGGATTTATGGTTGGATTAGGCAGACAGCGGTGCCTAGTGCAACCTCAAACCCATTCCCTTATTTTAAGAGGATAATCTTTGAAAGAAATACGGGGTTAAAGCTTTGGTACATCGTTACATAGTAATATGGACATTTGTAAAATGTTGAAAGTACATTATAGTTGATCAGTCTTGTAACTGGCTTTACATTAGAAAGGGTCAATTCTAAACAGTTAAAGCTTAGGTAGATGATAATAATTTAGATTCAAATAAACATTCATAATAAACTGCTAATATGTTCTGACAATAATACTTAATGAAAACGCATATGTTTCTAAACTTAACCGCATATTATAATTATACATAAATTAACATCAAAGTTCTTAACGCTTTCTGCGTTTACTGCAAACAGATGGATGAACACTGCTCTCACCCTCCAGCAAGTCCTCCTTTAGATGTCTCTTATAACCGTCTATTAATTCCATAGCCTTCACGACTGCTGGCCAAGGTATAGTATTTTCACCATCAAGAAGAGCATATGATTCTCGTACAATTTGTGACACCGGTTAGAAATGACGGTCCATGTCAGCCTCTGTGTACTGTTTTTGTCTATTAGCTTCAAGTTGTCGGGCTATGCTGTCTCTTTCAGCCGTGATAAACTTCATCTGCGCTTCAGCAATGTCCAGCCTCTATTGTAGTGACTTTGCATTCATTTTAGCTATGTCCAGTTTCTCGTACTGACCTTTCGATGTTCTTCTAATGCCGTTTTTGCCAAGCACCTCAATAAGATGTTGATCCGGTGAATCTCTTTCACGTTTCGTTTCAGCGAGATCATACTCAACGTTAGCGAGTTTTTGCTCGATATCCGACATTATTTCCACATTGGTAACCAAACTCATATTCAGTTGAGGCAAAAAATAAACGTATTTTAAAAAGAGTGACAATAAACTTAAGGTAGTATGGGAAGTACCAACTTCAACCATATTTAAGGCCATATTGTAGGGTAAAACAAATTAACGTGGGCTTTCACATTGTATAATCATGCAAAGAGCAAACAATGTTATTATGAAAACAGATTGACAAAAGGTAAAATAATCTTCTCCTGCAAATATTAAGCACATTGCAAGATTGAAATATCTACTATACTTAATTTTGGCAAAACATTCGAGCCACAAATGCGGTTTGATTTTGGACACGAAACAACTTTTAATTCGTCTGGGGACTATAGTATATATTTCTTTTCACAAGATTAAAAAACATACTGATTAATCAAATAATACTTATAAATGAAATAATCTGAATGTTATATAGGCTACTATATTACATAAACCAGATCACCTTTTCAAGGGAGTGAAGACGTTTTCTATATGATTATTCCATAGATTTTGTAATTAGCACACTTGTTTAGACAAGTATTTATAGTGAGTTTTATATTTAAACTGATTTTGAAACAGTCTTGAATGGCTTTTGTAAGTATTTCTAATATTAATTAAATAGTATTGTGTCGTTTACTGTCATTAACATTCAATACATTTTTTATATATGCTATATCAAAGTGCACAACAATATTTCCTATGAACATTATCAATAAAATAAATGTTCCTTTAAAGGCATGACAATGGACATTGGCAGGAATACATTAGATAGAAACATTTATTTGTATAAAATAAATTACCAGAGCATATTACAATTCCATTACTGCATTATTCTTGCAATAATATTCGATATATTTATTTACATGAAGATATGCATTTCTTTTGCAGGGAAAAAATAATAAGAACAAAAAAAAAAACTGAAATTAGAGTACCTTTTTAAGGCAGTGAAGACGGTTTGTATGATTATTCCTTAGATTTTGTAATTACCACACTAGTTTAGGTAAGTATTTATAGTGACTTTTATATATAAACTGCTTTGGATAAGAATAGGAGAAGTTACAATTTATGAGTGTAGTATTATTTGTCTTTTCACATGCATTAGTTTACAACTGCCATTTGACACATGTCTCATTTAAGCAAATAATCATGAATAGTGGTGTCTTTTCACTTGAATTATTTTACAACTTGCATCTGAGAGTGTAATTATTAGATGCATTAATTTATATTATTTAATTTAAATGGTACATTGTTAATGCACGTAATGGACATTGTAAATACAGTGATGGGACAATTCTTTTCATGATGTATCGAAAATTCAAAAATTACAAAAGGTAATACGTCAATATAATGAAATATCATTAACAAATAAGAGAATGTATTTATATTCTTATATTCTGAATGGACATTGAAAATCAACAAGTAGGTACAAGGGTATGAGGTAAATATAAAACTTATACTCAAATGTACCTCAGCTGTTTATATATAGTATTACTCGGTTTGATTTAATAGAATAAAAGCAAGTTCGACCGCTGGTCGGGAAATTGACGTTGGGATAGAGTCAAAATCTTCTTCTTCACTGTCTACAACAACAAGATTTTCTAACTCGGGTGCCAAATGATATTGAAACAGGTGCAATGTCCTCCTTGTTAAGAGATTGTCTGTCAAGTAACAAAGACACCTTCGGAAAACCACTACATTATCCCTGGTAGTCGTTCTAACCCCAAATGAAATGCTTGTCTGTAATCTGCTTTCATATTCCTCTCTTAAACGGGCTTCCTCATTGTGTAAGATAAACATCTTACCCCAACACTTGCATACTGCTTCCATGTTATGTTTGTCAGCTTGATTAACTTTTTGAAAGATTTGTAGCATGTAAGTTTCATCTTGTAATCTTGTGTTTTTTGCATAGTTATCCTCCACCCCCGCAATTATGGCGTCCTTCCCATTGAATAGCCATCCTAGCATTGTCTTCTTTGCATCAAGATGATGTGCAATGAATTGTTTTCTGTCTTCCTCTTCAGAATTTGTTACCAATCCCAAGCAAAATAATGACATGATTTGCTCTGTAGACAGATTTAAAATGGTTATGCCAAAATGTTCATTGGACGATAGCATTTAGAACATCATACTGTAAACTTTAAAAACACTATTAATTAAACGATGAACACTGTGAGCAATATTCGAAATTGAGTAAATTGTACAATTAGTATTTTAATTTACCTATTACTCGTATTTCATATGTTGTACACAATTTACGTACTTGCCCCAATTATCCCAACACAAGTAAAATCTCACACAATTGTAATCAATAAATAACATCCCATTAAACTTGACATGAACATCCAATTAAATTGAAAACGATGAAAATGTAACCAACAAAAGAGGCGTGATTTTTAGGTGATTTTGTCAATGATTTAAATCAACCAAGTATAATTACCTAAGAAATACACCAAAAGAATGGACGAAATTCAGGACAATTTAGTAAATGAACGTGATTACCTGGCAATGAAGAAGTATTGAAAACGAAGGTGGAGTATAACCAAAATTTATGGAGAAGTTACCTAATACTCCGTAGTTGAAAGAACTATTTTCTTTGGAAAGATTGTTTGAAAGAAGTATTCCTTTTATCTATTTTAGATTTACACCTAATTGTGTGTTTTATAATTGAACATAAATTGGCTATACTTCCATAATAGGGTATTATTAGGTCCACCCTAGATTTACGTGTGTTGGGGTTATTTGGGCAAGTAGGAAAATTGTGTGCAACATATGATATAGAAGTAATAGTTAAATTAAAATACTACGTACTAATTGTACATATTTACTCAATTTCGAATATTGCTATTAGTGTATACGGAGTATTAGTGTATACGGAGTATATTTTTTTGTTTTCCTTAAAATGAACATTCTTGTATTAAAATGACCGCGCACGATATAAATTAATTGTATCAATTATGAGATCCTAAAGCAAGAAAGTTACACAGGATGTAAATTTGTTTTCCTTAAAATGAACATTCTCGTATTAAAGCAAGAACATCATTGATTTTGGTGAACATTTGTTTTCCTTAAAATGGACAACTCTTCATTATAGAATGTACATTATAACAAGTACCTTGGGTGAATGCACATCCAGTACAACTTCGATGTACATACGCCAAAGATCAAAAGTACAAAAGAAAACTAATAAATCAAATTCAGTAACTATTTGTGAATGTCGTTACATGCTAATGCATGTCTAATAATCTTTATTACGATGTTTGTTGTGCTCAAATGTTAGTAGCGTGCATAGGTACTTGAATCTCAGCATTGTCAACGATCTCATCTGCAAAAAAAAAAAAAAACATGAAATTAGAATTTAATAACCAACAAAATAACATTGATTTGTTCTAAATAAGTTACAATTAAAATGTAAAACTCACATCAATTTTGGACAGTCCACAGTCCCAAGTGGCTATTCCCATAAATGTTTCCATGTGCCTCATGGTGTAAATACCACAGTCAAAAATATTTATGTTATTTCTCCATGGAAGCATTGCTATTGTAGGATCCATGGCCATTACTATATTACTTTTCTCCATAATTGATTGATTTTCACCCAAAAACTGTGCAAAAGCATCACCCTGTAACACAATAATAAAAATTAGACGAGATGAACCATAATATACATGAATTTACCAATGCAAGTGAACGATAATAATTCATAGTTGAGGAGAATGTAAATTTACCAGTTCAAGTACACTATCACCATACTCTTCTAAGACACTCCCCCTTCTAATGCGGTTGTCAAGAATAATGAGACATTTCCTTGGCAGGTCGAAAACGTACAACACAAAATGATTCTCAAGTGCAATAGGGAAGAAAACTAGCATCGGGGAAAGAAACAATTGTAAGGTCACGACAAATAAAGGTTAATTTCATGTTAAGTAATAGCACATTTTGAAAACTTTGACAAGTACATTCTTGACTTCTATTTAAATAGACTACTATAGTAATACTGAATTTAATTTCAATTACTAAATGAAGTGAGGGACTCACTAGTTCAATGGATGGAAGATCAATCCACTCAAACTCATTTAATTCTACTTCGATGCGGCGCTTGAAAGGTTTGTAACGATGATAATCAATAGAAGCACCTGTGTTCCTCATTAATAACAACTGCACAATGAAGATAAAATTTTAGTAATGTGAAAATGTTGGAAATAGTAAACTGAAACACATGAAAACAATGACCAAACTTACATATGTAAGTGTCCTAAAAAAGAATCGTGTGGGATTGGTTGGATTCCCATCCTTTTCTTTGTAGTTTAGATATGCCGACCAAGAATCTATGACAAAGCATGAGATATAGTGATACGGTTTTAATGACAACAGTTGATCCCAACCAAGGACATTATTTTTGAACTCAAATAACGTATTACTGCACAAAAAACGATAATAGAATTATGATTAGCGCGAGATATGTAAAGATGAACTATGTAAATGAATATAAAATATTAAATCTTATGTATGTAATTACCAATTGTTATCCACGAGCCGTGGCAGTGAACACATAATTTGAAATCGATATTGCATTGATGTCAAAGGTATGAAGGGATTCGTGTCGTCAATAGCATCAAGGAGAGGTTCACGGGAAGGACTCTTACTAAAATGATATTGATTCCCTATTTTCGGATATAAAGATGGACGATCGCGAGACAATTTCTTTCTTTTTTACCCCGCTCGGTCTTTGCATAAACAGAAGAGTCCTCATCTTCGGGAACACACCTAAACCGAATGACACGGCGGCGTTTGTAGGCGCATCCTTATTCCTTTCAGCAATTAATTTTCTCACTTTACGAAGAGCCGCTATGTGTTTGCTAGCGAAGTGGGTTGTTTGTTGAAAACACAGTCATTTGATATGACGTTTGAATTGGTGTTTCAGTTAAATGAGCAAGAATTTCTATCGGTGGCATACGCACATGACTTGTTCCTAAGGTAGCCCTAACAATGTCATGTTTGTCCCTCACGATCTGTTTTATGCGTGGCGATTTACAAGATGGATCAACAATCCCATCTTCAATGGGAAATTTGTCGGGAACATCAATCAACAAAGGATAAGAGGAGTTTTTAAGATGCTACACGAAGTGCGGCAAACTCTAGGACGATTAACAATCTCGTCTATTGTAGAATTTGTCGGCAACATCAATTATCGCAATGAGAAGAATATTTTTTGTCAACTATTTGTAAAGTATGACAAATGCTAGGATGATGTACTACTCCTATTGTAGGACTGTCAGAAACTTCAATTATCTCAGCAGAAGAAGAGTTTGTGGTGAATCTTGATGGAGGTTGACAAACAGTAGGTGAATCGGGGTGATTTGCACAACCATAGTGACATCTGTGTTCTTGAGTTTTAAATGTTTTTTTTTAAAAAAAAAAAAAGAAAAAAAAAACATATTAGACATAAACATAAAGCCTTTAAAAATACAGATATCCAGAAAGAACATGCTAAACATTAAGAAAGTACATGAAGAAAATACATCCTAAATATTAAGCCATAGCAAAGAAAAGAACATCAAAATTATTAGGAAATAATGTGTACAAATTCCGACATATTAATATGAAGCACAGGTATCCAGAAAGTAAATGCTAAACATTAGTAACAAACTACATCAAAATCATTAGCAAACAATTCGTATAAATTCCGACATATTGATATGAAGGACACGTATCCAGAAAGTAAATGCTAAACATTAAAAAAGTACATGAAGAAAATACATCCTAAACATTTAAAAATATTAAGCCATAGCAAAGTACATCAAAATCATTAGGAAACAATGCGTATAAATTTAGACATATTGATGCACACGAGAAATAATAGTAGGACTGATTTATAATGAACATCTTGAACATTGACTAAGGAAACTATGTTAAATTGAAAGCGGATGAAAAGTAAACACAGTTGTTTTTAGCAAATAATTAAAGGCAAAGAATATAACCTTCATTCCGATAGAGAGCGATAAGAGTAAATGAACGATCTGAGAATGAGAAAACGTGCAGGTACAATTTAATTGACAGGTTTATCAAAAAGTAATAAGATATTAAAGAGAAGAAGTTTAAAGTGGCGGTTTTTTTTTTAAAAATTGGGTCATACTATAATTCCACAAGTCCATTTTTTATTTTATTTTTCTTTTTTTGTTTATTCCAACTACTAGAACCATTTGAAACTCTACTTTTATATACCCATTTTATAATTTAAAACTTCAGATTAGGTCAAATTAGGATATATGGCCATTTAACACAATGGTAATGTTATAATTTGTCAATGTATTTTCTAAAAGTTCTAAATGTACTTTTTCGACATTCATAATGTACAAATTAGATCAAGTTGTTGGATTACGAACGACCACAAGATCAAAAGACACGATAGAGGGGCCGAGTGAACGCTTGTTGGGGCGGGATTAAAACTAGGGGACCAAGTATCCTAGAACGGCATGGGAAAGGGTTTACGGTTGGATTATGAACGGCCACAAGACCAAAAGACACCCTAGAGGGCGGCGAACCCTTGTTGGGGACGGGATTAAATCTAGGGGTCGGGTATCCTAAAATGGGACGGGAAAGCGTTTAGGGTTGCATTAGGCGGACCGCTACCGCGAATCCACCTAATCCAACTCTAAACCCTTTCCCTTATGTGTGGTTTGTATAGCCGCAAGACCAAAAGACACCCAACAAGGGGCGAGTGAATCCATTTTTTGGGAAGGGATTAAAAATAAATCTTTGTGATTTATTAAACAAGTTTTCTGTTTACACTATATATATTATGTAATTTATCTAAACAGTTTAATTAAAATGTCCATTATCTATATTCATAATGTGCATGTTTTGATAATTAGGTGCAACTAAAATATCATTAAGCACTGTTTGGAAAATGTACATTATATTATATTTAAAGGTACATTAAATTATTTTAAAAAGAACATGAAATATTAATTAAATTGTAATGCATGTGATCGTTTAATAAGATAGAAAACTTCAAAAGTTCATTCATATACTTAGATTATGATGTCGCTATAGATAGATCTTTGACGTGATTTTAGACCTATTTCCCTGTTTTCAATGTATAATAGAAATAAATGTGCTTTCAATTTAATTCAAATGTCCATTATGTATGTTTATAATGTGCATGTCTTGTTTTTACAAAAGAGATTTAAAAGCGGACTGAAATGTACATTATATTATTTTGCTAATTGAGTACATCATAAGTCGCTATTCAAGGAGATAATAACGTTCAAGTAAATAGCACGCCAAAAATAGACAAAAAAAGTACTTTAATTAAGTGCAACAAAACATTGGTTCACAAATTCAACATTTTGCTTATGCAATTACAAATCATTACACATACTAACGTACACTAGAATTTAAAACATCATACTACATGAACAGGGGATGTCATCGGACAAATTCTAACATCTTTGCGTAGATAATATCGAACATTAAATGTAATCACTAGCTTTAGAGAAATGACCCTTCTTCGCATGATCAGCAAAAGTTTCATGGCAATCGTTGTGCTCGAACATAAGTAATGTGCATAGATATTTGTATCGTAACACTTTAAGCACGCTCATTTGCAAAAGCGAAGCCAACAATTAACAAGATAGGCAAAACACAATGAACATGAATTTCTTTAAAATAAGAACCAACACTCACATCATTTTTCATCAGGCCACATTTCCAAGAGATTAATCCCATAAATGTTTCCATGTGTCTCATTGTGTATATACCACAGTCATCAACATTGTAGTTATTTCTCCAACTAAGCTTTGCAAGAATGGGATCCATAGCCAACACAATGTTGCTAGAGTCGAAGTTTTGGGTTCTCACCCAAAAACCTTCCAAAAGCATCAATCTATGACAAAACATTGTAAACCAGTGTTAAGCGTGACTAATAGTCAAAAGTCAATAGAACAACAAAAATGTGTCAAATTCAAACATACTGTTAACAGTGGAGATACACCATATTTCTTGATGGCCTCTTCATCTGAGAGTGAGTTGTCAAGAATGACGAAACGCTTCCTCACCAGGTCAACCACGTATAAGAAAAAGTGTTTCTCGTGTACAATTGGGAAAAAAAAACTGAAATTACAAAACAAATGACGTACAACCATAAGTACAGTCAAACTCTTCAAAGGGTACATTTTAACTAATCATGAGGCACATGTAAAAAATGAGAACAGTACATTGCAATATAAAGTGACCTTATTTAATACAACCGCAAAGAAAATTCCCTTTGACTCAAGCAGTTCAAATAAAACAAAAGCAGAATGCAGACATGGAATGATAGTATGACTCATGGTCTATGTTCCCAATGTGTGCATATAGTTGCAACTGCTCATGCATATTAGATATTCCCCACATTGAGAAATTACAACATTAACATTGTAAATGTTTAAATAGTACATTTAGTACGTTTAGAAAGTACATTGAGAAATTATAGCATTAACATTGTGTTAAATGGCCATTTATCCTACTTTGGCCTAATCTGAATTTTTTTAATATCAAATGGGTATATACAAATTGAGGTTCAAATGAGTTTAGTAGTTGGAATTAATCAAAAAAAGAAAGGACTTATGCGATAATAGTATGTCTCAATTTTTAAAAAATGCAATACAACAATGGCAAAGAAAATTGCAAAGTATGTCAAGCAAACAATAACAACTTACGAGTGCGATTGAAGCTATGTCTATTCCCGGGAAAAGCTGCAACTCCATTTTTACACGAGCCTCGAATAATTCATAAATTTTTTCATCACTTAAACCTGGGTTGGGTTTCGCTAATACAGACTGCATGGGAAAGTAACGAAAGAGGGAAGTACAATATTTCAAAATACATATTACACACAGCATTTAAGAGTGTATGTAAATGTACTTACATGCACAAGCGTGGTAAAAAAGAACCGCTTCGGAGTACCAAGATTGTTTTCTTCCTCTTTACAATTCAAATATGATGACCAACAATCAATTACAACACTCGAAACATGTTCAGACGGCTTTAATGACCACAAATGCATTCGCGTTGCAAAATAAGTCTTGTACGAATATAAGTGCTCACTAGAGCAAAAAATATAACAAATTACTTGTCAGGTGTGAAACACTGAAAATGACATACACAAAATGGTAATTTAGGCAGTACACATTTTAGATTACCTGCAACGACGATTGTTAGTGCCGGTCCTTTGAAAACATAATCAGCCACTTGAAGGTGCACCGATAAGAGGTGTTAACACATTGGTGTCATCTTGGATAGCGAGAAAACAACGGATCAAAATGAGATGATTGTTGCTTGTTCTTTGGATAGAGGTATATAAGAAGGACTTGCCATGAAATGAACCCTTTTGGTAGCTGAAGAAGATTCACCAGTGACACGGCGATCCCGTTTAACCCCTTTAGCTGCGGCTAACCTTGCCTCACTCTCAGCAAAGTCTTTCTCCACCCCTAAATCGAATGAAAATTCACCAGTGACACGTACAAATGAATTTCTTCACTTAGCACATTGTTCTCTGTGTTTAGCACGAGCAAATTTCAATTTGTACGCTTTCTCAGCTGCATTTGCTACAGCAATAAACTGTTCATCCTCATCTAGTGTGCTGGATTCCCACGGTGGTGCACACGACACATCTTCGGTACCACCACCATATGTCAAATATACAAATTCAGTTGCCGAATGGGCCTGTTTGACACACTCTTCGCCTGGGAAACATTGAAAACCAACCGCGTATTTCTTATCTAACACAACCATATCTTCCATGACTGTCTTTGCTGAAGCAGTGTAGTCATCTGCAAACTCCTGGACAAGGCACAGTATGAGGGTACATATTTAGTACTATGAAGGTACATCTTTAGTACTATGAAGGTACAAAGAAAATATTTCAAAGTGAATCTTAAAAAGGAATAGTGAATACTTCGAGAATTAATGGATATACCTCCGGAGACGAGTATGAAATTGGAGATTTTGTATCAGTACTAACATCCCTCGACACTCTCCGTACTTTTTCAACCACTTGTCTACATGGATTAGAAAATCTAATTCTTTCCAGCAATCGACCTTTTACACGACCAAGCCCAAACTGACCAGCTTCCATCTCCTGCTTTTCCCTTGAGAAAAGTGCAGCAGATGTCCAATTCAAAAGAGTATAGTAATCTCTTTCTACGAATCGTTTTTCATGGACAACACGGTCAACATAAACAAGCTGCAAGGGAAAACAGAATTATGACTGGAAAATGGCAGGTTTTAAAACCATAATAACTAACAATAAATGTAACCCAGAAGATTTGTACCATTAGAAACAGGAGAGGTCCACCAAAGTGATTCTTCTTCCCCTTCTTGACCCAATCCTTTGTGTTATACCGCAAACTATCCATGACAAATTGACACCAATCAAGCTGACCAATGGCAGACATATTCCTCAGCGATTTTAGTACATGGTGATTTGAACGGCTTCGATTGTTGCGCATTAACAAAGACACAGCAAGCACCACAAAATTAATCTTAAATTGATCACTGTTATCATCATGACAAATAATATGCTCTGCAAGGGTCTTGATATCCACTTGACCATCAACATGAAATTGAGCTTTCCAATGCGCATAAAACGCATCACATTCTGCATCTTCATCACTACAGCATGAAAGTAAAACAGGTTTTCCTTCAATTGGGAGGCCAACAGCATCATGAATACAAGAAGCAGAAACACGAAAGCGCTGTTTATCAGGTAGAATGATGAAATCCGAATACGGGTTGTAGTTCTCAATTAACCAATAACCAAGGCGTAAAGGAAGCCTTGTAACCCTTAGCCAAAACAATGAAGAAAAACCAATCTCTTCCAGAGCACACCATTGATTGTAATCAAGGTATCGAAGGACATCAACAAAACTTTTAGGTGACATCCGGGTAGTAATACGGGAGAACGTTGGAGTAGGATCATCACAGTGGGGTCGAGGTTGTTCAACCTCGGAGAAATACGGCGTGTAACGGTTCCAGGATCGCCTTTGCGCTTCAATAAGCGAAAGTAGTTTTGCATGTAATATTAATCGTTATGTTGTGTTATACACGTTTCACGAAGAAATGTCCTATCAATTTTATTGAAATGTACATGATCTACAACAATAATGTGCACGCAATTATGACCTTTTGCATGTGGTCTTAAATTGACGCTACTTGCTTATTAGTTTTTAAAGCGGCGCGCGTTATAGGCCCTTAGATTATCGGACAAGATATTATTATTATGATATTATTATTATTATTATTATTATTATTATTATTATTATTATTATTATTATTATTATTATTATTATTATTATTTATTATTATTATTATTATATTATTATTATTATTATTATTATTATTATTATTATTATTATTATTATTATTATTATTATTATTATTATTATTATTATTATTATTATTATTATTATTATTATTATTATTATTATTATTATTATTATTATTACTGACTTTCATTATAATAAAAATAAAAGGTTTACATGAAATTGGTGGGGAGCCGAGAGACAAACTGGGCTCCCACACCCTTAGCAATAGTAAAGCTAATACGAGTAAAAATGTAAGCGGCTACCCGAGCCCCAAAGATCCCGAGATACCGAGAATTCTTTGGATCCGCTTGAGCAAGGCAACAAAGATCCGAACTCAACTCCCCAAGCGAAGAGAAAGAGAAAGGTAGGAAACCATAACCCGCTACCGCGCACAAATCCCCATACTTAGCACACTTTATTTGAGCAAAGATCGGCGACAACCCGGCCCCGACACAAAATCGCCAACCCGGCCCGAGTCAAAGGTGAAGAACCCGTCGGTCGACGCACACATCACGCCCTGTCCCAAGAATAAAGCAATAAATCCGCAGGACGAAGAGAGCCACCATGCCCATCAACCAAACCGATATCAACCTCCTTCCCGCGAAATACCGGATCTATAGCGGATGTCGAAGAGAGTGTTCCGGACAAGGTTATGCCGATGTTTAACGCCCACAGTACCAAGACAAGAAAACAGCGTGGTCCCCAAAAACATCCCGGCAAAAACCCGAGAGCAAGCAGGGGACGGGGCCTAGATACCGAGAATAACGGAACACCCTGACGATACCCCAAAGACACTACGGTAAGTCCTCCCGTTCATAGTCTGCCCCAACCCTGCGATAGGAACCGCACGTAACCAATCAGAGGAGTGAGAACCTGCCGAGGCGCCATAGAGCGATCGGCGAGGTGTCAAAGAAAAAAACAGACTACGAGGCAAGAGCAACCGTCGTGAAATAAATGTCCGCCAATTTCTTCATAAGTTTGGGGCGACAATTTCACTAGGGTGACCTAATATATCGAACCCGTAGTCGCATAAACACTGTGCGGCATCATCAAAAGCGGGGCCAGCGGCTACAACACGGGAAGGGCCGAGGAGCTTAGCTCGCAAAACCAAGCAGACGCAAGCGGGGACGCAATAAAAGCATAAAACAAAACATCTCCGACCGCATAAACACCAAGGCCACCAAGATGAAAAGGGAATGTAGCAAGGCGCCACTGCCAATCCCCAAAACCCGGCCCTGACGCGGTGACAATACGTTCCAAGCTAGAACGCAGAGCGGCGTCAAAAGGAAGATGGACAGACCCAAAAACACTAGGGGAGCAAGTACGAAGAGAGAAGTAGAGCTTAGATATACCAGTACAAGCTCGAAGAAGAAGCAACTCACACTGCGGGTCCTCAATCCTCGCAACCAAGTCCATCAGCTCAATGGTCTTAGTTACTCTCGTCGCCACAATCTCACTGCTAAAACCAGGACAAGTAGTGACAGGTCCTCCCAATACTGTAACACCGCGCAATGGCCGAGAAATAGAAGTGGGGAAAACCCCGGAAGCCGGCTCGTGGATCCTCATGAGCCAAAAGACCTCCGTCTTGGAGACATTTAGGTGTAAACCAAAACGAGGGCCATCCAACCTAATCAAGTCCAACACCTTCCCCACCTCCAAAGTATCTCCCACAATGGTGCCATCATCTAAGTACCATGCCTGCAAAGTGAGGTTAAAAGTGTCCCGGATCTTGCAAACCAAGGGATGCAAAACCAACGCGAAAAGCAAAGGCCCCAATGGATCACTCTGCGGAACACCCTGACA
The DNA here is from genome assembly GCF_048544455.1 of Silene latifolia. Lineage (NCBI taxonomy): Eukaryota > Viridiplantae > Streptophyta > Magnoliopsida > Caryophyllales > Caryophyllaceae > Silene > Silene latifolia. The sequence continues at coordinate 142,242,200 of NC_133538.1, forward strand.
AGACCATAAGCAGTGCTCCCCATAAAAAAGGCGGGCCGGGCTGGAATAACAAAACTCCACCCAACGGGAGAGAGCCGGGCACCGACGGCGGACCTCCTGAAGCATGGTCGAACGGTCAACAAGGTTGAACGATTGCTCGAAATCAACCAGCAACATAGAAAGCCCCCCTGTTCCCCGAGCCTCAATGAGCGGTTCAAGGCATGCAAGATAGCCTCTCCTCCACCGGACACACCCACCCCAAACTGAAGCCCATCAAAATAAGAAGATAAAGACGGGCCAACCATAGAAGCACCAACCTTAGAGACAAGCCGTCTCCAGACCGTACCGACAGCAATAGGACGAACTCCACCACCCGGTTTAACGAGTGGTGTGAGGGGCGCGGCAATGTACTCACCAGGAGGAAGAGGGCACCGACCCTCAAGAAAAAGATTAACCACCCTAGTAAGAGAAGTGATCAAATCATCGGAGATAGCCACAAACAGCGCCACTCAAACGATCCATAAGGTGCGAGCACGAAAACCATCCCTCCCACAAGAAGTACCACGAGGAAGCTCGAATCATATCCAAGACCACCGCGGAAGAGGCAACCAGAGGATGATGATCCCCAGACAGAGGAGGCAATGAAGGAGGCGGGCGACAGGATGCTTCTCACGCAGGGCCACAAGAGTGGCATCGGAGTAGGGGGCGACCCCAGAGGAAGAAAGCACTCGTACAGCAGCAGTATAATGGCCATCTGATATCTTCCGCCGGCATTGGCGGAGGTTAAGGTCACTCAAATCGAGATCCTCATCCACAGAAAAAGAAGAAGGACCCTCATCAAAGCACTCCTGAATAACCGCAAACTCCCCCGGTGTCCCCAAGCAAGAATAGCCCCTGGCAATACTCTCCTCCCGATCCGACGCCGAATAGCGATCGACACTCATGATTACTCCGAGGAGCGAAAGTCCTGAGCAAACAAAGAGGTAAAGCAAGCAAACGAACCCAGCGGGAGAGATCACTAGGGGCATCAAACACCGCATCCAAGGCCCCTTTCAAAGCCCGAGCAAACCCAAGACGGCACTTAGGAGGAATAGATTTCACGGTGCGAAGGCCCAAAGACAGCAAACGATCCAACGAAGATATAGACCACTGAACGAGCTCCACACTATCATCAGAAGAAACCGAAGTAGAAGGAGCCAAAGGTCTCGGAATACCATGAATATGGAAGGTGTAAATGCCATCAACACACTCCGGATGCTCCACAATATCACCCCGATTATGCCGACATCTAGCTCTAACAGTACGGGTCATAAAACACACCCCACACAACCAGAGCCCCATCCGTCTCAAAGAACTCTCGGCATTGGAATAAACAGCCAAACTATCAGAAAGAGTCTGCCGCGTAAGGTCCAACGCCCCGTCATGACAATGCCGGTCTTGCAAATGTTTCTTCCAAGCTGCCTTTGTAAGACCCTTATCAAAACCATCCCGACACCCATGAATACTCGAAAAACGACAATGGTACCGCACAAGCTCGGGCATGAAGGAAGTTAACCTCACACCCTACCTGCACAAAAACCGATATAGCCACCAAAACAACCACCCGAACGAAAACCACCACACTGGCAACCGCACAAGCAGCGAGAGGCAAGACCCACTCCCGGACAAGGTGACCACCAACACACCACCCACTCCGGCGATGATCAACAACCACCCCAAGCAACCCAAACCCCACGGCACTATCACACCACAACCCACCACAAACCACAACCACCACAAGGCAGCAGCAGCAAACAGTGGCCTGGCCGGACACAGCACCGACAGAGAAAAAGGAGCAGCAACCACGAGAAAAGGGAAAAACGAAACCGAAATGCGAGAAAGACCAAAACGTATGCAAAACAGAAAAACTCACCGGAGTGCAAGCATGGGCAGGGCCGTCAGCCACCACAGCTATGACCGGCGACTTGAGGTCTGATGGCCAAAGGGTGGTGGCACCGTGAGTCTACCACCGCAGGCAGGCAGAAGGAAACACAGAAGACGGCAGCAACCCACGCATAAAAAAAACCTTAGACGCAAAACAACCACCGAAAACCACCAACAAAGGGCTCCCCTGGCCGGCGACGTTAAGTGTAGAGGTCGGTGAGAAAGATGGGTGACATTTAATGGCGGCAGTACGTCGGGAAAACAGGCGAAAAGAATGCCCTAATCAGCCGTCACACAAAACCACACAAAACCGAAACCGCAAAAACCCGAACAAACACCACTGATGAACCCACGACCGACGGCGTGATGGGACCGGCGTGAGAAGACGATGGTGGCAGCGGGTGAAAGCCGGCGGCAGGAGGCGTGGTGACGTGATGACAGTAGATCAGTCGCAAATCGCCAAAAAACGCTGAATCGCCACTCTCTCTCTCTCCTCACTTTTATTTATTATTATTATTATTATTATTATTATTATTATTATTATTATTATTATTATTATTATTATTATTATTATTATTATTATTATTATTATTATTACATTTTTTTTTTAAATTACATATTATTATTATTGTAGTATTGTCTTATTATTTTACTTATTATCCAATTACATAGCCATACACGGCTGAACACACGCCCCATTAAAAAAATCTCGACTCACTATTATTTTATTATTTTATTTTCCGTCTCACCACATAATTCTCTAATTAATATGATTATTAAATACCTTTCAAAATACTTTTTAATATAATTCCACGGTCTAAATAACCATTAGCCTTGCCTTAACTACGGGGTATTACAGACTTTCCTCCTTAAAAAGAACTTCATCCCCGAAGTTCATCCAAATCATCCGACTGCCCGAAATAAACAACTCAAATTAGCGAATTTAAATTCTTTAAGAGATACTTTTATTATCAAACTATCATTAAAATGTCACAAAATACGAGATGTTACATCCTATCCCCCTAAAAAAAAGGGTTACGTCCCCGTAACCAACTTACTTAAACAAAAAGGCTAACCAACTTACTTAATCAAAAGGGCTAGGATACTTGTCCCTCATTTCAGCTTCAGCTTCCCATGTAGCTTCATCTACCTTATGATTAGACCATAGAACTTTCACCAATGCTGTCACACCATTACGAGTCTTCCTCACTTTTTTATCCAAGATTTCTTTTAGGCTCCTCAACATAAGAAAACTGCTCATCAATTTCAGCATGCTCAGGCTCTAGTGCATGAGTAGGATCACTCACTTACCTTCTCAACTGCGAAACATGAAACACATTATGGACCCTATCCAAAGCTGGAGGTAGTGCTAAACGGTAAGCTACCTCTCCAACCCTGTCTAAGATCTCATATGGTCCAATAAACTTCTGACTTATCTTTCCTCTCTTCCCAAATCTCATCATTCCCTTTATAGGAGACACTTTCAACAATACTTTATCTCCTACAGTAAATTCTATTTCACTTCTCTTCAAATCTGCATAGCTTTTCTGCCTATCCTGCGCCGCACGCATCTTCTGTCGAATAATATGCACTTGCTCCACCATTTTTTGTATCATCTCAGGTCCTAACACAATCGCATCTGCTCTGTCATCCCAACAAACAGAACTCCTGCACTTTCTTCCATAAAAAACCTCAAAAGATGCCATGCCAATACTAGCATGGTAACTATTATTATATGAAAACTCTATCAACTCCAGCCTCTCATCCCATGGTCCACCAAAATCCATCACACAAGCTTTCAGCATATCTTCCAATGTTTGAATAGTCCTTTTGGTCTGACCATCCGTGGCTGGATGAAATGTTGTACTCATCTTTAACTGAGTCCCCATTAAGGATTGCAACTCCTGCCAGAACATAGATATAAAACTTGAATCATGATTAGGAATAATGTCTTTAGGCACACCATGTAGTTTCACCACATACTTGACATAGGTTTTAGCCAACTTAGCTTTACTCCAAGTATCTTTCATAGGAATGAAGTGAGCTGGCTTAGTCAATCGATCCACTATAACCCATATCATACTCTTCCCATTCTGAGTTTTAGGCAACCCCACCATGAAGTCCATTGAAATGGTCTCCCACTTCCACTCAGGTACATCTAATGATTGAACTTTACCTTGAGGTCTCTTATGCTCTCCCTTTACTCTTTGACAAACAAAACATCTTGCAACGAACGCAGCAACCTCTTTCCTTATCTTAGGCCACCAAAACGTCTTCTTGAAGTCTTTATAGCTTATCGCCTCCAGGATGAACAGAATATGGAGTAGAATGAGCTTCAGTCAGACACAATCTCCCATCAAATCTCAAACTTCTGTCACTGGCCACGGAAAACCGTGACCTCTCTTCTCCCTCCACGACGTCACCCACGGCCAACCGCCACCGTGTCACCCGTGGATTCCCAGCCTGCTTCTCTCTGATGTCAGTATACAACACCGGCTCAATGGTCAAATCTCCAATTGTATCTCCCTTCTAAATCATAGAAATGCCCATCTTCTCCACCTTTTCATGCAATCTCACCATTGACATAGCGGTACACAAAGTGTGAATAGATTTCCTACTTAGTGCATTTGCCACCACATTAGCCTTCCCCTCGTGATAAACTATCTCCATATCATAATCTCCAATGAATTCTATCCAACTCCTTTGTCTCATATTTAGCTCCTTTTGAGTATAAATGTACATTAAGCTCTTGTGATTACAAAATACCTTAAAAGTAGCTCCATATAGGTAATAACGCCACAATTTTAGTGCAAACACCATTGCTCCTAATTCCAGATCATGAGTTGGATAACTCTCCTCATAAGGTTTCAACTGCCTCGAAGCATAAGCTATCACCTTTCCATTCCACATCAGCATACACCCTAATTCATTCTTCGAAGCATCAGTATAAACTTAAAAATTTTTACTCTCTTCAGGTAAGGCTAGAATAGGAGCTGTAGTCAGGCACTCCTTCAAGGTTAGGAATGTCGTCTCATAACTCTCATCCCACTTGAACTTATTCACCTTCTTCATCAAGGTAGTCAAAGGCTTAGCTATTTTTGAGAAGTCTTTTACAAACCTCTTATAATAGCTTGCCAACCCCAGAAAACTTCGAATATCACCCACATTCTTAAGTTTCTCCCATTTAGAAACAACTTCAATACTACTTGGATCCACCGACACTCCCTCCTTATACGCCACAAGCCCGAAAAGGCAACTTTCTCTAACCAAAACTCAAATTTACTCAGCTTAGCATAAAGTTTATTCTCCCTCAAGGTCTGCAACACAATCCTCAAATGTTTCTCATGTTCCTCCTTATCCTTAGAAAATACACTAGGATATTATCGATAAAGACAACTACAAACTGATCCAAATAGGGACTAAACACGCGGTTCATTAACCCCCGGATCTTTGATTATTCCCATAGCCTGACGTAGGAGTACGGTAACCTCCACCCTGATTTCCATTTCCAAATCCTCCTCCCTGATTCTCTAAATTTCTTGTGACCCATCCTTCCACGCCTGAAATAAGTCACATTGGTTGCTCCACTCTGCCCAGACCGTCCTCCACTTGCATGGTTTCCACCGCCTGATGTCGCGCCGTTTGAGAAAAAGGATCGAAATTAATTTTCATTTTGTTTCATACGACCTCCTTTAGTATCATTCGTAGCTTCAGCCTTCCTCTTCTCACCATTCTCTTTCTTCTCCTCTTTTAGCATATCTGCAATCCTCTTAGTGTGCCCAGCTCTCTGATTTACATCATCCATGCTACTTGGATGACCAGCTACCAGTCTCTTCTTGATAGTTGTTATTAGTCCATTCTCAAATCGTAATTCCAACATTTCATCACTGAAAATTCAAGTCAACTACCTATTCTGACAACTCCGTAAACCTGTTATAATAAGTCTCTACTGTTATCTCATCGGTCATTTTAAAGGAATCAAATTTTGCCCTCATCTTGCTCCTAATATGTTCTGGAATAAATACCGGTCTCATTACTTATTTCAATCCTGACCGCTTCACATATGGAGAATTATTCCCCTCACTAGCTTCTCTTATGGCCTCCTTATTACGGGTCCACCACAAACCAACTTTCCCCCTCAGATAATAAGCAGCTTGATCCACTTGCAGCTTTGCAGGACACTTTAGTAGCTCGAAAAGGTTGTCAAACTCCCTGTGCCAATCTCCCAACAAAGATGGTTCACCTAATCCATCATACTTCGTCGGGTTGTGCCTCGCAATAGAAGCACTCACTTTAGCTGAATCCTAAGCTGACCCCTTTGCTTTCAATGCAGCCGTCAAAGCTTCATTCATAGCAATCAGACGATCCACTTCCTCTTGAGACATGTTAGTGGGTGTAGAGATAGATTTCTTTAGAGGCATGATTTTGATATAAAAAATAAAACGAAACACATAAGCCTATACATAGGAATTTAGGCATAAGGTTTTTAAATATTATCCCTGCAAACAAAATAACATGTGGTTGACTGGACTGGCCTAAGACCAGCCAACCACGGTGACCCATCCACGGCCAACACGACCTTTTACCCCCACGACCTAGCCGTGATATACACCATCCGCAAAAAGCAAATTTATCACTTTTATCATCAATTTCTACAAATAATCATGGTTTCAGGATCACATAAACCGCATATCACTAGACATGATGTTTCTACTTCACATAACATCCATTCATGTAAATTACTTATTTCATGCCATTAACATATTTATGCTTATAAATATAAATTCATTCGATAATCCAATTCATCACTTGATACATATAATCATTCAATTTACGAAAATTCCAATAATAACACTACAAGTTTCATGGCCCTAGGCCCTAAATATCACCACATATTACTTACCTTAATCCGCACCCTGCAACAAAGTTAGAAATTTCTATCTTAAGTCAAACAATTGACCCTTGATGCGTGTATTTTATATAAGGTTTTTACCCTATATTTACCCGCATTTTTTCGTTATTTATGTGGCATCTAGCTACAAATGCCCCCGAATAGTCTACTTTTGTTGGTCTTGTAATAATTGCATGTATGAACCGGAAAGGCGCGAAATCGAGCCTGAACCTATCCTAACCGTATGCATTTTAGAGGAGGAAAGATCGGAGCTTGGAATATATCACTTAGAGATGCGTGAAATGGCTTCGAAAGGTGTTCGAGAAGTCCACCTGTGCTAGTATAGCTCGATCGACCAAGTTGGCTACTCAAACTAGTCGATCGAATGCTTTATGTTGCTGGAGTCCCTCGATCGAGTTCGATCTTTACTCGATCGAAATAGCTTTTTGTGGATGTCCTCGATCGAGTACTCATGTTACTCGATCGAGAGGTTTGCTGAGTTTTATCCTCGATCGAGTGGTTTCATTTCACTCGATCGAGAGGTTTGGTCTTATACGCGGATTTTAGTTAATCTTTGATATTCTTTTTGTAATTAAGAATAAATAGGAAGTGACGGCAGTCATTAGAAGGGATCTCGACTTCTTCCTCTCCTCTCTTTACTCTTTCTCTTAGAATTTTACACTGAAAAACCTAATTCTCCATTGCTACTCTCTTGTATTTGGTACTCTCTACTCTCTACTCTTTATTTCAATTAATTACTTTTGCCTTATTGTTCTTATTCCTTTAATCCCCCTACTCTTTTTATTCCCTTCTTAGATTATTTATTATGTTTAATTCTTTCAGTTTATATGTTGTTGTTGTTAAATCAATAATTATGCATAGGTAATCTCCTTTCCTAGGACATAGGGGAGCCATGATATTAAGGGGATTATGAATAGGTGACTAAGGTTTAGTGCAAATTAGATCTGTGTTGTTAATCACTGCAATTGACTGTAATTATTTGCTTGAGTCAACGCATTTAGATAATTAACTTTGTTACACGTTGATCTGGATAGGAAGATTGGAAGGGGTAAGACCAGCAGTGAACATTAGAGCATTCTAATGAGGGCGAAAGCTAAGTTAGTGATGTTCTAGGTTGAATAGTGGACCGGAAGGACCTTTTCACTACCGTGTAGACTGAATTTGCATTGACCTAAGACCCTAGACTAGACTCCTTGAGAATCATGGTGAACCGACTGTCCTAGCTGTTTCTCTCTATTTAGTAAACTCGACAAATTCCTACTTTATATCTCTTTATTCTCTTTCTGTTTTAACCTCCGTTGATTAGAACAAACCATCAAAACCCCGAGAAATAGTTAATCAGACGGACTTAGTTTGGCATACATTTTCCGATATCCCTGGGGAGATCGACCCTACTTCCTCTAGCTTCTGTTAGGTATTTTAGGTATTTATTTTTGGTACTAAAAGTCGGTATCAAATTTTGGCGCCGTTGCCAGGGAGGTGGCGTAATTTTGTTGCTTTATTTTAAGTTTGTCTCTCGTCTGAAGGAATTTCTTCCTTGAGACTGATCTCATATTTGTCTCTAGTGTTTTAATAGTGTTGCAGGAAATCTATTCTAGAAGAGGACATATTTTCATACCTGCTGTTCTTTCAACTCTATTTGCTAGAGTGCCGAATATCACCAGTCACTCAGAACCTACGGTGGAATCTCTACCTAAAGTTTTCCTGCTTCCCACTACAGATGCATGCACCTTTGGGATTCATCCATCCTATATACAGCTAGTTGAGAGAAATCTCTTCAAGGGGGTACCTGGCGAGGATCCATGTAAGCATATAGAGTTGTTTACGGAGTATTGCTCTACCATTCCTTTATCTGCTGGGGTGACACAGGATAGGGTCAGGGGAGTCCTTTTTCCTTTGTCCTTGACTGATGACGCTCGGGAATGGTTGAGAGATCTGGATTGGAAAGCTGCCGGTGTTACTGACTGGAATTCCCTAGCTTTAGCCTTCTACAAAAGGTATTTTCCACCACAGTGCACCAATGCGCTGCGAAGCCAAATCACTACTTTCAAACAATTGGACACTGAAGATTTGAGTGAAGCTTGGACTTAGTTTAAGAAGTTGGTTCGCTCTGTACCTCACCATTGTTTTCAACGGTGGTTCTTATGCACCCAATTTTATAATGGGTTGTATGATGATCAAAGAGCTGTGTTGGATAATGCAGCCAAAGGGAGATTCCAAAAAAATGTTGAAGATGACAAGGGATGGCATCTTATTGAAGAAATGGCTATTCATGTAGCTGAATATGGGAATCCCAGAGGACGGAGACGAGTGAGTGAATCTTTAGTGGTTGAAGTGGAAAGTCCTAGTGGAAGGTTTGACAATATGGAGATTCTACAAACTTCGGGTGCACATGAGCAAGTCCATGCTATGATTGAGCAAGAGGTAGTTTGCAGTAGATGCGGTATAGAAGGCCACGACCCTGTTACTTGTATGACGGATGTAGACCGAGTTCGTGCTTACCAACAATTTAAGCAAGGCGTTCTATTCTCTAAACTTTATGAAGAGTTGACCATGCCAAGTACTTCTAGCCTTCCTAATCCGATGCCACGACAAGTTGATTCACCTTCTACAATTGTAGAAATTGTGGAGCTGAAGTCCTTGGTGCTATCTTTAGCACTTCAACTTGAAAGGAAGTCAGATAAAGTTGATGACTCTATAGAAAAGTTGCAAGGCCAAGTCGCGCAACTTACATCCGAGCAATTAAGTCAAGTGAATCACCCACCTCAATGTGATCCGATCAATGCAATAAATCTTCGAAGTGGTCTAACCTATGATGGACCGAAAATGCCGGAAAATGATGATATAACTGTTGATGAAATTCCGGAACTTATCTTAGAGGAGTTAATCGAATATGCCCCTGCTGAGCATCGTCAAATCACTCGATCGAGTGATAATTCTTCTCGATCGAGTGACCTGTCCACCGAAAACATCCGATCTAGTAACCCAGGCCTTCGATCGACCTGTGCCAAATCTGATGTCCTCGATCGAGAGGTATGCATTCCTTGATCGAGTAATTTGCCTGAAGAAAATGCTTGATCGAATGGAAATAGTACTCGATCGAGTACTTATACCAACAGAGCTTCTATTTCAAAGCTTAAACCCGCTGCTGAGTCGTCTTCCCCTGCTGCGGAGATGCCTCGTTTAGATAAAGGTAAAGAGAAGGTCGCTGACCCACTTATTGTTACCATAATTCCTTATCCGGGACATCTAAAAGATGCTAAGGTGGAGCGACACTATGGTAAATTCGTGGACGTGGTCAAGAACCTTCAGGTAACCGTTACTTTTACTGAACTAATTACCCAGGTACCTACTTACACCAAAATTTATGAAATTATTTTGACGCGTAAGAGAGAGCTTAGTGAATTCGAGATTGTTTCATTTATGGAAGAATCTAGTAATTTACTTCTCAATAAAGCTCCACCTAAAATGAAAGACCCGGGTAGTTTCTCTATTACCTGTACCATAGGAAATGAAGTGAGAGATAAGGCTCTCTGTGATTTAGGAGCCAGTGTCATGCCCTACTCTGTCTGCAAGAAACTTAATATGGGTCACCCTAAAATGACTAATATCACCTTATAGATGGCTCAAAGATCGGTTAGACGACCCTTAGGTATCCTAGAGGACGTGCCTGTTAAAGTAGCCAAGTTCTTTATACCCGTGCACTTCATTGTCTTAGACATATCTGAGGATACCCGGACCCCAATTATATTAGGAAGACCATTTTTATGTACAGCTGGGGCTATTATTGATGTCAAATAAGGGCGTTTCACTCTTCCAGTAGAGGATGTTGCGATCACTTTCATTTTGCCTCGTACACTTGCTCGTCCAATGATTGAGGATACTTGTTATTCAGTTGATATCGTTGATGAGTCTGTTTATGAGTTCTGGTCGGATTCCTTGATAAAGGATCCACTAGAAGCTTTGATGTTGTTAGATGAGTGTGCAGATAATCAGGATAACAATGACACTGTGTTGGATTTGCTTGAAGTTGCATTAGATGAGCGTGAACTCACCGACGTTGAAGGAGAGAGAGTGGAACAAATGATAAATACTCTCTGCGCTATAGAGGTAAAGGTACCCAAGCGTAAGCCTCTTCCTTCTCATCTTAAATATGCATTTTTAGATGATATAGCGCAATATCCAGTCATTGTTAGTGCTAAATTGGATGATGATCAGCTGACCGCCTTATTAGCCGTTCTTAAGAAAAACAGAAAAGCTATAGGCTATTCATTGGATGATATTAAGGGCATCAGTCCTGACATTTGTATGCACAGAATTGAGTTAGAGGAAGATCACAAGCCTTGCAGACAGGGTCAGCGCAAGATGAACCAGAAGATGCAGGATGTTGTGATGGCTGAGGTAATCAAGTTGCTTGATGCATGCATTATGTACTCTGTTGGTCATTGTAAGTGGGTGAGTCCAGTTCAGGTGGTTCCTAAGAAAGGGGGAACTACTGTGGTCAACAATGATAAAAATGAATTGATACCTACTAGAGTAGTAACTGGTTGGCGGATGTGTATAGATTACAGACAGCTAAATGCCGCCACAAAGAAGGATCACTTTCCCCTTCCTTTTATTGATCAGATGGTAGAAAGGTTAGCCTCTCATAAGTTTTTCTGTTATTTAGATGGATACTTAAGGTTCTTTCAGATCCCTATTCATCCAGATGATCAGGAAAAGACTACTTTTAATTGTCCTCAGGGTGTTTTTGATTATCGCAGGATGCCTTTTGGTTTGTGTAATACCCCTGCCACCTTTTAAAGGCGCATAATGGGGATATTTTCTGATTATATAGAGTCTGTTATTGAGGTCTTTATGGATGATTTTAGCTTCTATGGAAGTGATTTTACTAATTGTCTGTCTAACCTTGATAAAGTGTTGCAGCGCTGCATTGAAGTTAACCTTGTGCTTAATTAGGAAAAGTGCCACTTTATGGTCAACGAGGGAGTTGTTTTAGGGCACTTGGTTCCTGATAGGGGCATTGGGGTTGATTAAGCAAAGGTGCAAGTGATTCAACAATTACCTCCTCTTGTCAATGTTAAAGGAGTGAGGAGTTTCCTTGGTCATGCTGGCTTTTATCGCCGGTTCATTAAGGATTTTTCAAAAATTGTTAAACCACTTACACAACTGTTGCTTAAGGATGTCCCCTTTGTATTTACTGACGAGTGTCTTTCTGCTTTTAACAGGTTAAAGCAGGCCCTGATTTCCGCACCGATTATTCAGCCTCCTAACTGGGATCTGCCACTCGAGATCATGTGTGATGCCAACGATTATGCACTATGAGCGGTGTTAGGCCAGTGGAAATATAAGGCTTTAAATGCAATCTATTATGCGAGCTGATCTATGGATAAGGCTCAAGTGAAGTACACCACTACTGAGAAGGAGCTGTTAGTTGTGGTTTATGCGCTAGAGAAATTTCGTTCTTATTTAATAGGGTCAGAACTTAATGTTTTTACTGACCATGCAGCGCTGAGACACCTTCTTGCTAAGAAGGAAGCTAAACCACGACTGATGAGATGGATACTCTTTCTCCAGGAATTTGATCTGCAAATCAAATATAAGAAAGGCCCAGAGAATGTAGTGGCCGATCATCTGTCGCGATTATTGTAGCAGGAGGGAGAGGATTCTTTACCTATTGATGATTCTTTTCCCGATGATTCCTTATTTGCAGTTTTTACTACTACTAATCATAATCCGTGGTATGCAAATTTGGCTAACTATGTTGTCAGTGGCGAGCTGCCACCCGACCTTTCTTATCAACAAAGGAAGAGATTTCTTTATAATGCTAAGCAGTACTTTTGGGATGATCCTTATTTATTTAAGGAGTGTTGATACCCGTCGTTGTGAGCACTAAAAATAATATTTATAATTCCTATTAAAACTAACCTAGGCTAGTGTTAACAGGGTAGAACCACAAGGAGGCGAATGTAATTAAAAGTTTTCTAAATTTAGTCTAAGGTAACATGAGTGGGGGTTGGTTTGATTTGGTCTATAGCTAATAACAATAAAAATTAAACTAAAGAAAAATATTAAATCAAATAAAAGAAGGGTACTAGGATGGTCGGTTCACTATAGTTTCGGCGGCAGCAAACTAAGTCGGTCTAAATCAAACACATGAGGCGGGAAAACAAGAGGTCCTCTCGGTCCATTCTTTACAGATAGCATCTTTCGATCTCGCTATAAGTCCCTAATATCACTAATACTGACTCTCGTCCTGAAAAGTGACTAATAATCTAAACTTTACTTGTCTTTCGATCTCAGCATAGTTTAGTCATTTTAATTGGTGATATAACAACTGTCCCTATCTCTCGATCTAATAGGTCAGTCACATACTAAACATTCAACTAGTCGTGTGCACTCGATTCGTCGAATAAAGAATTAAAACAATTAAAACGAAGGTAAAACCTCACGTGGCCAGTCGATCGACCAGGTATGGCGGTCGATCGACTGACACGCGATTTCAGTCCATATTAATTCTACGCCGCCTAATCCTACAGTTCCCCTACATCCTAGCACAAGCAATTTAGTTACTCATACTGAAATGAAAGGCAACAATAAAATTGGCTAAATAAACTACAGAATTCATGATTAATGCGGTAAAATAAACAATTAACATAAGACGGCAATTCGGCTTTGGGGAAACTGATCTAGCAATTCTACAACTACGAATGAATGCAAAATAACTGAATAAAACCAGAGAATACCGTGTGAATTGCGAAGGAAAAGCACAAAGCCGAATGCAACAATGAATTGTATTCAATACCGAAGTAATCCTCGAACCCTAATTAATAAACTCAAACTAAACGGAATTGAAAACTGAATAAGAACTTCCTCCTTTTCTGAATGTTCTAGGTTACGTTATATAAAAAATATACGTAATACTTATTATCAAAACCTAAACACGATGGGCTTGCATTTCCTCGATCTTCTTATTCACGTCTGATTAGCGTCTTGGTCGATCGACCAAGCATGGCGGTCGATCGACTGCCCTGAGCTGAACAGTAGCTACTGGAACCCGCAGGTTGGTCGATCGACTGAAGGCAGGGGTCGATCGACCAAAGTAGCTGATAGTTGGCTTCTATAATCTCGTGGATTTGTCTTTTGGGCCTTGAAACGCGCACCACGCTCGTTCCTTAAGTGAATTCTTCACGTCAAATGCAATGCAGGATACTCAGGGACGGATTTAGCTCAATTTCCGTTGAATTCTTCACATTTCTGCAATAATGTACAAAAATACGAAAGTAGACGGAAATAGGGAGAATAGTAGCATAAACTACTAAAATGAGCTCTGAAATGCGTGTAAAACAGGATGTAAAACATCATATAAAAGACACGCATCAAACTTCCCCAAACCAAACCCTTGCTTGTCCCCAAGCAAGAACTAGACTCGATCTAATTACCTAATGGAACGAGTTCAATCTCAGAGCGAAATGCAAACTGTCAAGCCTAAACCAATTTAATGCAATAACAAACAATCAATTAGCAATGTGAATCATGCAAACGAGTTATAAAGTCGTTAAGAACTGCTGAACCGTTAACCGTAGAGACTTATCAAATTGGACTCTCACGGGTCGTTCAAATCACTCATAAGCACAGGTGAATATATAAGAGGATAGAAAGAATTAATTTTGTAGAGACTCTCACCTAACTACGACCTATAAGAACATGCCTGCAATCTAATATGAAAGTAATCTCTATGACCGTACATATGCATTCCAACCAACAAATGACCATGACACATGCCGAGGTAAATATGGATAATGTGAGGTATGGGTAAGAAGAGGCAAAACACTTACGGGAAAGTGGAGGTACAGGTGATCAAGCTAGTACCAAAATGGAACCATATGACAACATCCTTCTTCTTGCTCAAAATTCAATTGATACGGTGCTATAGCAAGCACAAAACTCACAATCTCCATCATAACAGTAATCAACCAACTCCCCATAAGATACTAATACAACATGGGAGCAAAAATCGCCATAAGATAAGGATTTTGAATTATGCGAATTGATTCCTTCGGAACCCAATCGATCGACTTGATGTAGTGGTCGATCGACTGGGTTAACAGTACATAACTCTTTTTTCTCTTTTTCGAATCATTTTTTCTTTCTTTCTTTTTCCTTTTCTTTGAACTTCTTTCCTCCTTCATTCTTTTTATCCAACAAAATCTCAATAAGAGCAAATGCTACCAAAAACCGAGTAACAATCCCAAGAACATAGACTACTAGCTTGACAAGGGCAGGCTAAATGTAGGATGTAGTAATGGCACAAAAAGGCTGTTTTGGCAGTGTGAAGCTTATTGGGTAAAACGAATAAAGGGAAACCTCTACCACATGTGTCAACAAACCACAAACTGAATGCATACAGGTATTAAGCAGATCAAGTTCATATTTATGCACATTTATGTAACATGTCTCATAAGGAGTACTACTCACATCCTAGATAAACTGGTCATAGATGTCACCAGTTATAAGCTCTAAACCTTAGAAAATATGATGTAGCTTGCCAAAATTATAAGTCAAGTCTCAAGTTCAGCAAATAATTAACGAAAACTCGTAGATATGCACTTATACGATTCTACTAATAACATGTCAATTAGAAAGGCTTAGACATAAACAGGTGAAATTGCAATGTCATCATTGGAATACTACCGTTCCGACTCGACTAAATGCTAAAATAAACATGCAAATTTTGAATTTTGATGAAATTTTTCAATTTTTTTTGGAATTTTCTTTATATATAAGAGAAATTAAATAAACAATGCAAATTGAAATGTAAACGTGAATGCAAGCAAATGATATGCGACGCAAAACCCTTCGCACAATGTCCCCATTGTGCAAAATCATGTAATGAAGAAAAGAGAAACGGGAATTTGCGAGAAAATAAATAAATACGATAAGAAGTAAAACTTGGGAACTCACAAGTCTTTAAGCGCAGCAAAAGGAAACCTCCCCAAACCAGCGTGAGCTAGGAGGTTCAGTGGCTAGCAGTGCTACCAAAAAGTGCCTGAAAAGACAAAAGGACCACGCATAAGTCCGAGAAAACAATTTTGAAGCGGTATTATGTGCACAATTGAGAAAATAGAAGAAATAAATAATATGACGGAAGGTAAAGTGGAGTAGAAAACTCCCTCAATTCCGCAAATTGACCAAACACAGCAGGGGAGAGGTCGTGAACAGGTACATCAGTCCAGGGCGGTCGATCGACCACCTAGCCCAGTCGATCGACGAGTGAGTGAACGAAGCTCCTGGAATCAGAGATGCGGTCGATCGACTATACAGGCTCGATCGATCGGCCAAAAAATCTCCAGAACCCGATTTCTTCGTATTTGCTCAATAACTTGAGCTAATGAGGTCTAAAAACCTGCAAGTGCACAATAATACACGCCCAAAATTGCGCAAAACCCAAAGTAAAGTCTAAAGTACTTAAAAATCCTAAACAAAATAATTAAATGCGAAGTCTCGCGCACACAAAAGCAATAAAATAGTTTAAAATCAATAAAATGAAGTTTTTGATAAAGCGCGTGATCAACTAGTAGTTGATCAAGAATGGCCACGGTATGGCCCATTTCGTCGGTTTCTGGCTACAAGAGGTAGCCTCAACGGTGCTCATCTTCTCAGCTGCACCTTTCTCAAGTTCAGCATCCGTAGAGCTTGACGGATCAACAGCTTTGTCATCTCCCCAATCAATGACCTCTTCCGGCTCATCAAAGTCCAAGTCGGACTTCCTCACTCTAGCTGGCTCATCTTCAAGCTCCTCATCAGTGCCATAGCTCAGGCATCCAAGACCGCCTCTTGAAACGACTTGCTCCTTCACAGCTGGAGTAACAGGCACCTCGCCCTTCCCCAAACCAGCTCCTGCAATATCTAAAACAGCAGATTCTTCCTCCTTTTTGCTCCCAGTCTGGGGCGGAGGTGTTACAACAGGAATAGGAATAGAGACAGGCATATCAGGAAGCACAAAATAGAATTTCTTTTCAGAAACCGTATTACAAGTGACAGGCCACATGGGGTCCTTCTTCCTAGCTGTATGGGCAAAGACAATGGAATGCTTGCCTACCTTAAAGGTCAAAGTACCCGAACCAACATCAATAACTGAACCGGCAGTGTGCAGAAATGGCCTACCTAGGATGATAGGTATGTGGGCATCCTCAGGCACATCTAGGACCACAAAGTCTACAGGGAAGAAAAACATCCCTATTTGCACAGGGATGTCCTCCAAGACTCCTATATTTGGACTGGCAGAGCGATCGACCATCCGAACGGTCATGCTCGAATCGCAAAACCTATTTAATTTTAACTTCCAAGCAAGACTCAAGGGCATGACGCTAATACTAGCTCCTAGGTCACATAATGCCTTCTCAATAGAGAAGGTACCTATATTACAAGGAACGGAAAAGCTACCTGGGTCCTCTAGCTTATGGGGTGCAGTGTGAGTCAAATAAGAACGTGGCTCTTGAGTGAGTGCGATAGTATGCACAGTTTCAAGTGACCTCTTTTTAGACAGTAATTGCTTCATAAACTTCATGTAAGCGGGCACTTGATTCACTAATTCAAGGAAAGTTACTTGTACGTTTAAACTACGAACAACATTTTCAAATTATTGAAAGATACATGTTCCTTCGTCGGCACCAATCTCTCCGGGTAGGGGGCTGTAAGAAGTAACTTAGCCCTCTCCTCTAAATCTCGCATGCCGGCATCCGTGGACTTAGGCTGGAAGTCCACTACCTTCTCCTTATTGAAGCTTGACCCCTCTTCAGACCGTCTCAAATATGAACCATTGATCGACATTGGGTCGTACTTCGGAACCGGGACTGACCCATCAGCACTCGGGTCTTGCCCCAATACTTTCGGAGTTATCGTACCCCGAAACAAGTGATCCCTCAGATTATTGGGCATTGGAGGACGAAATTGTTCAATATCAGCAGCGCCCTCGGTCGATCGACCATGTTGCTCAGTCGATCGATCGGATTCAACAGTACCAGAAGCTCCTGTAACTCGCACTTGATCGATCGATCGGGTGTATCGATCGATCGACCGATATACAGTAGACGCCTTTTTCTTGCTATTACTTGTTACAGCTTTATTCTGATTCGGTTTCGCCCCATCTTTTTCATCAGCGTCCTCGACCATAGCAGGCCCCTCCAGGGTAGACCCACTCCTCAAAGTAATGGCATTTAGGGTCTCTTTCTGGTTAGTTTGAGTCGGTAAGTGTCCCGGAGCTCGAGTTGTACTCTTGCTAGCCAATTGAGCAATTTGGCTCTCTAGTAGTTTCATTCCGGCCTCTCTAGCTTGGGACTCCTTTTGCAACATATTCTTCAACTCAGCAAAGTCAGAATTTTGAGATTGTTGCTGCTGCGGCACATAGGGAGGTTTTTGATATGGTTGTTGCTTGTGAGGGGGCACATAAGCTTGCTGCTGCTGCGGAGCTTGAGTCGGATTCAGGACATTCTGGCTACTCCACCTCAAGTTGGGATGGACATTCGGCTCATAGTACGTGTTTGTCTGCCTGTAATGTTGAAAGGCAGCACAAGACTCGAAGGGACTAGGACAATTTTCTGAGACATGTCCCTCAGCTCCACATCTTCTACAGACGAAAGGGCCGTCTGAAGCAGCATTCACATGATACATCCCTCCTTTTGAAGCTCCTCCAAACTCGTATTTGTCAAACCTCGCCGTGAGAGCCTCTAATGCAGCTACATAAGGGGATTCAGCACTCCTCCTCTGATTGCCTCTCGAATTCCCATATTCAGCTTTATGGGTGGCTAAGTCATCAATGATCTTCCACCCCTTAGTCTCTCCCATATTCTCAGCAAATCGGCCATTGGTGCAAAGATCGAAAATAGCCCTCGATCGTCATACGACCCATTATAGAACTGATTGCAAAGACTCCATTTTTCGAACCCATGGTGCGGAATAGTTCGCACCAGCTTCTTGAAACGGACCCATGCTTCATGAAAGTTCTCATCAGGTCCCTGTTTAAAGATCGTGATCTGAGCTCTAATGGTATTCGTGTTCGAGGCAGAGAAGTATTTCTTGTAGAATGCCAAGGCAAAAGAATTCCTGTCGGTGATCCCATGAGCGGCTCGATCCAGATCTCTGTACCACTCCCTTGCAGCATCACGGAGTGAGAATATAAACATGATCTCCTTTATCTGGTCCTGGGTCACACCGGTCGGTGGGGGTATAGAGCAGCAATAATCGGTAAATATCTCCATATGCTTGGCTGCATCTTCATTTGCAGCACCCCCGAACTGGTTCCTCTCAACTAAGTTGATATATGAAGGCTTCGGTTCGAATTTCCTATCAGCTCCAGGTAATTCGAACCCCTTGTATAGATTTGCAGCTGTCGGCTCAGAATGACTTGCTATAGTTGCTTCTTCAGCCATGACTGGAATTTCGGAGATGTGACTGTCTCGGTGAAGAGGTAGAAGCGGGGAGATGTAGGTGGGTCTTCTTCGAACAATTCTTTCTCGTAGTAACTAGACAGAGTACTCAGCTCTTCCTCTGTCGGCAATATCCTAGATAATCGTCTCAACTCATGCAAGGTCTTCTCAATCTCAGGATTGAAAGGTACTAATTCACCACCCTGTGACCTACGCATAAAAAGAAACTACAAAAAGAATATAAGAAAAGTTTAAGGAACGGATGTCCCTTAAACTAAGAAACAGACTAAAATAAAACAACTAAAAATTAGAACAATTGCCTCCCCGGCAACGGCGTCAAAATTTGATACCCGTCGTTGTGAGCACCAAAAATAATATTTATAATTCCTATTAAAACTAACCTAGGCTAGTGGTAACAGGGTCGAACCACAAGGAGGCGAATGTAATTAAAAGTTGTCTAAATTTAGTCTAAGGTAACAAGAGTGGGGGTTGGTTTGATTTGGTCTATAGCTAATAACAATAAAAATTAAACTAAAGAAATATATTAAATCAAATATAAAGAAGGGTACTAGGATGGTCGGTTCACTATAGTTTGGCGGCGGACAAACTAAGTCGGTCTAAATCAAACACATGAGGCGGGAAAACAAGAGGTCCTCTCGGTCCACTCTTTGAGATAGCATCTTTCGATCTCGCTATAAGTCGCTAATATCACTAATACGACTCTCGTCTGAAAAGTGACTAATAATCTAAACTTTACCTATCTTTCGATCTCGGCATAGTTTAGTCATTTTAATTGGTGATCTAACAACTGTCCCTATCTCTCGATCTAATGGGTCAGTCACATCCTAAACATTCAACTAGTCGTGTGCACTCGATTTGTCGAATAAAGAATTAAAACAATTAAAACGAAGGTAAAACCTCACGTGGCTAGTCGATCGATCGACCGGTATGGCGGTCGATCGATCGACACGCGATTTCAGTCCATGTTAATTCTACGCCGCCTAATCCTACAGTTCCCCTACATCCTAGCACAAGCAATTTAGCTACTCATAGTGAAATTAAAGGCAACAATAAAATTGGCTAAATAAACTACATAATTCATGATTAATGCGGTAAAATAAACAATTAACATAAGACGGCAATTCGGCTTTGGGGAAACTGATCTAGCAATTCTACAACTACGAATGAATGCAAAATAACTGAATAAAACCAGAGAATACCGTGTGAATTGCGAAGGAAAAGAACAAAGCCGAATGCAACAATGAATTGTATTCAATACCGAAGTAATCCTCGAACCCTAATTAATAAACTCAAACTAAACGGAATTGAAAACTGAATAAGAACTTCCTCCTTTTCTGAATGTTCTAGGTTACGTTATATAGAAAATATACGTAATACTTATTATCAAAACCTAAACACAATGGGCTTGCTTTTCCTCGATCTTCTTATCCACGTCTGATTAGCGTCTTGGTCGATCGACCAAGCATGGCGGTCGATCGATCGATCGCCCTGAGTGAACAATAGCTCTTGGAACCGCGAGGTTGGTCGATCGACTGAAGGCAGTGGTCGATCGACCGAAGTAGCTGATAGTTGGCTTCTATAATCTCGTGGATTTGTCTTCTGGGCCTTGAAACGCGCACCAAGCTCGTTCCTTAAGTGAATTCTTCACGTCAAATGCAATGCAGGATACTCGGGGACGGATTTAGCTCAATTTCCGTTAAATTCTTCACATTTCTGCAATAATGTACAAAAATATGAAAGTAGACAGAAATAGTGAGAATAGTAGCATAAACTACTAAAATGAGCTCTGAAATGCGTGTAAAACAGGATGTAAAACATCATATAAAAGACACGCATCAAGTGTGCAGACGGTGTATTCCGCAGTGGGAGACTAAGGCAATCTTAGAAGGCTGTCATTCATCTTCTTACGGTGGTCACTACGGTCCGTCGCGTACCGTGGCTAAGGTACTTTAATCTGGTTTTTACTAGCCCACTTTATTTGCCGATGCTAAAGTGTTTGTTTCAGCTTGTGATGCTTGCCAACGCTCTAGGAATATATCTAAGAGACATGAGATGCCACAAAATGGCATTCTAGAGGTCTAGATTTTTGATGTCTGGGGCATTGATTTCCAAGGACCATTCCCATCTAGTAAAGGTAACAGGTATATTTTGGTAGCTGTAGACTATGTGTCTAAATGAGTGGAAGAAATTGCTTCACCTAACGGTGATGCTAAGACCGTGATTAAGATGTTGAAAAATATTATTTTTCCCCAATTTGGTGTCCCTAGGGTCGTCATTAGTGATGGAGGAATGCACTTTAAAGAAAAGAAACTTACATCTATTTTGTCTAAAGTCGGTGTCCAACATCGTCGTGGTTTGGGGTATCATCCCCAAACTAATGGGCAGGTTGAAGTCACGGAAGGATTGGAGTCTTAAATTAGATGCCAGATTATGCGCTTATCAGACTGCCTTTAAAACACCGATTAGTGTATCACCATATCGGTTGGTGTATGGGAAGTCCTGTCATTTTACCTGTCGAGTTAGAGTGTAAGTCCTGGTGGGCCATTCGTGAATTAAACTATGATCCTAAGTTATGCGGTCAGAATCGTTTATTGCAGCTAGATGAGTTGGAAGAGTTTAGGCTAAATGCTTATGATAGCTCGCGCATTTATAAAGAGAAAACGAAGAAATGGCGCGACAAACAGATCATACCTCAAGAATTCCATGTCGGGCAAAAGGTGTTGTTGTTAAATGCCCGACTGCGCTTATTTCCTGGTAAGCTGAAGTCCAGGTGGAGTGGCCCTTATACAGTGACTGTTGTCACCAAATTTGGGTCCGTTGAATTAGAAAGTTTTGAGGGCAATAGGTTTAAAGTTAATGGGCAATATGTGAATCATTACCATGAGGCAAATGACTTGGGTGGCAGAGTTGAGGCTCTCTACTTCGACAATCCTGATAAGCCAGATAATTGAAGTCATAAGGTCGTGCGGGACCTCTTAAACCTGCGCTAACCGGAAGGCAACCCGGCCTGTATTTGTTGTAATTGTGTTTCAACTTTTTGAATTGTTTTTCGTGTGCTTTAGACGCTAGTTTTACAAACAATAGGCTGAGCATAACGGATACTTTCAGTCTCGTAGTTTTTTGGTGACGTTTTTGCAGGAATCTAACGAGGACCGTTCGATTGAGTACTTATAGTCCTCGATCGAACACTTTTGCTACTCACTTTACTCGATCGAACACCAGTTCTTCTCGATCGAGTATCTGCAAAATAGGCCTTTTCGATCGAGAGCCTTTCCTCTTCGATCGAGAACTTCTGGCAAACATCTTACTCGATCGAACTCCTCTACTCCTTTCGATCGAGTAATGCTGATATATTTCGCATGCTGCGATGTCACGAGGCTGATTACGACCTCCCATGTTCATGTTCGGTTTGGGGAGGCCCCTCCTTCACGTCATCTTGTATGTTTTCCGAGTCCCATTCTCCTTTTCTCATTAGTTTGCATTTCTTTCTCTATTTTTGGTATAATGAGGGCATTGTACAGTTTGGTTTGGGGAGGTATGCATCCATATCTGTGTCTGCATGTTGTTTTATTGCATTTCCGTTTGCACGTTTACTTATTATTCGCATGCATTGTTATTTTTCATTCAAAAATCGTTTATAAAATTCAAAAAAAATTCAAACAAATTCACGTTTAATTTTGCTTTTAGGTTGAGTCGGAACGTTGAGCTTTTACTCTACTTTGAGTCTTTTACCCTTGCCCTTCATATTCTTAATATTTTGTTGGCATGGTTATGTGCATAATCTACGAGTTTTTGTTTCAAACTTATCTGAACGAATAGACTTGACTCTTTTATTGGTAAGCTACATATACATTCTAAGGTTTAGAGCTTGATAAACTGGTGACATTCATGACCATTTTCATATAGGATATGAGTAGTACTCTCTATAAGGCATGTAACATCAATTTGCACGTAGATGACGCTCTTTTCTCGGTACGTGTATGCATTCGGTTTGTGGTGGTGGCACACGTGGAGAGGTAACTTACAACCCCTTCTTTCATTACTACCCATAAACTTCACAATAGCCAAATCTGCCTTTTTGACCCCTTAACTACATCCAAACTTAGCATGCCCTGTCAAGCTAGTTCCAGTGGTTTTCGCGGGTATGTTGTTACTCTTGTCTTTTTGGTTCAATTTGAAAGGATTGAAGTTGGTAGTATGAACTGAAGAAATGAATTGAGAAAAAAAAAATATTGAAAAAGAAAAGAAAAATAAGAATGTTGAAGAAAAACAAAAGAAAAAAAACATATGAAAAAAAGATCGTTGAATAATACTCTCATGCTTATCATTACTTCTTATGGGGAGTCCTTTGTTGATGTGAGTGATGTTTTGCCACAATGGCACAGTTCTGCATTTCGTATTGAGTGGTGAAGCGGGATGATTCTCTTATTTGGTTATGGTTGTACTGGCTTGACTTTATCTCCACTTATCCAAATCTTTTTTGCCCCTTCTTACCGAATAACCTCACCTCACATTATATATAAGTCCTCGGCGTGTGTTTAGGTCCTGTTTGGCTGGAATGCATATGTACGGTCGGTAGAATTCGGTTTCATGTTAGCTGCATGCATGTTCTTATAGGTCGAGTTAGGTGAGTGTCTCTACTTCTTTCTATCTCATGCTAATATACTCACCTTGTGCTTAATTTTTGTGATGAGCGACCCATGAGAGTCCGATATATATGAGTCTTGCAAGGTCGACGCTTCAGTAGTTTAAAGCATTTATTTAAATCGTTTGCACTTACTTATCGCCACTTTGTTAGTTGCTTCATTAAATTGGCTTGGGTGGACGATTTGTAGTTGATAAGTTGGTCCCGTTCTGTTAGTTGTCTTTAGTCGGATTCATAGTTTGCTTGGGGAAAAGCCAAGGTTTGGTTTGGGGAGATTTGATGCGTGTATTTTATATAAGGTTTTTACCCTATATTTATACGCATTTTTTCGTTATTTATGTGGGATTTAGCTACAAATGCCCCCGAATAGTCTACTTTGGTTTGTCTTGTATTAATTGCAGGTATGAACCGGAAAGGAGCGAAATCCAGCCTGAACCTGTCCTAACCGTATGCATTTTGGAGGAGGAAAGATCGGGGCTTGGAATCTGTCACTTAGAGATGCGTGAAATGGCTTCGGAAGGTGTTTGAGAAGTCCACCCGTGCTTATATAGCTCGATCGACCAATTGGCTACTCAAACTGGTCGATCGAATGCTTTATTCTACTGGAGTCCCTCGATCGAGTTCTATCTTTACTCGATCGAAATAGCTTTTTGTTGAAGTCCTCGATCGAGTACTCATGTTACTCGTTCGAGAGGTTTGCTGAGTTTTATCCTCGATCGAGTGGTTTCAACTCACTCGATCGAGAGGTTTGGTCTTATACGCGGATTTTAGTTAATCTTTGATATTCTTTTTGTAATTAGGAATAAATAGGAAGTGACGGGAGTCATTAGAGGGGATCTCGACTTCTTCCTCTCCTCTCTTTACTCTTTCTCTTAGAATTTTACACTGAAAAACCTAACTCTCTTGTATTTGGTACTCTCTACTCTTTATTTCAATTAATTACTTTTGCCTTATTGTTCTTATTCCTTTAATCCCCCTACTCTTTTTATTCTCTTCTTAGATTATTTATTATGTTTAATTCTTTCAGTTTATGTGTTGTTGTTGTGTATTCAATAATTATGCATAGCTAATCTCCTTTGCTAGGACATAGGGGAGCCATGATATTAAGGGGATTATGAATAGGTGACTAAGATTTAGTGCGAATTAGATCTGTGTTGTTAATCACTGCAATTGATTGTAATTATTTGCTTGAGTCGACGTATTTAGATAATTAACTTTGGTACACCTTGACCTGGATCGGAAGATTGGAAGGGGTAAGATTTGCAGTGAACATTAGAGTATTCTAATAAGGGCGGAAGATAAGTTAGTGATGTTCTTAATAGCGGACCGGAAGGACCTTTTCACTACCCTGCAGACCGAATTTGCATTGACCTAAGATCCTAGACTAGACTCCTTGAGAATCATGGTGAACCGACTGTCCTAGCTGTTTCTCTCTATTTAGTAAACTCGTCAAATTTCTACTTTATATCTCTTTATTCTCTTTCTCTTTTAACCTCCGTAGATTAGAAAAAACCATCAAAACCCCAAGAAATAGTTACTCAAACGGACTTAGTTTGGCATACATTTTCCCATCTCCCTATGGAGATCGACCCTACTTCCACTAGCTTCCGTTAGTTGTTTTAGGTATTTATTTTTGGTACTAAACGAAGGTATCAACCCTTAAGACATAAAATACTTTCTAATTACCCCACTCATTCAATTTCTCTCAAGGTGACCGGTTCAAAACTGACAGGGCCAGAAGTTTGGAGTGAGGGGGCCCCTTTTCTCATCCCAAGCCTAAGGGGGCTCCTAATAGTTTCTACCCGGGTTCATTTTATTAGACTCATCCTAAGTTCATTGGGTTTATTTGTTTTAGGCCTGAGGAACGTCGGCTCTGATACCACTTTTTAACACCCCCATTTTTTTAAGAGCCTTTACTAGGCATTCCTAGATAAATGAACGTGTTACCTTCTCAATTGCCTGAGGTAGTGATTACAAAGTTAAACGAAAACACAGTACTTTAAGTAAATATAACGTTTAAACGCCTTTATTATATGGTTCAAAACTTAATAACTGTAAAGTAAATTAAATACCAATGCAGCGGGAACTAAATTAAACAAATAATAAGATAATGCTTGTCCAAGCTAGGTGATCTAGACTCCTAGATGTCCGTCTAGCCTCACGCCTGTCCATGATCCCATCTAACCCAGCTCAATTACCTATTAGTCAATGAGTTCCCAATAATTGGTTCATCACAGGTGTTTAACGAATACACTATCAACCAAACGGTTGAGTAGGAATAACAATCTCAAGAGAATATAAAAGAATAATATGACGATGTAATTTATGCAATGCAATACTAATGCAACCGTGCTCATAACCGTCAACCTCAAGTTGATTAGACACACCAGAGACAGGATTGCAGTACCCGCTTGGGGCCTTACACAACCACGAAGGTATATAAATGGTGTCTGCCAGAATAAATCTGAATACGTCACCCGAAGGCTCTTACCACACCGTCTGCCAGTAAGTTTATAATACATCACCCGAAGGCTCTTACCAAGATGTCTGCAAATAACTTAAATAACCAATGCATATATCATGCCAATGAATGCAACCGTGATTATAACAATTATTAACCAATCATAGAAATAATAATCCAACTCAACCAATTAATCAAATACGCATAAGCTCATATAGTCAAAATAGAACAAATAAGACACTCAAGTAAAAATGTTATCCTACCTTTTCACCAATCCAACAAAGCTAGCAATACAATAAAATCAACTAAAAGTATTCCTCTGTAAATCTGTCATCTAATAAAAATAACAATTATTATTACTAACTTAATCAATTCAGTTAAATTAATTAAACTAGTTAGAATTCAACTACTTTAATTATATTTTCCCGTATAATTAATAGTACAAACCCGTCTTTGAACAAACCCCAAATTAATTAACCAAACCCATCCAAACCGTGTTCAAAACCCGAGTTCCAAACTCGCAAAAGCTTCTAGCCAAGCACGGTCTAACCCGTGTCACACACCACCCCAAAACAGCCCCGTCCAACCCACGTCACAGCCCCGACAACCACCACCCTTACACACACCATGAGCCTCCACCTGCTTGCACCCAGACCTAGCCCAACCACCAATCTAACCACCTCCCATGGCCTGCAAAGTCACGCCCTAATCACCCCTGCCACACGACATCAACAATAACACCAACAACTCACGACACCATTAACCCGCCACCACGCACCACTAGCGGACACCACCGTGGTCTCCCCTGACCCATGGTGGTCCCACCAGTAGCCACCCATCCTGGGTTAGACCAAGGTCAAGACACGATGACCCTAACACTAGCTAAACACGGGTTAACAACCAATTACACACAACCACCAATAATTTATAAAACTCCGGAAACCACCATGCAAGTTGTCGCCTTTAACCACACCACTGCCACCACCATGGTCGACCAACCACCAGCAATCCACCCTACCAAACCCAGGTCAAGGCGAATACAAGCAAAGGGTTAAAACCCGTATTTCCCCTTCACGGCCAACCCGAGAACAACCCATAATAACACCCCATAACCAGCCCTAGGTCGGTCAAACGTCGGTCAAGGGTGGTTCCGTTAAAATCATGGTGGTTCACGGTAGGTCTACGATCAACGGTAGATCACACGGTGGTTTATACGATGATTAGATTGAAAAGTTACGAGATAGATTATATTATTAGACGGTCTTACCTCGAGGTGATAACATGATATGAATCTCCTTTATTTTCTCC
Organism: Silene latifolia; assembly: GCF_048544455.1. Classification (NCBI taxonomy): domain Eukaryota; kingdom Viridiplantae; phylum Streptophyta; class Magnoliopsida; order Caryophyllales; family Caryophyllaceae; genus Silene; species Silene latifolia. The sequence continues at coordinate 142,269,877 of NC_133538.1, forward strand.
CTTTAGATCTCTTCTCCCTTTCTTATTAGTGAATTATTGTGTTTATGAATTGTATAAGGTCTATTGGTGGGTCTTTCTGGCTTTTATAGAAGTAGTAAGGAAGGTGGAAGGAAACGTCCTAATTACTATATAATTATTATTATTATTATTACATATTATTATTATTATTATTATTATTATTATTATTGTAGTATTTGCTTAATATTTTACTTATTGTCCAATTACCTAGCCATACACGGCTGAACACACGCCCCATACAACAAATCCCGACTCACTATTATTTTATTATTTTATTTTCCGTCTCACCACATAATTCTCTAATTAATATGATTATTAAATACCTTTGAAAATACCTTTTAATATAATTCCATCGTCCGACTAACCATTAACTTTACCTTAAATACGGGGTATTACACAAAGTAAAATAAACCATAGTACTTTAGATAAAATAAATGTTTAGTAGTCTTATTACACATTCGCCAAACCAAATAACTGAATGAGTATTAAATTACAAACTCGCAACGGAATTAAATAAGGTACGATATAAGTAATAACTGTCTTAAAACTAAGTGAGCTAGACAACTAGGTAGACTCGGCCATCCGTCCTCGCGCATGCTATGCTCCTAAGTCAGCTAATCTCAAGCACTTTTTCTTTTAATCTGCTCTCCAATTAACTAGAAATATTAATTGGTTCATGACAGGATTCCATCAATTGAAGCAAGCATCAATTTTAATTGACATGACACAAACACATGTCAAACAAAAGGTCGAGTAGGATAAATAAACAGTAGAGGTAAACGAGCACAATATGTATATATTTCAAAATGCAAATGCAACAACTACTGAGCTCAATCACATTATCCACCACAGACTCACAGCCTGGGGCCTTCCAATACTCACACTATCCACCAGAGACTAAAGCATGGGGCCTTCCAATTCTCACACAATTCACCAAAGACTAAGCTTGGGGCCTTCCAATTATACTTATCCATACACAACAATAAAAACTGATGAATGCTCACAATTCAATATAACTGATCATAGAATATAATTCACACCACAAATAAGCCAGAAGCTACTTTTAAATCACCACACAATGCTCAAAAAATAAATAAAACACATTAAGACGATCTAGCTGAGTAGTTATCCTACCTGATAACAAATCTTCGAGTCACACATGCAATCAAATCGATCCTTTACAAATCCATATCCAATTACTATATAACCAACCAACTAATCATGCACTTATCCTCTGCCCATCATGTCCTAATACTTTTGACAACTTCAAAGCCAAATCTCTAATTCTACCGTTTTATAGCACAACTAATTCTCACTATAAAATTCATAATTAAATCAAAACAAATCAAAACGATGCAAGACAAGTGGGGTTCGAACACTAAGACACACATCTACAGTTCTTGTGAAATAGACTTTCCTCAAATTCCATACTTATCAAGGTTTTGTTGAAAGATTTATAAATAACGACGAATTTCGTCGCATAAAAAGTATCGATTCATAAAACAAGTTTAACATATGATTTTTGAGAAATTCTAATGCCTAGCATCATCTAGAATCTTCAAAGTTAATGTATGCAAAATACCCAACTAAGTTTCAATTTATAAGTTAGGTTTACAAAATAAACTTTAGACTACTAGTGCATTCGCGGATTCTCAGTCGACATGTTTATAACGAATTTATTCTGAAAATTCTACAAGGCCAATCGCTACGAAATTTTACAGGCATAAATGATTCGGTTTAAAACTTTATCGTCTAAGCTAACCAATCAAAACAATATTTATAAGCTCAACTAACTACTCTTAGTAGAGTGGCAAGTAAAAGTCGGATCCCAAAAGACGGGTTTTGAATCAAGTTATCGGTTGTAGAGAGTTATGTTTTAGGGTGTCACAAATTGGGTTGAGTTTGAGGTTTCCAATCGAAACTACTTAATAATGAAATGTAAGGAAATGAAAGCAAATAAACAAATGGGGATTGTAAACAATTGATTAAGGCACTATGGTGTCATGGGTTTATAGGGGACTCATCGTGGTGATCATACAAACATGTTTACATAGATGCAAGCAAATTATTGTTGTAGTGGAATCGAGTTGGTTTATATCTTACAATTCCTAGGAAGATTTGGGTCCTGGAGCCGAGTAGATCAAGACTTTACAACACCTACAAGTCGACTTAGTTTCTTCCTATTCAACAATATGCATGGTCTAACAAGGCTTGAGTTGGCCTATATCTTACAAGACTTGTTGAGAAGATAAGAGATTCATGCAAGGTTGTCAATCAAGCATAACATGTGCATAAGTTGAAACTACAACAAGCAAGAATTCTTTATGAAAACATATTAAATTAAGTATGGATCTACCCCCATGTTTAATTCCCCTAATCCCCCATTAACCCTAACTAGAAGACTACTCACTCATGGTCATGGTAAACATGTTAATAAGGGTGTCAATCATGCTGACAAGGTTAAACATGGTGAATGAGTAAAGCAATAATTAAGTAAGCAAAGGGTAAAAGAGATTATACCACCTTAAGGATGATCTAAATAATAAACAAAAGAATTATAGAAGAACAACTTGATGAATGATGAAGAATTGTCAATTCTTCAATAAACCCCAAATAGTCTTCAAATTACCCAACTGAATCTAAGAACATTTGAATGATTAAAGAGAAATTAAGATTTGATTAATATTGTATTGAGTAACTACAACTTGATTAGTAAGATCTACTAAACTAATTGGTAAATTAACTTGATAAAAACTTGGTTAAAACTTGATTCAAACTTGATGCTTAAGCCCCTAACACAATGGGGTATTTATACTAAGTACAAGTATTAGGGTAACTAAGGGCTTAAATGACGATTAAGTCCCAAAGAAGAAGATTAGTGCCTTGCAAGTCCCATCAGGAGCCGCCCGACTTGTCCTTAATGTATGCTTGAGCTGCCCTGGGATCCGCTCGACTTGACCACGGGATCCCCGAATTGTGGCTTGGGACGCTCGTCCTGAGCTCGGGACACCCGGATCCTGGGTCAGCTTTTCTTCTTCTTCTTTTGACTGCTTAAGGATCCGTGGGGATCGTTGAGGGGTCGTGGGGGTCTTCATCATTGCCCATTCTACTTGATTTATTCACTTAGGCCTTTAGTATTGGTCTCCTCTTTGTTGCTTGGTCATTAGATGCACTCCATTTAGCTCCATTTTGCTCCATAAATGCAAGGCTAGCAATCCTCTTCTACCAAGGACACAAAACCTCAAAGAATATGCAAAGTATGGAACTAAAGATAAGAAACGACCCTAATAAGCACTAGAAAGCATAGGAATGAGGCTAGTAGTTCGGGGACTAAATGTGCACAAATATGAGTCACGTCAAATATCCCCAAACCGAACCTTTGCTCGTCCCGAGTAAAGAGGTGACTAAAACTATGACCTTTATTAATAATACTAGCCGATGTGAGATAATTAGCGGGTCTCACTCCACCCCTTCAACTCACAACAAGACATCTATGAGGTAAGATGCCTTCTTGCAAGGCAAGGTGGGGCTTGCCAAAATGGCGATGCATCCTAACATTTAAGCACACAAGATAAAGTAAGGAATACATCTACAAAAAGAATAGCCACTTTCTTCATCTAAGTGGCGGAAATCATCTAAAGGGGAAGCAATCTAAGAGTACACATTCCATTGTAGATATCATTTCTCCAAGTTACTAAGTATAAAAAGATACCAACAATTCACCTCCAAGTCGTATTAAACTAGGGTACTTTCGTCCATAATCGCTAAATGCTTTCATCAAGAGTAGACTCTCCATGGCGTTAGAGACACTGTAGGATCGCGGAATTCCCCCTCTTGCCTGGACAATAAAAAGGGTCGTCCCTTCTCCACCATGCAACAAAAATGAGATAAATGGATAAAAAGGGATCGATATGCTTTGAGTTTCACAAAGGTGTTTGCTTTTCATTTGTTTTTCCCCTCAATTTCTTTTAGCATTTGTCTTTTCAGAACATTTCTTTGCCATTTTTTATGTTTAGCAATTTGATACTTGGCAATTCTTTTTGAACATTTTCAAAGTAACCTCATTTTGTAGCAAGAGTACTTTTATTGAAGCATAGGAGTCTATTTTTGCTCCTCTTTTCATTGATGCAATTTGAAAAAAATTTGACTTTTACTTTGGTACTTGAACTCAATTTGCAGATTATTGTGCCCATTCCCTTTTTTTTTGGCAAAACATGATGATAGAAATGAAAGAACGGTTGCATGGCTTCAAAGGTCAGCTTGGAATAAACGATAGCCAAGGAGTTATCACACCACAAGGTACTCTTGACTAGGCCGTAGTCCATGGATCAAAAGATACTAGTATGACACATCCTAGGGTGTCTTGAGGGTATTCTAGCAAACAAAGTCTCAAGGAGAAAAATTATCTACAAGGGCCTATATACACTTCCCAAGCTTCCCAACTAGACATTTTCACAAAACTTTTCCTAGTATGCAACTACATGCCATGATGCAACTAGCATATATACAACCTAATGCATATGCTACTATCACTAGTATACCATATAATCTAAATGCAACTCCTATAATCACATTGGTTTGTACCGCATCAAACAAAAAGAAGCCACATTGTCATTAACATATAAGAGAAAAAAAGGAGATTTGAAAAGATTATACCATACGGTCTTCATATTCCTCATGCCTCGAATGTGGCGTAGTCTATCCCAAGTGATAGGAGTGAATACAAAAAAACAAACAAATAAATATATACAATATATACATTTCTACACAACAAAAGGGAAGAACATGTTTTTGGATTTTTGAAATTTTTGAAATTTTTATCATTTTTTTTTTTAAATAAGTGTTAGAAAGGAGTTAGAATTCCCCATCCCCACACTTAGAATGGACATTGTCCTCAATGGTCAAAACAATAGGGAAATATGCAAATGCAATTAAATAATGCATGGTTCTATACTAAATGCACTCTACATGTGAAATATTTACATTTGTTAAATATATACAAGCGATACAAACTAAGCTAAACTACATGATGCATGTTTTCTATTATTCGGAGAGCTAATTTAGATTAACTCCCATTCTCTATGAGTGAACTTCCCCAAACCGGACAAGACACTATTTCTAGTGCCAAAAAAAGGAAGTTCGTTCACAAGGCATGAAATGCAATGTATGAATGAAATTAGTCATTTTGGATTCTTTGTAGTGGGAGCAAAAAGATAGACACCTCAATGTGAACGAGGTGGGAGTCTTTTGAGTGGTGCTAGGACTCCAAACTCAAAACTACCAAGAGTCCAAAGTGACTCTCTAAATGATACAAGTTAGAATAAAATAAACAAGATATAGAAACATGAGACAAAAAATAAGCAAAAGGAGGGCTAGGAGACTCACAATATAATAGGTCAATACTAGCATAACCCATCAACCCCGAATTTATGATGTCCTCCTTCATGCTTTGTCAACCATCAATTGTCGCTCATCGCGACATCATCATCATCTACCACCATGGAACCGAAGGTTTCACCAACATCTTCTTCACTAGAACTTTGCTCTTCATCATCATCATCATCGCAAGACCCACTACCTTCCCTGCTCATATCATCAACATCCTCCTCTCTCTCCTTGTTTCCCGATCATCCCTTTCTTCATCTTGAGGAGCATTAAGAAAGAACACTTTCCTATCCACCCAATTTGGCAAAGAACTCAAAGGATCAAGGATGCCTGTCCTAGCAAGATGGTAAAGGGGTGGATATTGGGCGTAGTAGGCTTTCACCCGATCATTGTATACTTCCCTATGCATATGTTGCATTAATTGTGTCAAATAGTCATTGCCTGCCACAACATTAGTACTACTCGGTGTGAACTCGTGGTAGGCAAAGGGATATGGTGGTGTAACAATGGAGGAGGAGGGCTCTTCACTTGGATTTTGTTGTTGCTTGATGATGCGCTCGGCACTTTCGGAAATGGGAATAAGGTAGTTGGTTCGGTGAGTGGAGATGCGACAAATCTTGCTTGGCAAGACAATGGAATTGGCATCCTTGATGAGCCACTCGTACTTTTGTTATAAGTTTTAATGCTTGACCCATGGAAATTTGTGGATCAAATTGATCATATCAATAAGGTTGCTTCCTTTAACCGATTTGTAAGTGGTGTCTTTGTTAAATTCCACGTTAAAGTGCTTTGTCAATCTTGTCACCAAGCCTCCATTAACAATGAAAGACGCGCCATCTTTTCCATTATCAATGTCCAACCATCTCTTGATCAATAATTGAAGAATATTGTAGTCATTGTTGGACTTCCCACCAACATTCAAAAAGGACTCAAGGTAGAAAAAGTCTAATTCGGTCAAGTGATTGGCTTCTTTTCTAGCAATCAAAGTGTTAGCCACGAACTTGTGCCAATACCTAATACTCGGATGATGAATGTACAAGGCATGGCACTCCCGGAAAGTAGTGAACTCACGACCGGTGATGGCTTGCCAAAGGGGTTTGGCATCAAACTCCAAAGGCTTCTTGATAAATCGGTTATCGTTCTTAAGCCCAAACACTTTACCGAAATCACTTTTATGCATTATTCTACTCTTGTTTTCGAGGCGGAATTCGACATAATCTCGAGTCTCAATTCTATACTCCCTCAAGGAACTAATGAATTCAATGTCAAAGAGGGGTATATCAACTCATTCATTTCAGAGAGAGTGGATAACCCCATAGACTCGAAGAATGCCTTTGTTTGCTCAAGAACACCCAATTTACCCAAAGCATCTTGACATACAAATTTAGTAGCTAAAATATTTTTCTTGGCTAGGGATTCAAATGCAAGCCTATGCTTATCGGAAATGAAAGTTACCTCCGGATAATTTTTTAATTGTTCCACCTCCGGGATAGAAGTAGTAACTTCTTCGATAACGTTGACGATTATCGGGGCTTGCTCCCTTTGTTGAACCAAGACCAATGCCTTTAATGCAAGAGCTTGTTGTCTCTTGGATAAAGTTGGTGTTTTTGTGGCCTTGTTGCCTCCTTTAGTCCTTGCCATGGCTATTCTCCTTTCAAATTAGTATCAACAAACCAAGTTTATGCTTAAATGCTCCTTTCTTCTTTAATTTCAATTGAATGCTAAATCAATTTCGGATTTTCATCTAACTCTAGAAAATTTGATTGATTTTGTGAAGAAATTGATGTTTGAATGGTCTTATTGTTGATGGAGGAGTGATCTGATTTTGATTTGAGCAAGTTTTGATTTGTTTGTGGTGAATTTGGGTGAGAAATTGGTGTTTTTGGATGAGGGGATTGGAGCTTGAAGTGAGGGAAATTGGTGTGTTTGTGTTTAAAGAAAGGAAATGAAGTGAAGAATGAAGGGTGAGTCCCGTTTTTTTGTTTATGTAGCAGGTAGGGACGGGCTTCCTGGGAGGAGCTCGGGCGGATTTTCTGACAGTGAAAATTTAGAAATTTGCTTGGCTCTCGCGACGGGCGTCCTGAAGATGAGATGGGCGGATTTTTGCAAGGACGCTCGTCTCGAGCTTGAGACGGGCAGATTTCTGCCCAGTGCAAAATTGACAATTGGAAGCACTTTCAGGACCCACGTCCTGAGTTGAGGTCGAGCGACCTGAGCTGAGGGATGCTCGAGCTACTGTCGGCTCGGGCAGATTTCTCCCCAGTGTAATTTTTTCACTCGTGCTTCTTCCCCCCAATCCCCACGAGGTCAGGTCTGCCCGTGGGGATCTTCTTCCCGCATCACTTGTTCTTCTTTCCTTTGTCATTTCGTCTTGGGTAGCATTACAAAGGCTTTGTTAGCCTAGGCATATGCTTCCCCACACTTGATCATCAAACACTACATATTTGAAGCACATTAAAAATCCCTCCCTCACTTGCTCTCATGTCAAAAAAAATTTACAACAAAGCATATGAAAATGTAATGCAAAAATAGAACAATGCAACAAACCAAATGAAATGCAAGTTAAGAGGTTAGAATATTTACAAATGGTGGTTTAGGGAGGACTCCACCAAACTCTCCTTCTCTTGAGATGTGTCAAGGGGGCACAGCCAAGGCGTTGTTGATGTTGCTCAACACCTTGTAGAAGTAGTCAAAGGCTTGTTCATTTTCATGATAAAGGTCTTGCATAGACCTTTCCACATTGTTGTCTCCATTGTTGTAATCCGAGTCAAATGGTGGCAAGGATGTATCAAGCATTGGTCCAAAGTCACAGCATTCCCAATGTACGGATTTACCAATCCCTCAAATTCATTATCCCATAGACCATACACTTTATTTGCTTTTTCCTTAATGATGTCATGAGTTGACAAGAGCAACTCTCCTTCCTTGTTGTTATGGCTAATGAGGCCTTCATCAATACTTGTCATGAGTGAGTTATTCAAGCTCTCATTGTTGTTGTTGTTGTTGAAAACTCCATGCTCTCCAAATAGAGCCACTTCTATGTCATCTACCTTTCTCTTCCCATTAGGCGATGTTTCGTTGCCCTTGTTGTTGTAACTTTCTTTGGTTTGACTTTTGCATGGAGATTCTACCTTCTTTCTATCACTTTCCCGGCTATAGTGATCAACCATGAAGCATGGTTCATGTAATAGGGGAGCTCTCATAGTCTTATCAAGGTTGAAAGTGATTGTCTCATCACCTAATTCAAGTGTGAGCTCTCCATGTTTCACACGATCACCGCTCCGGCGGTATACAAGAATGGTCTTCCCAAAATGATAGGAATGTTAGAATCTTCTTCAATGTCTACAATGACAAAGTCCACCGTTATGAAGAATTTTCCAACTCTCACGGGCACATATTCCCATACCCCTAGAGGTGTCTTTGTTGAACTATCCGTCATTTGAAGAGTAATGTTAGTGCACTTGAGCTCTCCCACTCCAAGCCTCTCACATACCGAGTATGGCATGACACTTATACTCGCTCCGTGATCACATAATGCTTTGTTGATTGTGGTGTCACCAATGGTACATGGGATAGAAAAGCTTCCCGGATCCTTGAGCTTTGGAGGGGAATTCCCTTGAAGAATAGCACTACTAATCTTGGTAAAAGCAATAGTCTCCAACTTTCGGATGGACTTATTCTTGGTAAGGATATCTTTCATCTATTTTTCATAGGCCGAAACATGGTTGATTAGCTCCGTGAATGGTATAGAAACCTCTAAGTTTTTCACAATCTCCATGAACTTTCCAAGTAGCTCATCAAGCTTGGGCTTGGATTGGCGGCTTGGAAATGGAAGTCTAATCACAATAGGCTCTTTCTCAACTTCTTTGGCCTTCTCTTTATTTCTCTTCTTTGATGAGTCATTGGTAGTTGTCTCTACCACCTTAGGATTTCTCCAATGGTTCAATCACGTCACTTTGCTTGACATTCTCGTCAATATTCTCTTCAATTGGCATCTTTGGTCCCTCATATCTTGTACCACTACTCAAGTGGATGGCATTGATCATTTCATGTCTTATAGGAGGATTACTTTGAAGAGGTAATTGTCCATTTTGTCTTTGGGAACTAGAAGAGGCCAATTGGGTCATTTGTATTTCCAACATCTTGATATGGGCAAGGATATTGTTGATGGTAGTGTCTTTGGCTTGGCTATACCTTTGCATTTGAGTAAAGAAATCTTGTTGGTTCTTTTTCATTTGGAGGACCGCTTTTTGAACTGAATCAATTCCAAGGCTAGCCTTGTCTAGGCTCTTTAACCATTGCTTTGCGGCTCCGATCAAGGAAAAAGGAAACAACACCCATCAAATTTGGTCTTCAGTCACCCCCGTTTGAGAGATTGCATAACAATAGTCACAAAAGTCTCCATATGTAGATGAGGATACTCACTAGGCATCCCTCTAAATTTAATTCTCTCAACTAATTGTATTAATGCGGATTTGGCAATGAAATTACCGGTTAAATGTGGTGGTGTATAAGTACCATTGGGTAGGTTCTCCTCGGTTGGTACGGAATGAGATGAAAATTTAGGCATTGTGGGTTGATTTTGTGGTTGGTTTTGAATTGGGTTCTCCTCTTCTTCTCTTGAAAAAGGGTTGGTAAACACAACACTATCCGATTGGACAACACCAATCTCCACAAGTTCTCCAATACCCAAACTTGTTGAAGTCCGTCTAACAACTCTTCTAATATTGGTCAAAGTTCTTTCAATCTCGGGACCAATAGGCAAAATTCTACCTTGTGATCTCTTAGACATGCAAAAAGCAAACAACTAGAAAAAAATTAAAACTACCTTAAGGAATTTGACTTCCCCAAGGTCAAGAAAGACACAACTAAAAACAACAAATAACAATTCAATTGAACACCGTCCCCGCCAACGGCGCCATTTTTTATTCGGTTTAAAACTTTGTCCTCTAAGCTAACCAATCAAAACAATATTTATAAGCTCAACTAACTACTCTTAGTAGAGTGGCAAGTAAAGGTTGGATCCCAAAGGACGGGTATTGAATCAAGTTATTGGCTGTAGAGAGTTATGTCTTAGGGTGTTATAAATTGGGTTGAGTTTGAGGTTTGCAATCTAAACTACTTAATAATGAAATGTATGGAAATGAAAGCAAAACAAAGCAAATAAACAAATGAGGATTGTAAACAATTGATTAAGGCATTAGGGTGTCATGGGTTTATAGGGGACTCATCGTAGTGATCATACAAACATGTTTACATAGATGCAAGCAAATTATTGTTGTAGTGGAATCGAGTTGGTTTATATCTTACAATTCCTGGGAAAATTTGGGTCCCGGAGCCGAGTCAATCAAGACTTTACAACACCTATAAGTCGACTTAGTTTCTTCCTATTCAACTATATGCATGGTCTAACAAGGCTTGAGTTGGCTTATATCTTACAAGTCTTGTTGAGAAGATAAGAGATTCATGCAAGGTTGTCAATCAAGCAATTCATCAAGCATGACATGTGCATAAGTTGAAACTACAACAAGCAAGCATTCTTTATGAAAACATATTAAATTAAGTATGGATCTACCCCCATGTTTAATTTCCCTAATCTCCCATTAACCCTACCTAGAAGACTACTCACTCATGGTCATGGTAAACATGTTAATAAGGGTGTTAATCATGCTAACAAGGTTAAACATGGTGAATGAGTAAAGCAATCATTAATTAAGCAAAGGGTAAAAGCACTACTACAGATACAGGCTATAACAACGGTTAAAAACCGTTGTTATATAAAAAAGCGGACGTTGTTAAAGCGTCCGTTGTAAAAAGTTTTAAAAACGGTTGGTTTTCTTAAGGAACCCGTTGTTAAAACTATTAACAACGGTTTTAAGTACAAAAACCCGTTGTGGAAAATGTGACTCAATTTTTGGGGGAAAGTTATAACAATGGGTTGTAATATACAAAACCGTTGTTATAACTAAAGACAACGGGTTTTTTTATAAATAACCGTTGTTGTTTGTTCTTAAAAAATAAATAAAAAAATAAATTAAATATTACTAGATGCATGCATAATTACGGCCCGTTATAATTCCGATGCATGCATTATTACTGTCATCCCTGTGCATATGAACGGACAATATGGAATGAGAAGGGTTAGTAATAAGATTTGAAGCAGCAGAGAGAGATATGATGATGATTATGGCACAACTTCCTAACATATATATTAATTAAAAAACAACTCAAACCACACATTGCTTAGTATAAATACATGCATTATCTCAACTAACATTCCATTATCTCACTATACATCTCCAAACCCTAACTGCTAAAACGAACTCCAAATAAACCCTACTTAATCTTTCAAAACAAACTCCAAACTTCAACAAAATGAATGATATCATCCTTAAGACTCTTACTATGATCGAGAACAACAACAGTTTCATTCGCCGATTGCTCCACATTGAGGAAAGTTTCAGGAGTTACCTTGCGGATGCTCGATCCATACTGAAGGACGCCAAAGAAGATGGCTTGACAGAGCAACAGCAGTTACAGCTATATGACGATATAGCAACTGCTGAACGGAACCTCCAAATAGCCAAGGAGGAGATGACGGATATCATAGAGGAGAATAAGACCCTCTATGAAAATATAAGAATTGCATTTTTATTAATGTAATTTTTTTTTAATTTATGTATTATATATATATATATATATATATATATATATATATATATATATATATATATATATATATATATATATATATAATACTTAAATTAAAAAAAATTACATTAATAAAAATGCAATTCTTATATTTTCATAGAGGGTCTTATTCTCCTCTATGATATCCGTTTATATATATATATATATATATATATATATATATATATATATATATATATATATATATATATATATATATATATATATATATATATATATGTTATGTTTATCATGCATTCCTCTCTATCATCTTGCTTCTTCTTTGTTTTAGTTTATTTAATTTGTTTTACTAGCTAATTAAGCGAATAATACTTAAAGAAATAACATAATGGTCGATAAAAACACATACACATGCAAATGAAATAATTAGAAAAAGGAAATAATGACGATGAAAGACGATGAAACCAACAATGACGGCGAGATTTACCTGATAATTAGACGATGAAATCAACAGTGACAGCGAGAAGATAAAGCGACGATGAGAAAGAGAGAAAGTGTGTGTTTTGTGTTTGTGTTTGTCTGCTGTGTTTGTGTTTGTGTATTAAGGTTTGTGTTTTGTGGCTGTAGCAGACTTGTGTTTGTGTGGTTTATAGTATGGAAGGTATTGACAACGGTTATTAAACAACAACCGTTGTCAAATAAGTTTTAACAACGGTTGTAAAACAACAACCGTTGTCAAATAAGTTTTAACAACGGTTGTAAAACAACACCCGTTGTCAAATAATTTTTAACAACGGTTTTCAAAAGTAACCGTTGTGATTACTTTTCACTAACTTTGCGTCAATTTTGCGCCAAATTATTAACAACGGTTGTCCATGTGTTACCCGTTGTTAAAACTTATAACAACGGTTTTTATAACCATACCCGTTGTAATTCATTTTAGTAAAATTCGCGCCATACATTCTATAACGTCTATTGCGATTTTCGTGAATAATCGTTGTTAAAGAGGCGTTGTAGTTGCCTGGATTTGTAGTAGTGAAGAAATTATACCACCTTAAGGATGATCCAAATAATAAGCAAAAGAATAATAGAACAACAACTTGATGAATGATGAAGAGTTGTCAATTTTTCAATAAACCCCAAATAGTCTTCAAATTAACAAACTAAATCTAAGAACACTTGAATGATTAAAGAGAAATCAAAATTTGATTAATATTGAATTGAGTAACTACAACTTGATTAGTAATATCTACTAAACTAATTGGTAAATTAACTTGATAAAAACTTGGTTAAAACTTGGTTAAAACTTGATTCAAACTTGATGCTTAATCCCCTAACACAATGGGGTATTTATACTAAGTATAATTATCAGGGTAACTAAGGGCTTAAATGACGATTAAGTCCCTAAGAAGGAGATTTGTGCCTTGCAAGTCCTATAAGGAGCCACCCGACTTGTCCTTGATGTATGCTCGAGCTGCCCAGGGATCCGCTCGACTTGACCACGGGACGCCCGGATTGTGGCTTGGGATGCTCGTCCTGAGCTCGGGACTCCAGGATCCTGGTTCAGCTTTTCTTCTTCTTCTTTTGACTGCCTAACGATCCGTGGGGATCGTTGAGGGGTCGTGGGGATCTTCATCATTGTCCATTCTACTTGATTTATTCACTTAGGCCTTTAGTATTGGTCTCCTCTGTGTTGCTTGGTCATTAGATGCACTCTATTTAGCTCCATTTTGCTCCATAAATGCAAGGCTAGCAATCCTCTCCTACCAAGGACACAAAACCTCAAAGAATATGCAAAGTAGGGAAATAAAGATAAGAAGCGACCCTAATAAGCACTATAAAGCATAGGAACGAGGCTAGTTCGGGGACTAAATGTGCACAAATATGAGTCACATCTATAAACTAGACTTAGAATTAACCTAAGTCAATTCTTTACGTTTTTGAAGATAAAGCCTTTAAAATGGTCTGATAATTCGTTCAAGACAACTTACAGATTTACAAAATTGTTGTAACTTTCATTTTTTAACCTAATCATGTTTAACCTAATCTTTAAGTAATTAAGCATGGCTTCTACCATAATCCTACTATAATTTAAGTCTTAATGATGAACAATTGAATCTTAGAAAGATTAAAGGTAACTTACAAAGTAAAAGATTGAATCCAATGGAAGTAAATGCAAAATCCCTAAATTGATTGCCCAATTCTCTTTTCCCTCTTTTCTCTCAACTTTTATGTGATGTTGTAAAAGTGGATAAGTGACTTATGAATAGGCTAGCATGGTATATATAGTAGTAAAAGTAGTCTTAGGAAACTTCTAGGAAATTGCTTATTTATATATTATGCCATATTATTTTATTATTATTTACCTTAGTATGATATACTACCACACTAGAAAACACCTTCCTTTGCTTATTATGGTTATTTCCGACTCATTTTATATTTTGTTTATTATTCACATCTCAGAATCTAATCTCATAATTTAATAAATATAATTTATAAACGCAATTCACATTTTCACCATTGACTAACTATTGACCAATCCTTAAAATACGGGGTATTACAAATGGTCATGTGATAATGTAAATTTGAGGAGTGTAAACATAGAGGATTGAAAACATATATGAGTGGATGTAATTTGTGATAAGTAGGGGGGTTAATAGAGTTGAATAAGATTGCTTCGGGAAGGGAATGGTGTCAGTGAACTTAGATCGATTTATGTCACGATGTGGATTTGTATATAGTTATCGTGTTTAAGAATTTGAATTACTAAGAGATGAACCTAGTTGTGTGATTCTTTGGAAAAGTAACAGTATGGAGTGAATTTTGATTTACGGGAATGTTAAAGGAAGGTGTAATTAATTAAAGAGTAATCATTGATTGTTTGGATTCCATGTGGTAAGCGAGAGTGAGTAGGATATTGGAGAGATTTATTGATAAAAGTGAATGATAGATACGAATAAATAGGATTTGACTTTTGGAAGCCATGAAAAGATAACTTAATCACTAAAGAGTTAGGTGGTAGGAGTAATGAGTTGAGTTGTTAATTGGTGTTGTCGAATGTAATGGGACAAGAAGGATGGAAGTAAGTTGAATGAATGTTGGCAAGGGTTATGGGACATGAAAGTAAGGGATCATGGAGGTGTAAAGTACTATAATGAGGATGTGAGTTAAAGGGTATACATACATACATACATATATATATATATATATATATATATATATATATATATATATATATATATATATATATATATATATATATATATATATATATATATATATAGCTCAAATGAGTCCACCAAAATTCCTTGAGTCCATAAGTCCTCTTTAGAGCCCTTGGATGAGTGAGATGAATGGCTTAGATTGAAGACAAAAAACAAAGGATTAGTCAAACGCTAATCCCCTGTATATAATTTATTTTTCCACCCACTTCTCACTCATCTCACACAATAAACATCCCTTCATCTATCTAAATTCCAAAAAAATCAAAAATTCCAAAAAACAATCACAAAAGCCCACCTAAGACCGCCACCTACCACACCACAGCCCCGCCACCACCACCCACCAAACCGTAGCCCCGCCAACACCACCATCACCAACAACCAAAAAACAATACCCCCCACCTAAACCACCATCACCAACAACAACAAAAAACCACCGCCCGACACCACCACACCACAGCCCCGCCACCACCACCCACAAAACCGCAGCCCCGCCACCACCACCATCACCAATAACCCCAGTGCCTCCCTCCCCTTAACTCCACCTTGCTCACCCCCATGCACCACCGAGAGCCTCCTCTCCTCCCCTACCTCACGCCAGATCTGCCGACCCAAAACCTCTCACCGACCACCACACGCACTACCTCCTCCCCTTGCACCTTCTACTCGTTTTTTTTAAATAAAAAATCTTATATCTGTAACATGGTGGTTGTGGGCTGTCAACGACGATCGTGCTTTGTAGTGGTGGCGTCAGAGGTACCGGCGGTAGAGGGCGATTACTAGAAGGTGGTGGTTTCGTTAAACTTACTCTCTCTACCTTACTAATCCATATTAATCAAACATTAATCCACTACATATATATTTTACTTTTTCACCCACTTCTTACTCATCTCACACAATTAGCATCCCTTCATCTTTCTAAGATCCAAAAAAATCAAAATTCCAAAAAAATAAATCACTAAAAAAACTCCCACCCGAAACCACCACCTACCACACCACAACCCCGCCACCACCACCCACCAAACCGCACCCCCACCACCACCACCATCACCGAAAAAAAAAAACCCACCCGAAATCACCACCTACCACACTACAGCCCTTCCACCACCACCCACAAAACTGCAGCGCAGCCACCACCACTATCACCAACAACCACAGCGCCTCCCTCCTCTTTCCGCCACCTTGCTCACCACCATCCACCACCGAAAGCCTCCTCTCCTCCCATGCCTCACGCCAGATCTATCGACCCGACACCTCTCACCCACCACCACACGCACTACCTCCTCCGCTTGCACCTTTTACTCAGTTTTTTTTAAAAAAAAATCTCAGATATGTAACATGGTGGTTGTGGGCAGTCAATGACGGCCGTGCTTTGTGGTGATGGCGTTAGAGGTGCCGGCGGTGGAGGGAGGGTCCTAGAATGTGGTGGTTTCGTGATATATTTCTTTTTTTTCTTTTTTTTCCTGATTTTGTTTTTGTTTTTTAAGCTTTCTCTTGTATTAGAAGGTGTGTGTTTGATTTTGTGTGTGTGTTTGATTTCGTTTATGTTTTTTTCACTCAGATCTAATATTATTTGGGGTGTTTGTTTGATTTTGTTTTTTTATTATTATTTATAATCTTGAAGTTATACTCGCCTTGTTATTGTGATGATTTCAGATTTGGTTTTTTAAAGTTACACTCGTATTTCTTTAAAGTTATAGTCGTACTCTATTAAAGTTACACTCGTCAAATATCTCGCTTTTTTTTGTTTTTTTTTTTTTTCAAATCTACTCAAGGGACCAAAGTTACACTTGTAAAGCATTAAAGTTAAACTCGTAAAATACCTAGTTTACACTTACACTCATAATCTTGTGTTAAAATTACATAGATTAAACAAGTAATAAAATACAATTTTCTTTTTCACAAAATGACCTAAAATTATTAAAGTTGCACTCGTAAAGCATCAAAGTTACACTCGTAAAATGTTAAAATTATATAAATTCAAATTTTTAAGTACAAAATCGCCATAAAAGTCAAAGTTACACTCGTAAAGCATCAAAGTTACACTCCTAAAATATTAAAATTATATAAAATCAAATTTTTAAGTACAAAATCGTCATAAATAATCAAAGTTACACACGTAAAATGTTAAAATTATATAAATTCAAATTTCTAAGTACAAAATCGATATAAAAAATGAAAGTTACACTCGTAAAGCATCAAAGTTACACTCGTAAAATGTTAAAGTTGTATAAATTCAAATTTTTTGCATACAAAACCGCCTTAAAAAATCAAACTTACACTCTTAAAACTCATACAACATCATAGCTACACTCATCAAATCTGAAACTCAAAAGTGATTAATTAGGAGGCTAGAGAGAAAAAGACAATTACTTAGTGTATAGAAAATTGATTAGTGATATTTTTTTCTTCAATCTCAACTATCCATTTCAATCCAACCATCCACATTTTTTTCCTTTTCTTTTAGGTAGTCCTTAACGCATTCCCTCTCCATCAATCTCAACCATCCATTTAGACCATTCAATGGCCCTTAGAAGGACTTAGGGACTCTATGGATATGGAGGACTTATAAGAACTCTCTCTCTCTCTATATATATATATATATATATATGCACTAAACAATATTTGAGGATTGAGTAACGAATAAAATATCGCTAGTTACTAAACAATATCACTTGCTAAAAAGGTAAACAAAACAAACTCTGACTTGTTCAAAAATCATAAACGCGCGACAGTTTAATTTTACTCTACACTTTCTCTCTCTAAAAAATGAATAAAAAACAAAGGAACGAACAATTAGTTTGGCGAATCACTGAAAATTTACAAAGCAATGCTGTTCATTCTTCAATACAATTGCGTTTTGAGCAGAAATCAGGAACAATTTTTGCCTTAATGCTCTCGAATACTTAAATTTAGGGATATTTTTAGTGAAATAATTGTTAAAATCGAGTAATTACGCAATTAATATCATCAATTATTATCATTAGTTGAAGTTGTTAATTTAAGTATGAAAATTATTGCTATACTTTGTTAATTTTCATTTATTTTCATATAATTGAACAAATTTGAATGATCACTTGCAGTTGTAGTTGTTAATTACATGTTTTTCTGTTTTAATCTCGTAAATTGGTGTTTATAATTGTTCGATTGTGAAATTTACAGTTCGACATTATTCGATTTTGAAAATTAGGGTTTCATATTGTTTCAATCCAGTAAATTAGGTTTAAACCTGTTCGATTGCGAAATGTAGGGGTCAACACTATTGGATTGTGAAATTTAAAGTTCGACATTGTTCGATTTTGAAAATTAGGGTTTAGTATTGTTTAAATCCCGTAAATTAGGTTTTAAACTGTTTGATTGCAAAATTTAGGGGTCAACACTGTTGGATTGTGAAATTTAAAGTTCAACATTGTTTGATTTTGAAAATTAGGATTTCGTATTGTTTCAATCATGTAAATTAGGTTTTAAACCGTTCAATTGCGAAATTTGGGGGTCAACACTGTTGGATTGTAAAATTTAAAGTTCAACCTTCTTTGATTGTAAAAATTAGGGTTTCATATTGTTTTAATCGCGAATATTAGAGTTAAATGTTGTTTAAATGTGCAAAATTACCGTTTCATATTACAGAATTTAATTTATTTGACAATGCAGTTGAGGGATTCATCGTTTCTATTCAGTAAAATAAGTAATGTTGACATATGTGTTGGCTATGAAAAAGAAAAACTTGTGATACTATTATATGTACGATGTGATATTGAATGTGAAGCTTAGTGTACTCGATCTTCATACATTTTGGCAAGTTTTGATAAGTTGTAATTGTAATATCCCGTAATTTGATGGAATTTATATTTACGTTTTGAGCATTTTTTATAATTAATTATGACATTTATAATTAATAATCGTGAGTAACACAGAATGATATAATGAATGAGTCGGGATTTGATGTTGGCCCGTGTTCATTGGGCCGCGTGCGTTGGTGTACTCGTGTAATAATAACAGTAGTAGTAGTAGTAGTAGTAGTAGTAGTAGTAGTAGTAGTAGTAGTAGTAGTAGTAGTAGTAGTAGTAGTAGTAGTAGTAGTAGTAGTAGTAGTAGTAGTAGTAGTAATAACAATAACAATAACAATAACAATAACAATAGTAACAATAGTAACAACAATAATAACAACAATAACAACAATAACAACAACAATAATAATAATAATAATAATAATAATAATAATAATAATAATAATAATAATAATAATAATAATAATAATAATAATAATAATAATAATAATAATAATAATAATAATAATACTCAGGAGGGTGGTCTTGGTGTCAAAGAAATTTTGTCCTGGAATAAAGCACTAATTGCTAAATGGCTTTGGCTTCTAGAGAATGACACTTCTGGGATTTGGGTACAGTGGAATAGAGCCTATATTTTTTCTACTTACTCTATTTGGAATACTAGTGTCAAAGATTGTTATTCTGAGAGTCTTTGTAGTATTTTGGCTATTAAGGATGAGATTGTTGCTAGAACTGGCTCCATTGTTGCTGCTACTCAGATAATCAACAGCTGGACTAGGAATGAAAGGTTTCAGGTTAGTAAGGCTTCTCATTATTTCAGGGAGAAGGGGGAGACTGTCTACTGGTTTAAAGCTCTTCAAGGGAATGCCATTGTTCCTAAGCACAGGACGTGTGCCATTCTAGCTGCTTCTAAGCATTTGCCCACGGTTGATCTTCTCATCAGCAGAAGACTGATTCTGATCAAAAGATGTGTTCTTTGTCAGGTTGCTGCTGAAAGCCATGAGCATCTCTTTCTTAGATGTACATTCTCTTAGATTGTCTGGAATGCATTACTTCAGTGGATGTATATCTGCAGTCGTTCTGTCAATCTTTGGACTAAACTTAGATGGATGGCTCAAACCATGGGTCAGAGACATTGGAAGAATATGTGGAGAAAAGCTTGTCTTGCTGCTGCTATTTACTTCTTATGGCAGGAGAGAAATCAGAGAATCTACAACGGGCATGAGAGTTCTTCTGCAGCTCTTCTCAGTCAAATTCAGTTTATTATCAAACATCGTTTATTAGCATGTAATTCTCTTCCTAGTTATCTTGCTACTCATCTTGCTTAAGGCTCTTAGCCTTTTAGTGGTTAGCCTTTGTAAGTTTTTGTCCTCTTTCTAATAAAATGAGGTATATCTTCTTGGAAATAATAATAATAATAATAATAATAATAATAATAATAATAATAATAATAATAATAATAATAATAATAATAATAATAATAATAATAATAATAATAATAATAATAATAATAATAATAATAATAATAATTCAATTTAGGAATGCGCCTATATTTCCCTTAGGTTTTAGAAATGTTTTGTAGCATATATTGTTGAAGTATTGACATACAGTTTAGGAGGTCGCAGGTTTAAGCGTCCCGTTTGCAGTCTGCTGATTTGCAGGCTAAGCTCCTACGGCCTTCTGGTATTGTAGATGCTGGTCCTACTTTCGACGATGTCGCGCGGGTGTTTTCTGAGACTACAGGTTCTGCTATCTTACGTGACCCTAGTGAAATTGCTGCCCCCAAACATATGAAGAAATTGGCAGACATTTATTTCGCGACGGTTGCTGCTGCTTCAGAATATGTTTTCTCTTTGACACCGCGTTAGCTTGCGTTGTGGAAGTCTCAGCAGGGTGCCCACTCCTCTGATTGGTTGCGTGCGGTTCCTATCTCTGGGTTGGGTCAGACTATGAACGGGAGGACTTACCGTAGTGTGCTTGGATATCGACTGGGTGTTCCGTTATTCACGGTATCTAGGCCTTGTCCTGCTTGCTCTCGGGTTTTTGCTGATGATGTTTACGGGGACCACGCTATTTCTTGTATTGGTATTGTGGGTGTTAAGAATCGGCACAACCTCATTCGTGACACCTTATTCGACATCTGCTATAGGTCTGGTATTTCTACGGGTAAGGGGGTTGATATCGGTTTAGTTGACGGGCATGGTGGCTCTCTTCGTCCTGCGGATTTGCAGCTTTATTCCTGGGATAGAGGGCGTGATGTGTGTGTCGATTTGACAAGGTATTCTCCCTTGACTCAAGGCTTATGGATTTTGTGCCCGGCCGGGTTGTCGCTGATGCTGCTCAGCGTAAGTGTGCTAAGTATGGGGATTTATGCGCGGCAGCTGGTTATGGTTTCCTTCCCTTCTCTTTCTCTTCACTTGGGGAGCTGGGTTCGGATACTGTTGCCTTACTCAAGCGGATCCAGAAATTCTTGGTATCTCAGGATGCGGGGGCTCGGGTGGCTGCTTATATTTTTACTAGACTTAGCTTTGTTGTGCTAAGGGTGTGGGGCTCAGATTGTCTCTCGGCTCCCCACCAATTTCATGTAAACATTTATTGTTTTATCTATGAAAGTTGCGCGCAATCTTCCATTTAAAAAAAATTAATAATAATAATAATAATAATAACAATAATAATAATAATAATAATAATAATAATAATAATAATAATAATAATAATAATAATAATAATAATAATAATAATAATAATAATAATAATAATAATAATAAATGAAGACTTTTAGAGAGATGAACTTTCTCTCTCTATAACCGTTTTCTCTGTTTCTTAGACACCATTGTTGAACTTCTCTGAGCTCTATGGCCCGAGGCCGAGGGCGCCCGCCCAAAGCGAGAACACCATTGCACTTCTCGAGCTCCACTGATCATCATGAGGATAATTTGGTGTGTAATTCTAACAATTCGTATAAAACCCAGGAAAATATTCCGCAAAATGTAAGCCTAAAAGATTTAATCGTTGATGCTATTCATTCTTCTGGAGGACGAGGTTAATCTAGTTGTTCTTCTCCTACTCCGAAGATTGTTACTACTCCGGTACCAGTGATTAAACCTATAATTAGTCCTGTTACCTTGAATTCGCATGCTATTTCTTTGAAATCGAATGTTGTTTCTGCTACTGATACTGTCAACAGTAGTTCTATTGCTAAGATTTGTTCTGCTATTATTCCTGATAAATCTGTAGCTGTTCACACTGTTGCTGTATATGTGGGATATTTCAATGCTGATGCATCTGTGGTTCCAATTCATGTGGTTTCTACTGATGAACAGTCAGCTGTGTCTGAAGCACCTATTCCTCTTGGTAGTGCTAGGACAGTTGCTATTTCTGAGGATACTGATGTTCCTCCGGTTTCTGGGGATACAGTTATTCCTCCAAATTCTAACACTGTTAAGCAGGTTGAGGTACCTCTAAGAAATGGTCAGAGGTTGCTAAGCCCTAGAATCCTATAGGTATGAGTCTGTTCTTGCATTAGGAATGTCAAAAAGCTGGGGACATTGATGTAGATTTGGAGGACATAAAGGATGAACTTAAACATTGGCAGCATACCCTTATGGAAAATGTTATAGGTCTTAAACTTACACTGAAGCAAGTCACTGACTTTGTTGACAAGAATTGGGGGACCTTTGTTAAGCCTATTGTCCAGTACTTCAAGAAATGGTGGTTTAGTTTTAGGTTTTCCTCTGAAGCTTAAATGCATAATGTGCTCAAAGCAGGACCATGGAAACTAAACTCTTACTCACTCATCCTTAAACAATGGACACCATCTTTCTCTACAATCATGGAGAAGGTCTCTACCATTCCTATTTGAGTGTTATTCCCAAATCTAGACCCTTATCTCTGGTCTAGTGTTATCCTCAGTAATATGGCAAGTAGAATAGGGAGACCTATGTTTGCTGATGTCCCAACCACCTGCAAAGAGAAGCTCTCCTTTGCTAGGATCATGGTGGAGGTAGATATATCCTTCTCTCTCCCTGAATCTGTATGTCTTAATACCCTCTTTGGTCCCTCTGAGCAAAGAATCATCTATGAGTGGCTCCCTCATTACTGTATAGAGTGTGGGAAAATAGGGCACTTGGAAAGATCTTGTAAGCTGAGGAAGCCTCCTGTTAAGCCTCAAGCTAAGGTGGTGGTGCCTAATCAACCCAAACAGGTTTTTAAGCCTGTAAAAAAACCTTGCCTGCTAGGTGGTACCTCAGTAGTGGGGAAAGTGCAGGATGTCTCCTTGACTGAGAGTCAGGAGGCCACCTTACTTCCCCCTTACTACTGAAATGCATCAAGAATACAGCAAGAAGGACAAGGTGGGGGATACTCAAATAGCCTTGAAGAGAGTTACCCCTCCTAAGTCAGGCACTCCTACTCATGTTGCTCTTTGCAACAGTTTTTCTATCTTAACTGATGAGCAGAATCTAAAGGATACAACTCTTCAACAACAGGTGGCACAAAAACCTGATGTTTCCATAGTGGACAACCAAAATCCTGAGTTGCTAGGTGGTACCTCAGCTGCTGTTCTAGAGAATACTTTATGTTCGGCCAGCAGACTTGATCCCTCTACCACTGATCAAGGATCTCCTGCTCACGGGATTGTTTCTTCTATTCAGCTTACTGAAAAGCATCTAGAATGCAACCAGGAGATTAGGATGGTTGGGGCCCAAATAGCCTTGAAGAGAGACTCAGCATCCAATAATGATAAAGAGAATGGAGCTGCTCTAGGGGAAGACTTACCTGCTGATAAGAGGTAATATGAAGCTATCTACCTGGAATATTAGAGGGGGCAATAACCCTCTCAAAATGCAGGAGGTCAGTGACTTCTTGTTCACCAATATAGTGGTTGTCCTTGGTATTTTAGAACCAAAATAAAGGAAAAGAAAGAGAGAACTATTATTAATAGTCAGTTTCATGCCTATAAGGTCCTTTGCAACTATAGCTCTCACTATAATGGAAGAATCTGGTTTATTTAGAAGCCTGCAACTGTTTCCATCTCTCCCTTAATAATCCATGCTCAGTTTATTCATTGTCTTGTAACCCACCATGCTACTGGCCAAACTTTTCATGTTACTGTCATTTATGTTAGTAATGATGGGAAAGAGAGAACTGTCTTATGGGATGCTCTCTCTTATATCAATCTCTCTGTGGACAAATGGATCCTTCTTGGTGATTTTGATGTTGTTAGAAATCTCACTGAGAGAATTAGTAATAATTCTCCTAATTTGGAGGAAATGCTAGAGTTCAATAACTGTTTACTGCAATGTGAAGTTGATGATCTCTCTGGGACTGGGTGTGAGTTTACTTGGACTAATAAGCAATAGGTGGGCACAAGTTATGTGGTCCAAGCTAGATAGAGCCCTTGTTAACTCTGCATGGCTTAACCACTTCCCTGCTACATCTGTAAATTTTCTTCCTGCTGGGATTTCAGACCACTCCCTTGTCTTAGTCATTGTATTTGATGATCCCTATATTGGCAAACGTTTCAGCTTTCTGAATTGCTGGGTTGATCACCCCTGCTATCAGTCTACTATTCAGGAAGCCTGGAGTAGCCTTGCTCATGGCTCTATCACCTTTAAATTCTTTACTAGGCTAAAGAATGTAAAAACAGCTCCAAATAACTTGCATAAGGAGAACTTTAGTGATGTTTGCTAAGAGGGTTAAGGATGCTAAAGATCAGCTATATGTTTGTCAGCAGGCTATCCAAAATGATCTGCTGTCTGCTGTCTGCCTCTCTTCTGAACAATGAAAAGGTTTTATTTTTATGCTAGATTTCAGGAGAGAAAATGTCAGCAGGTCATTGGTCAAATTAAGGACAAGCATGGCCAGGAGAGATTGGGGCTTGATAATGTGGCTATTGCTTTCATTGAGTACTATGAGGGTTTACTAGGCACTGCTAAGCCTATTACCCCCCTTAGATGTGCCTTTTATTCAGAATGGTACATCTTTACAGGAAGAGGATTTTGGTTCACTTCTCCAGCCTATTGAAAACTCTGAAATTAAGGTTGCTCTTTTTTATATTGGTTTTGATAAAAGTCCAGGCCCTGATGGGTTCTCCTCGGCTTTCTTCAAGACCTCCTGGAATCATGTGGGTCTTGATTTTTGCAATACTGTTCAAGCTTTCTTCAAAATTGGGAAAATGTGTAAGCAGGATAATGCTACCCTAATTACACTAATCCCTAAAAAGAAAATTAGTGCATCCGTCCTTGACTATAGGCTCATCTACTGTTGCACTACTATCTATAAAACCATTAGCAAGGTCCTTGACGCACGACTAAGTCCTCTTCTTCCTACCCTTATTGGGCTTGAGCAAGCTACTTTTGTCCAAGATAGAAATATACATGAGAATATTATGCTTTCTCGGTCCTTAGTAAATGGATATGACAGGAAATACCTTACTCCCAGATGTTTAATTAAGGTTGATATCCATAAACCCTTTGATTCTTTGCAGTGGGGTTTTATTGAGAACATGCTTTAGGCTTACAATTTTCCTCCTCAGTTCATCACTTGGATTATTGGTTGTATTAGCTCTTCCTGGTTCTCTATAAAACTCAATGGCTCCATTCATGGTTTTTTTAAAAGGCAAAGTGGAGTTAGGCAGGGCGACCCTCTCTCACCTTACTTGTTTGTGCTTAGCATTGAAATTTTTTCTAGATATCTTAGGACAATTTGCACCCAGCCTCAGGTTTCTTATCACCCAAAGTGCTCTAAATTGGGATTAACTCACTTAATCTTTGCTGATGACCTGATGATCTTTACTAGAGGTGATATGCCTTATGTGAAAGTTGTTCTTGGTACTCTTAATCAATTTTATGCTTGGTCTGGCCTTCATACCAACAAAGAGAAGACTAACATCTACCTTGGGGGAGTGAGTGCTGATGTCAAGCAACAGATACTTCAAGCAACTGGATTTACTGAGGGGACTTTCCCATTCAGATATTTGGGCCTGTCTTTACATATTGCCAGGAACACTTCTGACATGTATGGTCTCTTACTTAACAAGTTGTAGAATAACATTCAACATTGGGCCACTAGATTTCTCTCATTTGCTGGTAAGGCTCAACTGCTTAATTCTGTAGTCTTTGGACTTGAAGCTTTCTGGTGTGCCAATGTTCTCCTCCCTGAGATAATTCTTAAGAAGTTGACCAGAATGTGTAAGGACTTATTCTAGGGGATTACTGAGGGTCAGCAAAAGTGGGTTAACAAGAGTTGGGATAGTATTTGCTCTCCCTGGCTAGAAGGGGGCTTTGATATTAAAGAATTACTCTCTTGGAATAAAGCACTTCTGGTAAAATGGCTCTGGATACTTGATGTTAAGCAGCAAGGGTTATGGTACTCCTGGACCAAAGCCTATCATTATCCTGACACCAATCTGTGGAACATGATATGTAAGCCTCATTATGCTGAGTGTATCAGAAGCATTCTAGCTGTTAAAGATGAGATTCTTGATAGAGTAGGGGTCCCTATATCTGCTAACAGCTTGCTACATTCTTGGGAGGTGCGTGGTAAATTCAACATAGCAGCAGCTTATGCCTGGTTTCGAACTTCTAGACCCCTCTTGCCCTGGGCACAGGCACTTAAACATCATAGTATTCTTCCCAGCCATGGTTTGTTTTATTACTTCTCTTGCTGTTCAGGGAAAACTAACTACAGTGGATACTCTAACTCAAAAAGGAATTTAAATTGTTAATAGATGTATTCTCTGCAAGCAAGATAGTGAAACTCACTCTCACCTCTTCTTTCAATGTCCTTATGCTGCTGAAATATGGAAGGGGGTTCAGAGATGGATAGGTTTGACTGATAGGAGCATGAACTGTGAGCAGGAGCTAGTTTGGAATACTCAGAGGGTCCACAGAAGACACTGGAAAGTGGCTTGGTACAGTAGTAGCCTTGCTGCTATGGTATACTTAGTATGGATAGAAAGAAATCATCGCCTTTTCAGGGGATTTTAGCAAACTCCTGATCAAATCTTTGATAAGCTCAGGGTGACAGTTAGTAGCAGACTTCATAGTAAAGCAAAGAGTAAACAATATGATCGTCTTGTTGGTAGTCTTTCTACGGGCTTAGGGATTGTCTAAGCCTCAAGTGGTTATTCTTTGTTTGATCTTCACTTGTACCCATATATTTTTATCCCTTGTTGGATGAATAAAATGGGTCATGAACTTCTTAAACAAAAAAAAAAAAAAAAAGTTTATTATTATTATTATAATAATAATAATAATAGTAATAATAATAATAATACTCCTTTATTTATTCCCTCTATGAAAGAATAAAATGGAGGTACTTTTCTTGCCAAAAAAATAATAATAATATTAGTATTATAATTACTATCTCTGTTTGCCGTTTTCGTATGGGATTTGTATCGGTTGCTTCTTTGTGTTTTTTTGTTCTTTCCTATGCACGTGGTCACGTGAGGGTTGTTGGCTGCATTTTTTGCGTACTATGCTCATGTCCATGTGTGTGGGTGCATTTTAACGTCTTTGTTATAACTGTTTGGTTTTTGCTTACACATCGCATCATTACCATGCCTGAACTTGTTCGTTACCACTGTCCTTTTGTGGGTCTTTGTGGGTGTCAAGATGAGAGTGGTCGAGGCCTTGTTAAAACCGCCTTGATTAAGCACCTACAAGATCGATATTTTAGCGGCGATGCTCAGTTGATTACTCGTCACTCTCTCTCCAATAGTTTGTCTATTTTTTCTGAGGCAGAGATTACGTTAAAGCATATGGGTATTTAGTTATGTGCAGTGTGCCTTATAACTCATACCTTTCGCTCTCGGTGTCGGCATAGCCGAGGGGATATTAGTGTTAGAAATCTATATCTCATTATTACAATATATTCTTATATGTTACAATTTAATTTAGTCATAAAATTAATTTGGATCTTATGCATGAAAACATGAATAAAGATAAATAAGAAATCGTTTTCCTTACATTGAGAAATCGGATATATGGGCACAAATGAGTTCTCCTACTCACTTGTTCTTGAGCTCTCCAAATATTGGATGAACAAAGGATTCAAGTATAGAATCCCTCCCAAGGAATAATACCCAAGATAACCTCTTAATAAAATTAATATTATTAATACTAGAACAATATTAATCTATATAAAATTGACCCAAAAATATTGATTTTGGTCTCTTAATTTCGGTTAAGAGAAGGGAGAAAAGAAGTGATTTTTATCTCTCTAAAAACTCTATATTTTTAGATGATGGATCGAAAAATACACTAGCATTCAAGTAGTGTATATTAGACAAATTATAGAGAAAAACCCTTTGGCATTTCTCTATGAAAAAACGGGTAGGGGGTGGTATTAGCCAATGGATGATCAAGTTGCTCTTCACAAAAACAACTAGGTTTGCATGGCTATGTATTAGGTTAAATGATTATGTTTTCCACTCAATTAATCAACACAATATTTATCCTAATACACCCTAAATTTCGGTACATATAGTGTAAAATGGGAAATCCATTTTACACATTATTTTGTCAATTTGTCACATGTAACATGTTCCATTACATTATGAATATAAAATGTATTTTTAACAATTAAAAATCAACATATTAATAAAATATGTCACTTATAAAGTTAACCTAGTAATTCATAATTAATTGTACCGAAATGAGTTCCCGAGTCATAAATTACAACATTCTGTATTTATAATAATCAATTCATTCTGTTTCAATTGTTTCCGTAAACAATAATTTCATCTAAGTAATAAAACAATTCGATTACTTAGACCGTATCTTATTTAATCAAAATTATAACGAGATACGTAAATATTACTTCCAAAATCGTCCGTCAATTTTAAGTAATTTAATTAACCCGTATCGTCATACGGTCAATTAAATAATCAATTAAGAGTGTTACCCTTTAGGTAAGACCTAAGGGGATCAACTGATCACCACCATCGCACAACAGTAATGTCAAACTCTAGTCAGCCAATCATTGCCGATATGTGTGGACCAGTTGACAGTAAAATATTACTTCCCACATGTATTCTTAAAATGAGACCTAAACATGTGATCATCATGATCGACAGTTGTGATCGCATTATTGTCGGAGGACACATATTCCAACAATCTCCCACTTGTCCTCGACAAGTGTGCGTCACCAATTCTCTTGTCCTATTACTATCTCCCACTCAATGCAAGGTGTCTTTCAGGTCGTACTTGCAAGTGATCATATCGAGAGTGGTTTCCTCGATCTGGAGAATAACTTATTGACCGGATATATCTACCATAGATATCTTCCAAGCGTGGCCACGTATTTCCAGTTCATTACTCCTCGAGTGGCCCTGAGATATTGTTATAACCCTGACTAGGGGTGGACAATTCCTATTGCACTCATTCCCTTCGACTAGCTGACCATCATAACCCAAAATATGCCCATTTGACCCCATTTACGAAGGTCGTAGTAACACAAATCAAAGTTAATCAAATCGTGCCATCTTAGGCGAACAGTCTTTAGTCAAAAGAATCGACTCATTAGAATACCATAGTAGCTCTCGCCACGACCAGGCTATATAAATTTGCGTAACTCTATAAGCGGTCATAAGGCCCGACAAAGTGTTCCTAACAGTCTGCCTATGTGATCGACTAGTCATCTCACATGACTTCATGGCACTTGAACTTGCCATCAATTGCATCACATTCTAGTCACTTCGAGATGTCACCTCATGTAAGTAACTATGGGCGAATACAATGCTAATCCGTGTTCACTTTAACGGGGTTCAATTGTCTCTACAACCCGTTTGGATGTAACAAAGTATAAGGTAAGTTAATAATAACTCAAACGACAAATGTCGACATCACATTCAGGTAGTCAATACCATATTACAACCTTGTGATGCATATCGTAAGTGTGTAAACACTAGTCGATTTCAATAGAAGTTTAACATACCATGTGTCCATGTGTTCAAACTTCTTTATATGTATTTGTGGACAGCGGGCCGCCCACGGGGGCGCTTGGTGAAGGGGCTCGAAAACAAGCGTTTGCATTTTGTATGGAGTCGCCACCAATTTTTATGGGAAATTGGAACCGTTCGAATACCTCGTGTCATGTCAAGACACAAAGTAGTGACATGAACACTAAGCAATCGTTACCCTTAGCATTCTATGTCTAGAATGACTCTCGTGGATGCCAATGAACACGGGTGCTCACGGAGATCTGGAGTAAGGGGTGAGGGTACGTATTAGGAAGCTCTTTTGATCGAACACCTAATCCCGCCCGCCTCGATAGCGGCCTCTACTAATGATTAGGGAAGTTACTCGTACTTGATATATTGTCGGCTATATGCATGCAATGCAACATCCATAGATTAATCCTAGCATGTGAGAATTAGACTAAGTCGGTTGACATGTAATTAGCAAACAATTGGGTCGAAGTAGGATTTAAGGTTCATTTACATGTGAAGACATACAAATGATACAAAATACAATAATAATAAATATGAATTACAATAATTACATTGGAACAGGCGATTTATGTCGGAAATACCTTTAAAACGGATAATTTGAGGAAAAGAAATAAGAAAATAAAACAAATAAATTACTTAACAGAATTAGCGTGATATTATGATTAGTAGATTAATACGCAGCTAATTAAACTAGGTCAAGGCGAAACAGAGTTCGGGACGAATTCACCCGAACAAAGCAAGCAAAGCACTGCGCCCTTTGGAAGAGCGCAATGGTTGTCTGCGTCATCTGTTTCCAAGGGTGAGTTCGGGTCGTGAAGCCGAATCGCAAAACCGTTAATGTTAATTGGTAAATTAATGGATTGATTACGATATTAGACTCGGATGAAAGTGATTAATGAATTATTTACATATGATTGAGGTCATAAAACAATAAAACATGGATGAGACGGAAACAAGACAGATTAATTATGTGAAGGGTCGATGTTAATGAATGATTAATTAAACTAACTAACTAAACGAATTATTAACTAAACATGATGAATTGACGACGGATTAATGAACAAACAGGTGAAAATATACCAACGATGAATCCTTAAACTCAACATGAACGAATTGAACTTCTAAAACCCGAATTGAATTTAATGACGAAAAACCCGCAAATATTGATTATTAGGGATTTAAGTCGGATTTATGACGATTTAAACATGTTAATGATGATGGTTAATATACATATGAATTATTAAACTATCATGTGAACGAATTAATGATTTAACAAAACAAAAGAAATTAATTTGATACGAATTACAGAGGACGGAGGAAGAAGAAAAGAAGCGAGGCTGGGCGGCCTCACGAAGAGGCGCGAAAGTGCGCGCTCCTTCAAGAGGCGCAGCGGTTGCTGCGTCTTTTCTCGACGTCATCTCTCACCGGAAATCCGCAAAAAAGGTTTTAAAGACGGTTTTAGAAATCGGTTTTAATGGGGTACTTTCGACATAAACCTTACAATTGTTATACAATAATTAAATACAATAAATAAAAGGAGTTATTAATACACCCTCAGACTTACATGTTGACGGAACGAGAAGAACTAAGAAGATCGATTAGTGATGCTCGACGCGAATGCAAGGAAAGAGTGCCCTCGAAAGAGGAAAACGATTTAACAAGATTGATTAATTAGATTGATTGAGTGTAGTGGTCAAATTGGTCGGTCATGCAACGGAGAGGTTGGTACCCGGAAGGATCCGAGCTTACGTGGTCGGAAGTCCAAGCACGTAGGCGCCAATTAGTAAGAACGAAGTCTAGAATGCAAAGGGAGAAGAGAAGGGCGGACACTCGCGTGAGAAATATGAGGAACGAAAGCTCCTATTTATACTAATCACGTGAAGGAATAGGGTTTCGGAGACTCTTTGGAAGTGAATCTCGGAAAGATATGAAAAAGATACGTAAATCATGCAAAGAAGGGCCTGGGAAGAGGCGCAGCAGCCACTGCGTCTCTTGGAAGAGGCGCAGCACTGTTCTTGCGTCTATTCCCTGGAGGTTTCCTCCCGTTAAGAAAGATTTCCGTGTTTAAGTTATGGTAGGACGGAAATAAATCGATTATCTTTAATATCTTATGTAAATATTACGGGATATTATTTGCCAAAAGATAAAATTTGAGAAATATGGAATAGAAATATCCGGAACATTCCAGAACATTCCGACTCGGGATTTAACAAACTATCGAGAAAATGGAGACGGTTTTTGACCCGGACTCCGAATGTACTCTAATTACTGCCAAAACGACCGTATCGGCACGTAGATGACATTTAAGAGGTTGACATTAATATTTGAGCAATCACTTGACGA
Source organism: Silene latifolia (assembly GCF_048544455.1). Classification (NCBI taxonomy): domain Eukaryota; kingdom Viridiplantae; phylum Streptophyta; class Magnoliopsida; order Caryophyllales; family Caryophyllaceae; genus Silene; species Silene latifolia. The sequence goes on from NC_133538.1 coordinate 142,302,237, forward strand.
TAATCTTACGAACTGTCACAAATCGTTCCGCGAATCAAACATGCGGCCCAATCATCACCGGGTGGTTTGCGAGAGGTGCAGAAACGAGGTGTCTACAGTATTATCCTTTATATTCGCGTTATCTCTCATAGCATGAACCTTACCAATTACACATATAGGTTCCCAACCTTGGTTTAGGTTCTTTATCTTGAAAGAACTTTCTTGTTGTTTATCACAAAACCAACGAATTTGTGGTGGATGATATAACTTGCACTGATCAAGTGTTCTACCATTTTGCAATTCACTAGGTATACGTTTTGCAGGGTCTTGCAACAATTTGTCAAGATGATTAGCCTAGCACTTCTCATAAGTCCTAGCATATTAGAAAATATCAGTTTTGAGTAACTTCTTACTTCAACTAAGTATTTTTCAAAGCTTCTTATTTCTCCTTTTAGCTTGAATAGCTTAGGATTTTCATAAATCCTTACGTGTGATCGAACTTCAATATGTGCAACCTCTTGTCACATAACAGACGGTTCTGTCCATCACTGGAATTGCTCATTAGTTCTCCTCGAGAATTTATGACGATTCTTCTATGGCTTGACAATGAATCATCATGCTCTTATGCATATGATTCATTATTGGACATGTGCATGATTATTCTAATGGCGGAAACATTAGTAATTTATAATCATGTGATCAACCATTCTTAGGTTCAATGAATGACCATGACTGCTTATGGTAATTCTATTTACATCGATATGAATAACCTACGTTTCTTGTTGATTTGATGTATATATCTCAATACTTATCCAACATCTCATGATGTGATTGGATTCATCATAGTCCATTTTCATCCAGAATTGAAAACTCAAATACTTCTTTGTGAAAGAATAGTATTAGCTCGTTATTGTTGGGGTGGTGTCCTTTACGATTAGTGCAAGGACTTATAAATCTCTAAAAGGATCAAAGGGTATACTTTTGTATTATAATCAGTTGGTCCACGTTTATCAATAACGGTTGGCTTGCTAGATAAGTTTGACGTTATTGTCATACAGATGGCGGTGATCAACTGGTCCCTAAAAGTCACACCTATAGGATACGATTGAGAGATGTGACGGTATGAAAATACAGTCATGTAGATGCCAAATTTGACTAACCAGTTAGTACGAGTTATTTGACTAATAATTAGTCAAAATGTGATGTTGAGATATTTTATTTAATACGGATTAAATAATAATGGCTAAGGTGAATTGATTAATTCAGTAAATTGAATATAAGCATTTTATATTTAATTAAATGTATATTGAATATAATTATACAATATTGTCTTTGTCGGACATGTATTAATAATTCAACTAACCCGTATTATTAGTTGATGCTTTAATTACCGATAACCGATGACAGTTTATAATGAAACCGCGTCATATACACTTAACGAATTACATGTCGGACTACGAGTTAAGATGAAGAGGAAATGAAAGCCCATTTCCTCCCCTTGACTCGCCAGTTTGGCGAATCATGAGAACAAAAGAGAGGCTCTCTCTTTTGTTAACCTAAGCATTTCATTTGTAAAAAAAACTAGGGTTTTGGAGATTATTTTTCTCTGAAACCTAGATCTCTCATCTAAGCAAAACTCACAAAATAATCCTCTCAATATTGCAAGGCAATTAGAGGATTCATTCTAGCACAAGGGCATTTCTCGGACAATCTTGGGTGCATCATTTAGGAGGAGATCTACTTTGATCTCTCATTGCCAATTTGCACTAGGACCGAAGGTTAATTCTTATCTTTATCGTTTCATTGTTGTTTTCGTTTATGACTATAAATCACGTATTAAATTTGCGTTATAATCCTTCAAATTATGGGTTTTATACGGATATTACCCTTCAAGTGGTATCAGAGCGAGGCCACGTAAATTTTTCTATGTGATTTTCATCAAACGATTTTTGAACTAAGAAGATCGATTAGTGATGCTCGACGCGAATGCAAGGAAAGAGTGCCCTCGAAAGAGGAAAACGATTTAACAAGATTGATTAATTAGATTGATTGAGTGTAGTGGTCAAATTGGTCGGTCATGCAACGGAGAGGCCGGTACCGGAAGATCCGAGCTTACGTGGTCGGAAGTCCAAGCACGTAGGCGCCAATTAGTAAGAACGAAGTCTAGAATGCAAAGGGAGAAGAGAAGGGCGGACACTCGCGTGAGAAATATGAGGAACGAAAGCTCCTATTTATACTAATCACGTGAAGGAATAGGGTTTCGGAGACTCTTTGGAAGTGAATCTCGGAAAGATATGAAAAGATACGTAAATCATGCAAAGAAGGGCCTGGGAAGAGGCGCAGCAGCCCATCGCGTCTCTTGGAAGAGGCGCAAAGACTGCCGTTGCGTCTATTCCCGTGGGAGGTTTCCTCCGCTTAAGAAAGATTTCCGTGTTTAAGTTATGGTAGGACGGAAATAAATCGATTATCTTTAATATCTTATGTAAATATTACGGGATATTATTTGCCAAAAGATAAAATTTGAGAAATATGGAATAGAAATATCCGGAACATTCCGGAACATTCCGACTCGGGATTTAACTATCGAGAAAATGGAGACGGTTTTTGACCGGACTCGAATGTACTCTAATTATCGCCAAAACGACCGTATCGGCACGTAGATGACATTTAAGAGGTTGACATTAATATTTGAGCAATCACTTGACGATAATCTTACGAACTGTCACAAATCGTTCCGCGAATCAAACATGCGGCCCAATCATCACCGGGTGGTTTGCGAGAGGTGCGAAACGAGGTGTCTCAGAGCCCCACTTTGACTGAGGCTTGGACAAGGCGAAAGTCGAAGTATAGCCATCAGGTCAATCGAAGATTACAACCTGACGACTATGGCGACGCGAGGTGGCTCAAAGGGTCTGAACCAAGGACCTGTCGTCGGGAACATTTTAGAGTCTGTCGACTATCGGGGAGGGTCGTTTAAAGTCCATTAGACTACGTAAGGAGGCTCGCCAGCCATAAGAGGAGACCATACCTGAGATTTAATCGGACTTCGCGGGGAACAAGAGATATTGAAAACAGCAGGACGTCGGTAGAAACTGCTGGGGATCCGCTTGCGTCGGTCTCAAGCGAACTCGGGCGAAATTTGGAGGTTGAATCTGCTTGCGTCGGTCTCAAGCGAACTCTGGTTGGGGAATATACCGACGACTAGGAACATCTTGATCGTCATGAAAGAAAGTCATGAGTGAGCAGTACTGCAAAATACTACTGCGCTGGATAAAATGAATTTGGACGATACTGCAAAATATTGTCGCGCTGGATAAAACATGGGCCGGAACGAAAGAAAATCGTCGAAACGGACCAAAATGATAAAACGTCATCGAGGAAGAGGCGCACCAAAGATGGACCCACGAATAACGAACCCATAACGGATTTTTGAAAATCCATATGGTGGGAAATAAAGGAAGAGGCGCAGCAAGAGCTGCGTCCCTTGGAAGAGGCGCAGACCGGTCAAATGCGTCTTTTCCCAATTCAAACAATTCTGCGAAAAACGCGAAACCAGAAGGTTTTATTTCATTATTTCGAAACACAATTTTTGCAATTTCTCTCTCAAATCTTCACCATTTCCGCCAAGGTTTGATTCAAAAGCTTGCTTTAAACATGACTAATCGAGGTATGTGTTTTAATCTTGCATTAATCTTCCATATTTGTCGTATTTTGAGCCGCGAACATTAGGGTTTTCGACCCTTTTGATCGAAAATTTGGGGCTTTTCCCCCAAATGGATTTGTCTTGCCCAATTGATGCTAGGAATGGATAATAGGTGATGCTAGGAACATAACCATGTATTTACTTCGAATTTTCATCAAGTTTTGAGCCCTTGAGCAGAAATTGAGACGGTTTCACGACTAGATCGTAGAATTGCTTGAAAATGGCCTTAGGATTGCCCATTTGTGATGAAATTTGATATTTGGGACCCTTGGATGATGGGTAAACTTTCTACCATCTTGGAAGTTTGGTTTGTGACAACTTTTTCAGGACACTTCTCTAGGGCATAACCGCCATTATAGCGAAATCTTCGCCGAATTTTCGACTCGAACCCGAGACTAGGCCTTGACTTTGTCTCGACTTGACTCAATTCATCACATGAGTGATTGAATTGGTGGGAATATGGCCAAGGATGGCCAGAAATGGGGAATTCCGGGGCCTTGAAGGCTCGAAAACTTCTTAACAAAGGCTTGTCGTCATGGGACGCGGCCTGAATTCGCTTTACTGTTTGCAGGTGACGATGCTTCTACTTCCGGGAGAGATCCCATGGACATAGACGCCGCTGTTGTTGAGGAGGCGCTAAAGCGAGGCCTTCACCGTGCGGTGATGGCCGCTGCGAACGAGGTTCCCGAGGAGGAGGTGGCCGAGGAGGAGGAGATTCGAGACGGGCCCACCTCGGACGAGGAGGTCGTCACCGAGAGGTGCTCCTGCATGGGCCGAGACACGGGAGAGTAGGCACCTCGTGTGGGCTGCAGAGGGTCACTTGTCCTACGGAGACGGTGAAGAGCTTGGTAAATAGGAATTCCCTAACTCATTACCTATCCTTTTCTATTTTTGTTCAAATTTCTTTTAAATTCATTCAAAACTAAAGATAGCTTTGTTTCAAATCATAATAGGAGGCCGGGAACATCCGGTCGTTCTCGGGGTACACGACGGCGATGGAGCACTACGAGCGATTTGTCGGCGGAGGAGAGAGCCATGATCGAGCGTGGAGCGTTCGGTCCTCTGGTTCAGTGTCCGGAGGGATATCGTGAAGAGGAAGTTGCGGGCCAACCTTAGCCTGGTTCGCGCTTTCTTGGATCGATTTTGGGATACGACTTCCACGTTTCACTTGCCTTTTGGTGAGGTGGGAGTCACTTTGGAGGACTACTGAGATGATTCCCGGTGCCGTGCGGGGACCGAGGAGATGGTGTGGCCGGAGACCGGCATGAGGGTGGATTCGGCCGAGGCGAGGAGGTTAATCGGTGGAACTCGTCGCCGAAAGGTGTTGCGGTCCGGGTTTGGTACCCGGTTCCTACGTTCGAGATTACTTTGCGGGAAGACCCCGGCATCGGTGGTGATCGATGGGAGGGAGACGGCTCCTCCTCCTGTCTGTAGAAGCGAGCAGAGGGCTCGTCTGTGGCTTTGGTGGTTCTTGTCTTCGATCTACCTCGGAGACAAGGGTGAGAGGCTGTCGACGAAGCTTCTTCCCTTTCTTTCTAACCTGAGTTCCCTAGGGCGTTGGGATTGGGTCACTGCTGGTTTTGCGGTCCTCATCCGCTTTATGAGGGCCATGGTTCATCCGGAGTTGATGGAGAAGGGGACTTCTCCTGGTGCCGTCGGACCTGGGCTACTGTTGGAGGTATGAACCTTCCTTTAGGCCAAAGTCAATTTCTTTCTTTTATCAAAGATCGAAAGATCGTCATTGACTATTCTGTTTTACAGGCGTGGGTGTACTCTTACTTTCCGGACCTCGCGCCCAAGAGGACGGAGCCGTTGGAGAGGGCCTACCCCGTGGTGAGGGATTGGGTCATGTGCCGGACGAAGAGCAAGCGTTCTTCTCACAATGTCTACCGGCGGGATGTGAACGCTCTTGGTGAGCAAAGATAAGTATCCTATTTGTATGCACTTATTCTTCTCATACTTTGTTTTAAATTGATCATAGGAATGACCTTTGCCTTTATTTTATCGCAGTGGGTGCCCAGACCTTGGGCGGAGTACGCTGGAGCGCCTCCTTTTGTCGCTGAGGTCCTTCGACCTAGGAGCTCGAGTCATTTGTTGTTGTGGACGTCGATGGGTCTGTGTGGTATCCGGGCGAGCGGTCGGCTCGTCGGTGCTGGGCGCGTTGACGGTTCCCGTCGATCCTCCTAGGACGATGTTTAGGGAGCCTTCTGAGGCTGAGAGGGAGGCGGACTTGGCTGGTGCTAGTGGCGACGACCTTCTTCTCCCTGACGAGGATTACTCGGCGTTCCTTTACGGGAGGTTGGCGTATTGGCCGGTAGTGGTGAGCATCTTTTGTTTCTTGTTGGATCTTGATTTTCGAGAGTTGCGACGAAAGATCATCGATTAACGAGGGCCATTTGTCTTTGCAGGAGGTTGAGGCGGCGGGCATCGAGCCCCCAGAGTACCCCGAGACCCTTGAGTACACTGACGCTACTGGGAGGACGACGATCTCCGAGCTGCGTGACTTGGACGTGGCTGTGACGGATCGCCTAGATGATAGCGGCAAAGATTCGATTCGGAGGGTGAGTTCCCATTTTGCATAGTTTTCGTGTAAGAACACATTTGATTGAATTTGTTCAATTTTGCTGAGAATTACTTTTTGAAAATGCAGGTTGCGCCGTCCCGGTTCGTGGCATTATGGAGGGTGGCCAACCGGCTGCGAGCTACCGCCATCGAGGCACTCATCGGTGGTCGGGGTCGTCAGGTATGAACCTCACTTGACTTCTTTTGATTTTTGATTATTTCCAATTTTGATTGAGTTGATTGACATGAGTCAATTTATTGCCATTCTGGAGGTCGTGGTCGTGAGCGGGAGCGAGAGTTGGCCCGATCTCGGGAGGAGACGGCTCGCTTTGCCGAGGGAGCTCGAGTTTCGGACGCCGAGATCGCCGCTCTTATGGCGAGGGTTGCCGAGTTGGAGGGTGCCCAGCAGTAGCCTTTGTGTACATTTGGACATCTGTTTTTGAAACATTTTTGGATTTGTTTTGGGGCGCAAGCCCCCAGTTTACTTGGATTTGGATTTGTTTGGGGCGGAGCCCCCAGTTGTACATTTGGACCTGTTTGGGGCGAAGCCCCCGGCTTTCTTGTATATTTGCTTTTTTGTTGTATATACGATGGCCACGAGTGCCTTTTGCCGCTGGATGGTGTTGTTTGTACTGCGGGTTAGCTTTTGAACAGGTTTGGTAGACAACGGTTTATGCCGTCATTCAGGAATTTACATAGAAAATCACGTAACACATACATTTTATATACACATAGGGCCTTTAATTAGTGCAAAATGAGACTCGAAAGGACGTGAAAATGCAAAAATTTTGTTGGAAATGACCGGACGGTAGGGAGGGTTACCCCCGAAAAAAAAGAAAAAGAGAAATCTATAAGTTAGAAGATGGAAAAAATAGAAATTAAGAAAATGAAATGACTAAGTAAATGTTGAAATAAAAAAAAGAATTAAAATGAAAACTAAATATAAAAGTGTGAGAAAAATGGCGGAAAATGTCGATGTCGCCTCGAAATGTGCGTCCGCGGATTAAGGAAACCTGAAGCATGGTAAATTTCTCGGATTTACCAAAATAAAATCCCGTAGGAATAGGAAATTATTCGTTTATAGAATTAGGAAAGATCCAAACGCGGAAATCACGAAATGAGGTGGGAAGAGGCGCAGCATGAGTCGCGTCCCTTTGAAGAGAGGCGCGAAGAGCCGCGCTCCTGTTCCCAGTGTCGGTTCGACGGATTTTTGGAAACAAGCAATTAGTATAAATAGAAGCGTCGACGAAGCTTTAAATCATATAATTCTTCCGTCTCTTCTTCGTCGATTCACACATAAAAACTCCCAATAAATTTTCAAGAGAAAATTAGCATCATGAATACTTTGGAGATTCGCTTGAAGGAATGGACTAATGAGTTTTCGAACATTGAGAAACATGATATGGGTGCTTATAACCTTGGGTCTTTATTGAGTTTGAAACTCATTAAGGTTGTAAAACCGTTCTTGGATACTTGCCTTGATTATTGGGACCCAAATTATCATGTTTTTGCGTTCAGGGAGGTGATATTTGTCCTTTTCCGGAGGAAATTGTCGCTATTGGCGGGTGGGACCCCGAACATTTACCGCCATCCCTTCTCCGCTCAAGGGTATAAGAGTAAGTTCAGAGATTTGCTTGGACTTACTAGACTCGAGGTAGATCGTCTCGTTACCCCGAAAGGCGTGAGAATGTTGGATTTTATAGACCGATTCATCAACGGGCCGACCCTCTGTTTCTTATGTTGCCGGGAGGAGGGCGTTTGGCTTTCGTTTGCTGCATGTGTATGTCTTTCAGGGACATGTTGATGAAGATTTGAGAGGCGATCCTCGTCTTCTGGGCCTTATTGAGCAAATGGAGCTGCGCAGGAGCCCAGCTTGTCTATGCCTAGGGGAGATTATCTTGGGCTTGGACAATAGGAAATCCAACCGCGATCTTCCATTTTTGGGGAGTCCCGTTATCCTACAGGTAAAAGACACCTTTCTCTTTTTTTTTTTTTTTTTTTTTTTTTTTTTTTTTTTTTTTTTTTTTTTTTTGCGGATGTCTAATACCTGTTTTTTGGTAGGTTTGGCTTATGGAACGGCTCCGATTGCTCGAGCCCCCAGTTCATGCACTTTCCTATCATGCCCGTATGATTTCGATGAGGACACGGTTGTACATGGTGGACTTCACCCGGGTCTGCGATTATTGGAAGAACAAGTCAAGAATGATGATGGCCCGCCGATCGGTGGGTCGTTCCGTGGTGGCACCTCAAGTCCGTCACTGGAGTGTCTTCTTTGGATCCCACTAGGTCCGTGCGCATTCTGGGATTGGAGTTCATGGTATGCATCTTTCCGGAGAGATTGATGAGGCAAGTCGGGTTGAAGCAGATGATCCCTAGGCGTGACACCGTTCCGCAGATGTTGCTATGGCGCTTACTACAGAGAGCCAAGAGAGTGGGCTATGAAATGGGCCCAAAGAAACATGTGGTTCTGAGCTTTCTCCGCCAATGCCTTGTGGGTGTCGGACTCTTATCTGAGGTGGAGAAAGGCTGCAACTTCGGAAGAGCGCGAAAGACTGAGGAAGCGCGAGCCCGTTGATTACAAGGTGCGCGAGGGAGATAAAGAGAAGGAGAAGCATCTCGATGAAGGAGAAGAAGAAGCCGGGTTTCAAGTCATTCATCCTTCCAAGAAATCGAAGACTACTCTGTCGCGAGAGATGGTGGTTGGCAAGAATGGAAGAGTCGGGCCTCGAGAAAGACCGTTGGTGATTAGGTCTGAAGTGGTGCAAGAGCGCCCGGCTCGAGGTCGTGACAAGAAATATGACAAGAACGACAAATGCAAGGGAAAGATGGAGGAATAGCCCAAGTCTTATTATTACTATTAGATTATTATTATTATTATTGTAACAAGAGGAGGGATTTTTAGAATCCTAGCCTATCTATTTATTATTATTTGTCGTACTATTATTATTAGAAATTGAATGAAATAAAAAGGTTAAGTGGTTATGAAACCGTTGTGATTTTCTTTAATTATTCTTGTCGAATTTCATATGCAATGCAAATGTCCTTCTATTTACATTTTAAATATAATGGTGGGTTGAATCCCGTGAAGGATTACCTACGTATTCACTTAAAAAAAGCGAAATCAAACCCTTGCGCGTAGTTCGAGTAAATGTAAAAGAATAATTGTTCGAAGCAAGAGCTTGTAATGAACATAGAAAATAAGCATGAGCTTTTGCTTACTCGGGAGGTGCGAATTTTAGTTTGTTTGACGATATGAGGATGACAAGTTTGCCAAGATGCAAGAGCATAGTGAAATTCAGATGGGCCAGGGGCCGCTTATTTAGTGCCACAAGAGCGACACTTAGGTTTACGCGAGGCGCGTTTTTATCCTATTCTAGGCATAGTATCGTTTCAGTTGGTCGAGATTTGTGGGGTTTGAAAACTCATTCCCATCTAGGTCTGTGATTCTAACCGCGCCTCCTGGGAGTATGGATTTGACTAGATATGGTCCGGCCCAATTAGGTTTGAATTTTCCCCTCGGGTCGACAGGTAAAAGAGCTCTAACCGATTTGAGTACTAAGTCTCCTTCTTTGATGTTTCTTGGCCTAACCCTTTTGTTGAAAGCTCGTTTGATACGTGCTTGATATGTTTGGACATTATGTAAGGCACGTAGCCTACGTTCATCCAGGAGGATGAGTTCTTCGTATCTATCCCTTTTCCAATCGGCTTCCGGGATTTGACTTTCTAGCAGAATACGCAAGGATGGTATTTCTAGCTCGACTGGTTGTACGGCTTCCATGCCGTAAGTCAAATAGAAAGGAGTAGCCCCAGTGGGCGTCCTGACGGATGTTCGATACCCCCACAAAGCGAAGGGTATTTTGCTTGGCCAATCTCTATAATTGTCAGTCATTTTCTTGAGGATCGTGACGACATTTTTGTTAGCCGCTTCTACCGCGCCGTTAGTCTGTGGTCTATAGGGCGATGAGTGGTGATGCTTAATCTTGTATTTGGCTAGCAATTGCTCTGCTTCGGCTTGAAAGTGGGACCCATTATCGCTAATGATCTCATGTGGGCAACCATATCGGCAGATGATGTTATTTTGTATGAATTTGGCTACATTTTTGGCCGTAAGAGCGGTGTAGGAAGCCGCTTCTACCCACTTGGTGAAGTAGTCAATTGCTACTAGGATGAAACGGTGACTCTCTGTTCCGGTGGGGTTATTTTCCCAATTATGTCAATTCCCCATGCGGAGAATGGCCAAGGAGATGTCATCGTATAGAGCAACGAAGGAGGGACATGTTGTACGTTCCGAAGATTTGTGATTGTGGCAATGTCTCACATATTTGATGCAATCCGATTCCATTGTGGTCCAATAGTACCCTAGACGTGTGATTTTCTTTGCCATCATAGGTCCACTCATGTGAGGGCCGCATTCTCCGTCGTGGACTTCTTCCATCACTTTTCGTGCCCGTGAATGATCAAGGCAACGTAGGACTACACCAAGAGGTGTTCTTTTGTACAATTCTCCTTGCATTAGGATGTATTGGGAAGCTAGTAGGCGTATAGCGCGTTGTCCCCTTTGTCCATATCGGCGGATAGGTACCATTGAGCTTGAAATTCGGGATTGCTTGGAACCGGGGTTCTGTGCGATTTCTTCTTCATCGGTAATTTGATGGACATAAGCGGCTCCACCGTCGTTCGATACACAAAGGCATTTCCATCATGTAATCGGGCATGTTTATCAAAGATGCAAGTTTCGCAAGAGCGTATGCAAATTGATTTTCTTCTCGAGGTAGGTGTAAATAGGTTACGTGATCAAAGAATTGAGCGACTTGGTCTATCCTAGCCTGATAGGGTGCTAGGCTTTCACTTCGGATTTTCCAGGATCCCGTAACTTGGTTGATGATTAGTGACAAATCCCCGTGCACTCGGAGGTTTTTGATGCCTAAGCTTACCGCGCTTGTAGTCCAATTAGACAAGCCTCATACTGCGGCGTTGTTCGTCACCTCGAAGTCGAGTTTGACAACAATCGGTGTATGCTCACCTTCGGGAGAAATGAGCAACACTCCTATCCCAAATCCTCTTAGGTTTGATGCTCCATCAAAGTATAGGTCCCAGGAGTCTACATCTGTTTGAAGTATATCCTCGTCGGGAAATGACCAAGTATCTATAGTTTGTGCGTTGTTGATGGGATTTTCTGCGAAGAATTCGGCGACGGCGCGACCCTTTATAACTTTCGATGTGGCACATATTTGAGGTCAAATTGAGAGCATCATGGTCCATCTTGCCAGTACGTCCGTTGAGAACGGGTTTCTCGAAGAGGTATTTGATTGGATCCATTTTGGAGAATATCTTGTGAGTAGCTAAGCATGTAGTGACGTAGCTTCTTTGTTGCCCACACAAGAGCGAGGCATGTCTTTTCGAGTTGTGAGTATTTGCACTCGTATTCCAAGAACTTCTTACTTAGGTAGTAAATAGCTCTTTCTTCACTTCCTACGGTTTGAGCTAACATGGCACCCATGGCGGTTTCGGTTACCGTGAGATATAAACCAAGAGGTTGATCTTGTTGTGGTGGCATGAGCACTGGTGGTTTAGCCAATATCTCCTTGATTCTGTCGAACGCCTTTTGACAATCATCGTCCCACATGGTGTGGTCTGTTTTCTTGAGTTTCTTGAAGATAGGCTCGCAAATCATCGTAAGTTTCGATATGAATCGACTTATGTATTGAACTTTTCCCAGGAATCCTCTGACTTCTTTTTCTGTTTGAGGTTGTGGCATTTCAATCAGAGCTTTGATTTTGGAAGGATCTATTTCTATGCCTCGTTGGCTAACGACGTATCCTAGGAGTTTGCCAGATGTCACCCCAAATGTGCACTTTTGAGGGTTGAGTCTCATGTTGTACTTCCGTAGCCTTGCGAAGAACTTGCGAAGGTTCGCAATATGTTCCTCTCTCTTCTTGGATTTGACGATCATGTCATCTACATATACCTCAACTTCTTTGTGCATCATGTCATGTAGGAGTGTAGTTGCGGTGCGTTGGTATGTAGCTCCGGCGTTGATCAATCCGAACGGCATTCTTTGTATAGCAATAGGTTCCCCATTGGGTGACGAACGCGGTCTTATGCATGTCTTCCATGGCCATTTTGATTTGGTTATAACCCGCATATCCATCCATGAAGGATAGTAATGCGTGGTCTGCAGTATTGTCCACTAATATGTCGATGTGAGGTAGAGGGAAGTCATCTTTTGGACTTGCTTTGTTCAAGTCCCTAAAGTCAACACAAACTCGGATTCTCCCATCCTTTTTAGGTACGGGTACTATGTTAGCTACCCAGTCAGAATACTCGGAAACTTTGATGAACCCGGCTTTGAATTGTTTGTCAACTTCTTCCTTAATCTTTAGAGCCCACTCTGTTCTCATTCGTCGGAGCTTTGTTTCACGGAGTTTGAAACCTGGCTTAATCGGAATCCTATGTTCGGCAATATCCCCTGTTGATCCCTGGCATGTCTTTGTAGGACCAAGCGAAGACGTCTTTGAATTCATTTAGGAGGTCTATGAGGTCGGCCCGTTCGGTAGAGCTCAAGGTAGTCCCTATCCTAAGTTCTTTGGGTTCTAGTTCGGTTCCTACATTGATGGGTTCGGTGTCCTCAATTACTGGTCCCCCTTCCCCTTCTTGTAGTATTTCTTTGGCTACGTAGGGAGGTATTTCGGTCAAGTCTGGGTCTTGGTCATCCTCGAGTATCGTCATAAACAGAATTGCACTCAAGATAACGCAAAGAGTAAAGCGAGAACCCGATTTATTCATATTAAGATTCGAGTAAAGTTGAAACAAAGAGGCCAACCGATCCACGGTCGGTGGCGGTAAAGGGACGAATTGGGGCATTTCCCGAACTACGTGGCTACTTGAAAACAAGCTAGGAGAAACGAAGGGAGTGGGGGTGACGACGGGGAGTAGACTCTCTAATGACTTCTCTAGACTCGACTCGACCGACTCCGACTCGATTCCGATTCGAACTCGTCGTCTTCGGGTTCTTCTTTGAACATCTCTCCTTCTCCGGTGGTGAGCTTGAAGAGTCTTCCTTGATTGTTGGTCCATTTGATTGATTTTCTCCATCCTTTCTGCTGCTTTGTGTCGATTTCTGTGATCAATGCGGTGGGGTTGAAGCGATCGTCTTGAAGTATCGTAGTAATGATCTCATCTTGCGCGGCCCTAACAAATCGGTCCTCTCCAAACAGGAGGCTCACAGCTTGCTCGTCTAAGCAAGGTGCTTGACGGGTTTTGTGGTAGGGAACCGTTTTCGGAGGGATGAAGTAGCAATCGTGAAAGATCTCGATTCCGGCTAACTTCCTCTCGAGGTAATGCCAAGGTTCGGGAAATCCATGAAAGAGTTCCGAACTTCCTTCTTGAACGAAGTATCCATTCAAGGTAGGGAGATATGGCCTCATTTGGACTCCTACATACTTGCGATTTTGGACTTGGGCAAGCATTTCGAGAACTTCTTTCATTTGTGGGTTTGTACCCTAGTCCAAGTGGTATTCTCGATGAGTTGCCTTTCTTGTATGGCGCGAAGGTGTTCTTCCGAATCGGGTTCAAAGGCATTCCAGGGAAGTATCCCTGATTTTTGAGTATGTGGTTGACCACCAAGTTAGAGTAGGGATTATAGTATAAGGGTGCCAACTCACTTTCTATGACATTTACACTTTGGAAGCCCCCAAGTTCGTATATGGGATCCGCAAGGACTTGATTATTTGATTGCTTCTCGATTATGGCTTTGATAGGCGACGAAGTGATCGTCACAACTTTGCCATTGAGTGGGATCTTGATCTTTTGGTGAAGGGTGGATGTTACCGCTTTGGAAGCGTGAATCCAAGGCCTTCCCAGAAGTATGTTAAATGAAGCTTCGATGTCCACTATTTGGAAGTTAACCTTTCGTTCGGTTGGTCCCGTTGCTATGGTTAGGTTAGCAAGTCCTACCACTTTTCGTCGTGTACCGTCATATGCACGTACACCTTGATTTGTAGGGGTCCAGTCCGACTCTTTCATGCCTAGTTTGTATGCCGTTTTGAGGGGTATGACGTTGACGTTGATCGGAGCCATCATCTACCAAGGTCATTGGCACATTTTTCTTTAGACAGATGACAGTGATGTATAGAGCAAGGTTGTGACTAGCGCCAAAAGGTGGCAGGTCTTCATCTGAGAAAGTAATAGGATTACTTAGCTTGGGTGATTCTTGGAAGACCAAGTTGACTACATCTTCAGGAGTAGAGTTATGCGCTACATTCAATTTGGCCAAAGCTTGCAGTAAAGCTTGGCGATGCGGAAATGAGCTTGCCACTAGTTGCCAGACTGAAAGATCAGCCTTGGTTTTCTGTAATTGCTTGAGCAAATGATCAGTGGGGTCGTCTTCGTTGTCATTTGGTGTGATGACATTGGTTGGACCGTTTTGAGTGGTGCTTTGATATGGGCGACCCGAACGAGTTAGGTGATCCACATCTTGGTCTTCACCATTTTGGACTATTTCCTTTACCAAAGAGTTTTCAATGAGATATTCGTCTTCATCGTCATCGGCCCAAACTCCATTGATTGTAGCTAGTTCCCTCATTCTCATGATATCGCTTTCTAGTCGTATGATTTGATCGACTAGCTTGTCGACCACGGCGACTACTTCTTGCATAGTGGCATTTTGAGAGAAGGTCAATGGTACGCGTTCTTTAGGCGTTGCCTTGGGATCGCGTAAGGTCGTTACCATGTTTTCTAGTTCCCACACTTGTCTATCTACACTCCTTGCCCATGCGATGAAGTCGGAAATGGTAGGGGAGATGGTAGAGTAGAGTCTTTCTTTCTCAATTGCATGAATTTCATTTTCGGTGGGAGAAATGAGATGTGAGCAATCTAAGGTAGATTCGTCACTTGTAATCACTAGAACTCCAAGAGGATTCTGAGTGTTGTTGGGCTTACCTCCTGGTGGGATTGGAAGTCGACCATCTTCAATCATATCCTGAAGCACGTGTTTCAACTTGTAGCATTTTTCTGTGTCATGCCCCTTGCCCCTATGGTATTCACAGTAGGAATTTTCGTCCCAGAATTTGGACTTCCTCTCAGGTTCGGGAGTAGGCCCAATGGGTTAGAGTTTACCTTGCTTCATTAGTCTTTTTAGAGCGTTGGAGTACGTATCTCCAAGGTTTGTGAACTTCCTTGGTGGGCTAGTTTTCTTGGATGTCTCGAGAAGGTTAACTTCGTCGGTCTTGCTAGTAGAGCCGTATGAACGACTTGTGGACCCTTGATATCCTCGACCTACCGTTTTGGACAAGAGTCCTTTGCGGATGTCATCTTCAATTCGTGTCCCTAACACGGTTAAGTCTTTGAAAGTCTTGATATTTTGATATCTCAAATGGTTGGCATATATGGGCTTGAGATTGTCCACGAACTTCTCCACAAGAGTGGCCTCATCTGGGCGTTCTACTAATTGAGTACTAGTCTTCCTCCACCTACTTAGGAAGTCGGTGAATCCTTCCTTGTCATTTTGGGTAAGAACCTCTAGAGTGCGCATGTTGACTTGGATCTCGGCATTATCCGCGTATTGTTTCGAGAACTCGATGGCGGCGTCCTCCCAAGTAGCGACCTTTTTGTGATCTAAAGTGTAGAACCATTGCTTTCGGATGGTGTCAAGAGATGAAGGAAAGATCCTTAAGAACATCTCGAGTTTGATGCCTTTGATAGACATGTAGTCCTTGAAGGCGCGGATGTGGTTCAAAGGGTTCTCATGTCCTTTAAACTTAGGGATATCCGTCATGCTAAAGTTAGTGGGCAATTTGGAATTGACGGCTTCATACTTACGATTGTTCTCCCTGTAAATGTCATCCCCCTTAAGGTACATCAATTGCTCCTCTAGGTATTGGAGTCTTTTCTCAGCTGCGGTTGTTCCTAGGACAGGATTCTCATCTTTAGATTCGTCATCGGAAAATTGTAGCACTCCACCTTTAGGGGGAGGTAGCTTTCCCTCTACATCAAAGATACGGCCTTCGATAAGCTCAAGGCGGTCATAGGTTTGTTCTTGGGTAATTTGCATTTGGGCTATCGCGGCTAGGATTCGATCATTACTCTCTTGAATTTGCTGGAGGTTCGTATCATCACTTGACCCAGGCATCTTGGAAACTGGATAAGAGATCGGCGACGAATCAAAACACGATCGACCATTCCATCACACTTGCTAAAAGTGGAAAAGTTTTGACTCGTGAAGTGGGTGTGTGCCACTTGTGTTGAGTGAGTTTTGAAGAAAGACAAGGTCTTTGAAAATGCGTGTCCTAGTCAACTGTAGTGTAGTTGTAGGAGTGGACTCGAAGTGAGGTTTGAAATGGGCTTGTGGCCCGAATTTTGACACGACGAACGGACAGAGTTTTGACCGGATTTTGTGCTAATTAAAGGCCCTATTTCGAAATTCTTGATTGAAATTGGGTTTTGATTTTTGAAAATTTGTCATGATTTGTTTTGAAATGGTGATCACGTAAGGTTTACACATTTATACAAGCATTATAACGGGATGCTGAGTGCTTTTAGAAGGGTTTTGGTTTAAAGGGTGGGTTGCCATACCGAACCATCAAACCCGAAGTCTGTGGAGAGGCTCGTGCCAAACAAGAGTAAGGCCGATTCCTAGTCCATTTCCTCAAGTAGTGAAGGCCCTTGATACAAACAAGAGTAAGCATCATGGTATGGATGACGTCAATCGCTATCCATCCTTAGGCCCAAATAAGAATTAGGACCGTTTAGACGGGACGATTGGTCGAATGGGTTGGGTTGGGCCTAGGAAGGCCGATTTAAACGGTCTAGGAAGACCGAGTTATGAAAACCGACAATTGTCTTGTACAAACTTATTCCCTAACCTTGTTCAAGTTTCACCCTTAGCTACACGTAAGTGTATTTTCCCAGTGAGTCGCCAAAGCGTGGACAGCGGGCCGCCCATGTGGGGGGCGCTTGGTGAAGGGGCTCGAAAACAAGCGTTTGCATTTTGTATGGAGTCGCCACCAATTTTTATGGGAAATTGGAACCGTTCGAATACCTCGTGTCATGTCAAGACACAAAGTAGTGACATGAACACTAAGCAATCGTTACCCTTAGCATTCTATGTCTAGAATGACTCTCGTGGATGCCAATGAACACGGGTGCTCACGGAGATCTGGAGTAAGGGGTGAGGGTACGTATTAGGAAGCTCTTTTGATCGAACACCTAATCCCGCCCGCCTCTATAGCGGCCTCTACTAATGATTAGGGAAGTTACTCGTACTTGATATATTGTCGGCTATATGCATGCAATGCAACATCCATAGATTAATCCTAGCATGTGAGAATTAGACTAAGTCGGTTGACATGTAATTAGCAAACAATTGGGTCGAAGTAGGATTTAAGGTTCATTTACATGTGAAGACATACAAATGATACAAAATACAATAATAATAAATATGAATTACAATAATTACATTGGAACAGGCGATTTATGTCGGAAATACCTTTAAAACGGATAATTTGAGGAAAAGAAATAAGAAAATAAAACAAATAAATTACGAACAGGAATTAGCGTGATATTATGATTAGTAGATTAATACGCAGCTAATTAAACTAGGTCAAGGCAGAACAGGAGTTCAGGACAGAATTCACCTCGAACAGCGCAAGCAGCACTGCGCCCTTTGGAAGAGCGCGGTGTTCTGCGTCTTCCAAGGGTGAGTTCGGCGTAGTTTTAAGCGCAAACCGTTAATGTTAATTGGTAAATTAATGGATTGATTACGATATTAGACTCGGATGAAAGTGATTAATGAATTATTTACATATGATTGAGGTCATAAAACAGTAAAACATGGATGAGACGGAAACAAGACAGATTAATTATGTGAAGGGTCGATGTTAATGAATGATTAATTAAACTAACTAACTAAACGAATTATTAACTAAACATGATGAATTGACGACGGATTAATGAACAAACAGGTGAAAATATACCAACGATGAATCCCAGAAACTCAACATGAACGAATTGAACTTCTAAAACCCGAATTGAATTTAATGACGAAAAACCCGCAAATATTGATTATTAGGGATTTAAGTCGGATTTATGACGATTTAAACATGTTAATGATGATGGTTAATATACATATGAATTATTAAACTATCATGTGAACGAATTAACAGACGAACAAAACAAAAGAAATTAATTTGATACGAATTACAGAGGACGGAGGAAGAAGAAAAGAAGAGCTGCGGCCTCACGAAGAGGCGCAAAGGAGTCTGCCGAGCTCCTTCAAGAGCGCGATTGTTGCTGCGTCTTTTCTCGGCGTCATCATCTCGGAAATCCGCAAAAAAGGTTTTAAAGACGGTTTTAGAAATCGGTTTTAATGGGGTACTTTCGACATAAACCTTACAATTGTTATACAATAATTAAATACAATAAATAAAAGGAGTTATTAATACACCCTCAGACTTACATGTTGACGGAACGAGAAGAACTAAGAAGATCGATTAGTGATGCTCGACGCAAATGCAAGGAAAGAGTGCCCTCGAAAGAGGAAAACGATTTAACAAGATTGATTAATTAGATTGATTGAGTGTAGTGGTCAAATTGGTCGGTCATGCAACGGAGAGGCTGGTACCCGGAAAGATCCGAGCTTACGTGGTCGGAAGTCCAAGCACGTAGGCGCCAATTAGTAAGAACGAAGTCTAGAATGCAAAGGGAGAAGAGAAGGGCGGACACTCGCGTGAGAAATATGAGGAACGAAAGCTCCTATTTATACTAATCACGTGAAGGAATAGGGTTTCGGAGACTCTTTGGAAGTGAATCTCGGAAAGATATGAAAAAGATACGTAAATCATGCAAAGAAGGGCCTGGGAAGAGGCGCAGCAGCCACTGCCGTCTCTTGGGAAGAGGCGCAGACCTCCTGCGTCTATTCCCAGGAGGTTTCCTCCTGCTTAAGAAAGATTTCCGTGTTTAAGTTATGGTAGGACGGAAATAAATCGATTATCTTTAATATCTTATGTAAATATTACGGGATATTATTTGCCAAAAGATAAAATTTGAGAAATATGGAATAGAAATATCCGGAACATTCCAGAACATTCCGACTCGGGATTTAATAAAACTATCGAGAAAATGGAGACGGTTTTTGACCCGGACCGAATGTACTCTAATTATCGCCAAAACGACCGTATCGCACGTAGATGACATTTAAGAGGTTGACATTAATATTTGAGCAATCACTTGACGATAATCTTACGAACTGTCACAAATCGTTCCGCGAATCAAACATGCGGCCCAATCATCACCGGGTGGTTTGCGAGAGGTGCAGAAACGAGGTGTCTACAGTATTATCCTTTATATTCACGTTATCTCTCATAGCATGAACCTTACCAATTACACATATAGGTTCCCAACCTTGGTTTAGGTTCTTTATCTTGAAAGAACTTTCTTGTTGTTTATCACAAAACCAACGAATTTGTGGTGGATGATATAACTTGCACTGATCAAGTGTTCTACCATTTTGCAATGCACTAGGTATACGTTTTGCAGGGTCTTGCAACAATTTGTCAAGATGATTAGCCTAGCACTTCTCATAAGTCCTAGCATATTAGAAAATATCAGTTTTGAGTAACTTCTTACTTCAACTAAGTATTTTTCAAAGCTTCTTATTTCTCCTTTTAGCTTGAATAGCTTAGGATTTTCATAAATCCTTATGTGTGATCGAACTTCAATATGTGCAACCTCTTGTCACATAACAGACGGTTCTGTCCATCACTGGAATTGCTCATTAGTTCTCCTCGAGAATTTATGACGATTCTTCTATGGCTTGACAATGAATCATCATGCTCTTATGCATATGATTCATTATTGGACATGTGCATGATTATTCTAATGGCGGAAACATTAGTAATTTATAATCATGTGATCAACCATTCTTAGGTTCAATGAATGACCATGACTGCTTATGGTAATTCTATTTACATCGATATGAATAACCTACGTTTCTTGTTGATTTGATGTGTATATCTCAATACTTATCCAACATCTCATGATGTGATTGGATTCATCATAGTCCATTTTCATCCAGAATTGAAAACTCAAATACTTCTTTGTGAAAGATAGTATTAGCTCGTTATTGTTGGGGCTAGTGTCCTTTACAGTTAGTGCAAGGACTTATAAATCTCTAAAAGGATCAAAGGGTATACTTTTGTATTATAATCAGTTGGTCCACGTTTATCAATAACGGTTGGCTTGCTAGATAAGTTTGACGTTATTGTCATACAGATGGCGGTGATCAACTGGTCCCTAAAAGTCACACCTATAGGATACGTTTGAGAGATGTGACGGTATGAAAATACAGTCATGTAGATGCCAAATTTGACTAACCAGTTAGTCTGAGTTATTTGACTAATAATTAGTCAAAATGTGATGTTGAGATATTTTATTTAATACGGATTAAATAATAATGGCTAAGGTGAATTAAGCAGTTAATTCGTAAATTGAATATAAGCATTTTATATTTAATTAAATGTATATTGAATATAATTATACAATATTGTCTTTGTCGGACATGTATTAATAATTCAACTAACCCGTATTATTAGTTGATGCTTTAATTACCGATAACCGATGATGAGTTTATAATGAAACCGCGTCATATACACTTAACTAATTACATGTCGGACTACGAGTTAAGATGAAGAGGAAATGAAAGCCCATTTCCTCCCCTTGACTCAGTTTGGCGAATCATGAGAACAAAAGAGAGGCTCTCTCTCTTTTGTTAACCTAAGCATTTCATTTGTAAAAAAAACTAGGGTTTTGGAGATTATTTTTCTCTGAAACCTAGATCTCTCATCTAAGCAAAACTCACAAAATAATCCTCTCAATATTGCAAGGCAATTAGAGGATTCATTCTAGCACAAGGGCATTTCTCGGACAATCTTGGGTGCATCATTTAGGAGGAGATCTACTTTGATCTCTCATTGCCAATTTGCACTAGGACCGAAGGTTAATTCTTATCTTTATCGTTTCATTGTTGTTTTCGTTTATGACTATAAATCACGTATTAAATTTGCGTTATAATCCTTCAAATTATGGGTTTTATACGGATATTACCCTTCAAGTGGTATCAGAGCGAGGCCACGTAAATTTTTCTATGTGATTTTCATCAAACGATTTTTGAAACGATTTTTTTATGCTTGGAAAACCGTGCGGCAGCCTGTTTTGCACTCGGCAGAATTTTTTTTTATGCTGCGTTTTTCTTGTCTTGGGAACCGTGTCAAGTATACACGATATTGGTAATTGTTTGTCTTGTTTTCGATTTGATTTTTGCATATTGTTTTTGTAATCGATATTCATTGCAATATGTTAAAGATCTATCAATTGTTTGCATAAAATTTCGTGTGGCACAAAATTTTTTTTGTCTCGGCTGTTTTTTTATTTACACGGCTGAATTTTGTGCATCGAAAGTCGTGCCTTGTGACGATTTTCTTGTTTTGTTTTCGATTTGTTCTTTGCGAATTGTTGTTTTAAACGATAATCACAACAATATGTGAAGATCATGTCAATTGTAATTTTGTTTTAATCCGGATTATGTTCAAATTGCAATTGGATTTTGTCAAATCGATTTTGTGTCGGTTGATGTTGCTTACGTTTTTTTTTAAGCAGCTGATGTTTTTTTTTTTCCTTGCTCACGGCATTGAGCAGCTAGAAAAGAAAAAAAAATGGGTCTTTCACGGTTTGGCCGTGAAGAACAGAAAAAAAAATTTTTTTTTTATGTTTTGTTTTTTTTTGTTTTGCTCTCGGTATAAGCAGAATTTTTTAAAAAAAAAAAAAAAAAAAAAAAATTTCGGCCATTTATTGCATAATACGGATTTATGCACTCGCTTGATAGTGAAACGGTTCACCCACGAACAATTTAGTTACTTTAAAACGATTTAAAGTAACGGATTATCATGAATTAAAATTAAGTTGATGAAGCAGTTTTGTCACATAATTTTAATTATCTTTGGTGGTTTGGATAATTTAACATAATTACGGAATTATGTCACGAATAAATTTAATTTAGTTGATGCATTTTATTTATCGTTCCTGTTTAATTTGAATGCTTTTAATTACGTATTTATTTATTTTTGCAAACGGTTGTAACTTAGTGTGGCCTTAGTAGAACGTGTTACCGTAATGATGGAACACGGTCTTGGTTGTATTTTGAGATCACGTATCTCCTTTTATTTCTTTTAATTACAGTTTTTATTTAGAATGTAAATAGGTTTATATTTTGTAAATTTTAATTGTAATTTTGAGAAGACTAAAGAAGGAGACCGGATGCTCACTCCCGCTACATGAACAAAGATGGAACATCAAGACAAGCTTTTCGGGTCCAACGGTGGATTCCAAAGTTGTATTATGTTCTTTTTACTAGGATAGGCCACACTAGGAATTTTATTTACGTATTGCATTCATTTATTTATTTTATCGTAACGATAGTATGCATCATTTTCCGCCTAAAACCAAACCACCTAATTATTGCATGAAAACTGACACATATAGAGGTCACGAGTTAGTTTTCTTTGACATTCTCATGTCACACGATTTTTCCAAGCCATCACCTAAATTAAATCATTCACGCAGACGCTAGTTATTCGTTCACTTAAAATGAATTGAAACTTAGTTGATGGGATCTTCCTCGTATAAACAAAAATTGAGAACGGTCTTTATAGGTCAAACTCCAATGAATCCCTTCTTCGTCGGTAGGCATAATATGACCCCTTCTACGCCGGGTAAGTTGGAACCGATTGACTCATTTTATCTCAACACTATGGTCACTCGTACGATCCTGTGATCATGGTGGACTATAGATAGGATTTACGGAAATCTATCGACCAAGAGTTCTTACGGAAGAACTAGCTAAAAAGTTGGCTTATCAATTTACTTTAAATTGAGTCTTGGGATCACTTGTATTATTCTTGAGGGAGATCAATTATACAAGTGCAATGAGTCTACACGATTAAAATAAATTTTAATAGACTTAAATCACCTCGATGAGTTGCTTATTTCGTTTTGCGTTTTCTTTCTTTCTTTTCAAAGTGTAGATCACGTTCATATAAACCGCTAATAACAATATGGCTGGTCACTTGAACGACCCAATGCCAAGTGCCACATTGGACCGTGAGTCCCGGCTTCGGATCTTCATGAATCGGATGAATCACCAACTCGATCAAGAATGATGGATCAAACTTCGCGGGATCGGGAGGCAAAGATACGGAATGCCGCCGCCGCCGACGGAAGCTCAAACCGCTTGAGCCCATGCCGTCAAACCAGGCCCCACGGCCGGAGCTAACGAGATCACTACATATAACGATTTCGTCATGGAAGCGGGTGCGATTAAAAACGTACTCATTTTTGCAATGGAATCCAATTTGCAGAAACGCTTCATAGCCCAAGGTGCAAACAAGATTTTCACCACGCTCACCAAGGAATTCTCGAAAGCACCGAGAATCGTGACCTATGAGCATACCACTCGCTTCTTTGATGCGAGACTCGTAAGGGCCAACCGGTTAGCCCACACATTCTCAGCATGATTGAGAATGTCGAGAAGTTGGAGACGCTTGATTGTAAGATCAGCGAGAACATTGTTATTGACCGCATGCTTCACTCACTCCACGATGGTTTTTCGCAATTTAGAGCGAATTACTATATGAATGATTTGAAGAAAAGTCCCCATGAATTGCACTCCCTTCTCGTACAGACCGAGAAGGACATGAAGTTCAGTGGGAGCAGTAAAAGGATGTTCTCGTTGTAACAAACAAGGGAAAGGGTAAGGGCAAAGCTCGTGCAAACCTAGCAGAGGTAAACCGAAGTTCAAGAAGTCGGGTCCGGGTAAGAGTGGGCTGGTGAGTCGAGCACCTCATCGGGCGCGACAAAGAGCAAGAATGAAAACATGGAATGCCATCATTGCCACAAGACTGGGCATTGGAGGCGTACATGTCCTGTTTATCATGAGGACTTAAAGGCAGGTCGTGTTAAACCTGTTGGTATGTCTTCTTCTTCTACTTTTATTCATATGATTGAGATTAACCACGCAAGTTACGGAACTTGGGTACTTGATACTGGTTGTGGTTCTCATCTGTGTAATCATGTGCAGGGTCTCCGAAACATCGAACCCCTCGTAAAGGGTGAGGTGGACCTGCGTGTTGGGAATGGAGCACGAGTGGCTGCCGTCTCAAGGGGAACATACGTGATCCAGCTTCCTAGCGGATTTGAGTTATTTTTATATAACTGCTATTATGTACCCAGTCTTTCGAAAAACATTATTTCAGTTTCTGCACTTGACAAACTTGGTTTTTCATTTGTAATAGAGAATAATACTTGCATTTTCTCTTTACACGATATGATTTATGGCAAGGCAGTCTCCATGAACGGAATTTATGTTTTAGATTAGACCACCGAAATATTACACGTAATGAATAAAAAGTTAAAGGTTGGTGACAAAGATCAAACGTATCTATGGCACTGCCGTATGGGACACATTAATGAGAAACGCGTAAAACAGCTCATCAAGAATGGAGCTATCTCGGCCTTTGATTTTCAATCATTTGGCACATGTGAATCATGTCTCATCGGTAAGATGACTCGGATTTCCTTCAAAGGTGTTGGAATGCGCGCTGCTGACCTATTAGGACTCATACACACGGATGTATGTGGTCCTATGTCAATCACCGCACGAGAAGGCTATAGGTATTTCATCACTTTCACGGACGATTTAAGTAGATATGGCTATGTCTACTTAATGAAGCACAAAAGTGAATCCTTTGAGAAATTCAAGGAATACCAGAATAGGGTACAAAACCTATTGGGTAGAAAGATTAAAACACTGCGTTCGGATTGTGGTGGCGAGTATCTTTCTCACGAGTTTGATCAACACCTTAAAGACTGTGGGATTGCCCTACAGTTAACTCCACCTGGAACACCTCAGCTGAATGGTGTGTCCGAACGGAGAAATCGAACATTACTTGATATGGTTCGATCCATGATGAGTCACACCGTGTTGCCTGACTCATTGTGGGGTTATGCTCTTCTGTCAGCTGCTCTAATACTTAACCGAAGTCCGTCTAAAGCTGTTGACAAGACTCCATATGAGCTATGGAAGGGAACGGTCCCTAACATGTCCTTTATACGGGTTTGGGGCTGCGAGGCTTATGTCAAGTGGAGACACGAGGATAAGCTCGGCCCGCGATCGGTCAAGACATACTTTATAGGTTATCCTAAAGGAACACTTGGTCATTACTTCTATTCGCCAACCGAACAACGTGTTTTTGTTGCGGCTAGTGCGACATTCTTAGAGAAGGAATTTCTCGAGAATGCAAAGAGTGATAGAACCTTCGACCTGTCGGAGATTCCAGAACCAGATACCGAGCAACCATTGGAGGAATCAATTCCTTCAATCCCGGCTGCGGTGAATGTTCCTGAGGAACCTAGAAGGTCGGGAAGAGTCTCTATTCCTCCAGACAGATACATTGGTATGGTCGAGGAACATGACATAAATGACGTTCTACTCTTAACGAGTAGTGAACCCGCAACCTATAAAGGTGCCATGACTAGTTCCGACTCAAAGCTATGGCTTGAGGCCATGCAATCCGAAATGGACTCTATGTATGAGAACAACGTATGGGATCTTGTTGACTTACCTGCTAAGGTTCGTCCCCTTCAATGCAAATGGCTTTACAAGATAAAGCATTCTGTGGAAGGTCAACAAGATATCTATAAAGCACGAGTAGTTGCTAAAGGTTTCACCCAAGTGCCAGGTTTGCACTACGATGAAATTTTCGCACCCGTAGTCATCTTTGCGTTCCATTCGGATTATCTTAGCGATTGCCGCTTTTCATGACTATGAAATTTGGCAAATGGATGTGAAAACCGCCTTCTTAAACGGCTTTTTGGAGGAAGAGTTGTACATGGTACAACCCGAAGGTTTCATCGATCCAGAACATCCTAAGAAAGTGTGCAAGCTTAAGCGTTCCATTTATGGACTTAAGCAAGCATCTCGGAGTTGGAATCATCACTTCGACCAAGTGATTAAAGAAAATGGATTTACTCGATCGGTCGAGGAACCATGTCTTTATATCAAGTCGAGTGGGAGCAAGATTGTCTTCCTAATATTGTATGTCGATGACATACTCCTGATTGGGAATGACATACCTCTCTTAACTTCGGTGAAAGTATGGTTGAAAAACCATTTCCGGATGAAAGATCTGGGAGAGGCACAAAGAATTCTAGGCATCCGTATCTATCGAGATAGATCACGACGGATGTTATCTCTCGTCAGAGTCTTACATAGACAAAGTCCTAGAGAGATTCAAAGATGACTAACTCCAAGAAGGGTTTCTTCCTATGGCTCTGGGGGTGCATTTGAGCAAGTCTCGGTCACCAGAGACAGGAAGAGAAAGAGCGCATGACACGGATTCCTTATGCCTCGGCTATAGGATCAATCATGTATGCCATGATATGCACACGTCCGGACGTGGCATATGCATTGAGTATGACAAGTCGATTCCAACAAAGATCCAGGTGAATCACATTGGATGGTGTCAAGAACATTCTTAAGTACCTACGGAGGACTAAAGATTGGGCATTGACTTATGGAGGCGAACAAAAGCTATGCGCAACCGTTCTGCAGATGCTAGCTTCCAAACGGATCGTGATGACTCGAAATCTCAGTCTGGATTCGTTTTTACTCTTAATGGCGCTGCAGTCAGCTGGAAGAGTTCCAAACAAACTGTTACAGCAGATTCTACGACTGAGTCCGAGTACTATGCCGCGTCTGAAGCTACAAAGGAAGCGATATGGATGCGTCAATTCTTACATGGACTATCTGTAGTGCCTAGTTCGAATGACCCGATCACCATCTATTGTGACAATAGAGGTGCCATCTTCCAAGCTAAGGAGCCAAAGTCTAGCAACAAGTCTAGACATGTACAACGGAAAGCTCATCTAATCCGAGATTACGTGGAGAAAAAGGAAGTAGTGATAGAAAAGATTGCTACAGATGATAACATAGCAGATCCTCTCACTAAACCATTACGACAAGATAAGCATGAAGGGCATGTTCATTCCATGGGAATTAAACGTGTTCCTAAGTTGTAGTACTCTTTTATGGATTAGATTCATTCGCTTTTGTACTCTATACGACATCATCGTTTTGATATTTTATATATATATTTTGTTTTTCATGTGGATTTGTACGACAAATGTTGAACACCACAAAGTGAACTGAACAAACATTATATTTTATGGTCCTTAATTACCCACGTGAGCTGATAACTCAAGGTAATTATTTTGTGACGTTGGTTGATGGTGGGTTCAACGAGCCATAAGTCAACAGTTGTGACCAATCACAGAGGCGATTTATACGGATATCTCGTAGGACACAATTGTGACATCAACGTGGAGTCCTAAATGTTTTACAACATTCGGTGCCCGGTCGTGGATAGGACCTCTATTGTGATCCTAAGAGTCGATTCTTTTGACTATCGACTGTCTCTTGAGACTACGACAGATTTTGGGTGACTTTGGTTTCTTTCTCACGGTCATCCGTAACAGGGGGCCAAGTAGATTGTTTCTGGGTCATTTCATGCTGTGCTTAGATCGGAAGGAGTTCGAGTTGAAGGAAATATTCAGCCTTTATCAGGTACTCGATATTTCTCAGGGCCACTCGAGGAGCTGTAACTGAAATGCATGGCCATGCTCGAATACGAATTCGTTTTATCAGTTAAGTTACTCTCTAGTCGGGGAAACCACTCTAGATACAGATCGATTGTAAAATACGACCTTTGCGGATCCGGATCTGCAAATTGTTTTACATTGAGTGGGAGAAATTTTAAATGAATATGAGAATCGGTTATCGCACATACACTTGTACGGACAAGTGGGAGTTTGTTGGAGGTGTGTCCTCCAGTTAGTGCGGATAACGTCATTGCACATACACTTGTACGGACAAGTGGGAGCTTGTTGGGGCTGGTGTCCTTTACAGTTAGTGCAAGGACTTATAAATCTCTAAAAGGATCAAAGGGTATACTTTTGTATCATAATCAGTTGGTCCACGTTTATCAATAACGGTTGGCTTGCTAGATAAGTTTTACGTTATTGTCATACAGATGGCGGTGATCAACTGGTCCCTAAAAGTCACACCTATAGGATACGTTTGAGAGATGTGACGGTATGAAAATACAGTCATGTAGATGCCAAATTTGACTAACCAGTTAGTCCGAGTTATTTGACTAATAATTAGTCAAAATGTGATGTTGAGATATTTTATTTAATACGGATTAAATAATAATGGCTAAGGTGAATTAAGCGATTAATTCGTAAAATTGAATATAAGCGTTTTATATTTAATTAAATGTATATTGAATATAATTATACAATATTGTCTTTGTCGGACATATATTAATAATTCAACTAACCCGTATTATTAGTTGATGCTTTAATTACCGATAACCGATGACAGTTTATAATGAAACCGCGTCATATACACTTAGCGAATTACATGTCGGACTACGAGTTAAGATGAAGAGGAAATGAAAGCCCATTTCCTCCCCTTGGACTCGGTTTGGCGAATCATGAGAACAAAAGAGAGGCTCTCTCTTTTGTTAACCTAAGCATTTCATTTGTAAAAAAACTAGGGTTTTGGAGATTATTTTTCTCTGAAACCTAGATCTCTCATCTAAGCAAAACTCACAAAATAATCCTCTCAATATTGCAAGGCAGTTAGAGGATTCATTCTAGCACAAGGGCATTTCTCGGACAATCTTGGGTGCATCATTTAGGAGGAGATCTACTTTGATCTCTCATTGCCAATTTGCACTAGGACCGAAGGTTAATTCTTATCTTTATCGTTTCATTGTTGTTTTCGTTTATGACTATAAATCACGTATTAAATTTGCGTTATAATCCTTCAAATTATGGGTTTTATACGGATATTACCCTTCAGTTATTCTCAGTGAGTAATGAGTTATCAATTTTACAAGATGATTGCTCCCACTAAATTCCATGTCTTCACCTGATAATTTCCAACTCCCACTCAATTCCACATGTTTCTCAATTGACTACTCAATCGAAACATTTCAAGAATTGAAATATATATTGCTTTGCCAAGTTATTAAGATAAAACCATATATGTTCCCAGCATATCCTTTCAAAATGCCTATTTAGAAAAGGTTTCAATCTTAAACTTATGGAAAGAGATTTTTAATCTCTAACTCATTCATTTTATAATGATGCGTAGCAATGTCATTATTTAAATGTGAATTACATCTAATACACGTTCTTCTCAAAATATCCTTTTCGGAAGGAGGTTTAACCATTTCATTTTCATAATGAGGTTAAGTAATGACACTAGCGTGGTTAACAATTAATTTAGCTTTTATAGATATCGCCATATCTTTCTTTGCAACTTTTAGTCATAAATCACATTTATTTTCGAGGATGCAACTTTGTTTAATTTAGGCTCTTAAGTAAATATCAATATTGAAACTATTGGTCAAAAGTCGTTCATATACTAGCCAAATCTCTTGATAAGACTTTACATTAGCCATTCTTCTTCCAAAACTTTCTTTTGGTCTCCTCGTGTAGTAATCTTGAGAACATATTCTTTTGATTCCTTCACTTGGTCTCTTTTGTCACGTAGATTTCATCTATTCGAGACCATAGATCTCATCTATTCGTGTACACTATCTATATAAGTATACAAATCATTCTTTCTTGCGTAGATCTCATTTACACAAGTATCCAAATTTACTTTGTGTTCTTTGTGTCTTCATTTTTCTCCCACTCTATCTTTAGAATAAATACACTAGTGATTCAAAGATAGCTTATGAGACACAAATAATGATTTTTGAAGTGTAAGGAGGACTAATAGTTTTAGATTTGATAAGTGTACTTGGTGATTGACATTCTTTTAAGAGAGTTCATCAACTCATCATCACTTCATAATTGATCATACACAAGCCTTAAGCTTGTAGACATATAATGAATCCCATCATTATAGTTGTCTATTAGATCACTTTAAGTGAATGATCATATGTTTCTATGAGCAAGAATATAAAGACGAATTTTTACAACAAAGAACATACGATAAAACGGGTGACTTGGGTTGCAAACCAAGCTACCATAATCCAAAATACAACAATTGTTTAGAAAGGATCAAACATTTCCATGTCGAACACGGAAATCAAAATAGTTCTAAAAATCCGAAACATAAATTAAAATAAAACAATAAAAAGCCAAGCTTCATGTAAGCTACTCCTAGCTTCTTGATGATTTCTCAAGCTTGCTTTTCCTTTCCCTTGTCCTTCCTTGGTGGAGGCCCTATTTACAATAAAAAGGGGATACATTATCACAACTTTGTATCACAATACCATAGTTGAATTAGAAACATAAAAGAAATGATAGTCATTTACCTACTGCAGTGATCTTTCCAGCTTTGATGTCACCAAGATACTTGGAACAATTCCTCTTCCAATGTCGAACACCATTACAATAATGGCATTTGTCAAGAGGACCCTTCTTGGTCTTGGAAGTGCTAGCTTCAAAAGTCTTAGCTTTGGTGAAAGTGGGAGCTTGCTTCTTACCCTTCTTCCCATTCTTCTTGAATTTTCCCTTGCTCTTGGTGCTTATGTTAAGCACATCCTTAGGTGGGTTAACATTTAACCCCATGTCTCTTTCGGCTTGCACAAGTAACTTGTGCAACTCTTCAAGAGACACGTCCTTGTCTTACATGTTAAAATTCACCCGGAATTGAACATATGCCTTGACTTTGGATAAGGAGTGTAGAATCCTATCTACAATGAGTTCTTTGGAGATTTCAACCTTTTGAATCTTAAAAGTCTCGACTAGCTCCATTAATTTGAGCACGTGAGGGCTAACCTTTTGGCCCTCCTTAAAGTCGAGATCAAAGAATGCCGCGGACGCCTCATATTGGACGATCCTCGGAGTTTGTGAAAACATTGTCACAAGCTTGGAATTCATTAGCGGTGCCCAGTTTAAAGCCTCTCCTTTGGAGATCCGCCTCCATCGCAAAAATCAACACATTTTTCATTGCGGCGGACTCCTTGTGGTAAGCCTCATATGCTTCCCTAGTGGCGGCACTCGACCTAGAATTAGGTTCGGGTGGAGAGGCCTCGGTGAGCTAACGAAGCTTGTCGTCACCTTGGGCGGCTAATTTGAGTTGGGCATCCCAATCGGAGAAATTTGACCCATTCTTTTCAAGTTTACAACGATCCATGAGGATCGGAGCCATGAAGTATTAGTGAGAGGTGTGGCGTTGGTGTTTCGAGTGGCCATTTGTTATGAGAAATAGATGCGATCTACAAAATGAGAATTGAAGGAATAAAACATATGTCGTTTTCAAAATAATAATACTCGTAAAAATTTAATTTAATTTAAACAAGTTTTATTGCATTTATCTAGTGACCTCTACCCAACTTGATAAATGATTCCAAGACCCAAATTCATATTAACTTGGGCACGGTAGGGCCGATTCATCCCTTATCAATATAACTCGGTGGATTAACGCTTTAATCGATTCTACTTTTAGAACTCTTGGTCGATAAAATTACATTAACATTTATCTTTAGCCCGGAACACATGCGACTACCGTCACGAATACTTCCGTTGAGCTCAATCCAAATTTCGAATAAATGTGTCCATGATCCAAATCCACATCAACTTGGGCACGGTAGAGCCGATTTATCCCTTATCAACATGAATTCGGTGGATAGACATTTATCACCCACTTCCACTACGTAACAAGGTTTGTACCCCGGTAGGGCCGAGTGCACTCCCTCGCGAAATAGGTTTTCATGGTTTCTACTTTTTGGTAAGGCTAAGTCTCAATTGTTTATTTTTAGCGAGAGGTCATGTCAATTTATTATCTATCACGTTTTAAGTGAACTAAAGCGGTGAACTGCGATAATTGTAATTGACACGGTCGATATACTCGATTAAAATGATAATGCATGTTTTAGTTATGGCGATTTAGCGATGCATGCAACATATAAATAAAATGCAAAACATAAATAAAATCCTAGTATGGCCTTCCTAAAATAGTAAATCTAATAAACTATTACAAATTCGGAAACCAACTCCATTGGTCCCTTGAACTTCGGTTTTGGCACGCATCTCGAGGTAACACCGTCTTTAATGGATCGCCTTCTTGAGTGGCACCGTCTTCAAGGAACTCCAGAATAAATAAATTACATAACAAATTACATAATTTCCTATTATACATTTGTAATTAAAATAAAATAAATCTATTAAATTACAAAACGGTGATACGAGATCACAATAAATTACAACCGAATCGATATTCCCATACATTTCGGGTAATACCAATTAAAAACTATGGCCATAATAAGTAAAATTACATAATTCAAAAACTACATAAAATAAAATTATGACAATCATAAAAAAAAATACAGCATTATAATATGTATGAACATGCCCAATTTTATGCTAAATCGCCTTTAAGGAGCCAATATCGTATATTAAACGGTTATTATGGATTTGCGTGATTCAACATTTTAAAATCACAATAAATTACATAAAATCACATTTATGTATTAGTTAATTACCCTAACCAACTTAGGACTCAAAATTAGTCTCCACTAACATATTGACATTAATTAACTTATATTTCTTAAAATTGTTCATTAATGGACTCAAAATTACAATAAAATGCCATAAACTCCAAATAAATCATACAAATTTCAAATAAATTTGAAATTTGAAATTTAAACTCATGAACATTCTGGAAAAAATACCATGACACTCATAATATTCAAAAACTTAGGTTAAAAATTTCGAAATTTATCGGAAAAAACAATGTTGCGGTTTATCGGATTTATCAATTATTATCATAAAAAATATGAGAAAAATTATATTTATTAACTTTTCAATTTTAGATCTGAAATATGTAATAAAATGCAACATGTGACGTTTTTCCTTAGTTATAAAGTATGTTTTAGCAATTATTCACTAATTAAAGTCACTATTTATGCTATTTTTCATCAAAAATTCATAAATCATGCATAAAGAATTCATTATAGCCTTATTATTTTACACACATCTTGTAAAATTGCATGTGACAACATACTAAATTTCTATGACCAGATTCTAAATATTTATTATATTAACCTATTTTATCATTTAAATTCGATTTTATCATGAAAAATTCATATTTCGAGCATAAGAACTCATAAAATTATGAAAATTTACAGGTAATCTAAAAATAATATATGTGAAAACATATACAAAACCCACTGGAAAAATCGAAGTTTAGCTAATTTTAGTCCGAAAATGACATTTTTATCATAAAATCACATTTTTAATGCCATTATTATATAAAATGAACAATAAAAATCCATAAATTAACCAAAATATCCTAAATACATTTTAGGATCAGAAAATTTAACATGCATAATGGATTTCGTGATATATCATAATAAACACAAATTTACAAGTTTTATATGTTAATCGTATAACTCGGAAAAACTATAACCGATTTGCATGCAAACAACCTAAGGCTCATGATACCACTTGTTAGAAATCTATATCTTATTATTACAACATATTCTTATATGTTAAAATTTAATTTAGTCATAAAATTAATTTGGATCTTATGCATGCAAACATGAATAAAGATAAATAAGAAATCGTTTTCCTTACATTGAGAAATTGGATATATGGGCACAAATGAGTTCTCCTACTCACTTGTTCTTGAGCTCTCCAAATATTGGATGAACAAAGGATTCAAGTATAGAATCCCTCCCAAGGAATAATACCCAAGATAACCTCTTAATAAAATTAATATTATTAATACTATAACAATATTAATCTATATAAAATTGACCCAAAAATATTGATTTTGGTCTCTTAATTTCGGTTAAGAGAAAGGAGAAAAGAAGTGATTTTTATCTCTCTAAAAAATCTATATTTTTAGATGATGGAATGAAAAATACACTAGCATTCAAGTAGTGTATATTAGACAAATTATAGAGAAAAACCCTTTGGCATTAGTCTATGAAAAACCGGGTAGGGGGGGTGGTATTAGCCAATGCATGATCAAGTTGCTCTTCACAAAAACAACTAGGTTTGCATGGCTATGTATTAGGTTAAATGATTATGTTTTCCACTCAATTAATCAACACAATATTTATCCTAATACACCCTAAATTTCGGTACATATAGTATAAAATGGGAAATCCATTTTACACATTATTTTGTTAATTTGTCACATGTAACATGTTCCATGACATTATGAATATAAAATGTATTTTTAACAATTAAAAATCAACATATTAATAAAATATGTCACTTATAAAGTTAACCTAGTAATTCATAATTACTTGTACCGAAATGAGTTCCCGAGTCATAAATTACAACATTCTGTATTTATAATAATCAATTCATTCTGTTTCAATTGTTTCCGTAAAAAATAATTTCATCTAAGTAATAAAACAATTCGATTACTTAGACCGTATTTTATTTAATCAAATTATAACGAGATACGTAAATATTACTTCCAAAATCGTCCGTCAATTTAAGTAATTTAATTAACTCGTATCGTCATACGATCAATTAAATAATCAATTAAGAGTGTTACCCTTTAGGTATGACCTAGGGGGATCAACTGATCACCACCGTCGCACGACAGTAATGTCAAACTCTAGTCAGCCAATCATTACCGATATGTGTGGACCAGTTGACAGTAAAATATTACTTCCCACATGTATTCTTAAAATGAGACTTAAACATGTGATCATCATGATCGACAGTTGTGATCGCATCATTGTCGGAGGACACATATTCCAACAATTAGGGCACCTCCGGATTATGGTGATGGCCTTCTTCATTTTCTTATTTCTGATATTCCCAGACCTTTAGCTCCGTCTCTGTCGGTTACCTCGTCTGATGTTGGGATTGTGCCTGTGGGTTTGACTATATCTTTACTTGATCGTATGTTTTCTATGGGTTTACGCACCGTGAAGTCAATCCCCCTAAGTGTCGCTTAGGTTTTTCTCGGGTTTTGAAAAGGGCCTTAGATGATGTGGTTGATTCTCCTGGTGACCTCTCTTGCTGGATCTGCTTGCTTGTGTTGCCTCTTTGTATACTTATGACTTTTTCCCCGAGGAGTAATCTTGAGTGTAGGACAGCTGTCAGGAATCAGTGTCAGGAGGAGAGTATTGTCAGGGATATTCTTGCTTGGGTTGTGCCTGGTGGCAGTTTGCAGCTTGTGCATGAGACCTTAGCTGAGGTTCTCCCTTCTTTTAGTGTGGAGGAGGACTTGATTTGAGTGTGCTTAACCTCCGGCAATGTCGGAGGTCGATTTGTGATAGTCACTACACTGCCGCTGTTCGGGTGTTTTCTTCATCAGGTATTGCTCCTTATTCTGATGCCACACTTGCGGCTCTGCGAGATAAGCACCCTATTGCCCCATCTCCCACCTTGCCGCATTTGCCTGTTGATCACCATCCCCTCGTTGCTTCTTCGGCCGTTGGTTTGGATATGATAAGGAGTTTCCCGCGTGGCACGGCGTGTGGGAAGGATGAGTTCCGTGCTCAGCATCTTATGGATTGTTTGGGTGGAGCTGCAGTTGTTATTTCAGATGATTTGATCGCCTCTATCACTCGGGTGGTTAATCTTTTCCTTGGGGGTAGATGCCCGCAGGTTCTTGGGAGTATATTGCTAGTGCTCCGCTCACCCCGCTTGTTAAACCAGGCGGTGGTATTCGTCCTATTGCTGTGGGCACTGTCTGGAGGCGGCTGGTCTCTAAGGTAGAAGCTTTTATGATTGGACCATCTTTGGGTGGTTATTTATGATGCGTGCATTTTATATAGGTATTTTGTACATCATTTGCACGCATTCCAGCATTTTGTGTTGTATTATTTAGCTACAAATGTCTCCCGAATAGTCTACTTTGGTTTGTCTTGTATTATTTGCAGGTATGAACCGGAAAGGAGCGTAATCAAGCTTAATACATGTCCCTATGCATGCATTTAGGAGAAGAGTTGAGTCGGAGCTTGGAAACTACTAATTGTGATGCGCAAGGAAGTAAGATAGCTAGGCGAGCAAAGGAAGAACTTCAAATTACTAGTGCCTACTTTGAAGAGCCATATCTCAAGTTCAACAACTTATTTTCAGGTGATTCTAATTGGATATGAAAGCTCGTCCTCTTAGCTTTCCAACTCCACCGGAAACGCTCTGTTTGCCTAACTAACGAAGAAATGGTAGCCGTTTGAAGTTCAGTGCGCGAAGCAGGAATTATGCGCTGGAAACCACTCGATCGAGTAGAATAGTGTTCGATCGAGTAGTTTAAGTCCTCGATCGAATAGCTTATTTTAGATAGTGTTCGATCGAGTAGGTTTTCGACTCGATCGAGAGGTTTTGCTATAATTTACTCGATAGAGGAGTTTTAAAGTACTCGATCGAGTACTTTTCTATATGCCGCAATGTTTTAATATCGTTTAGGTTAATAATTATTTTTCCTATAAATAGGAAAGACATAATTATGTTTAAAACTCCCTTTTTCTCTCTTCTACTCTTTTTCTCTTTTTCTCCCTTTTGTAACCTGATACTGTTTCTCTCTTTTCTGGATCTTAATAAGTAATTCTCTCTTTACTCTCTTTAATTTGGAATGTTCTTTATTTCTTTATCTTTTGTTTTTGTTATGTTTACATATCTAAATTCTCTTATGTTAGGATTAGGGGAGCCATGGTAGTAAAGTAACGATGTTTTAAATAGGTTAGAAGATTTATTTGTGAGAATCTGTCACCATAGGAATATAATTGTAATCTGTTTAGTTGAGTGCACGCTTCTAAATAACTTTAATTTGGGTAACTCTGTTCCTGGATCGAAAGATTGGAATGAACAGACCTGCTATGAACAGTAGACTGCCTAATGAGGGCGAAAGTTAAGTTAGTAGTAGTTTAGGGTGGATAGCGGACCGAAAGGACCTTTCCCTTGCCCTTCTCACAGTAGACTGTCTAGGCTATTTATGATTGAGTTAGTAAACTACCGTGGTGAACCGAAATCCTGACAAACCTCTCTTTATCTGATCACATCTTAGATTTTTTTGCTTTTATTGCTCTTTGCCTTAATTCTCTTGCCTTAATCACTTTTACTTAGAAATCATTTAAAAAACCCCAATTGTGACCGTCGACAGACTAGAATTAACAAGTAGATAGTGACCGCCTCCCTGTGGAGATCGACCCTACTTACCGCTGACTTCTGTTAGTAGTACTTAGGTATTTATTTTTGGTACTAAACGACGGTATCAAATTTTGGCGCCGTTGCCGGGGAGGAAACTATTTTATTTACTTGTTTCTTTTTGTCTGTCTTTAGCCTTAAGGTATTTATTCCTTGAGGCAGTTCTTATCTTTTTCTCTAGTGTTGTTTTGATAGGCCCTACAGGTCCTATAGACAGTTCTAGGTAAAATATCACAAAGGGAAGGCTTGAGTACCTTTGATCTTCCACCTATATTCCATCCTATGGCGCAACAGGTGGTTTATTGTGAGAGATATGGTGTTGTTGGGCACAGTGCCATTATTTGTTTGACAGGGAACGAGGAAGTCTATGCATTTAGACAGCGTAGACAAGCTAGTCATTCCATTGCATATGTGCCGCCACATCCGTTTCAACAACGAGGCTATCAAAAGCCTCCATTCGTTTGGCCACCGAAACAACAAGCTCCTCCTCCTGATAAACAGAAAAAAGCCATTTCTGAAGTGAAATCTTTGAATAAGACACTTGCACTTAAACTGCAAGAAGATGATAGATATAAGGAAGCTTAATTCAATGAGCTGGACTCTCAAATAGCTCGGTTAGCAGCTGAGTCGAACATTAAGCACTCAGAGAAGGTACACGCTACCTGTGGACAAGGCCCTCGGGAACTTCGTCCTCGGGATCCACACTAGGCATAATCGACTCGAGGTTCTTTCGAATCGAATTAAGACAAATTAGAGTCGCCACCAAGTTTTTTGGGAACTTGGAACCGTTCAAGTAAACTTTACACCTTTCATCGAAAAGCATAAAGCCAATCGACTACGAGTGATTAAAGATAAAGACTTGTACCCTATATCACTCGATTTGAATGACTCTCGTAATCCAATGGTATTTAGACGGATCCACAAACCATAGATCTTGAGTAAGGGGTGAGGGTACGTGTTAGGAAGCCCATAAGGACACCTAACCCCGCCCGTCGATAACGGCCTCTACTAAGTCAAGTGTCGGATTTCAAACAAGGTCATAGCTACTACGATATATGATATGCAAACATCGTTTTTAAAACCCTAACATGTGAAGTTTCTATGTCGATTTAGATGCAACTAAACTAACTTTGTCAAAGTTGTAATTTAGCATGTGGGTTGATTGATCTAACAACATACAAAACAAAGCAAACAAGGCTTGAGGGGAATGGGGGAGCCGTTGGGATCTACCCTATTACAACCCAGGCATTTCATGCCGACACAACGAGAAATTAAAGATACAACTCGATCTAAAATACAACGCTATACACAAAACCGTACATGACGCATTACACGGCCATTCGGCCTAGGAAAACGTGCACAAAGGGGTGGCCCACGGCTTACATGACTCACGGCCTTAGGTCACTCCTTGTAATGTGTGCTTTCACTTAATCTTATCGAATTAGACATTGGGCTACGCACCAAAGCATGCGTTAGCATAAATCGGGCCATGTTGCTTTAAACAACATGCGATTTACTACGCTCTCACATGCATTGGAGCACAACCATCTAACCAAACAAGATTAAGGTTTTTGGAAGAGGTTTTGACTCGATAAAAGAAAGCTAACTTGAAAATTACAACTCGATGAACAAACGATAAATTACAAGCGACAAAACAATAAAGAACAAACGATGTAAAACAAACGAAACAAGAAAGACCAAAGGACACGGCCAAGCCACGGCCACTCTAGACACGGCTACCCTAGGTCCTAGGTCAGGTTCATTAGTTAGATCAATTGATTGCGAAACAAGTTCGAAAGCGGGCTAGAAGACAAGTTAGAAACGACGATCGATTGAAAAGGTGTCTTGCAAACGTGTATTCTACACGGCCTAAAGGGGTCCAATTAGGTCAAGTTTGCTAATTAATTTAACTCATCGAGTGTTAATAAGACGGTGCTAATCACGCACTCTTATACTAGCGAGAAATTAGGTGAAAGAGAGAGAGATGCATTCAATTAAGTTACAGAATTGTTAGTTGATTTTTAAAGCTATGTCGATGGACCCTAACGTGTCTAATTAGATTATTAAACTGATCTAATGTCATCTAAACGAGTTATATGTTAACAATCAGAGGTCATACTAACATGTGACGGGTCCTAGGGTGGGTCGAATTACACGAAACAAAAGAGGGGTCAAAAGCGAAGAGCGAAGTTAGAATTCGTTTTTTTAATGCCCTACCTTGAACACGAGGATATGTAAATGAGACGGGGGTTTCGACCGACTGATGTAGCGGTTTCTTTCCCATCTCAAGTCAACGCGGGTGATCATGGTGGTACTTTAACTCATACTCGGACTAAACTAGTTTCATAGTTAATGATAACAATCGATAAACAAAATAAAACGAAACAATAAAAAACAAACATAAAAAAAACGAAATAAAAGGGAGAAAGAGGAGGATTTGATGCACCCTCAACCTACATGTATCGTTGACACCGTCTTGGGTCGTAATCGATGGTACATTTTATCTCGAGAGGCCGTCGTCGACGAAGAAACAAAGCAAA
Source organism: Silene latifolia (assembly GCF_048544455.1). Taxonomy (NCBI): domain Eukaryota; kingdom Viridiplantae; phylum Streptophyta; class Magnoliopsida; order Caryophyllales; family Caryophyllaceae; genus Silene; species Silene latifolia. The sequence continues at coordinate 142,342,266 of NC_133538.1, forward strand.
CAACACGTTTTTATCGAATATGGACAGCAACTTTCAAACAGCGATTTCTCTCTCGTTTCACGATGAAAATTCGATTTAAAAGATGTTTTGAAAATTAGAAAGAGAGTAGAACAGAGATCTTAAAACAATCCCTGCTCGTTTTGAGTTATTGGGCACGAAAAACGAGCACTAACAGAACTGGACAGACAGGAAAAGCCGCGAAAACAGAGTGTATAACACTCTGTTTTTCGAGGGAATTCGTTTACTCTCAAGGGCAATTTGGCTCGTAAATTTTTGTCTAATGTGTAGATGGATGTTGTATGGTTAATTTGGAATAATAAACTCGAATTTTGATGGAGGTTTGAAGGGAGAACGAAGGGTTTCAAAGAGGACACACAAACTGATTCTCAGTTTGTATGTCGGTTTTGTGGAGGGTTTTTGAGAGGCAATTAGGGTTTGTTTCTGGGGTTTAAAGCTTGTGAGTGACGGTAGGATATGTGGAGAACTTAGAGGAATGAATGTATGGTAAAGGGGTGGTATTTATAAGGAGTTAAAGTAGGGTAAAAGGGGGGAGAGGCAGACGGGCTCATTCACGCATAGCTGCTGTCCAGCAGCTTTTGTGAGGGTTTGAGAGGGGTTTTCTTGGTGGTTAAGGTAAAGTAATATGGGTAGGATACTAGGGTATGGGTTAGGGTTAATGGGCACGGGTTTTGGTGGTGTTTGGAGCGGGTTTTGGGCTCGGGATTTGGCACGCAAAACAGGGGGGCTGCTCGTGTTTTATGCGGGCTGTTGGGGAGGATTTGGGACGGAATTTGGGCCGTGGTTATGGGGTTCGAACTGGGGTGGATGGGTAGAGGCTTAGGTTGGTTAGTGTACTCGAGATTTGTGCCAATTCGTAAAGAAAACAGGCTCAAAAACCGAGCTATAATCGAGCTCCAAAACACGTGTTTAAAACAAGTTTTTTTGATTTTTAAATCGATTTTTCAAATCGATTAACACATTAAAATAAATGACTTTTCAAATCAAATATACTCATAAAATGATTTTTCAAATCAATTATTTATTTTATTTTCAATAAAATAAACTTTGAGAAAATAAATTCAAAATAAAATAAAATAAATTGAATTCACCTAAAAAAAAGCTTTAATTTAAATATCATTTAAATTAATAAAATACTCCGTCGACAACGCTCATTCTACATCGTAAAACGAACCCAAATAATGACAATACAACTAATAGAATACATGTGTCCTATCATCATCGGGTGTTTGTCAGGTTCTCTATAACTTCCAGTATCGACGGATACGGGTATCTACAGAGCCCCCACTTTGACTGAGGCTTGGACAAGGCGAAAGTCAAAGTATACCCCAGGTCCCTCTCGACCTGAGGATTCTTCGGGTCGTTTATAGTCCATTAGACTTGCGTATATAAGCTCGCCAGCCATAAGAAGAGATCATACCTGAAACTTCGCTGGGTATTGACTCTGCTTTCGTTGTGTCGAATTGTCATCATTGGTCGTCGACCCATAAATTGCATATATGGTGGGTTGAGCCTTATCCTCGGGCGCCTACGTATCCGTTTCTGACGGAATCAAACCCGCGTTGTAGTTCGGCAACTGCTGACACCTGCCCAAAGTTTATCATCTGCTGGCGTATGCCGAAGATTCATCATCTGCTGACATTTGCCCAAAATTTATCATCTGCTGGCGCTTGTCCGAATGGGACGGGACTTTCCGAGGAGGTTGCGCCACTCTCATCATTTGCTTTCAGCTACGGAATTTTTCCATTTCATACTCTTGTATCGAATTGAATTCTTGGTGGATGTCATCCTTTACATCTTGATAATGGTCTCTGACGCCAACGGCTTCAGAGCCCCCAGTTTGCGATGGCTCTAAAGTCGAAGACTTTAGAGCCCCCAGTTGAAGCATATCCTGCTATATTTGAAACACAAAAACGTACTAGCAATAATCATCACATAAGCACATTTGGATCATTGATCTTGAAGTTGGATCATTTGAAATACTGGGTCATCGACCCGAAAATTGAATTTGAAAATTTTGAATAATTGGGCCGTCGACCCGAAGTTTATATTTGACATCACTTGGTATGTTGGGCCATCGACCCGCAAAGATTCTACTACTTGGATCATCTATCCACAATTCGCAAAAAGTTTTTGGAATTTTGAAATTTTGAAATTTTGAAATCGAACCTTGATGGGTGAGCATGAAACACGACTCAAACACTCTGTATGACCCGTAAACAAACGTGGGCGTAGCCCGCTACCGTAAAACAAAAAAGGAAAATAAAACTGTAAGTGTGCACGGGTTTTAATTCGATTATTGACTTGTTGGGGGTAGAAATGTAAATTGGCCATTCTGGCGCCAAAAGATGGCAAATGGGAATCACAAGGTCGTCGGACTTAGGACGGAGATATCGTATGGCATGCGCGAGCTCCCGAGGACACATGTGAATCAAGATCACTTGGCATGGACAAGGTGGATTAAACTCACGGAGCGACAACGTTGGCTTCGCCCAGACACTAAACACAGACTGATTTTATGAGAACACTTAGACATCACACATCACTCTTGTTAGGAACATCATGTCACTCTTCTCCTCGCCTCCTTTCTTTTCAGCGAGTTTTCATCATTTCTTACCACCACCTTCTTTCTTTTCAGCGGGCTTTTACTATTTTTCTTCCACGCCTTCTTTCTTTTCAGCGGGTTTTTATATTTTCTGTTCCCAACACAAACCCACATCTATGTGACTCAGCATCTTTGTCTACACCGTTAGATAAGGCTCATTCCGAGATTAGACACTACTCATCTGAATCTATATCCTTATCCTAGCCTACATCGAGTGCGAAGACCGACTCAAACAAAGGTGGCTTCATTTGGACTTGGTTAAGACCCGTAAGAAACCGACAAGATGACAACTTGGTTGATGAGTGGATTGAATCCCTTATACTGAAGGACTGCCTACGTATTCGCGTGGAGCGAAATCAAATCCGACGTAGTTCGATCTTGGTGCATAAACATGGCATTTTGATTGTGTGTACACACTCAAAGGTTTCACCGAAGGTATCATGTCGTATCCCATTCTAGCATGTAAGGTACCGTTGTATCTCGTGTCTAGGGTTGGTACAAAAGGTTTTGATTCTTTGGGATGTGGAGCTTGGTAAAAATAGGTTCGTAAGGTAAACCATCATTCTGAAGGTTTGTTTTGTGGTGCTAAGGCCAAGGGCTATGGCTGCTGATGTGGTTCGAATGGGTGTCTCGGATTTGATGAAACCCGAGTACAAATGGGTTGGAAAATGATGTGGGTTCAAATTTTCATGTCTGGACCCTAAAGGCTGGGTGTAACAACACAAGCGGAATAATTCTCAAAATTCCCGACTATCCCTTTGTAACTGTCTCAGGAAAGACTTAGAGGGTAAAGAGGTTACTACTTAAGCTTTTGGGCTTCGCCCATTGAACCTCAACTATGGGTACTTGACTTGAATTCTGGCTTCCGTAATTCCAACATCTTTTTTCCTTTTTTCTTTTTTTTCATTTTTTTTTTTCATTTTTCCAGTTTTTCTCTTTTTCTCATTTTTCATTCTTTTTCATCTTTTTTCTCTCTTTGAAAATGATCTTCTATTCATTCTCTTAGTCATAAATGGATACACCTTGAAAACTGGGCTTCGCCAACTAATTTGGGTAGGAACTAACAATTCCTTGTTAGAACGGGTTGATATCTTCTCTCTTCGAGATGGGATGATTTTGTTGGGGAAAAGGCTTGCCTTCCATCATCGATAGGGGAAACAAGGAGCTAGTCCGGGTTTGTCATAGAATCATCTAAAAGCTTGTCACAAACATTGGTTCAGATGGAGGTTTTCTACCACCAGACATGGAATAGGTAAAGGAATCAAACACGGGATCCTAGTGTACCTTACATTTTGAAACAGGACATATTTCTACCCCAGGGATTCCTTTGAGTGTGTTGTGCGTTTTATCATGTTTCGGAATGATTTAGGATTGGAAACAAGACATATTTGGAAACGAAACTGCAACTTTTATTGGAATGACAAATGCTTAAAAGACTCGAAGGAACGATTCCTAGGACACACCCTAGGTCATCGTGGAACAAACGACTCAACTTCAAAAAAAAGAAAGTTCTAGACTCGACTCGACTAAGGAAAGAAAACAGATCCCGACTCATAATTTTTCAAATCTGGTCTTGAGCTTTCCTTTGTTCAGCTGTCAGCTTAGATGCTCGGTTCTAGTCCTTGATCCCTTTGATGGTCTGCCTCCATCCTGAGGTAGTCCTCTGAGGATCTACGCCAGTGATGAAGGTTGGTGAATCGAATTGTCTTTTATTAACTTCGTTAACGAGAGGAGTACATTCTAGAGCGAGACTCCCGACTTGAATTTCATTCTTCGGGTTTGGCAAGAATTCAAAGCAATCCATAAATATTTTCCCGATAAACACCCCTTTCAAGTGACACGGGCGGATAAGATGGGAATAATCGACATTGTCTTCGACAGAAACAAAGTTGGCGTGATCGCCAAATGGATTGGTGATGTTATTCGGTTTAATAGTTGGGATCGGGAGTGTTCCATTCTCAATCATGTCTTGAATTTCGTGCTTCAGTCGATAGCACCTTTCAGTATCATGGCCTTTCCCTTGGTGAAAGGCACAGTAGGCATTTGGTTTATACCATTTACCTTATTGATCAGCGGGAGGGTCCGGAGTTGGACCAATAGGCTTCAGCTTTCCTTGGGCTATGAGCCTTTGGAGAGCGTATGTATAAGTACATCCGATATCGGTGAATGCCTTAGGAGCTTGGCGCTGCGGCTTCTTCGATTGCCCTTCTAAGAGATTGATGGCTTCATCAATATGGGCCGTTGCTGGGGCCTTGGCCTTAGACGATGAGGCCCCTTGGTACCCTTTCGGCTTTTCAGCCTCTGCCCTTATGACATCATCTTCTACCTTTATCCCGATTCTTATCAATTCTTTGAAAGAGCCAAAATTCTGGTATTCTAGAGCATTGCGGTAAATAGGTCGTAGATTCTTTACGAACATATCTACCATTTCAACTTCGTCAGGTTTCTTGGCTAATTTCACGCTTTCAGCGCGCCATCTTGCAAGGAATTCAGTAAAGCCTTCTTTGTCTTTCTGCGTCATCACCTCCAATGTTCTTATGTTGGTTTGAATCTCGACATTATTAGCATAGTGTTTGCAGAACTCCACCGTAATATCTTCGAAAGTGGGGAAGTTCTTAAGGTCAAGATTGTAGAACCACGCCTTCGGATGTTCATCCAGAGAATGAGCGAAAATTTCAGAGAGCATTTTAGCAGGTACTCCTTTCAGTGCTAAGTACCCCTTATAGGCCTTAACATGGTGCACCAGATCTTCTGTGCCCTTAAACTTTGGGATATCGGTGAGTACCATGTTTGTGGGCAACTTATCCTGAATTGGGGCATAGGCCCTAGCATTTTCGTAATGGATGTTCTTCCCCTGGGAGAGTTTCAGACGATCCTCAATGAACTTGAACCGTTTCTCCAGATCAGTCAGAGGTGGGGTAGATGAAGAGGAATATTCATCCAGCATGGATTCGATCACATCCATTCTAGCCATCATGAGGTTCACGGCCTCAGTGAGTTTGTTAACAACATCTTTCATTGCTTGAAGTCGGGTTTTTGGCGGCCTTTCTACAAGAAAACCCCGAACTGAGTCAATATTCAAATGTAAGAGCCCCTGCACACTTAAGGACACGACACCAACTTGACTCAAACAAAGACTCGACTTATGACTGACTAACCAAAAGGTTCGACTCACGGTTGAATTTAGACCTCGATTCATTTTAGACTCGACAAAACGACATGACTCAAGCTGTCATAACTCGATTCTAAACTGGACTCGGTGTGACTAAACCCGTGATTGGACTAACATAGTCCTTAGGTTCAAGTGAAACGCCCTAAATGGCCTAACTTGGGCGTTTCTGTGGACTATCCTAGACCAATTGGTCGACCAACATGACTCAAAGCCCAAGAGGTGAGCTTGGGTGACCCAACAAGGTCGTGCTCTAGACTCTTAGAACGAAACACACCTGGCCTAACACGGCCATGACCCGGACACGACTTGACGCATTTCATGCTTGGTTGAGGTTCGAGAAACATTTTGGATTGAATTTGGAAAAAACGAATAATTGATTTGAAAATGAGATTTGAAATGGGCAGCATGCCGGCTATAAAAGCTTATTTTTGGCAGAAAATTCTAGTCCTATTTGGGCAGCATTCCGCGTTTTTAAAACCATGCTAGTTTTGAAAGTAAGTTGTTCAAAAGTTCGGTTTTGAAATGGACATGGAAAATTTGAAAAGACTCGGGAAATTCATTTCGCACATTGTCATTCTCATGTTATAAGAATGTATGCTCCTAGACATCTCTAAGTCTCGGCAAGTCTTCTACAAGAAGGTCTATGCCCTCCATCCTTTTTGGGTCTTATAGAGCAAGGGCCTTTAGGTAGAGTACCTAGAAGAGCGTCCCCACCATCAAGAACCACGACGAGGAGGAGCGGAAGCAAGCAATGTGCAAGTTCCTGGCATAGTAGGACGTCGCCCCCCACGCATCACAAAGAAACGCTGGGACGGCCCGGGAAAGTCCTTAAGGGTTTATGCATGAATCGTAGCACTATGAGTAATGTTTTACTTTCCAATACTTTCTTTTCAAGTTTCACCTCGGAGGAAAAGACCCTAGAAACAAAGTGTAACTAGTCCTTTTTTCCCCAGCGGAGTCGCCAAACTGTGGACAAGGCCCTCGGGAACTTCGTCCTCGGGATCCACACTAGGCATAATCGACTCGCGGTTCTTTCGAATCGAATTAAGACAAATTAGAGTCGCCACCAAGTTTTTTGGGAACTCGGAACCGTTCAAGTCAACTTTACACCTTTCATCGAAAAGCATAAAGCCAATCGACTACGAGTTATTAAAGATAAAGACCTGTACCCTATATCACTCGATTTGAATGACTCTCGTAATCCAATGGTATTTAGACGGATCCACAAACCATAGATCTTGAGTAAGGGGTGAGGGTACGTGTTAGGAAGCCCATAAGGATACCTAACCCCGCCCGTCGATAACGGCCTCTACTAAGTCAAGTGTCGGATTTCAAACAAGGTCATAGCTACTACGATATATGATATGCAAACATCGTTTTTAAAACCCTAACATGTGAAGTTTATATGTCGATTTAGATGCAACTAAACTAACTTTGTCAAAGTTGTAATTTAGCATGTGGGTTGATTGATCTAACAACATACAAAACAAAGCAAACAAGGCTTGAGGGGAATGGGGGAGCCGTTGGGATCTACCCTATTAGAACCCAGGCATTTCATGCCGACACAACGAGAAATTAAAGATACAACTCGATCTAAAATACAACGCTATACACAAAACCGTACATGACGCATTACACGGCCATTCGGCCTAGGAAAACGTGCACAAAGGGGTGGCCCACGGCTTACATGACTCACGGCCTTGGGTCACTCCTTGTAATGTGTGCTTTCACTTAATCTTATCGAATTAGACATTGGGCTACGCACAAAAGCATGCGTTAGCATAAATCGGGCCATGTTGCTTTAAACAACATGCGATTTACTACGCTCTCACATGCATTGGAGCACAACCATCTAACCAAACAAGATTAAGATTTTTGGAAGAGGTTTTGACTCGATAAAAGAAAGCTAACTTGAAAATTACAACTCGATGAACAAACGATAAATTACAAGCGACAAAACAATAAAGAACAAACGATGTAAAACAAACGAAACAAGAAAGACCAAAGGACACGGCCAAGCCACGGCCACTCTAGACACGGCTACCCTAGGTCCTAGGTCAGGTTCATTAGTTAGATCAATTGATTGCGAAACAAGTTCGAAAGCGGGCTAGAAGACAAGTTAGAAATGACGTTGATCGATTGAAAAGGTGTCTTGCAAACGTGTATTCTACACGGCCTAAAGGGGTCCAATTAGGTCAAGTTTGCTAATTAATTTAACTCATCGAGTGTTAATAAGACGGTGCTAATCACGCACTCTTATACTAGCGAGAAATTAGGTGAAAGAGAGAGAGATGCATTCAATTAAGTTACAGAATTGTTAGTTGATTTTTAAAGCTATGTCGATGTACCCTAACGTGTCTAATTAGGTTATTAAACTTATCAAATGTCATCTAAACGAGTTATATGTTAACAATCAGAGGTCATACTAACATGTGACGGGTCCTAGGGTGGGTCGAATTACACGAAACAAAAGAGGGGTCAAAAGCGAAGAGCGAAGTTAGAATTCGTTTTATTAATGCCCTACCTTGAACACGAGGATATGTAAATGAGACGGGGGTTACGACCGACTGATGTAGTGGTTTCTTTCCCATCTCAAGTCAACGCGGGTGTTCATGGTGGTACTTTAACTCATACTCAGACTAAACTAGTTTCATAGTTAATGATAACAATCGATAAACAAAATAAAACGAAACAATAAAAAACAAACATAAAAAAAAACGAAATAAAAGGGAGAAAGAGGAGGATTTGATGTACCCTCAACCTACATGTATCGTTGACACCGTCTTGGGTCATAATCGATGGTAGATTTTATCTCGAGAGGCCGTCGTCGACGAAGAAACAAAGCAAACAACACGTTTTTATCGAATCTGGACAGCAACTTTCAAACAGCGATTTCTCTCTCGTTTCACGATGAAAATTCGATTTAAAAGATGTTTTGAAAACTAGAAAGAGAGTAGAACAGAGATCTTAAAACAATCCCTGCCCGTTTTGAGTTATTGGGCACGAAAAACGAGCACAAACAGAACTGGACAGACAGGAAAAGCCGCGAAAACAGAGTGTATAACACTCTGTTTTTCGAGGGAATTCGTGTACTCTCAAGGGCAATTTGGCTCATAAATCTTTGTCTAATGTGTAGATGGATGTTGTATGGTTAATTTGGAATAAGAAACTCGAATTTTGATGGAGGTTTGAAGGGAGAACGAAGGGTTTCAAAGAGGACACACAAACTGATTCTCAGTTTGTATGTCGGTTTTGTGGAGGGTTTTTGAGAGGCAATTAGGGTTTTTTTCTGGGGTTTAAGGCTTGTGAGTGATGGTAGGATGTGTGGAGAACTTAGAGGAATGAATTTATGGTGAAGGGGTGGTATTTATAAGGAGTTAAAGTAGGGTAAAAGGGGGGAGAGGCAGACGGGCTCATTCACGCATAGCTGCTGTCCAGCAGCTTTTGTGAGGGGTTGAGAGGGGTTTTCTTGGTGGTTAAGGAAAGGTAATATGGGTAGGATACTAGGGTATGGGTTAGGGTTAATGGGCACGGGTTTTGGTGGTGTTTGGAGCGGGTTTTGGGCTCGGGATTTGGCACGCAAAACAGGGGGGCTGCTCGTGTTTTATGCGGGTTGTTGGGGAGGATTTGGGACGGAATTTGGGCCGTGGTTATGGGGTTCGAACTGGGGTGGATGGGTAGAGGCTTAGGTTGGTTAGTGTACTCGAGATTCGTGCCAATTCGTAAAGAAAACGGGCTCAAAAACCGAGCTATAATCGAGCTCCAAAACACGTGTTTAAAACAAGTTTTTTTGATTTTTAAATCGATTTTTCAAATCGATTAACACATTAAAATAAATGACTTTTCAAATCAAATATACTCATAAAATGATTTTTCAAATCAATTATTTATTTTATTTTCAATAAAATAAACTTTGAGAAAATAAATTCAAAATAAAATAAAATAAACTGAATTCACCTAAAAAAAAGCTTTAATTTAAATATCATTTAAATTAATAAAATACTCCGTCGACAACGCTCATTCTACATCGTAAAACGAACCCAAATAATGACAATGACAACTAATAGAATACATGTGTCCTATCATCATCGGGTGTTTGTCGGGTTCTCTATAAATTCCAGTATCGACGGATACGGGTATCTACACTACCTACACGATAGCAGTCTTTCCTATGAAGGACCTGGATTGCCTATTGACGACAATAATATGTATGACTCAGAATAAGAAGATCTATCTGAAAACGAAGCATTTCTTGAAGATTTTTGCACTGTACATCGACATACACTCGATCGAACTAGTCACAGTGTTGGATCGAGTGCATTATTTGAGGAAGTGTTCGATCGAGCAGAAACTACCACTCGATCGATCTGTCTTTATGAGGAAGAACTTGATCGAGCAAATCTTGATGTTCGGTCAAGTAATATTCAGGAGGAGAGTCTTCGATCGAGTACACTCTTTGCTCGATCGAACATATTGTCCATGGAGAGCATTGATATGTTATCTTGGTTCGTTTTGGATGACGATTTTGAGGAAGATAATGGTTATGGTGAATCTCCCATTTGGAAAGCGGAGCTGGATGCTCTTGAAGCTGCGATATATGGGACATAACCCACCAATGAAGGGAATGAGAAGGTAGCTGAGTCAGTGGCTATTCCTAGCGCGAAAGAGATAATGTATTCTTTTGTCAATGATTCCGATGTTAGGAGCGACCAACCTGAGGTAATTAATGATAATTTTATTATTATTGGTATAAATCGTATACCACCTCATATGACTTATGCTTTATATTTCAATACTCTACTCCCTCCCGGTTGGACGAATAAGTTAACAATTTTTCACCATACTTGTCATCAGAAATACGTTAAGCTAAGGCGGTACCTTATATTTCTTTTAGATGCTCCTAAGCTCTCTTATTTTCTACCAACGGTTAATTTGAGCTTTTATATTCCGCCCGTAGCTGGAGGGCAGAACTATTTTGTGGATAAATATGGGAGCTGTCATAGGAAATTCGTTAGGCTTAAACGGATGCACATTTAAATTTCCTATATTATTATTCTATTATGGTGCTACTTACAGTTTTGTGTAGCACATGCGCAGTTATTTGATTGGCTGCTACGTGCTTTAAGCTTTTTTGACTGGGCTCAATTGGAAAGGCTGGCTGAAGAAAAGATGGTCGAGCTGGGACCTATCTGAAACTAGCGCTACCCGGGAGGCAACCCGGAGTTTAAATTTTTAGTTGATTTGATTTTCAGTTTTTGTTGTGTGTGTAATAAATGGTTTTTAAACCATAGGCTGTGAACGATTTAGAATTGGTTTTTGGTCGTCATTTGTCTGCAGGTACCACTCGATCGAGCATTTTTTTTACTCGATCGAGTGCTTGAGCCCTTCGATCGAGCACCCCTGTTCCTCGATCGAGTACTTTATTCTTTCGATCGAGTAGGCTTGTTTGGATTCGCTTCCTGTGACGCTGTTCTGGGGCTATTTAGCGACCTTCCATGTTGCTGGCTGGTTTGGGGAGGTCCCTTCTTCGTGTACTCTTGTAAGTTTTCCGCATCTCTACTCTCTCCTTTTTAGTTTGAATTTCCTTTCCCTATTTTTGAGTACAATGAGGGCATTGTACAGTTTGGTTTGGGGAGGTTATGCATCACCATATATGTGTCTGCATGTTGTTTTTATTGCATTTCTGTTATCACGTTTAATTTCTGTATGCATTGCTTGTTTATTTTTATAAAAATCAAAATCTCAAAAAATAAAAAAATCCATAAAAATTTCACGTTTATTTTAGCATATAGATTGAATCGGAACGGTGGATTTCAATGATGAAATTGCACTATAATTTGTCCTTTTGTTTAAGCTTTGCATAAATTAATATCTTCAGCTTTATCTTCTGCATATCTACGAGTTAATGCTTAAATTAAGCTGAACGAATAGACATGACCTGAAATTTTGGCAAACCACTTATAATTTCTAAGGATTAAAGCCTTATAAACTGGTATCATTTATGACCAGTTTCTTGTAGGATTGTGAATATTATACTCCTTGCATAACATGTTCATTATTTTGCACGTTTATGAAATTCAATTGCTTTTTGCCTACATACATTCGGGTTAGTGGTTGGTGTCACATGCAGGGAGGTGCTTACAATTCCTCTTTACTTTGATTTTTACCCATTAAACTCCACGTTTAGCCAAATTTGCCTGTTGACCCTTAACTATATCCAAATTTAGCCTGCCTTGTCAAGCTAGTTTAGATTGTTTTGTGGTATATTCTTTATTGTGCCAAATTTGGTTTGTATTGTATTATCAGGAGTTGGTAATTTATGGAAAAGGAGGATGAGAAAAAAATTGAAAAAAAAAAGAAAAAAAAAAGAAAAAGAAAAAAACGTGAAGGGAAAGAAAATAAAAAGAAAAACAGACCGTGTAAAAAGAAAAATTCGTTTGTGACGGTCTTACTCCTATACTTTACCTATATCTTTTGAGGAGTTGTGTTGGTTGAGTGAGTTTTTGTGCCATATGAAGGGTACTTGAGTTTGATTTTATAATTGGTTAGGAATTGGATGTTGTTATATGGTATTGTTTAGGTGCTAGCTTGACGCTTTACCTCCACATTTTCCATACTCGTTTTGCCTTTTCTTACCCATAGCCTCACTTTACCATACTTTTGTAAGCCCTCGGCTGTGATGGACCTTGTCTGGTTGGAATGTATGTACGGTAGTTAGAAGTGTATATCTTATTAGCTGCATGAATGTTTATGTGGGTCGTTGTATAGGTGAGCGACTATATTTCTTTCTCTCTTAAATTCATATGCTTACCTTTTGCTTCATGAGAGAAGAGTGGCCCGTGAGAGTCCATCATTAACGGTCTTGCAAGGTCGACAGTTTAGCTCTATTATAAACATCCTGCAACTCGTTTACATTTGACATTTTTGCTATAAGTATTAGTGCTTCCATTAAATCGGTTTAAGTGGACAATTTGTAGCTAGGTCTGAATTTTCTTTTTTCTGTTCCATTAGTTTCGCATATAGTTTTCTTGGGGACAAGCAAAGGTTTGGTTTGGGGAGATTTGATCCGTGCATTTTATATAGGTATTTTGTACATCATTTGCACGCATTCCAATGCATTTTGTGTAGTGTTTAGCTACAAATGTCTCCCGAATAGTCTACTTTGGTTTGTCTTGTATTATTTGCAAGTATGAACCGTAAAGGAGCATAATCAAGCTTAATACATGTCCCTATGCATGCAGTTAGGAGATGAGTTGAGTCGGAGCTTGGAAACTACTAATTGTGATGCGCAAGTAAGTAAGATAGCTAGGCGAGCAAAGGAAGAACTTCAAATTACTAGTTCCTATTTTGAAGAGCCATATCTCAAGTTCTACAACTTATTTTTAGGTTATTCCAAAAGGATATTAAAGCTTGTCCTGCTAGCTTTCCAACGCCACTGGAAACGCTTTGTTTGCCCAAGTAACAAAGAAATGACTCCCATTTGAAGCTCATTGCGCGAAGCAGGAATTATGCGCTGGAAACCACTCGACCGAGTAGAATAGTGTTCGATCGAGTAGTTTAAGTCCTCGATCGAATAGCTTATTTTAGATAGTGTTCGATCGAGTAGGTTTTCTACTCGATCAAGAGGTTTTGCTATAATTTACTCGATAGAGGAGTTTTAAAGTTCTCGATCGAGTACTTTTCTATCTGCCGCAATGTTTTAATATCGTTTAGGTTAATATTTATTTTTCTTATAAATAGGAAAGACGTAATTAGGTTTAAAACTCTATTTTTCTCTCTTCTCCTCTTTTTCTCTTTTTCTCCCTTTTGTAACCTAATAATGTTGCTCTCCTTTCCGGATCTTAATAAGTAATTCTCTCTTTACTCTCTTTAATTTGGAATGTTCTTTATTTCTTCATCTTTTGTTTTTGTTATATTTAATCATAGCTAAATTCTCTTATGTTAGGATTAGGGGAGCCATGGTATTAAAGTAACGATGTTGTAAGGCTAGACGATTTATTTGTGAGAATCTGTCACCATAGCAATAAAATTGTAATCTGTTTAGTTGAATGCACGCTTCTAAATAACTTTAATTTGGGTAACTTTGTTCCTGGATCGAAAGATTGGAACGAACAGACCTCCTATGAACAGTAGACTACCTAATGAGGGCGAAAGTTAAGTTAGTAGTAGTTTACGGTGGATAGCGGGCCGAAAGGACCTTTCTCTTGCCCTTCGCACAGTAGACTTTCTAGGCTATTTATGACTGAGTTAGTAAACTACCATGCGGAACCGAAATCCTGACAAACCTCTCTTTATCTGATCACATCTTAGCTTTTCTTGCTTTTATTGCTCTTTGCCTTACTTCTCTTGCCTTAATCACTTTTAGTTAGAAATCATTTAAAAACCCTCAATTGTGACCGTAGACAGACTAGAATTAACTAGTAGATAGTGACCGCCTCCCTGTGGAGATCGTCCCTACTTACCGCTGACTTCTGTTAGTATTACTTAGGTATTTATTTTTGGTACTAAACGACGGTATCAATTTCGAGGGACTTTATTTTGGGGTTGGGGTTTCCGGTGGGGAGAGACTATTCTTCATGCCTTGAACCGGTTAGTTGAGGCTCATAGTGACGAAGTTGGGCTTTCCATGTTGTTGGTTGATTTTTAGAATGCCTACATCTTGGTTGACCGTGATTTCATGTTATGTGAGGTACGTCGTCACTGCCCTGTTCTCTCCCTCTGAGTGGAGTTTTGTTATTCGAGTCCAGCTAGGTTGTATTATGGGGAACATTCCTTATGGTCTTGTTAGGGAGTCCAGCAGGAAGATCCTTTGGGTCCTTTGCTTTTCGCTTTGGTGTTACACCCCTTGGTGTGTAAGATCCGGGACTCTTTTGACTTATGTCTACAGGATTGGTACTTGAACGATGGCACTATCGTTGGCGATACCGTGTTAGTGGGGAAGGTTATGGAGCTGATCATGGAGGATGTGCCTCGCTTGGGCCTTCATCTTAATGTGGGTAAAACCGAGGTTTTTTGGCCTACGGAAGATCCTAGGAGTCGGCTTCCTGGTACTTTCCCACCTTATATTTCCAGGCCGTTGCATGGTGTCAATGTTCTTGGTGGTCCTGTTAGTGTGTGCCCTCTTTACAGCAGCGAGCTTTGTTGAAACGTGTGACCAGGACCAAAGAGCTTATGGATTCTGTTGCCCAGATTGATGATCCACAGTCGGAACTGTTTTTGCTCCGTGCTTGCACTAGTATTTCAAAACTCTATTTTGCTTTACGTACTTGCTCTCCCCAGGTTTTCCAGTCGGCTCAGCTTCCCTTTGATGTGGCACTCTGTTCTAGCCTGGAACACATTATCACTGCGTCCGGGCCTGGTTTTGGAGACTTGCAGTGGCGCCTAGCTAACTTCCCCTTTCATTTTGGGGGGCTTGGTGTCTATGTTATTGGGATGTTCTTCATTATGCCTTCCTTGCTTCCCGTTTGCAGTCTGCTGGGTAGCAGGCTAAGCTTCTCTGCTCTTCTGGTATTCTAGCACCTGGACCTACCTTTGATAGTGCCGTGAGATTGTTTAATGAGACTACAGGTTCTGACCTTTTGAGTAACCCGAGTGAGATCGCTGCCCCAAAACTTATGAAGAAATTGGTAGACATATATTTCACGAAGGTTGTTGCTACTGCAGAATTTGAGTTCTCTTTGACTTCTCGTCAGGTAGCTTTGTAGAAGTCTCAGCATGGTTCCCATGCTTCTGATTGGCTTTGGGCGGTCCCTATTTCTGGGTTTGGGCAGACTATGAACGAGAGGACTTATCGGTGTGTGCTTAGTTATTGACTGGGTATTCCTTTGTTTTTTGTGCCTGGACCTTGTTCTGCTTGTTCGCGGGTCTTTGATGGGGATATCTTCGGAGATCATGCCGTGTCGTGTGCTGGTACTGTTGGTATCAAGCATCGGCATAATCTTGTTCGCGACACCCTTTTTGACATCTACTTCCGCTCTGGGATCTCTGTTGGTAAGGAGGTGGATATTGGTTTGATCGATGGGCATGATAGGCCCCTGCGTCCGGCGGATCTTTTACTTTATTATTGGGGCAGGGGACGAGATGTGTGTGTTGATTTGACTGGATCATCTCTTTTGACTCAGTCCGGGATGTCTAACGTTATGCCCGGACGCGTGGTAGTTGATGCGGCTCAGCGCAAATGTGCCAAGTATCAGAGCTTGTGTGAGGCAGTTGGCTATGGTTTCTTACCTTTTTCTTTCTCTTCGTTGGATGAGTTGGCGACAGATGTTGTTGTCTTACTCAAACGGATTTAGAAATTTTCTGTGTCCCAAGATGCCCGTGCTCGCGATGCGGCTTTTATTTTTACTAGACTTAGCTTTGCTATAGCTAAGGGAGTGGGCGCCCAGATTGTATCTCGGCTACCCTCCAATTTCTTGTAAACTTGTGTTTGATTAATAAAAGTTTGTGTTTATAATAAAAAACTAATAATAAAAAAAATTAACAACAACAACAACAACAACAACAACAACAACAACAACAACAACAACAACAACAATAATAATAATAATAAAGAAAAATTACGTATAACCACCACGTATTTGCGCTTTTTTACAAATTGTCACCTTGTATTTGCGTTTTTACAAATAACCCCCGAACTTTCACGTATACTCCCAAATCACCACCGTATTTTTAACTCGGGTTTCGTTTTTCTTATTTTCCGACTCGTTAAAGGACGACGTACCCATATTACCCAAATTACCCTCCTATCCTAAAACACTAATTACCCCAAATACATTTAGTTTTGTTTCCCAAATTCAATAACCCGAACTCCCCAAATTCATTTCATAAATCTCCCCAATTATTTAGGTTATCAATCCCTCAGTGAAAAAACCGAAACACTCGGCTGAAATAAACTCAGACTCATCACTATTCTTGAGAATATTAAGTAATACCATCAATACCCACTTATATTCACTAGAGTTTGCAAGGTTATTCACCATTGAATTAAAGACTGAAGGAGAATGTCAATACCAAGGTCGTTTTTCTTCCCATTTGAGTAGAGAAAAAACAAGCTTGGGCGACGATTCAAAGCGCTTAAAGATGGACAACAAAGGCGATGGAGAAGGTTGAAATTGAATATTTTCAAGTGCATCGTCGAAAATATCAGGCTCTTAACGGCAATACATATTGCTTTAAAATCCCAAATTGGGGCATTAGGATTAGGATTAGAGTTAGGGTTTATGAAAGATGAGAAGGATTGAGCAAAAGGAGAGGTGGTGGGTAAACAAAATCAGAATTGAATTAAGAAAATAATGGATGAAGAAGAGATTTGTGGATAGAGTGTGGAATTGTAAACAATTCAATTTAGAAAAGAAATTGTTAATGAAATGAATTTGAGAAGGTGACATAAGCCAATGAATTGGGAAAATTTATGAAATGAATTTGGGGATTTAGGGTTATTGAATTGGGGGAAACGAAATTAAATGTATTTGGCGTAATTAGTGTTGTAGTATAGGAGGGTAATTTGGGTAATATGGGTACGTCGTCTTTTAACGAGTCGGAAAATAAGAAAAACGAAACTCGAGTTAAAAATACGGTGGTGATTGGGGAGTATACGTGAAAGTCCGGGGGTTATTTGTAAAAACGCAAATACAAGATGGTAATTTGTAAAAAAAATGCAAATACGTGGCGGTTTTTTGTAATTTTTCCTAATAATAATAATAATAATAATAATAATAATAATAATAATAATAATAATAATAATAATAATAATAATAATAATAATAATACAGTTTTTCTATCCTATGCCCACTAGGCATAGGATAAGAAACCTAAAAAGGAAAGAATTAGTGATGTTTTTTCTTGAAATGTGATAAGATATTGCAATTTTCCATAAAAACATCATTAATTCTTTCCTTTTTTTGTTTCTTATCCTATGCCTAGTGGGCATAGGATAGAAAAACCCTAATAATAATAATAATAATAATAATAATAATAATAATAATAATAATAATAATAATAATAATAATAATAATAATAATAATAATAATAATAATAATAATAATAATAATAATAATAATAATAATAATAATAATAATAATAATAATAATAATAATAATAATAATAATAATAATAATAAAAAGAGAGAGAGAGGGTGAGTGGCGATTTCAAACGCGATTTCAAACGCGATTCCCATCTGCCCTAACGTCAGCCATTACTACCACCCAAACCATCACCACCGTGACTGCCGCCTCTCGCCGGCCTTTCTGGACGTCGGCCTTGGGGTCATCGGTGGTTGTCGTTTTAGGGTTGGCGAGTAGTTTCTTGTCAGGGGTTTGGAGTTTAGGGCATCGTGTTTTCTTCCTGCCGTTGTAGATTTCCAACCACCACTCAAAGCAGTCCTTTACGCCGGTCAGGGTGGTGCTTCTTGGTGGTTCCTACGGCTGCCGTCGCTGCCAGGGGTGTTTGTGGGGAGAGTTTGTCATTGTCGGGGTCTTCCTGTCGTTTTTGCGCCGGTTCTCTCCTCCGCCACCACCGTTAGGCTACCAGACCTCACGTCGCCGGCCTAAAGGGGTGGTTTGACAACTTTGCCCGACAACCTGTTGGTTGGTAAGTGTTTGTCGTTCCTTTGTTTGCCGTTCCTTTTTGTTTTTGATTCACGGTTTTTTTCTCCTTCCTTCATCCCGTCTTTCTTTGCTTGTGTTGCTCTTTGTTCTCCGTTGTCCGGCCACCTCTGCCATCTCTGTTGGGCTGGTTGTGTGGGTATACTGGGCGGCCGCCTTGTGGAGTTGGGTTTCCTTCCCGCCTGCCTTTGTGGCCGTGTTGGTTTTCTAGGTTGATTATTGATCACCACCGGAGTGGGTGGTGCATTGGTGGTGGTGGCTGCCCTTTTGGTTGCTAGTAGCGGGTACATTTTGAGCTTTTAGCTGCTTGTGCGTGGTGGTTTCCGCTCAGGTGGTGTTTGTTGGTGGCTATATAGTTTTCTGTGCAGGTTGGTGGTGTGTTCCTTCATGCCCGAGCTTGTGCGGTACCACTGTCCTTTTTCGAGTCTTCATGGGTGTCGGGATGGTTTCGGTAAGGGCCTTACTAAGGCAGCTTGGAAGAAACATTTGCAGGACCGACATTGTCATGACGGGGCGTTGGACCTTACGCTGTGGCAGACTCTTTACGATAGTTTGTTGTTTATTCCAATGCCGAGAGTTCTTTGAGACGGATGGGGCTCTGGTTGTGTGGGGTGTGTTTTATGACCCATACTCTTGGTGATAGATGTCGGCATAATCGGGGTGATATTGTGGAGCATCCGGGGTGTGTTGATGGCATTTACACCTTCCATATTCATGGTATTCCGAGACCTTTGGCTCCTTCTACTTCGGTTTCTTCGATGATAGTGTGGAGCTCGTTCGGTGGTCTATATCTTATTTGGATCGTTTCTTTGTCTTTGGGCCTTCGCCTTTGTGAAATCTATTCCTCCTAAGTGTCGTCTTGGGTTTGCTCGGGCTTTGAAAGGGGCCTTGGATGCGGTGTTTGATGCCCCTAGTGATCTCTCCCGCCGGGTTCGTTTGCTTGCTTTACCTCTTTGTTTGCTCAGGACTTTCGCTCCTCGGAGTAATCATGAGTGTCGGACTGCTATTCGGCATCAGCATCAGGAGGAGAGCATTGCCAGGGCTATTCTTGCTTGGGGGACACCTGGGGGAGGTTTGCAGTTGTTACAGGAGTGCTTTGATGAGGGTCCTTCTTCTTTTTCTATGGATGAGGATCTCAATTTGAGTGACCTTAACCTCCGCCAATGCCGGCGGAAGATATCAGATGGCCATTATACTGCTGTTGTACGAGTGCTTTCTTTCTCTGGGGTCGCCCCCTACTCCGATGCCACTCTCGTGGCCCTGCGTGAGAAGCATCTTGTCGCCCCACCTCCTTCATTGCCTCCTCTGTCTGGGGATCATCATCCTCTGGTTGCCTCTTCCGCGGTGGTCTTGGATATGATTCGGAGCTTCCCTCGTGGTACTTCTTGTGGGAGGGATGGTTTTCGTGCTCAACACCTTATGGATTTGTTTGAGTGGCGGCTTTTTGTGGCTATCTCCGATGATTTGATCACTTCTATTACTAGGGTGGTTAATCTTTTTCTTGAGGGTCGGTGCCCTCTTCCTGCGGGTGAGTACATTGCCAGCGCTCCTCTCACACCACTCGTTAAACCGGGTGGTGGAGTTCGATCCTATTCTTTGTCGGTACGGTCCGGAGACGGCTTGTCTCTAAGGTTGGTGCTTCTATGGTTGGCCCGTCTTTATCTTCTTATTTTGATGGGCTTGATTCGGGGTGGGTGTGTCCGGTGGAGGAGAGGCTATCTTGCATGCCTTGAACCGGCTCATTGAGGCTCGGGGGAACAGGTGGGGCTTTCCATGTTCTTTGGTTGATTTCAGAACGCGTTCAACCTTGTTGACCGTTCGACCATGCTTCAGGAGGTCCGCCGTCGGTGCCCGGCTCTCTCCCGTTGGGTGGAGTTTTGTTATTCCAGCCCGACCCGCCTTTTTTATGGGGAGCACTGCTTGTGGTCTTGTCGGTGTTCAGCAGGTGATCCGTTGGGGCCTTTGCTTTTCGCGTTGGTTTTGCATCCCTTGGTTTGCAAGATCAGGGACACTTTTGACCTCACTTTGCAGGCATGGTACTTAGATGATGGCACCATTGTGGGAGATACTTTGGAGGTGGGGAAGGTGTTGGACTTGATTAGGTTGGATGGCCCTTGTTTTGGTTTACACCTAAATGTCTCCAAGACGGAGGTCTTTTGGCCTGTTGAGGATCCACGGAGCCGGCTTCCGGGGTTTTCCCCACTTCTATTTCTCGGCCATTGCGCGGTGTTGATTTTGGGCGGACTGTCGATTACTTGTCCTGGTTTTAGCGGTGAGATTGTGGCGACAGAGAGTAACTAAGACCATTGAGTGATGGACTTGGTTGCGAGGATTGAGGACCCGCAGTGTGAGTTGCTTCTTCTTCGAGCTTGTACTGGTATATCTAAGCTCTACTTCTCTCTTCGTACTTGCTCCCCTAGTGTTTTTGGGTCTGTCCATCTCCCTTTTGATGCCGCTCTGCGTTCTAGCTTGGAACGTATTGTCACCGCGTCGGGTAGGGTTTTGGGATTGGCGGTGGCGCCTGCTACATTCCCTTTTCATCCGGGTGGTCTTGGTGTTTATGCGGTAGGAGATGTTTTGTTCTATGCTTTTGTTGCGTCCCGCTTGCGGTCTGTTTGGTTTTGCGAGGCTAAGCTCCTCGGCCCTTCTCGTGTTGTAGCCGCAGGCCCCTGCTTTTGATGATGCCGCACGGTGTTTCTGCGACTACGGGTTCGATATATTAGGTCGCCCTAGTGAAATTGCTTTGCCCCCAAACTTATGAAGAAATTGGCGGATATTTATTTCACGACGGTTGCTCTTGCCTCGTAGTCTGCATTTTTTCTTTGACACCTCGCCGGATCGCTCTATGGCGGTCTCAGCGGAGGTTCTCACTCCTTTGATTGGTTGCGTGCGGTTCCTATCTCGGGTTGGGGCGGACTATGAACGGGAGGACTTACCGTAGTGTCTTTGGGGTATCGCCTGGGTGTTCCGTTATTCTCGGTATCTAGGCCCTGTCCTGCTTGCTCTCGGGTTTTTGCTGGGGATGTTTTTGGGGACCACGCTGTTTCTTGTCTTTTGTCTTGTGGGCGTTAAACATCGGCATAACCTTGTCGGGACACTCTCTTCGACATCCTGCTATAGATCGGTATTTCTGCGGGGAAGGAGGTTGATATCGGTTTGGTTGATGGGCATGGTGGCTCTCTTCGTCTTGCGGATTTATTGCTTTATTCTTGGGACAGGGGGCGTGATGTGTGCGTCGACTGTGGGTTCTTCACCTTTGACTCAGACTGGGTTGGCAGATTTTGTGCCGGGCCGGGTTGTCGCTGATGCTGCTCAGCGAAAGTGTGCTAAGTATGGGGATTTGTGCGCGGTAGCGGGTTATGGTTTCCTACCTTTCTCTTTCTCTTCACTCGGGGAGTTGAGTTCGGATCTTTGTTGCCTTGCTCAGCGGATCCAGAAATTCTCGGTATCTCGGGATCGGGGCTCGGGTAGCCGCTTACATTTTTACTCGTATTAGCTTTACTATTGCTAAGGGTGTGGGAGCCCAGATTGTCTCTCGGCTCCCCACCAATTTCATGTAAACATTTTATTTTTATTATAATGAAAGCTGCGCGCATAATAATAATAATATAATAATAATAATAATAATAATAATAATAATAATAATAATAATAATAATAATAATAATAATAATAATAATAATAATAATAATAATAATAATAATAATAATGATAGTAATGATAGTAATGATAATAATAATAATAATAATAATAATAATAATAATAATAATAATAATAATAATAATAATAATAATAATAATAATAATAATAATAATAATAATAATAATAATAATAATAATAATAATAATAATAATAATAATAATAATAATAATAATAATAATAATAATAATAATAATAATAATAATAATAATAATAATAATAATAATAATAATAACAATAATAATAATAAAAATAATAATATAATTGGTAGTAATATATAATATAATAATAGTTCCTAATACCCTTTTATATGACCTTTCCTAATACTTTTATATAAGACTACCTTGTCACTATAAATAGAAGACATAGACCCTTATTTACTCATAAAGTTTATAAACACAATAGCTCACAATTATAGAGAGAGGGGGAGATCTAGAAGAAAAGAAGAAGAATAAACTTTATTATCGTCTCTAGGTAATATATTAAGAACGTCTCACGTATACATGTTCGCTTTGTTATAACTCATATAATAGACCACCGTGTGACCTAACCCAACCGTGGCCTTGACCATTGAGCACCATGGTCTGACCAGACCCACCGTTGACCACATGGGCGTTTCAAGGGGGTTGTTATGGGTGGTTGTCATACGTGTTTCAAACGGTTTTAACTCTTGGTTGAACGTGACTGACCTAGACCTGGTTTGGCTAGTACCTGGGGTTGCGTCAACCACTGTGGGTTGTCCGGGGCGGTTAAAGGCGGTGGCTTTGGCGGTGGTTGGCCGGATTTACGAGAAAAGGAATTGTTGTTGTTTAGCACGATGGAACCCGTTTTATACCCCTTCCCGTGGCTTGTTTGACTTGAACTTGAGTTGGTTGGGTTCGTGGGGGTTAGCCAGTTCCAGTGGTGAAGTTAAGATGGTCGGGGGTGGTGGTTTGCGTAGGTGGTTGCCGCATTTCGAGGGTTGTCATTGTTCGTATTAAACCGTGTAGTGGGCCCTTTTGTGCTTGACCAAGACCGTGACCAGGGGAACGGGATGCTGCCGGTGGACCACCGTGAAACAGCGGAGACAAGGGTGGTGACTGCTGGTGGTGTTTGGTGGTGGTAATTGGCGGGTTTTATGAGTAGTTGCTTGTTGTTGTCTGTTGTTGGTCGAGAGTACTAGGGTGAGGTGGTGAGGTCATATATATATATGAGTAGTTGCTTGTTGCTGTTTGTTGTGTGGTGAAGACTGCTGAGGCCACTCGAACAAGTAGCTTGGGAGCTCGATCGAGTAGGGGTCACTCGATCGAGTAAGTTAGTTACTCGATCGAGTAACGAGTTTGCAGCGGGGATTTATAAATCGATAATCGTGAAACCCAAAATCATTTCCGCACTTAATTTCCTAAACCTAGATGCCGTGACTCTCCTTCTCCTTTACCATAGTCCTTGCCTTGAGGTTCTTGGAGGGTGCTTATACCATGGGGATGGGATGCTTGAGTCGGGTAGCGGTCTTCACGCCGGATTGCTATGTATAGGTATGTTATCATCAGCATCATTGCCATCGTTGCTTTCAGTTAGGTTTGTTGTGGTAGTGATAGATGGTTGTACTGTTTGTATAGGTGTATTGCTTGGTTGATTGGTATCATGTGGTCGGACGCGGAATCGCTGCGGTGCGCTAAAGGTAGGTTCGCCTACTCAGTACTGTTGGTTGTCTAGAGTGTCTTTTGATGTGGTTTGGTTGATGTAGTGTCGGTATGGTTGATTGTTTGTGGCAATTCGTGGGTGTTGTGTCGTTTTGGTTATTGTTGTTGTGGTACAGCTGATTGTGATTGTTTATCTATGGTTCTCGAGGTGCGTCCTCGGCTGAGTGGAGTCACTTGTGGGAGTGGCTTCAACGCCCGTAGTTCGCCCTTCGTGGAACCCGCCACGGGAGGGGGTGTGCAGATTAATGGACATGGGTTTATCGCTCGGTATGATGAGCTAGGCTTAGGTGGGAACGGCTGCGGTCCCCCACTGGCAGGGCTGGTCCAGTGGACAGTCGGTGACGGTGATTGATTTGAGGAGATGTGATGTGTGTGTGTGTATGTATTGTCGTGCCTTTGTGGTGTCTGTGATTTTATGTCTGTTCCCTCAGTTGCTACCTTGTGTGGTTTTGTTTTGTTGTTTGTTTCTGTTGTGTCTGCCGTGATCCACTCTGGTGAGCAGTCAGTCTTAGCAGGTTGTGATCTGGATGACAGCTGGGTGCTTGGCGGGATGAGTATATCACGAGTCACGACAGTAGTAGTTCACATAATTGATAGTGGTTTTGAGTTGTATCTTTATATCGTTAGTTTTGTTAATCACTTGTGATATAACTTAATTGTTCTTTTATCAACATTTGATTATTACTGTCCTCGGGCAACCGAGATGGTAACGCCCTTATATGCCAAGGAAGGTCTTGTTAAGGCTCCTCGGTACATGGGGGTGTTACAAAGTGGTATCAAAGCGACGATTTTGGAACTTGTACCAAATGAGCCTAATGAACGTAGTGAGTCTAATAAAATAAACCTTATGTATGTGTATTGGGAGCCCCAGCTGATGCTAGATTTTGGGTGAGTAGGCGCCCTCATTTCAAAATCATGGCCCCATTATGCTTATGCCAGTCACCGGGTATGGGAATGTCGAGTCGGAAATTTTGTGCCTAGTGTGCATAACGGTTATGATAGAAATGTTTGTGATGGAGTCTTTATGAATGCTAGTATGTGTAACTGTGATAAGAAATTGTGAAAGCCTGTGGTTGAGTAGAAGCGTGTATAGAAGTAATGAAAGTGGTGAAAAGTTTATAGTACGTGATAGTGTGGCGTGATGTGGTGATAATAATGTTTCCTATATTGTCCTATGCGCATTAGTTATAAAGGAATTGAGATTCTTGCTCGTGGTGATGGTAGTAAGTAGTAAGTTTGAATTAGTTGTAACGTTTGTCAAGTAGTATTTTATAAGTATAATGGATGTATGGTTGAATGCTTTCATGATATATGACATAGTTAAGTTGAGTAATCTAGCTGATAATTTATTGTGACATGGTTAGATTATTAGTAAGCTTGGACGATAAGTGATGGCTTAAAGTTAGATGAATGCTTAGAGTGTTATGATTAAAAGTTGTATTGTTGAAGTTGCAAATGCATGATTAGAGGTAAAGAAATGTGTTGAATGCATGCATGAGGAAGCTAGTAGTGTAGTCAATTGATCGCGTAATATTTGTTATAGAATGAAGTAATATGTATCCTGGTTGAATGAAACCGTTGCGTTACATTTGAGTAGAAGTAGTAGTACGTCATGAATGAGTATAATAATCTGTGACGATTTCCGAATTTACTTTTGAATCGACACGAGTTGTTGTTTTGCAGGAACCGTTACTCAAACTCATAACTTTTGACCTCGTTTTTATTCTTGCCCGACCGAGTAAGAGTATCTACTCTATCGAGTAGACCTCATTCGATCTAGTTAGGAAGCTATAACATCGAAAAAGTTGGATCTGCCAGAGAAAACTCGACCGAGTAGCTCCAACTCGATCGAGTAGAGTCCACTCGATCGAGTAACTCATTAACTCGATCGAGTAAGTGAACAGTACCCGGAGAATTGCGGGATTCATAACCCCTCTTCTCTATTCTTTCTTTCTTATTTCCTCATTCAACGAAACCCTAAATATCTATATCTTCCTCTAAGTTGCTTTCATCCTTGTTTTCGGGTGCTTGAATCTTGGTGTTTTACTTGGTAATTTCGTCCTCTTTACTTGCCAATCCTTCAAGGTAATAATATTCATCTCTCTTTATGGTTTAAATTGATTAAAAGCATGCAAAATTGTTGTTATTTGCTAGAAATCCGGTTTATATGCATAAAATCTTGCTTGTAGTTATTGCAACATGATCTATTTGCTTCAATTTGTTGATTATTGATGTTAGATATACAAAGATCGAATCAATTTAAGGGAAAGTATGTGTCGAAATTTCTAGGGTTTGGAATTTTAAATTGAATTTTGGTTATCTTTTGCATATAAAAGGGGGAAAATTGAGTAATGTATGTTATGGGTATCATGATGAGAGTTTATTTTGATGGTTTTTACTCAAGATTTTGCCTTAAAACTTCGTCTTAAAAGTGCCCCAAACTGAAATTCGTCTTAGATTCTTGTGAAACTTGTCTATTTGTGAAGCTATTTTGAAGGTTTAATTTTCAAAATTAGTAGTTGTGTTGTTAAATTGATGCCATACTTGCCCTAATTTTGACAGCTGTGAGACCGTCTGATAGTAGTTTAAGAGTCATAATTGTAATTTCTGGATTGTTTGGTGAAAGTGTGTACATAAAAATTCTTTTAAATGTCCTTATATGAGTTTATATGTTTCAAGTATGTGTCGTTGTATATCTAAGATGTGTGTTACAAAACAGATGCCGAGACCAACCGTCGGAACCCGTCAGAGTAAAAGGGGGAGGGCTTCTAAGCCCGAGGTAGGTGAGGGGAGTGGGGAACCTACGGTCCCAGCAGTGCCTGAGTACCCTTATGTTGTCTTTGTGGACTTTACGCAAAGAGATGCTTTTGTTGTTTTTCAGAGACGTCGTATGCGATCCACCCGTTGTATCGACGCCACTCGTTTGACTAATCTGGGGATTGAGACTGATGTTAGGCATATCTTTGAGACCTTGGGTATGACTGGATTGTACCGTCTCCGGAAACATTCCTATGCTTTTCTAACCCTCGAGTTTATGAGTTCTTTCAAGTATGATGTGGTGGAGCAGACTATTGAGTTCCGCCTTATGAACACCAGCTTCTTCCATACCATGGACATGTTTGCCACCCACCTTGGCCTTTCTAGACCTGCGAAGGGAGCTCCTAGGAACATCCTGACTGAGTGTGGAGCTAGTAGCCTTATGCCTTGCTTTACCGGCAAACCCTCCCCGACCTCTACATCATGTTGATTAATGATGTTCAACATGTCACCTTAAAGATCTTTCTCCGTGCTTTAACCTGTTTGCTTTTTGAGAGGAAATATGTGAGTAAGCTTAACTCACACGAGGTGATATTGCTTGTGGATTACCTCAACCCCACCCGATCTCAGAGAGTCACCTTTAGTGCCCCGGACATATATAGTGTGTGCCAGCTTGGCCTTGATGACCTCTTCTGACGCTCGTTTTCTGAGTTGTGGTGCTATTACCACTCGGTTAGCGGAGAGGCTTACCACCTTTGAGGCCTCCTCGGCCTATACACCCTTGACCCCAGCGGTGCCTACCTTAGACCGCGAGTACTTTCTTGACCTCAAGTGGTTGAGGACTTTGGAGGATGGTGGGTTAGCATGAAGAGTTTGGGGGATCAGTTGGATGAGGATACCTGCTCCCGAGCACCTTCCTGAGACCGAGCCTTTACCGGCAGCAGTAGTGGCTGCCGATTCTGATGATGAGGATGAGGGAGTTCTTGAGAGGCAGATGTATCTCATTGACACGGATATCGTTGAGGTGATGCCTGAGCCGACGAAAGGGGATTGTGCTAGACCTAAGGATGCCCAGCCTCAGGTAGGGAGAGGACCACGACGGGTGAGGGAGAGGATGGCTGAGACCCAGCCGGAGCAGCCTGTGCCTCCACAGTACCAGTTTCCCGGTTACCCTTCCTTATATAGCCCTGAGATGAGAGTGAGCGAGCTCACGGAGAGGGTGTCTGCTACCTTGACACTCCGGAACCTCCATGAGATGGCATATGTGCAGGGCATCGGGACCAAGGCAACTCAGCCCGTGTGGTGGAGGGGCGTTGGGGACGACAGTGGAGTCTTCCACTCTTATGGCGTGGAGAGGTCAACTTGGGGAGAGCCTCAGTCATATCCCTACGGTTGCTTGGCCCCATGGCGTATGGGTGAAGATGCGGGTGTTGGTGGCGTTGCAGGTCATGATGCAGCTGGAGCGGGCACGTTAGGTGGTGATGGTGGTGACGAGGTGATGGATGATCAGGATGTGGAGTGATGATACTGCTTTTTCTTTTTATATTGTTTCATGGATTTGTATTTGATAGTACTTGTTTTGGTTGGTACTTTCTTAGACTTTGGTATGTATGCTAGCCTTAGGGCCATATTTTGAGTACTTTTTAGACCTATTATGCAGGATTTTGGGTCGGGAAAGCGTCCCGACTCGTGTTTATATATATTGCTTGGTCTTGAAGTGGCGTTTTAGAGGATATATGTCTGTGGCTACTCGATCGAGTAACTGCAGGGGTAACTTTAGGGAAGTGTTCTGATCTCAGCCTACTCGAACGAGTAGATGATGAACTCGATCGAGTAAGTCCAGCTCGATCGAGTGCCTTACAAACTCGATCGAGTAGCACTGATAGAGCCTCTTTTCGATTAAGAACTTGTTTACATCATTATGTCGTTAGTTGTTGTTATATCATTTCTTGTTGGGGGTGTCTTATATCATTGTTTAGCATCAACAGTGGTTATATTATTGCGTGTGGTCGTGCAATGTATACAATTTTCAATGCTATGTATATCGATTGAAATGATAAATCAAATTGCTTCCGGTAACGTAATGGCCAACGGTTACTATTCTTGTTGCAATTTGGTATGGTCATATAAGGGAATAATTCTTGCCATGTCTGATAGTTGGTGGGAGGTGTTCAGTGGTGTTGTTCAAATTGCTAATGGTTGCATATATATATATATATATATATATATATATATATATATATATATATATATATATATATATATATATATATATATATATATATATATATATATATATATCATGTGAGTCATGTTTGCATAATGTCAAGAAAGTGTCATGGCTGTCATGAGTTGAACATGCATGTTGGTTAATTTGTACAACTCTCGATGGTATTTATCTAATTTTGTATGCTATATCAAGCCGCCTTAGATAAGTAATGTACAAGGTTTATAATTTTATTGCATAATTGGTGTGATTATATAACAAGGTAATAGACGACACGGCTGCTAATTGGTAATGGTATATCTTGTGGTGTGATACACGCTTTCATTGGTTTTACGTTTTTACGAGTCAAGTTGTGTAATGTCAAAAGTATGTTGTGTCATCATGAGTCAAGGTTTGCTTTGCGGTTCGTACGTAATGTCAATATGGTATAATATGTATCGGTTTGAGGGATAGAAAAGTTGTTTGATGGGGAACTTCGGGGATGAAGTTCCTTTTAAGAGGGGAAGAGTAATGTCAAAAAGAGAAAATGACATTATTATAAAAATTTTATAGTATTTTCGTGATATTTTATAGTATCTCCATGACATTTAAAGTGTGTTGAATATTTGCTTGGATAATTCTATTGTGGTTATTGTGTAATTGAGTAAGAGTTCTAATTGTTGAACAGAATAGCATGTCGTAATACTTCAGTTTCAGTTAATTATTCGTTATGTTGTCTTGATAATTAGATGTTATTAGCGGTAGTAGAGTTGTTATCAGTAGAGTTGCGTTGTGTGGCTAAAGTGCTAGAGTGGAATGAATCGTGTATCATTGTGAATCAATGGTAGGACCGTTGTTTTGTATGTTTTGTAATTGGTAATCGTTGACAAGTAATGGATGAAAGTATAGTATGATAGTTGTGTTGGTGTACGTCTGAATAATATTATATAGCAAGTGCAAGTGATAGTCAAGTTAGTAGTTGTGGTGGTTAGTATATGTTCAGTGATTCAGAAGGAAGTTGGTGATTCGCTGAGAGTCGTGTTGTGTATTGTGTACTAAAGTGTATGATGATGATGTCTGATGAACATACATAGTGGGATGGTATTCATAAACGATAATGTTGACCTGTGTTGGGTGAATGGTGGTGTTGACCTTGGTTTCTTTGTCGTGTGTCGCGGGGGAAGATTAGTCGAACTTCGGGGACGAAGTTCTTTTTCAGGGGGGAAGACTGTAATACCCGTCCTTTTAGGGACCCATTGACCGACGTTGACTGACCTTAGACACTGAACTTGACCTTGGGAAACTTTACGGGCGATGTCTTGTCACGATGTGATCTTTGGTTCGAGTGGGACTCGATCTAGCTGAGGCTACTCGATCGAGTAGGGGTCACTCGATTGAGTAAGTTAGTTACTCGATCGAGTAAAAAGTTTGCAGTGATGATTTATAAATCGATAATCGTAAAACCCAAATCATTTCCGCACTTCATTTCCTAAACCTAGATGTCGTCACTCTCCTTCTCCTTCACCATAGTCCTTGCCTTGAGGTTCTTGGAGGGTGCTTATACCATGGGGATGGGATGCTTGAGTCGGGTAGCGGTCTTGACGTCGGATTTCTATGTATAGGTATGTTATCATCAGCATCATCATCATCGTTGCTTTCAGTTAGGTTTGTTGTGGTAGTGATAGATGGTTGTACTGTTTGTATAGGTGTGTTGCTTGGTTGATTGGTATCATGTGGTCGGACGCGGAATCGCTGCAGTGCGCTAAAGGTAGGTTCGCCTACTCAGTACTATTGGTTGTCTAGAGTGTCTTTTGATGTGGTTTGGTTGATGTAGTGTCGGTATGAATGATTTTTTGTGGCAATTGGTTGGTGTTGTGTCGTTTTGGTTATCGTTGTTGTGGTACAGTTGATTGTGAGTATTTTTCTATGGTTCTTAAGGTGCGTCCTCGGCTGAGTGGAGTCACTTGAGGGAGTGGCGTCACGCCCGTAGTTCGCCCTCCATGGAACCCGCCACAGGAGGGGATGTGCACATTAATAGACATGGGTTTATCGCTCGGTATGATGAGCGAGGCTTAGGTGGGAACGGCTGCGGTCCCCCACTGGCAGGGTTGGTCCAGTTGACAGTCGGTGACGGTGATTGATTGGAGGAGATGTGATGTGTGTGTGTATTGTCGTGCCTGTGTGGTGTCTGTGATTGTATGTCTGTTCCCTCAGTTGCTGACCTTGTGTGGTTTTTCTTTGTTGTTTGTTTCTGTTGTGTCTGCCGTGATCCACTATGGTGAGCAGTCAGTCTTTGCAGGTTGTGATCTGGATGGGTGCTTGGCGGGATGGGTATATCACGAGTCACGACAGTAGTACTTCACATTGTTGATAGTGGTTTTGAGTTGTATCTTTATATCGTTAGTTTTGTTAATCACTTGTAATATAACTTAATTGTTCTTTTATCGACATTTGATTATTACTGTCCTCGGGTAACCGAGATGGTAACGCCCTTATATGCCAGGGAAGGTCTTGTTAAGGCTCCTCGTTATATGGGGGTGTTACAGATAGGCTTAAACAAAAACTCTTAGATTATGCAATTAACCATGCGGACAAAAATGTTAAGAATGTGCAAAGCAAAGGTAAAAGACTCAATGTAGCACAAATGTCATAGCATTCCGACTCAACCTAAATGCAAAAAGTAAACGTGGAAAATTTTTTTATATTTCGAAAATTTTTAATTTTTATAAGATTTTTGTAATTTTGTTTGAAATTAAAACAAACAATGCATGCAAAAATAAACGTGCAAACGAAAATGCAATAAAAACAATATGCAGACACAGATATGGATGCATACCCTAACCAAACCAAACTGTACAATGCCCTCATTGTACTCAAAAATAGGGAAAGGAAATGCAAATTGAATAAAAGAATGTAGCTTGGAAACTTACAGGATAATCGTGAAGTAGGGACCTCCCCAAACCAGCCAGCAACATGGGAGGTCGCAAATAGCCCCATAACATCGCAGCACGCGAGTCAAAGCAAATGATCTCGATCGAAGATACAAAGTGCTCGATCGAGTTAATAGGGGTATCGGAAGTGTTCGATCGAGAGCAGCAAGTACTCGATCAAAGTATCATCTATTCAACGTGCTCGATCGAGAGGGTGAAGTCCTCGATCTAGTGAGGAAAGTGCTCGATCGAGAGGAAAAGTACTCGATCGGTGAACTTTAAGCCTGATCTCCTAGGCGTCATTTGAAACATCTGCAAAAATGCGAAAAACAACCCATAGAACTAACAAAACCAGTTCAAGCGTTCCAGTCTATCGTTTGTAAAACCAACTACTAAAGTCTAAAACACACGCTACCGACTAAAATGTCTCAAAAATCCAATTACAAAGAGTATTAAAAATAAATCCGGGTTGCCTCCCGGTCAGCGCTGGTTTCAGATAGGTCCCTCATGACCTCTTTTTGTCTTCATCTCAATTACTCCAGTTGGTCACAATCAAAGCAACTCAAAGCTCTTAGCAATCGATCATAAATCTGCGCATGTGCTACACAAAAGTATAAGTAGCACCAAAATACAGAAGGACCATATAAGAGCAATATGAAATACCGTCTTAACTTAACAAATTGTCGATGACAGGTATGGTGAAACATTATTAAATTATTTGTCCAATCGGGAGAGGGTGGAGCATCAAAACATAAAGTAGAAGTCACATGAGGTAGTTTACTATCCGCCATACCAATAATCATGAAGTTATCATAAGTAATTACCTCAGATCGGTCGGGAGATCTACTACTCCTAATGTTAGAATTGGTGAAAAAAGAGTATATTACCTCTACCGTGCTAGGTGCATTCACTCACTCATCTACCTTTTCGCTCCCCTCCTTTATGGGTTATGCCCCATATATTGCAGCTTTTAAAGCATCAAGCTCAGCTTTCCAAATGGGAGATTCACCATAACCATTGTCTTCCTTTATATCGTCATCTGAAACGGGCCTAGATGATATAGTATTGCTCTCCGTGGCTATTGTATTCGATCGAGCAGAGATGGCACTCGATCAAATTCATTCCTCGTGAATACTGGTCGATCGATCAAACAAAGCTGCTCGATCGAGTTGCTCGTCGTGCAAAGTGCTCGATCGAGCACCAATTTCCACTTGATCGAGTTTCCCTCGTGTGGCAAGACTTGACTCTTCAAAAGACGCATTAGCTTGCACAGCAAAATCAGCATCCGAATCATAATCTTCAACAATATCAATAGGCATTTCAGGTCCTTCACAGAAGGGACCGCTTCTGGTACGAACAGTTTGTACCACCTCGGACTGCCTAAAAGCTTGCTCGGTCGCCACATGAGCTAACTGGCTCCCAAGTCTTTTGATATTAGCATCAAAAGCCCGCACGTTTTCATGAAAATGAAGTTCAAGCGACTGTACCAGGGATTTTATCTCTGTTCAGTATTGTTCCGGGGAGGAGCTCATTGTTGAGCTTGATATGGTGGCACATGGGCTTGCTGCGGCGGAGGTAGGGTAAAGTTTGGGTATACCCAACTTGGGTTGCCATAGAAATGGTTACCTTGTCTATGTTGCTGATTAGCATAGACTTGGTCTTTCTCCGCCATACAAACAATAGCACTGTGTCCCGCAACACCACATCTTTTGCAGTAACCCACTCGTTGCGCCCTAGTATGGAGCTTAGGTGGACTCCTCAAAGATCGTCTACTCTTCAGCTTGTCAAACCTTGCCTTGATAGCTTCCGATTTATCGGAGATGTCAGACATCTTAGCAGAAGAATCAAAGGTACTCAAGCATTCCCTTTGATGGTATTTCTCCAAGAATCCTGTCTAGATAGGACCTGTAGGACCAATCATAACACAACTAGGGGAAAAAGATGAGAACTGCCTCAAGGAATAAATTCCTTGAGGCTAAAGACAAACTTAACCTAAGCAAACAAAATAACACCGTCTCCCCGGCAACGGCGCTAAAATTTTACCAGACTATCACAACACTATCAAAAATAAAACCAATCGGTCTCTATATAATGTAGTAGAGGCAGTCGGGTATCGAATCCACAGGGAGATGGGAATAATATATGCTAAACTAAGTCTGTCTAAGTAACCGTTTTTTGGGTGTTTAATTGTTTTGATTCTAAACTATGGAGATTAAGAGAGAAGAGACGCAAAAGAAGTAAACAATAAATTCCGACGAAAGTACCAGAGAAAAGGAGATAGCTAGGACAGTCGGTTCACCATGGCTTTTTTGGGCCCAATCTAGGGTCAAAGGTGAGCATAAACCGGGTCTGCAGGGTAGTGAAAAGGTCCTTCCGGTCCGCTATTCGCCCTAAAGCATTACTGACTTAGCTTCCGCCCTCATTAGAATGCCCTATTGTTCACTGCAGATCTCACCCCTTCCAATCTTCCGATCTAGGTCAAGGCGTATCAAATCAACTAACTAAAAGCGTCGACTCAGGCAGCTACTTGCTATTAAATGCAGTGATTAATAACACAAACCTAATTCTAGCCAAGCCTAATCACCTAATCATATTTTCCTAATAGCCATGGCTCCCCTTATGTCCTAGAATAGGAGGATTAGCTATGCATAATAAATATCAAGGTGATGCGTGTCTTTCATATGATGTTTTACATCCCATTTTACACGCATTTCAGAGCTCATTCATGTAGTTCATGCTACATTTCTCCCTATTTCCGTCTACTTCCGTATTTTTGTACATTATTGCAGAAATGTGAAGAATCCAGCGGAGATCGAGCTAAATCCGTCCCCGAGTATCCTGCATTGCATTTGACGTGAAGTATTTACTTAAGGAACGAGCTTGGTGCGCAATCCAAGGCCCAAAAGACAAATCCACGAGATTATGAAAGTCAAGTAGCAGCTAAAGCGGTAGATCGACCACTACCTTCAGTCGATCGACCAACTATCGGGTTCCAAAAGCTATTGTACACTGCTAGTCAGTCGATCGACCACCATGCTCAGTCGATCGACCACATCGCTGCTTCAGACGAGAATTAAAAGATCGAGGAACTTGAAGCCCATTATGTTTAGGTTTTAGGAATTATGTTACGTATACTTTCTATATAACGTAACCAGGTTCGACAGATACAATCATCCAGTTTTATTCATCAAGTTCTATACATACAATTCAATAGATTATTTTTAGTTTATTCTTTCATCAATAAAGTTTACTTTTGCAATCAGGTTCGATCTTTCCTCTACAATTCCTATACGCGGTATTCTTCTGTTCTGATATTTTGTTTATTGTTTTCATTCGTAGTATAGAATTGCTAAGTTAGATCTCCTGAAGCCACTTTATTGTTTTATGTTAATCGTTCATTTAATCAGTTTAAGCATGAATTCAGTAGATTATTTAGTCAATTTTATTATTGTAGTTATTTCTAGCATGAGTAGCTAAATTAATTGTTCTAGGATGTAGGGGAATTATAGTGTAGGCGGCATTAGAATTAGGGAGCCCTAATCGCGTGTTGGTCGATCGACCACCCTACCCGGTCGATCGACTGACCTCGTGAGCTTTATTACGTTTTAATTGTTTTAATTGTTTTGTTCAACGAATCGAATGCATGCGACTAGTTGAATGCTTAGTAATTGACTGACCCATTAGATCGAAAGATAGGGAAGGTTATTAGACTACCAATTAAAATGACTAAACTTTGCTGAGATCGAAAGATAGGTATCGTTTAGATTTTTAGTCACTTTTCAGGACGAAAGTCAGTATTAGTGATATTAGGGACCTGTAGCGAGATCGAAAGATGCTACCTGTGAGAGTGGACCGAGAGGACCTCTTATTTTCCCGCCTCACGTGATTGTTTTAGACCTACCTAGTTTGCTGCCGCCGAAACTATAGTGAACCGACCATCCTTGCACCCTTTTAATATCTGTTTTCATCAGTTTATTTAGTTTATTGTCTTTTATTTGCCTTTAGCTATAGACCAAATCAATTCAAACCCCCACATATTCGTTACCTTAAGACCGAAATTAGACAACTAGAAATTACATCTGCCTCTCTGTGGTTCGACCCGACTGCCGCTAGCTATAGTTGTAGTTGGAGATTATAAATTTATTTTTGACACCTCACGACCGGTATCAAATTTTGGCGCCGTTGCCGGGGAGGCAATTGTTCTAATTTTTGGTTGTCTTTATTTTAGTCTGTTTTTCGCCTCAAGGGAAGACTGAGTACCTTGAGGCAGTTCTTATCTTCTCCTTTAGTGTTGTTTATTTGCGTACTTCAGGAGAGTCCACTCATGTTCCATTCTTGGGAGGCGGTGGAGATTTGTGGGAGATGTGGCGGCGAGGGGCATGTACGTTATGTGCCGAGCGAGATATGGACCAAGTCTATGCCTAATGGCATTATAAACAAGATCATTATGCGCCGCCACATTCGTGCTATCAGCAAGGCTTCCAAGAGCCTTCATATTCCTTTGCACCGCCTCAGCAAGACCCTCTTCCTTCTGAAGAGAGTGCGGAATTGAAGTCCATGGTGGAGATGTTTAAACTCCAAATGTAATAACTCGCTGAATAGAGAGAAGCTTCTTTCAAAAGACTTGAGCTTCTCTTGGCTCAAGTAGCCGCCGAGCAAAATGATGATATGTATGACTCGGAGGATGAGGATTTGGAGGAAGATGAAGCGTCAATTGAAGACTTCAATGCTGTGCCACAAGAAGAATTCGATCAAGCAGATTTGTGTGGTCGAACGAATGACATTGCAGAAGGAAGAGCGGTCGATCGAATGGAACCAGCGGTCGATCGACCAGTTATGCCGGAGGAGGAAACTACTCGATCGATTAGTAACGCTGTTCGATTGACCCCTGCAGCCTTGGGAATTGTTAAATCGTCACCAACGCCTATTCCGGATGACGATGAGAAGGTAAATGAAGACCACTCCTATCCGATTAGAGGTAATTCCACTCCCTTAGTCGATTATGTATACCTTCTTACTCCTTCCGTGGAACCATTTGCTGCTGTAGAATTGACGCCTCCGCCCCAGTTAGGGAACAAATTGGAGGGACATCGCTTTGTTTCTCTTTCTACTGGTCTTGGCAAGTTCAAAGACCC
Organism: Silene latifolia; assembly: GCF_048544455.1. Taxonomy (NCBI): domain Eukaryota; kingdom Viridiplantae; phylum Streptophyta; class Magnoliopsida; order Caryophyllales; family Caryophyllaceae; genus Silene; species Silene latifolia. Next base: position 142,379,071 of record NC_133538.1, read on the forward strand.
CGGAGGTGAGTTGGGTGTTCCTAGTTTGAAGTCTGGCACTGCCCAGATATATGATCCAGGAGGAGGTCCTGATAAGGATATGCCGTTTAAGAAGAAGCTGTGCGCTGAGGTGAAAGATTGGGATCCGGATGCTGCGAGACGTTGTTGTTCTTCCGTTGCCATGTTGTGGAGGCCGGGAGTAGATTTGACAGTTGCTGAAGCCACTGCGTTCAGTCAGAAGCCTAGTAGTGGGCCAGTGATTTATGCTTTTTGATGATCGAAAAGTGGGTCGAGCTGGGACCGTCTAATCTAGCGCTACCGGGAGGCAACCCGGAGTTTGAAACATTTCATTTAATTTGGTTTTGTAACATTTAGCTTTATTTGTTTTTGTGTGCTCTAATAATTAGCTAGACTTTGCTGAGATCGAAAGATAGGTATCGTTTAGATTTTTAGTCACTTTTCAGGACGAAAGTCAGTATTAGTGATATTAGGGACGTGTAGCGAGATCGAAAGATGCTACCTGTGAGAGTGGACCGAGAGGACCTCTTATTTTCCTGCCTCACGTGATTGTTTTAGACCTACCTAGTTTGCTGCCGCCGAAACTATAGTGAACCGACCATCCTTGCACCCTTTTAATATCTGTTTTCATCAGTTTATTTAGTTTATTGTCTTTTATTTGCCTTTAGCTATAGACCAAATCAATTCAAACCCCCACATATTCGTTACCTTAAGACCGAAATTAGACAACTAGAAATTACATCTGCCTCTCTGTGGTTCGACCCGAATGCCGCTAGCTATAGTTGTAGTTGGAGATTATAAATTTATTTTTGACACCTCACGACGGGTATCACAAGGAAATAGTAACAACCACCATAACAATTAAATTAAACATGATGAATTAATTGCTTAGAAAAACAAGAGAAAGAGTAATGGAGAAAAGATGAATAGAACAATAATAAATATTGCCATAATAATTAAAGAACAAGTTAAAGATCGAAAGTACCCAATACAAAGGAGTTCCAAGCAATCGAGATTTTAGGTCTAAAGAGTAAAGTGTAAGAGAAGAGATGAGAGAGAGTGTGTCATTCCCCCCCTTCCTTATTTATTCTCAGATACGAAATAAAATATCCAAAGATAAACTAAAAGATTGCGTAAAAGTCAAAACCACTCGATCGAGTAGAAATAAACTACTCGTTCGAGGACAATAAGTGACAAACATCTCGATCGAGTAACACAAGTACTCGATCGAGGAACTCAATAAACGCCCATCTCGATCGAGCTAAGTAAGGTACTCGATCGAAGGCCTTCAGCATCAAAGTTACTCGATCGACCAGTTTAAACTACCAATTCTAGTCGATCGAGCATAATAGCACTGTATCCTCGTGGGTGAACTCAGAACATCTTCCAAAACCACTTCACGCATCCTTAGGTGACAATTCGCAAGCTTCGATTCTTCCATTTCCAAAATACATGCAAATGGGACAGGTTTAGGCTTGATTATGCTCCTTTTCGATTCATTCCTGGAATTAATACAAGACAAACCAAAGTAGAGTATTCGGGGGCATTTGTAGCTAGTCGCCATATAAATAATATAGAAATGCGTGTAAATATAGGGTAAAAATCATAGATAAAATGCACGCATCAACACACTTAAGATAAGACATCCAAGGCATACTGCCAACACAAACATACTATTTCATCATCAACAGCTACACTGTAGTGCGATACTCTAGTCACATTGGTACACAACACATTACGCTATCTCATGGACACGATCTAATCACTCATCACTCTCAAAGAACAGTAACAACATCACCACTCACTTAAGCACTACAAAACAATCACGATGCACGTCGTGGGCATTTTCACAATAACGTTTGGGAGGCAATTTTACAAACAAAATATATGCTACCACTCTTAGGGTAAGAATCCTACACAACCACTTTCATATATCATAACTATGTACTTAGGTTAACGGTCACATTATACCTCTCTCTTACTCTCATGGCTGCAAAACCAAACTTGGTATTACCAAATTCACAATTATGTATACCCCGATTATCAGAACTCAATTCATCCATATTAAGGTCACCTCACACGGATTCACTCGAAAATTACAACAATTCCTCATTGAATGTTGATTACCACTTACCAAATGTCCAACTCATCTGTCGTTCCAGTATTCTCTCTCTCTCGTATTCCAGATTCCTAAACCTTATCACCATTTATCCCAAATTTACACCATCCCTCAAGGCACATTTCACGTTCTCTACAGCTTTTACCAGCTCATGTGATCGCTCTCTCTCTCTCTTACCCTTGGTTCCTCAATTATTCCCTCATCATTCTACCAATCCAAATTCAGTCATAAGCCGGCTAAAATACTTGAGTCGTGCTCACAAGGTCACTCTCACATGTTCTCAATTGGCTTTCACTACCTATGAGTCCACATAACCACTAAATATCCTATTTGATTTGCCATACTCAAAACTTTACATGGGCCAATCACCGTCCTAATGTTCCAATATTCTTAAACTTGATGACTATGTCCAAAATCACTCGTCTTGTCGGAACATATGTCTAAAGCTAGGGTAAGAAAACACTATTTTGGGTCACACGCAACTCTATGCCCGGATATCCCGGGTTAACTCAACGGATAAGGATGATGGGAATTAAAACAATTCAGAACGGATATAAAAAGATAGGAAATCAAACAACTTGGAGGGGATGGAAAATCAATGGTCAACAACTTAAAATTGCCCTAATAGCACATTTGAAATATAATGAACTTTGAAAGACGATGCAATTTCAAGATTGAACTTTAGCACTTTACTAGCTTGTAAAATATTCTTTCTCATTATGCAATTTTACTCAAATTTACTTAAATGCGAAATGTTATATTAAAACTTTAGCATAAAGGTCATTTGTTTCAAATTTCTCGAAAACTTTAATATGGGATAACCCGTCACAGAATGGTACATGTCATTATAGACTAAGTTCAAAGCATTACTATTCGATTAGTGTAAAACATAACTTAGAAAAGTCAAAATCCGGGTAGTTATATCGTTCACTTTCAAAAAGAAAAATCTTTAGACAGCAAATTTCTTATATACAATTTCTGAAAACGTCAAAATCAAATATTAGAGAAACAAGGAGTGAATGAAGAACGTCACAAATGAATAATGTAAACTTTTCACAACATTTTTCGGAAATTTGTCAACCTTTAAGACGAGAAAACTTTGACTCACACCTTTTTATTGCAAAATTCCAAAAACAATATTATCGTTTTACAATACTATTAAACCATATTTGGGAAAAATCAAAATTGTTCATAATCCGCACTTGGTTCAAAATTTTAGACTAAAATTTACAACAAAATCTCCATTTTTATGACAATGTACCAAACAACTAGGGATAACGGTAGTCTTTGTAAGACGATTAAAACAAGTTTCACTCATGAAAATAAAAAGTAAGTCAAACTTTTAAATTGAAATTTTCTCTCAAATACTTCTCATCCTAGAAGTGAACAACATAGATGATTATGCTAACTAGACACCATTACAAAGAGTAAACATAATCAGCAAATTCGGCGACGGAAAAAAAATGTTTGGATGAATATGGGAGGTCATCAAGCAATTGTACTAAGTACCAACCTACAAACGAAAGTTAAGATGAGTTTTAGTAGCACAAATAACATTATACCTCCAGTGGTACAATAGCACCATACAACCAAGTTATATCTTATCGAGCTTATGTGTAATTTTATTGAGCTTTCTTAAAGTTAATTTTTTTTTTGTTTAAGTGAGTGAATTCAGGAATTTTATGGTATAGCTCGACTTCTTTAAAACAAAACTCGAAAACTTTATTATATAGCTCGGATTCTAGAGCGTACAACTGGGTACAACTGGTTGTAGGATCTATTAATTGGTTTTAGTAGTAACATCTCCTGGTTACACGGTTACGCTCTTATTGTGTCGCAATAAGAACACTACTTAGAATTAATCCTATACCAAGTAAAACCACTTGCGTAACTAAACTTTGTCGCACACATTGGCTATTAAAACAACAATTAACACTAGAGAAAGATAGTTATGGATAACTTTGCCATCAAAACATAGAAATTTTAAGTTTATGTAATGCTCAATAGTACAAAGAGGAAACTGATGAACATGAATTCCATAAAACCAACAAAGAAAATTATATGAAATGTCACATATTTTTGTTGGTCTCTTCATACAAGACCAACAAATGATCAATTTTTTTACGATTAATTATAGGTCACACAAATTGATGAACACGAATTCCATAAAGCCAAGCTGTAGTTGAGATAAGAAACTGATGAACATGAATTCCATAAAACAAAGACAAGTAATACAACTTAGTCTTTAATGTAACAGTAAAATGTCCTTAAAGTAACACAAGTTAGTTTTTAATGTAACACTAGTTTGTCCTTAGACTAAGGTCTTGTTCTTTCTGACTTATTTTCAGCTCACTTCAGTTCAGCTCAGCTCTATTCAGCTCAGTTCAGTTCAGCTCAGCTCAGCTCAACTCACTTCAGTTCAGCTCCGCTCAATTCAGACAATTTCAATTTTGCGAATCTTAAACTTAATAGTTTTTATTAATATTATATATTTATTATTATTATTATTATTATTATTATTATTTTATTATTATTATTATTATTATTATTATTATTAATTTATTACGGAGTATTAGTTAATCATCCTCATTATTGTTATTATTATGAATTAAAATCAATAATATTCATATAAATATAATTAATACTATTAATATTATTAATAATATGAATATGAATATTAATTAATAATAATATTATTAATAACATTGTCAATTTTAATATTATTATTATTAATACCTAATTATTTTTTCATATACGAACTTTACTCTTTCACACACACTTTTTCATAACGTTCTATTTTGTACCCTTTAATTTCACCTAAAAACTTAACCAAGTGAACTCTTAAATCAATATTTTTCCCTAAAACTTAATTTAATTGCTCAAATGACTTAAAACTTACAAGATGGATTCTAATTTATCAAATATTCCCTCCTATCCACTAAGATCTTCCAAAATTCCGAAAATGACAAATTCACTAACTTCTTCCACTTTCCTTATTAGTCTATTATTTGTGGTTTTTATGACTTGTGACCCCACATTCTCTCTCTTATTTTCATTTTCCTCCATTTTCCGCCACAAATCTCCTTCCTCTTAAAAACTCCCCAAAAAGTAATGTGGAAGATCATAGTGAATAGGAGGGAGTAATAAATTAATTTACTCGTTATCAATTATTAATATTATTTGTTGAGTTTTAATTAATCAACCAAATTTTATATATTTGTAAAGATGAAACTAAGGTCTATCGATTTTTATTTATCGAATTAATTAAATTAGAATTGTTGGGGCTTCGTGGTGGCTACCTAATGAGTCAAATTAGGATGATAAACGGCTAGACTTTGAACATCAATCTAGCAAATCGATGCTCCATTATTTCACCTAATTAGATTGATGGTGAACCGTGATTCATGGTGGCTACCTAGTTATTCACTCAAATTAGTATAATTACTAATATTAATATTAATATTAATATTAATGTTCTTCTTCTTCTCCTTCTTCTTCTTCTTCTTTTTCTAATAATAATAATAATAATAATAATAATAATAATAATAATAATTAAATAATAATAATATTATTATTATTATTATTAATTATTATAATAATAATAAATATTATTATTATTATTATTAATTATTATTATTATTATTATCAGTTCAATTCAGCTCCAATAAGCTTAGTTCAGTTCAACTCAGCTCCATTCTGTTGAGTTCAGCTTAGTTCAGTTCAGCTCAACTCCATTCAGCTCAGCTCAGCCAGAAAGTATAAATGCTCCACCACAAATATACACGAAGTATCACCATAACAGCTCAGATATAATACAATAACATCATTCATTCATTCATATGATTTTATATTGCATTTCTATCTTACAATTAAAGATAACGTAGAACTTGAAATAGAATGAGGGATGTATGAAATTAATAGAATAACATAACAGTCGCAAAAAATGAATAGTTCCTAATTCGTCTATGAAAAGTAAAGAGATCCAGGTTAGATATTTGGTTTATATCGAATTTTCTAAACGATCTGCCAAATGAAATACTAACTAACACAAGAAATTGATGCTTTGATAGTATAATAAATTAAACCTGCAACTGAAATCACAGTTATGGTCGCTCAATTCGGAGATCTGAAATCTCGTCATTTAATGTTGTTGATGAATAGCGATCGTTAATTTTCTCCTAAAAATTTTGTTTATTAACAGAGAGAGAGGGAGGGGGGGAAGAAAGAGAAAGACCAAAAGAAAGAAAAAAAAGAAAGGACGGGATGGCTCATGGCTGAGTAATTTTGTGATAATTATGTAGGGTGATGTGGCGCAATCAGACGTTGGTATTAGATCTAACGGTGTATAATGGTAGGACGGACTCATTTAAAACTCTGGACTCACCGGATCCTTGCTATATATATATATATATATATATATATATATATATATATATATATATATATAAATAGGATCCTGTGCGAACTGAAAGTTCGGTGCGAACTGTACGAACTACCTCTCATCCATCAGATCAATTTAATATTAAACGCTAATATTAACTCTTATTATATGGCATCTCTCTCCTCCCAAACTATACCACTAACAGGTTATCACTTATTACACTGGCGCCAACTACTCCACTATGGGCCACCGCTGACGCCACCGGAAACGGCCGACTCAACGACGCCGGAGTAACGACCAGCTATAGCGCCAACCTAAATTCCCCCATATCATCTTTCCTACTCTAATTAATGGTCTATAGTGGCTCGTCGGCGAGGATTGTAGAGTCGATGGAGGGTCATGTTGTACTTTCGACGAGGATGGCATCATCTTGACAACTTCGTTGGCTTATTTTCTTTCTAATTTTGTTTCATTTTTTATTGATCTGGTTGGTTATCGACGATAGTGGAGGAAGTGAATGACAAATGAAGGAGAAAATCGTCGACACCGGAGAAGGGAATATGAGTGACGTCGTTCTAGGATAGGTGGGGATGGTGGTGCAATTTAAAGGGATTGATGATTAATGATATTCCCGGCGCCGTCTGTGGATGCCGGCGGTGTTGTCGGCGTAAATCTAGGTGGCCAGATTTTTTGTGGTTTCCGATGCGTCGGGTTGCTAGGGGTGATTATTGTATAGGGTGGTCGGATGTATGACCAGCAATCTGATGATTGGAGCTAGAGTACTCTTGACCACTTTGCATCGGCAATGTGGTGGTTGTAAGGGCGTTGGTGGTTGGCTGGTTGTGTCCGGTTGGTTCATGATTGGGTGATGAGAATGCGAATACATACAACACCATTTCAGATACACATATGTATCACTCGGATACACAAATCGAGATGTGTATCTGGAGTGTCGATTTGTGTATCTGATTGTTGAATGCAGATGTTGCGGACATAGCAATAATTTCGCGAAAGCATGGAGTTGCTAGCAATCTGTTTTCATGCTTAATGTTCAATGAGTTAGATGCATATAATCATATAGATCAGCTTGCATTTCCACTTGACGTTATATGGATACTCCTACAATATAAATGGCAGAGGCAAACATTTTTGTTGCTATTCACATACAAATGTCAATTTTATCTCAATAAGTCTAGAAATTAAGAACCAAGCTAACATATCTGCTTAGAACGAGTAAGTGTTTTCAAGACCGTAATAAGCATGAAACCGCTCTAAACAACACAAAACCCGTATCCAATAAGAATTTGATCCCATTAAGTTGATAGATACAAACCATTAACATGCTATATACACTCCTTTAAGGTTTTAGATACATACCTCTAACTAGCTAGATACACTCCTTTAAGTTTGTAGATACATTACTTTAAATGGCTAGATACACTCCTTTAAGTTGTTAGATACATACCTATAGCTAGCGAGATACACTCCTTTGAGTTGCTAGATACAAACCATTAGCATGCTGGATACACCCGTTTAACTTGCTAGATACATACCTCTAGCTAGCTAGATACACTCCTTTGAGTTGCTAGATACAAACCATTAGCATGCTGGATACACCAGTTTAACTTGCTAGATACATACCTCTAGCTAGCTAGATACACAAACTCCTTTAAATTTTTAAATACATACCATATATTTTTTTAAGTTGCTACATACAAACCTCCAACTAGCTAGATACACTTCATTAAGTTGCTAGATACATACCTCTAGCTATCCAGATACACTTCATTAAGTTGTTAGATACATACATTTAGCTAGCTAGATAGGGTACTTTAAGTTGCTAAATATATATCACAAGAATGACGGTCTTTCTATATAATAAACATCTATAGAATTTTCCATCATGTATAATAAAATCAATGTTTACATCGTATAGGCACCATCATATATAATGTACGAACTTTCACTGGAGATGACCTCTCATAATCAGTGCTACCAATATTATACACATCTACACAATTTTGTAGAGCCAAATACATATTCCAATCCAAAATCCAAGCAAAAATAAATAATCTATGATAAAACAACAATACAAAAATTATAGCATATGTGCTAAAATCCATCTAAATTATATACAAAAAAACACAAGGCCTCACTCCAAGCTTTCTTTCTATGTTCCATACATTAGTCTGCAGTAAAACATAAAGGGAAAAATTAGTACAACCAAAATTCACTAATTAAGTGCTTATAAAAATAACTCGACAAGAGGTAGGAAAGAACGATAAAATATAGAACGATAAAACCAAGGTTCGTGATTCACTTATCAGAAAATGAATCATACTATATAATAAAAGCCTGAGATAAGTAATACAATCATGATTTGTGTTACATAGAACCAAAATTGAACTGGATACTCTTTGGCTTGAGAACATGACAAATTAAGCAAAATCACTCACTAAATTGCATCTGCTTCTTATATTATGAGATAACAGCCGGTTGACAAAATTATCAACGCAAATTTCATTTGGGATAACTCGAAACAATCTAGCGATATATAGTTAATTTGCCAATAATGAGAAGAAAGTAAATGTTGACAAAAAGGATCAGATCAAAGAAAGTACGAAAACTAAGACAAATAATGGAACAGAATGAAGTGCTAACCTTGTTAAACAAAACATGGTGGTTGATCAGTTGTTCGACTGCAAGTAATGAGGGAAGAGATGATTAAAACAATGGCACACATACGAATTTTCAATTATAGTAGGAAGTGCATCATGTCCATTTAACTGTAATCAACATTCAATTACCCAATGTTGCATAACACCCCATTGCTCTTTTATACATTCAGATGCAGCTCAATATCCAATCTAGTATTCTAGCCTCACTAGTCACAAGTGACATGACCATTTATTCCGTCAGTCCTTACCCCCAATAATCTATAATAGAAGTATTTAAAGCGCTCCAGAGGGTAATCTCATTTCTCCATTGTTAGCCCAAGTCATATTTTACAAGCATTGGTGGCTTGTTGCTAACAAAAATTGCAATCTTTAGTACTGCACGCATCCTTTTGTATCGCCGCCCTTTACAAGAATATCGTAAAAACAGAACCTTTTGATAACTAGGACTTTACACAATATTAGAATAAAATCGCCTCACAAGAGACTAATTGACTAACTTTTGCATCTACAATGAATACCCAATTCATGATCATAAACTAACACTTATTCCGATTTGAGTTCGTCTTTGACGGATAATCTCGTTAACTCAGAATCAAAATAAACGGTTCAAAGCTTGGGGTTATTTTCCATGGTTGAAACCACTGATTCAAAATTAAATATGGACATTCTGTTAAATTTTCATTTGTTTTGAACAGTCTCATAATCTACTCCTCGGAAAATCCGTTATAACTAGAAAATGATGTACCTAACTAGAGTAGTATGGTGCTGGGATAAGAAATGTGTCACCACGTTACCGAGACAGAAGGCAAGAATTTCAATTGCAGAAGTTGTGCCAATCGTCAATACGAGTTGTAAATTTGTAATGGATAAATGTCAATATTACCCATAACCTTAGACATGAAATTGGACATTTATGCAAAAGCAAGACTACGATTAACTCGAATTATGTGGTTGGGAATTACCGTTCAGCAAGCTCAATTTCATCCCAAGATACTATACAAACGGATACTATAAGTATACAAATTTTAATGACCAATTTTTATAAACCCTAATTTTCAATTAGAATTCATACCTAAAGATCAAATTTTTTGATTATAATCTTATGTTTTCTAATAAAACTACTTAAATCTTTACCATTGAATAGATTCAAAATACTAAACAAATTTTCAAAGATTAAAATAAGAATTGAAACTAACCTTTTTTCTATAATAGACTGAAATCCGTTCTTGGGAACGGTGGTAGAAGCAGCGGTGGAAGCGGCGGGGCGATGGAAGTCGCGGGTGACGGTGGAGGTGGCGGCGACGATGGAAGTGTGAGAGATGATAGCGATTGAGTGTTTGAGGTGGGTTTGTGGTGGAAGGGTGTAAAATTGTTTTAGTTAGGTAGATAAATAAGAAGCGTAATTGAGAGTGCCCTTAATTGGTTAGTTCGTACGGTTCGCACCGTACTTTAGTTCGCACCTGACCCCGACCCTATATATATATATATATATATAATTAGGATCACATGAGTCCACCCTATCTTTTTGAGTCCGTGAGTCCATGATACAATATCACACTTTATATTAAACAATATCACAGCTTATATTCAAAAAAAAAAAAAAAAAATTCGAAAAAAAAAAAATTGAAAAAAAAATTCCAAAAAAAAGTCGTGATATTGTTTTGTAATACAATATCACACGTTACACTAAACAATATCACAGCTTACATAAAAAAAAAAAAAAAAAAAAAAAAAACTTTTTCAAAAAAAAAAAAATTGAAACAAAAAATCGTGATATTGTTTTGTAATACAATATCACACGTTATACTAAACAATATCACATCTTACATAAAAAAAAAAATAAATAAATCTTTTTCGAAAAAAAAATGAAAAAAAAAATCGTGATATTCTTTTGTAATACAATATCACAGCTTAAATTTTTTTTTTAAAAAAAAAAAAACGTTTTCGAAAAAAAAAATTTCGAAAAAAAAAAATTTTCGAAAAAAAAATTTTGAAAAAAAAAAATTTGAAAAAAAATTTGAAAAAAAAAAATCGTGATATTGTTTTGTATAGTGCGTGATATTGTTTTATGGACTCATGGACTCAAATATATAGGTGGACTCACCGGATCTTGCCTCTCTCTCTCTCTCTATATATATATATATATATATATATATAGAGGTCGGATCCGGTGAGACCGCTAATTATGGCGAGGCGGCCGGCCTCACCATATTCCTTCATGGACTGATTTTCAATGTTTGGGCTGGAAACTTAGGGTCATTTCTAACTTTTCTTTTGACCCAAATATTTTCTCACACACAAAAGCCCAAATACTTTACTCCATGTCTCTAAAATATAACAAACAAAATTCTTAAGCTACAGCTTGTGAGACTACTTGATTTATCTAAGCTTGGACCTGATTTTGTGAACCCTATGCATGTTTTTGTGAATCTTGGTCCTTATTTTGTAAATCTAAGACTTGAATAGGTGACTTTAGACATACATTGGCAATGGTAATTATTATATAATAATCGTATATTTATATTTGTTCATCTATGTGGGTTTCGAACCCACACCTTGCGCAATAGCACAATGCTCTACCTTTTGAGCTAATAGATGATATTGTACCAAAATTAAATTATGCATCAACAAGTAACAAATACATGAAAACATTAGTAATTTCATGTACATGTGAAACAAATAGGTGATTAAATAGGTGATTTCGACCATTTTGTGACCAAATTGTACCAAGATTAAATTAAATAGGTGATTTCGACTATTTTGTGACCAAATTTCACAATATTACCTTCTATTTTCACAAAACAAGCTCTAAGATTCACAAAATAAGGTATAGGATTCACAAAATAATAAAAGGAGAAAAATAAGTGATTATGACCATTTATGACCAACTTTCACAATATAAGGCCTATGATTCACGAAACAAGGTCTATAATTCACAAAATAAGAAAAAGAGCAAAATAGGTGATTTCGACCATTTTGTGACCAAATTTCACAATATTACCTTCTATTTTCACAAAACAAGCTCTAAGATTCACAAAATAAGGTATAGGATTCACAACATAATAAAAGGAGCAAAATAGGCGATTTTGACCATTTATGACCAAGTTTTATAATACAAGGCCTAAGATTCACGAAACAAGGTCTATGATTCACAAAATAAGAAAAAGAGCAAAATAGGTGATTTCGACCATTTTATGACCAAATTTCACAATATTACCTTCCAGTTTCACAAAACAAGCTCTAAGATTCACAAAATAAGGTATATGATTCACAAAATAAGAAAAAGAGAAAAATAGGCGATTTTGACCATTTATGACCAAGTTTCACAATATAAGGCCTAGGATTCACGAAACAAGGTCTGTGATTCACAAAATAAGAAAAAGAGCAAAATAAGGTATATGATTCACAAAATAAAAATAAAAAGAGAAAAATAGGCGATTTTGACCATTTATGACTAAGTTTCACAATATAAGGCCTAGGATTCACGAAACAAGGTCTATGATTCACAAAATAATAAAAAGAGCAAAATAGGTGATTTCGACCATTTTGTGACCAAATATCACAATATTACCTTCTAGTTTCACAAAACAAGCTCTAAGATTCACAAAATAAGTTATATGATTCACAAAATAAGAAAAAGAGGAAAATAGGCGATTTTGACCATTTATGACCAAGTTTCACAATATAAGGACTAGGATTCACGAAAAAAGGTCTATGATTTACAAAATAATAAAAAGAGCAAAATAGGTGATTTCGACCATTTTATGACCAAATTTCACAATATTACCTTCTATTTTCACAAAACAAGCTCTAAGATTCACAAAATAAGGTATAGGATTCACAAAATAATAAAAGGAGCAAAATAGGTGATTTTGACCATTTATGACCAAGTTTTAAAATATAAGGCCTAAGATTCACGAAACAAAGTCTATGATTCACAAAATAAGAAAAAGAGCAAAATAGGTGATTTCGACCATTTTATGACCAAATTTCCCAATATTACCTTCTAGTTTCACAAAACAAGTTCTAAGATTCACAAAATAAGGTATATGATTCACAAAATAAGAAAAACTGGAAAATAGGCGATTTTGACCATTTATGACCAAGTTTCACAATATAAGACCTAAGATTCACGAAACAAGGTCTATGATTCACAAAATAAGAAAAAGAGCAAAATAAGGTATATGATTCACAAAATAAAAAAAAAAAAGAGAAAAATAGGCGATTTTTGTAACACTACGGATTTTCCTTGGTGACTACTCGACCGAGTAGAGCCTACTCGGCCGAGTAGTGCTATGGTTGTGTGTTATTTTGGTTCTGCCAAGGAATACTCGGCCGAGTATAGTGAATACTCGACCGAGTATTGGACACTCGGCCGAGTATGCACTTACTCGACCGAGTGTCCGGTTTGGCGGAGTGTTATTTCGACGGTTTGATTAGGGAATGTTTAGGGTATTTTATATTTCCGCGTCAGTTTCTAATATCATTTTAAAAGCTTTATCATTTCTACGTTACCCTAATCACACCCAAATAATTCCCTAATCCTTCTCTTAAGCATTTCGTAGCGTCATTGTGTGGGTAATCGTCGTGATTCTTGCGTATAAGTTCTCGTTGCACTGTTGGTAAGTTTTATCTTCGTGATTATTTGTACCTTTTTGGGTTACTGTACATTTATATGAGAAGAGGATTTTGGGAATTGTACAAAGTGTAATCGTGTTGCATGATCATTGTATAGGAGAAGACTTCGTAGAGGAGCCTTTTTGATTGTCCGTGTTGCATACTGCTGTTGATTGCTAAGGTAGGGTTTCCCTACTCAGTTTACTGTGCTTTGTATGACATGTTGTTGTAATTATCGTTGTCTGTTGATCATCGGAGTATGGAGGTTTTTGTGACAATGTTGGTGTGAGGGGATTGAGATGACTGCGATGTCATGTGATTGTGATTGTGGTGGAGTCACTTGCGGGAGTGGCTTCACACCCTAGTTCGCCCTCCGTGGAACCCGCCACGGGAGGGGATGTGCACATTAAGGGACAGGGATCGTTGTCGCTCGTTGAGGAGCTGGACTAGGTGGGATCGGCTGCGGTCACCCACTGGCGGTGAGGATTACCTGTTGCGATGGGTAATCTGGCAGGGCTACACACTTTGGTGTGTAGTCGGTTACTGTGTGAGCTTGGATGATTGGGAATTGGTGATGATCAGACAATTATTGCATTTGTTTGTCTTATTAGTTGAGTATTACTGACCCCGTTGTTATTTGTGGAATCTGCGGTGATCCATTCGGGGATGGTGAGCAGGCTTGACAGGTATTGCTAGTGAGAGCTTGGGGATTGTCTTGGGAGATTTGCCACCACGAGTCATAGCATCACCGTCTGAGTCTTAGTGGGTTTTCAATTAATGTTAAGACTTTGAAGTTGTATTTTGTTAAACAGTATTTGGTTTTGGATATTGTAAACTTTACATTTCTCAGTATTTTAATAATTGTGCTCAATTCAGACGCTTTTGGTATGTACTAACCTCGGGCAACCGAGATGGTAACACACTCTCATGGTGGGGTGGTCCTGGTAAGGCACCTTGGTATGAGGGGGTGTTACAAAGTGGTATCAGAGCCGAAGATTCCGGCACCTAAACAAATGAAGTTAATGAACTTAGGGAGTCTAAATAAAATGAACCCGGGGAGAGTTGTTTGGAGCTACCGCAAAGATTCGGGAGACGTCCCGGAGTCGCAAATTGGCCCTCACTAACTCGACCCGGTAACATTGGAAAAGTGGTGAGAGTTAGGTTTTGTATGTACATGTATGTGATGATGAAGGTTGGTATAGGTTGATAGTGGAAAGTATATGTGTTAAAGTTGTGAATGTGGTGATGGGAGGAGATGGTAGATGAGACGGGTTGTGAATGGTTGTCATGTTAGAACCCGAATAAGCATGAACTGTATGCTGATATGATTACAATGTGGCATTAAAGTTTTAATATATGCATTGTATGCTGATGTGATTATAACATGGCTTTTAAGTTCTTAAGATTATGTATTTGCTACGGGAATAGTGAGCATGATAGGGGAATTGTAATCTATAAATCTGTTTATAGCGTAACTCGGCCGAGCAGGGCAGGTACTCGACCGAGTATGGAGTACTCGGCCGAGTAACCAAGAACTCGACCGAGTGTTGTTTGATAGAAAGTAGCAGTCGCTACTGTTTGTGATAACTCGACCGAGTATGAACGTATACTTGACCGAGTAGTGTCCACTCGGCCGAGTGTTGTTACACTCGACCGAGTGTTGTTTTTGTGTTTTGACGTTAGCTTCTAGAGTCGATACTCGACCGAGTATCTGAGGGGATACTCGACCGAGTTGGCTTTACTCGACCGAGCATGATGTATACTCGGCCGAGTGTTCTTATGGCGGAAGAGTGTTAAATTTTGAGCATGTGTTTACGTTTCTTTAATTCTTATCAGCTCGAAATGCCGCCCAAAAGAACTCCTGCGCAGATCCAAGCTTCGGAGATGACTCTTGACGAGGTTGCTCGCATGATTGAGCAACAAGAGGCTCTCCTTGAAGCTCTCAAAAATGTGGGAAAAGGGAACGAGAAGTCGATGGATGCAACCCAGCTTAGCATCAACATTGCTCGTTTCCACCCTCCCACATATGATGGGGTAGGTGAACCAAAGTCGCCGAGAAGTGGCACCGTGAGATTGAAGCTCTCATGGAAATGGTTAAGTGCCCCGAGGACATGATTGTTGAGCAGGTAGTGTACTACCTAAGAGGTGAAGCTGCAGTTTGGTGGCAGAATGTCAAGGATGATGCTAGAGCTTACTACCAGGCGGAAGGGGCTATTCCGTGGTGCAGGTTGAAGAGTGCTATGAGGGGGAGCGGTTTGTGCCGGAGCATATCCGACACAAGATGAGATCCGACTTTGATTCTTTCACCATGACTGAGGAGATGACAGTCACTGATTACTACCATCGGTTTTTGGAGCTATCTCGTTATGTTGAAGATATGCAGCTCGGGCAAAGAGGTTTGGCTCTCCGTTTTTAGAGGGGTTTATCTGCTAAAATTGTGAGTCGTATGCCAGTGGGGTTGCACTGACCTCAAGGAAGTGTATCCGAGAGCGGGTCAAGCGAGAGAATGGTGGATCTCTCAAGAGAGATCGAGGAGAGAATCTTTGTAGAAAAGAGGAAGGTCGATGGTGGAAACAATAGTCACCAACCAACAAGAAAGGGAATTTCAACCATGCCAAGGCTTTTTCTAGTGGAGCTGGTTTCTCCGGAGGTTCTCGTGGTCGGGGAAAGAATGGGGTCGGGTCTGTAAGTGACAACACCAACCTTACGTGCTTCAACCGTGGTGGGATAGGCCACAAAAGACGGGAATGCACGAGCTACAAGCCCGGCAATGGTTCAGAGAGCTCGATCGGGAATTTTTCTCGGGGGGGCCGACTCGTAGTTTTGCTAGTAACCGACCGGGAGGTTCATGGGGCAACAGAGGTGGACGGGGTAACCAGGGCGGTTACAACCGCGGTGGTGGTGGATCTTATCGGCGCCAAAACAAAAAGCGTCACTCAGATTCGGCAGCTAAGCCAAGTACCTCCAATGCTTGATTCGGGTGGTGGAGGACAGAAAAAAAGTGGAAATCTCTTCATGATGGACAAGCGGGAAGCACAAGATGATGCTTATGTAGTTACCGGTACCTTTCTTGTTCATAATGTACCGTCCTTTGTTTTGTTTGATTAAGGCTACACATTCTTTTGTATCTAAAAGTCATCGTGTCTATGGGTTTGGGGAAGTTTGAGGTTGTAAAAGATGATGTGTTCATACCTTCGGGGAGTCGTGTCGTGTCTCAAGTTATATAAGGGTATATCCATGGTGATTGGAGGGGTAGATTTACCAAGAGACTGTTAGAGTTTCCTATGGATGGGTTTGAGGTGATTGTCAGGATGGATTGGCTAGGTAAGTATGATGCCAGGATAGATTGTCGACAAAAGAGAGTGTCCTTAAAGGGGCCCAAGGGTGTTAGGGTGTCCTATAGAGGGTTTGTAGTAAAACCTATGTGTAGGTTCATAGCTGTGATGACCTTAAAGTCATGTTTAAGGAAGAAGTGTCCCTTGATTCTTTGTCATGTGAGAGATCACCGAGTAGAGCCGCCGATTCCGCCGAGATATCCGTGGTGAGAGAATTCGAAGATGTCTTTCCTGAGGAAATACCGAGTTTGCCTCCCAAGAGGGATATTGATTTCAGCGTGGAGCTTAAGCCGGGAACGGGTCCTATATCTAAGGCACCTTACCGTATGGCACCTAAAGAGTTGGCAGAGTTGAAAAAGCAGATACATGAGTTGTTAGGCAAGGGTTATATCAGGCCTAGTGTGTCACCGTGGGGAGCTCCAGTCCTTTTTGTAAAGAAGAAAGATGGGAGTATGAGACTGTGCATTGATTACAGAGAGCTCAATTGGGTCACAGTGAAGAATAAGTATCCGTTGCCGAGGATTGATGATTTGTTCGATCAGCTAAGTGGAGCAGGTGTGTTTTCTAAGATTGATCTGAGGTCGGGGTATCATCAGCTGAGGATAGCAGATGAGGATATTCCTAAAACAACATTCCGATCTCGTTATGGTCACTACGAGTACGTGGTGATGCCTTTTGGGCTGACCAATGCGCCAGCAGCTTTTATGGATTTGATGAACCAGATCTTTACACCGTTTTTGGATAGGTTTGTGGTTGTTTTCATCGACGATATCTTAGTTTATTCTAAGACTAAGGAAGAGCATGAAGAGCACTTGAGGATAGTTCTGCAGACCTTGAGAGAAAATCAGCTCTATGCCAAGTTATCCAAGTGTGAGTTCTGGTTAGAGGAAGTGGCTTTTCTGGGCCATGTAATATCTAAGAAGGGGGTATCTGTGGATCCTAGTAAGATTGAGGCCGTTGCCAAGTGGGAATCGCCGAAGAATGTTGCTGAGATTCGGAGTTTCTTAGGCCTTGCCGGCTACTACAGGAGATTTGTGAAAGATTTCTCTACCATAGCGCGGCCTACGACATCCTTGATGAGGAAGGAAGTTAGATTTGTTTGGGATGAGAGTTGTGAAACGGCATTTCAGACCTTAAAGGAACGCTTGACCACAACTCCTATCCTAGCCTTGCCAGAGGGTTGTGAGAACTTTGAGGTCTATACCGACGCTTCAAAGAATGGTCTTGGTTGTGTCTTGATGTAGGGAGGGAAAGTGATGGCCTATGCTTCGAGGCAGCTGAAGCAATATGAGGAGAATTACCCTACTCATGATCTGGAGCTGGGTGCAGTTGTGTTCGCTCTTAAGATTTAGAGGCACTACCTTTATGGCGCAACTTTTAAGGTGTTCTCTGATCATAAGAGTCTAAAGTATATCTACACTCAGAAGGAGCTTAACATGCGACAGAGACGGTGGATGGAGCTGATTGGAGATTATGATATGGAGATCATCTATCACGAGGGTAAGGCTAATGTTGTTGCAGATGCATTGAGTAGGAAGAGCGTTCATTCGCTATGTACAGCTATGTCCTTGCTAAAGTTGAGAAATGAGATGTCTAGTTTGGGGATCTTTATGATTCGAGAGGGGGATACCATCGGGGATTTGACGATCGAGCCAGAGTTGTATGAAAACATCAAAAGTAAGCAAGAGCTTGATCCTAAGATCCAGGAGTGGAAGTCAAAGGTAGAGAGTGGAGCAGCTTCCAGGTTTTCTATACATCCAGATGGGAGTGTTCGTTTTGATGGGAGATGGTGTGTTCCGACGATGCGAGTTAAGGAGAATGATCTTGTCGAGGCTCATTGCACTCCTTATTCATTCACCCGGGTGGTGACAAGCTTTACAGAGACCTTAAGAAGACTTTTTGGTGGCCGAACATAAAGAGGGATGTAGCGGAGTTTGTGGCTAGATGTTTGACCTGCCAAAGGGTCAAAGGTGAACAAAGGAGACCACAAGGTAAGATTCGGTCTTTGATGCACCGAGTGGAAGTGGGAGTCGATCTCCATGGACTTCATTGTGGGGCTACCTAGGTCACAACAAGGTAACAACATGATTTGGGTGATTGTGGATCGGTTAACCAAGTCAGCCCATTTCGTTCCCATGAAGGATACTTGGTCTAAGATGCAGCTGGCATTGGGTTACAGAAGGCATGTGGTTCGGTTACATGGTATACCGAAAGATATCGTTTCTGATCGTGATGCGAGGTTCATATCAAAGTTTTGGCAAGAACTGCAAGAGTTGATGGGTACAACGTTGAAAATGAGTACTGACTTTTCATCCAAGAACCGATGGTCGGCTGAACGGACCATCAAGACCTTAGAAGACATGCTAAGGGCATGTGTTATGGACTTTGGGGGCAGTTGGGAAGACAGACTTGATTTGATCGAGTTTTCATACAATAATAGTTATCATACAAGCATTGGGATGACACCTTTTGAAGCTTTGTATGGCCGAAAATGCCGAAGTCCAGTTTGTTGGGATGATAGTTCCGAGGCAGTGGTTTTAGGGCCACAACTGGTTCAAGATATGGTTGAGCAAATCCAGTTGATTCGCCAAAATATGAGAGCAAACTCAAGATCGCCGAAGAGCTACGCCGACTTACACCGCAGGGACATTGAGTTTGCGGTAGGTGACAAGGTTCTTTTGAAAGTGTCACCTATGCGAGGTGTTATGAGGTTTGGGGAAAAGGGTAAGCTAAGCCAAAAGTTTATAGGTCCTTATGAAATTTTGGACCGTGTTGGCGAGGTAGCCTACAGGTTAGCTTTACCACCAACTTTGGATAGAGTGCACAATGTTTTTCACGTATCTCAACTCCGGAAGTATGTGAGTGATCCGTCGCATATCCTTGAGATGGAGAACATCGAACTTGATGAATCCTTGTCCTATGCCGAGATTCCTAAGGAAATTCTTGATCGCAAGGTTCGTAAGACCCGGAATGGTGAGACGGTCTTACTCAAGGTCCTTTGGTCTAATCATAATGTGGAGGAAGCCACATGGGAACCCGAGGAAGCTATGCGAGAACGTTTTCCTAACCTTTTGATCAGGTATGTTTGGTTACGGGGACCTAACCGTTGTCTTTTTAGGGGGTAGGAGATGGTCGCGATGGTGTTTTGTTTTGTTTTTCTTTGTTTTGGTTCGAGTCGGGAAATGATTTTGTGGTAACTTGTTGTGGTGCTTGTATAGTTCCTTGGAGTTGTCTTATGTAGTTGGTATAGTCTTGTAACGTAGTGTTGCGCTTGCTTGTATAGTAGAGTGTGAACTTCGGGACGAAGTTCTTTTTAAGGGGGGAAGATTGTAACACTACGGATTTTCCTTGGTGACTACTCGACCGAGTAGAGCCTACTCGGCCGAGTAGTGCTATGGTTGTGTGTTATTTTGGTTCCTTTGAGGAATACTTGGCCGAGTATAGTGAATACTCGATCGAGTATTGGACACTCGGCCGAGTATGCACTTACTCGACCGAGTGTCCGGTTTGGCGGAGTGTTATTTCGACGGTTTGATTAGGGAATGTTTAGGGTATTTTATATTTCGCGTCGTTTCTAATATCATTTTAAAAGCTTTATCATTTCTACGTTACCCTAATCACACCCAAATCATTCCCTAATCCTTCTCTTAAGCATTTCATAGCGTCATTGTGTGGGTAATCGTCGTGATTCTTGCGTATAAGTTCTCGTTGCACTGTTGGTAAGATTTATCTTCGTGATTATTTGTACCTTTTTGGGTTCTTTGTACATTTATATGAGAAGGGGATTTTGGAAATTGTACAAAGTGTAATCGTGTTGCATGATCATTGTATAGGAGAAGACTTCGTAGAGGAGCCTTTTTGATTGTCCGTGTTGCATCTCTTTGTTGATTGCTAAGGTAGGGTTTCCCTACTCGTTTCATCGTGCTTTGTATGACATGTTGTTGTAATTATCGTTGTCTGTTGATCATCGGAGTATGGAGGTTTTTGTGACAATGTTGGTGTGAGGGGATTGAGATGACTGCGATGTCATGTGATTGTGATTGTGGTGGAGTCACTTGCGGGAGTGGCTTCACACCTTAGTTCGCCCTCCGTGGAACCCGCCACGGGAGGGTATGTGCACATTAAGGGACAGGGATCGTTGTCGCTCGTTGAGAGCCTGGACTAGGTGGGATCGGCTGCGGTCACCCATCGGCGGCGAGGATTACCTGTTGCGATGGGTAACTGGCGGGGCTACACACTTTGGTGTGTAGTCGATTCTTGTGTGAGCTTGGATGATTGGGAATTGGTGATGATCAGACAATTATTGCATTTGTTTGTCTTATTAGTTGAGTATTACTGACCCCGTTGTTATTTGTGGAATCTGCGGTGATCCATTCGGAGATGGTGAGCAGGCTTGACAGGTATTGCTAGTGAGAGCTTGGGGATTGTCTTGGGAGATTTGCCACCACGAGTCATATCATCACCGTCTGAGTCTTAGTGGGTTTTCAATTAATGTTAAGACTTTGAAGTTGTATTTTGTTAAACAGTATTTGGTTTTGGATATTGTAAACTTTACATTTCTCAGTACTTTAATAATTGTGCTCAATTCAGACGCTTTTGGTATGTACTAACCTCGGGCAACCGAGATGGTAACACTCTCTCATGGTGGGGTGGTCCTGGTAAGGCACCTTGGTATGAGGGGGTGTTACAATTTTGAGCATTTATGACCAAGTTTCACAATATAAGGCCTAGGATTCACGAAACAAGGTCTATGATTCACAAAATAATAAGAGCAAAATAGGTGATTTCGAAAATTTTGTGACCAAATTTCACAATATTACCTTCTAGTTTCACAAAACAAGCTCTAAGATGATTCACAAAATAAGAAAAAGAGGAAAATAGGCGATTTTGACCATTTATGACCAAGTTTCACAATATAAGGCCTATGATTCACGAAACAAGGTCTATGATTCACAAAATAATAAAAAGAGCAAAATAGGTGATTTCGACCATTTTATGACCAAATTTCACAATATTACCTTCTAGTTTCACAAAACAACCTCTAAGATTCACAAAATAAGGTATATGATTCACAAAATAAGAAAAAGAGAAAAATAGACGATTTTGACCATTTATGACCAAGTTTCACAATATAAGGCCTAAGATTCACGAAACAAGGTCTATGATTCAAAAAATATTAAAAAGAGCAAAATAGGTGATTTCGACCATTTTGTGACCAAATTTCACAATATTATCTTCTAGTTTCACAAAACAAGCTCTAAGATTCACAAAATAAGGTTTATGATTCACAAAATAAGAAAAAGAGGAAAATATGCGATTTTGACCATTTATGACCAAGTTTCACAATATAAGGCTTAGGATTCACGAAACAAGGTCTATGATTCATAAAATAAGAAAAAGAGCAAAATAGGTGATTTCGACCATTTTGTGACCATCTTACACAAGTTTCTGGCATCTAAAACAGGTAGTTTTATCATAAGTCTGTGTATCTTTAACAGGACAACAATTTGATAAGTCATCTTGCACAATAACTAACCTTTCAGAGACATGATATCATGTACTATATTTTCACTTTCTGCCTGTAACCAATCTTGAGTGCAGATCAAAGCCTGCATGGTTTCTGAACTTAGAGAGCACCGATACTGATCTACAACTCTGCCTACAGTCCTGAAAGCCAACTGGATGTGACCGTTGACATTGGAATTCCAAGCACCTCTTGTGCCATCATAGACAAGATTGGATAGAATGTGATCATCGTCTTTTAGATTGTATCTCATGTACTTCTGTGGGTTCCTCCATTCAATGAATACTACAACATCGCCTTAGTGCATTAATGACATTTACGGCCTTATGTGGAGAGGCCATTTCAAGATGATACAAATTAAAAATAAAAAAAATAGTAGAGAATTGTAGGTCAACAGCTAATTCATAATATACGAATGCTAACTACCATAGAAGAAATGAATAACCTGTTGGAGCTTGTGTCCTCCACAAATTAGTGTGATAACATTTGTAAATCTCTTACAGGTTCACAAGGGTATACTTCGTATATTTAATCTGTTGATTAACGTTTACCTAATAACGGTTGGCTTGCTAGAAAGTTTGACGTTATTATCATACAGATGGCGGTGATCAACTGGTCCCTAAAGGTCACACCTATAGGACGTATTTGAGAAATGTGGTTATAGAAATATAATTACATTGATGCCCAAAATGACTAAAAAGTTAGTCAATGTGTTGATGAGATAATTATTTAATGAAAATTAAATAATATTAAGTTGAGACGAATTAACTGTCAATTCGTAAATTAAATATAATAAGTTATATTTAATTAAATATATATAAGGTTAGTTTGAAAGAATTAATCTGTTAATTCGTAGTTAAATATAATCAGTTGTATTTAATATCAACAAGTTGAATGTGTCATAGTGGTAATAGTGAGGGTACACAAGCCAATAGGTCATGGGTTCGATCCTCACTAGATGACAATTTAACACACTTTATATATTTTTGGAAAGACCAAAATAAGGAAAAAAATACTCCTTATTTTCGGTTCAGTTTGCCGAAATTAGGGAGGTTTTCCTTTTTCTAATTGATTTCGGATTTCGGTCTATATAAAAAGAAAGGTGGAGAATTATTTCTAACCTAATTCTTTTTCTGACTGAGCCTCCTCTTTCTCATCACAAAAACACAAAGACAATAAAATTTTACAGAAAATTTTAGATTGATTTCTAGCATAATCAAAGGGTATATCTTAGATCTTCTTGGGTGCAACTAATAGGCGAATATCAATTTTGATATTGTTCTTAGGCCGATTTTGCAAGGACCCGAGGTTAATTCTAAATCTTTTTACTTATGTTTATGTATTTTATTTTATGACCATAGATCATCTTTATTATATCATTATAATCCTTCATGTTAAAGGGAAGTATACAGATTATTTCCCGCAAGTGGTATCAGAGCACTAGGCTACGATTTTAATTTTGATGATTTTCATAAAATTTGTATGTAAACGATCAGATTTTCGAGAAGAAAAAAATTAGGGTTTCGATTTTTTAGGATTGAAATTTTTTATGCCGTTTTGTGCCGTTTTTTTTCCTGTTTGATGATAGTTTTTCCATTCTATTTTTCATATTATAGTTTTTAATCAGTTAAAATTATCATATGAAGAATTGGTAGTTTTTGATTTAATGCAGATTAAGTTAAAATCAAATGGAATCGTCATGTTTATGATTAAAAGATTGTTTTTGCTATATAGTTTTTGGCATATAAATTAATCATGTTTATTATTTCATATGCTAATCATGTTCTAATAGCAAAGGTAAACAATTGATCATCAAATCTTGTTTTAAGGCATAATTGCCGCAAAAAGAATAATAATAAAAAAAAAACGGAGGCTGCGTTTTTTTTTTAGGGGTTACGAAAAAAAATTTTAAAAAAAAATTTTTATGTTAATTTTTTTTGGTAAACCGAGAAGAAGAAGAAAAAAAATAAAAAAAATTTAGGAAAGTTGTTTTTGCCTTTAGCCGAAAAATAGAGAATATTTTTTTTGGAAAGTTTTTTTTTCCCTTGTTTTTCCTATTTACCGAATTATAATAGGAAAGGAGTTTTTTTATTTTTTTTAGCCGTGACTAATAAAAAAAAAAACTTTTCGTTTTTTTGGCCGAGACAAATTTAGAGAATTGGATTTTATTTTTCTTTATTTTGGCCAATTAGTTATTGTGAATCGGTTCACAATTTAATGATACCGAGTTATTTTAAAGCAGTTTAAAATTTTTGACGGATAGAATTCATATTACAAGTATAATATGGATTAAGTATGAAATTAATGTGATTAAATTGCGGAATTGTCACTTAATTTAATTTAAATAGGTGGTTTGGATAAACTAATCAACATAATTAATTTATTGTATTATGTATGTTTAATTTAATTTTAGTTGATGCTTTTAATTATGTTGAATGAATCGAATGAATGAATTTTATTTACGTATTTAATTTTGCAATCGGTTGTAATTTGTAATACTTAGTGTGGCCTTAGTCAATTATGTTTTCTTAATGAAGGAAACATAATTTTTATGTAATTATGAGATCTCGAATCTCCTTTATTTTAATTTTGGGTTTTGAAATTAGAATGTAATTAATAGGTCAATTATGTAATTTTTAATTATTGTAATTTTAAAGAAGACTAAAGATGAAGATTCAAGTTCACTCCCGCTACATGGATCAAGATGGAACATCAAGATAAGCTTCTCGGGTCCAAGGATGGATTCCAAACTTGTATTTATTGTTCATTTTGATAGGATAGGCCACACTAGGACTTTTACTTTTTTTACGTTTTTTCATTCTTATTGCTTTTCATTCACATGCTAGTAATTGCATCATATTCCGCCTAAAACCAAACCACCTACTACTAAAATGCATGAAAATTGACTCATATAGGTTGTATGTTAGTTTTCATGGACATGCAGATGTCACAGTCTTTAAGCCATCACCTTAGTTTAAATCATTCTCGCATGCTAGATTATAGTTCACTTAAAATGAATTAAAAAGTTGATGGGATCTTCCTCTAAAACGGAAATTGAGATTAGTCTTTATAAGGGCAAACATCTATGAATCCCTTCTTCGTCGGTAGGCCTAATATGACCCCTTCTACGTTGGGTAAGTAGTTGTGTTGACTTAGTTTACCTCAACATTGTATTCCGAAGAGTTTCTCGTGATTATGATGGACTAAAGATAGTATTTACAGAAATTTATCGACCAAGAATTCTAACGGTAGAATTAGCTAACAGATTAGCTTATCAATTTCTGAGAGAATTGAGTCTTGGGGTCATTTATATAATTTTTGAGGGAGGTCAATTGTATAAATGTTTTTGAGTCTTCGCGTTATGACATTAGTTCATTAGACTTAAAATAAAAACGATGCATGCTTATTATTTTATTCTTCTTTCGCAGTGTAGAACACGCTTATTATCAATAATACTGTTACAACAAATGGCTGGAAATAACGCAATCCCAATGCCTAGTGCCACACTAGATCGTTCGTCCTGGCTTAAAATGTTCATGGACCAAATGAATCAGTCCACTCGACTGAAGAATGATGGGTCCAATTTTGCGGACTGGGAGGCGGCACTACGGAATGTCGCATCACGACGGTAAGCTCGGGTATTTAATCGAGCCAATACCGGTCAACCAGGCCCAAATGCGTGAGTCAACGAGTCACTCGCTTATAGTGATTTCGTTATGGAAGCGGGTGCGATAAAGAACGTACTCATCTTTGCAATGGAAACCAATTTGCAGAGACGCTTCATTGCCCAAGGTGCAAACAAGATTTTCACCACGCTCACTAACAAGTTCTCAAAGGCACCGAGAATCGTTACATATGAGCATACCTGTCGCTTCTTTGATGCGAAACTCTAGAAGGGCCAACCAGTTAGCCCACACATTCTTCACATGATTGAGAATGTCGAGAAACTGGAGTCACTGAATTGTAGAATCAGTGAGAGCATTGTCATTGACCGAATGCTTCATTCTCTTCACGATGGTTTTGCCCTTTTCAGGGCGAACTACTACATGAATGACTTGAAAAAGAGTCCTCATGAGCTACACTCCCTTCTCGTATAGACCGAGAAGGATATGAAATTGAGTGGGAGAATGAAGCAGGATGTTCTCACGATTCACAACAAGAGTAAAGGTAAGGGCAAGGCTCATGGCGACCTAGCTGTAGGTAAGCCAAAGTTTAAAAAGCCAGGAAACGGTAAGAGTGCGCCCGGTGAGACTAGTGGCTCACATGGCAAGACAAAGAGCAAGGGCGGTGACATAGAGTGCCACCATTGTCACAAGACTGGACATTGGATGAGGAACTGTCCCGTCTACCGTGAGGACATCAAAGTAGGCCGTGTCGCTCCTGTTGGTATGTCATCTTATATTCATATGATTGAGATTAACCATGCAAGTTTCGGAACTTGGGTACTAGATACTGGTTCTGGTTCTTATCTGTGTAATCATTTGCAGGGCCTAAAGAACATCATACCTTTCGAAAAAGGTGATGTGGACCTGCGAGTCGGGAATGGAGCACGAGTTGCTGCTGCCTCGAAGGGGACATATGTAATCCAACTCCCTAGTGGTTTTGAGTTATCTTTAAATAAATGTTACTATGTACTCAGTTTATCTAAGAACATTATTTCTGTTTCCGTACTTGCTAAAGACGGTTTTACATTTTCAATAAAGGATAATAGTTGTATTTTCTCTTTTAATGAAATGATTTATGGCAAAGCAGTTTCCATGAATGGAATTTATATCATAGATCAAACCACGGAAGTATTACACATGAATAATAAGAAATTAAAGGTTGGTGACAAAGATCAAACCTATCTATGACATTGTCGAATGGGACACATAAATGAGAAACGCGTAAAGAAACTCGTCGATAATGGGACTATTCCCTCATTCGGATTTTCTGCATATGGCACGTGTGAATCATGTCTCATTGGCAAGATGACTCGAATTTCCTTCAAAGGTGTTGGAATGCGCGCTAGTGACCTATTAGGACTCATACATACGGATGTATGTGGACCAATGTCAATTACCGCTAGAGATGACTATAGATATTTTATCACTTTCACGGACGATTTAAGTAGATACGGATATGTCTACTTAATGAAGCATAAAAGTGAGTCCTTTGAGAAATTCAAGGAATACCAGAATAGGGTACAAAACCAACTGGGTAGAAAGATTAAAGCACTCCGTTCAGATCGTGGTGGCGAATATCTTTCAAATGAGTTTGATCAACACTTGAAAGACTGTGGAATCGCTCTACAGTTAACTCCACCTGGAACACCTCAATTAAATGGTGTGTCCGAACGGAGAAATCGAACCTTACTTGATATGGTTCGATCCATGATGAGTCACACCGTAGTGCCTGATTCATTATGGGGTTATGCTCTTTTGTCAGCTGCTCTTATACTTAACCGAAGTCCGTCTAAAGCTGTCGACAAGACTCCATATGAAATGTGGAAGGAACGGTACCTAACTTGTCCTTTATTCGGGTTTGGGGTCGCGAGGCTTATGTCAAGTGGAGACACGAGGATAAGCTCGGCCCGCGATTGGTCAAGACATACTTTATAGGTTATCCAAAAGGAACATTTGGTCATTACTTCTATTCGCCAACCGAACATCGAGTATTTGTTGCGGCTAGTGCGACGTTCTTAGAGAAAGAATTTCTCGATAACAAGTCGAGTAATAGAACCTTCGAGCTGTCGGAGATTCTAGAACCAACAACCGAGGAAAGATGGAGGAAGTCGTACCTCCAACCGATGATACGGTTAATATTCCTGAGGAACCTAGGAGGTCGGGTAGAGACTCTCATCCTCCGGACAGATACATTGGTATGGTCGAGGAGAATGATGTTTTACTTCTAGAAAGTAATGAACCCGCAACCTATAAAGGTGCTATGGCCTGTTCCGACTCAAAGCTATGGCTCGAAGCCATGCAATCCGAGATGGACTCCATGTATGAGAATAACGTATGGGATCTAGTTGATTTACCTAATAAGGTAAAACCTCTACAGTGCAAATGGCTTTACAAAATAAAGCGTTCTGTAGACGCGCAACCAGATATCTATAAGGCACGACTTGTGGCAAAAGGTTTCACTCAAGTGCAAGGATTGCATTATGATGAGATTTTTGCACCTGTAGTCATGCTACGTTCCATTCGGATAATCTTAGCGATTGCCGCATTTCATGATGACTTGTGGCAAAAGGTTTCACTCAAGTGCAAGGATTGCATTATGATGAGATTTTTGCACCTGTAGTCATGCTACGTTCCATTCGGATAATCTTAGCGATTGCCGCATTTCATGATTATGAGATTTGGCAAATGGATGTGAAAACCGCCTTCTTAAACGGTTATTTGGAGGAAGAGTTGTACATGGTGCAACCTGAAGGTTTCATAGATCCTAAACATCCTAAGAAAGTATGCAAGCTTAAGCCTTCCATTTATGGACTTAAGCAAGCTTCTCGGAGTTGGAATCATCGTTTCGACCAAGTGATAAAAGAGTATGGTTTCACTCGATCGGTCGAAGAACCATGCTTATATATCAAGTCGAGTGGGAGCAAGATTGTATTCTTGATATTGTATGTCAATGACATACTCTTGATTGGGAATGACATTCCTCTCCTTTCTTCGGTTAAAGAATGGTTGAAGAACCATTTCCAGATGAAAGATCTGGGTGAGGCACAGCGTATTTTGGGAATCCGTATCTACCGAGATAGATCACGACGGACGTTATCACTTAGTCAGGAGTCTTATCTAGATAAGGTTCTTGAGAGGTTCAGCATGACCAACTCCAAGAAGGGGAACCTTCCTATGACGACTGGGATGCAGTTGAGCAAGTCTCAGTCACCCACGACGCCTGAAGGTATTGAGCACATGAGTCGTGTTCCTTATGCTTCTGCAATAGGATCGATCATGTATGCCATGATATGCACACGTCCAGACGTGGCATATGCATTGAGTATGACGAGTCGGTACCAAAAGACTCCAGGTGAAACACACTGGATAGCAGTCAAAAATATCCTCAAGTACCTACGGAGGACTAAGGATTGGGTATTGACTTATGGAGGCGATACTAAGCTATGCGCAACCGGTTACGCAGATGCTAGCTTCCAAACGGATCGAGACGATTCAAAATCTCAGTCCGGGTTCGTCTTCACTCTTAATGGTGTTTGGTCACCTGGAAGAGTTCCAAACAGAGTGTTGTAGCAGATTCTACTATTGAATCCAAGTACTATGCCGCTTCGGAGGCAGCAAAGGAAGCGATATGGATGCGTCAATTCTTACAAGGGCTTTCGGTAGTTCCTAGTTCGAATGACCCGATCACCATCTATTGTGACAATAGAGGTGCCATCTTCCAGGCTAAGGAGCCAAAGTCTAGCAACAAATCTAGACATGTACATCGGAAGGCTCACCTGATCCGTGATTACGTGGAGCAAGAAGAGATAGTGATTGACAAGATTGCGACGGATGATAACATCGCAGATCCTCTCACCAAACCGTTGAATTATGATAAGCATGTAGGGCATGTTAATTCCATGGGAATTAAACATGTTCCTAAGTTGTAGTACTTGATTATGGATTTGATACATTATCTTTTTCATATATTATTTATAACTTCATCGTTTTATATATATATATAATATTTTGTTTTTAATGTGGATTGTACTGACAACATTGAACGCCACAAAGTGAACTGAATTACATTATATTTGTTTTTGTCCGTAATCGCCAATGTGAGCTGATAACTCCGGCTATTATATTGTGCAGTCGATTGATGGTGGGTTCAACGAGCCATAAGTTAAACGGTTGACTAATCGATCACAGATACGAGATTATGACGATACCTCGTAGGACAACTTTTTGTGACAACGTAATGAAGTCCTAAATGTTTTATAACATTCGGTGCCAGGTCGTGGATAGGACATCTATTGTGTACCTAGAGTCGATTCTTTTGACTATCAACTGTCTCTTGAGATTAAGGCAGTCTTTGGGTGACTTTGGTTTCTTTCTCACGGTCTACCGAATCGGGCTAAGTAGATTTTTCCGGGTCATTTCATACCGTGCTTACATCGCAAGATTTGAGTTGAGGAAAATATCCATCCCTTATCGGGTATAGTTATTTCTCAGGGCCACTCGAGGAGTTGAATCGAAATGCATGGCCATGCTCGAATGTTGATTCTTTTATCGGTTAAGTTACTCTCTAGTCGGGAAAACCACTCTTGATATCGATCACTTGTAAAATACGACCTTTGTGAATTCGGATTTGCAAATTGTTTTACATTGAGTGGGAGAAATTTTAAAGGATATGAGAATCGGTTATCGCACATACACTTGTGAGGACAAGTGGGAGTTTGTTGGAGCTTGTGTCCTCCACAAATTAGTGTGATAACATTTGTAAATCTCTTACAGGTTCACAAGGGTATACTTCGTATATTTAATCAGTTGATTAACGTTTACCTAATAACGGTTGGCTTGCTAGAAAGTTTGACGTTATTAACATACAGATGGCGGTGATCAACTGGTCCCTAAAGGTCACACCTATAGGATGTATTTGAGAAATGTGGTTATAGAAATATAATTACATTGATGCCCAAAATGACTAAAAAGTTAGTCAATGTGTTGATGAGATAATTATTTAATGAAAATTAAATAATATTAAATTGAGACGAATTAACTGTCAATTCGTAAATTAAATATAATAAATTATATTTAATTAAATATATATAAGGTTAGTTTGAAAGAATTAATCTGTTAATTCGCAGTTAAATATAATCAGTTGTATTTAATATCAACAAGTTGAATGTGTCATAGTGGTAATAGTGAGGGTACACAAGCCAATAGGTCATGGGTTCGATCCTCACTAGATGACAATTTAACACACTTTATATATTTTTGGAAAGACCAAAATAAGGAAAAAAATACTCCTTATTTTCGGTTCAGTTAGCCGAAATTAGGGAGGTTTCCCTTTTTCTAATTGATTTCGGATTTCCGGTCTATATAAAAAGAAAGGTGGAGAATTATTTCTAACCTAATTCTTTTTCTGACTGAGCCTCCTCTTTCTCATCACAAAAACACAAAGACAATAAAATTTTACAGAAAATTTTAGATTGATTTCTAGCATAATCAAAGGGTATATCTTAGATCGTCTTGGGTGCAACTAATAGGCGAATATCAATTTTGATATTGTTCTTAGGCCAATTTTGCAAGGACCCGAGGTTAATTCTAAATTATTTTACTTATGCTTATGTATTTTATTTTATGACCATAAATCATCTTTATTATATCGTTATAATCCTTCATGTTAAAGGGAAGTATACAGATTATTTCCCACATAACCATCAGGGAAGGAATGTATATAGGTTACATACCTGTAACATTAGGCAAGCAATAAGACTTCATCTACTACTGCCTCAAAGACTATTAGAGCTCATTGTCCATAGAGATTATCTTGATAAAGTTGGTCAGATTGCATAATGAAATTTTTACAGTTAAGAAGTGGCATCAGAAGCAGTCCCACCAGAGGAATCAGTCAGTTGGACAATGAGAATTTGCAGGATCTGTAGTCTGCACACGAACTGATGATAAACAATGGGATAGGGAAAAATCTGTATACATTCAACACCCTTACCCCTACCTTAGGAGGAGGCTTTTAGGCACTCGGATAATGTTGCTTAAAATTAGAAATTAATACAGTAGGTTGAGAAATACCAGAAAGTTGTTAACATCAGATAACCTGAATGTTATCAGCCGTGAAATACAAGTTGGATGCAAAACAAAAACACACTTTGTGTTATCTCCTTGAAATACCTCTCCCCGAACTTTTTTTGCACCTATGTATATTTCTGTAGTCTCTTTCAAGGTTGAAAGTGCAGAGACAATGTTGACAGATTTCGAGTAAGCTACTAAGCTCCAAATGAATGAAAAACTCAATAAATAGGAAATAATAAAGATATGCATATTCAATATGGGAGGCAGCCTATAATATGTTTCAACATTTTAACCATATATGCACTATCACTCTGACATTTCTTAGCTAAGTCTTGTTAGTAATCCTGTCAGAATATCTGATTTTTCATCAAAAGAAGTTGAACAAATATGCACTATCAATGGGACGGAGGGAGTAAAAGAGTTACTCTTATGAAAGCAAACTGAGATGACTTGTTCAGGCAAAGAGAGTAGGCTATATTATGAGCAAATTGCCAAGAGAATATAGTACTTTCTCAGTTCAAGCGAATTTGATAAGTTTGATAAAATACACATCCCACAGTCACATAGAAAAACGTATGGAATTGGCTTGAGCGGATGCAATATGATTTAACAGAGCAAATAGACGCCAATTTAAACCTTTCTATCCTCATGATAATCGTTTACTTCGCAAATTGAAATCATTTACTAAGGCTAGACAGAAGTGAAAATGTGTGTAACAAACAGCATAATTGCACATGCATGCAAACAGTCAGAGATCCAATAATCAACTCGTATCATATAATCATAGAACGAAAAAACAAATAAAATCAAATATCATAAATTCAAAAGAAATTACCAGTGACGGCGATCAAACTGCAGATTCAAACTTTGAGAAATACAGACTTCATTACCTCCGACTCTCGAGCAAAGCAAGCGGCCTCAATTTCTTCACACTTAACAATTTCGGACTCAATTTGCCTTGTAATCTGAATATTCGCTTCAATTTCATCATTAACCTAAAAAAAAGAGGAATTTCGATCATGTTTTCGAAATGATTAACTTCGACAGTAACACCGTAGGTCCGTAGCAATCAAATAAGGTTAAAATTTCGAATAATTGATTTGATTTCATCATCTAGCAATAATGAAATAGAAACTTCGATTTTTCGTTTCGATTTCATCGTTAACCTAAATCTAATTAAATCTTCGATTATTTGCAATAATTTACGACATTCAACAACATAGGAATCGAATGAGATGAAAATTAGAGTAAACCTTGTCAAACATATCCTTGAGAGTCGAAATTTGGATAAGAATTGAGCTTGAGTCGTCTATGGCGATGCTGCGCGTCAAAACCTGAACGACAATGCCTCCTGATTTCTCCTTTGCTTCAAAGTTTGAATCACTGGAGCTGAGTTGAAGAGTTGAAGAGTTGAAGAGTTGAAGAGAGAGAAGGTGGAACTGAGTTGATGTAAAAGCTGAGTTTTTTTTACTGTGTTTGGATACATTTTTCGAAGTTACATAAAAAAGCTGAGTTTTTTTTTTTTTTTTTTTTTTTTTTTTTTTTGTACTGAGAAGGTGGAACTGAGTTGAAGAGAGAGAAGAAAACAAGTAAAATGAGTCAATTGAATGAGATGTTAGCTGTGAAGTGGTGGATAATATAGTGAGGCACGTGGCATCATCTTGTGAGTCTATAGTTATTAGATCCGACGGTTTAGAATAGGTACAGCTGCCTCACCCTAAGAGGGGTGCCTCACATGATTCAATATATATATATATATATATATATAGGATTAAGATTCTATGAGAACTTCCTTCCTATGAGAACCGTGAGAACCTGAGGTCCAGAACTTTTGTACCAAAAAAACAAAAATATCATACTACTAGGTAGTATCCCGCGCTTCGCGCGGCCTGTTTTAAAATTTTATTATTATAAATTGAAGAAAATTAACATAATTTATAAATGACCTTTAATATTCTTACTTATAAATAATAAAAATAAATTAATTTTACTCAAATTTAATTTTTGTAGGTTTAACTTCAATGTTTTAAAATAAAATACATACAATTTTAATTAAAACTAATAAGTGATAATTAATTATGCATGATCAACGTTTTATAAATTATTTTGTGATCGATCGAATATCATATTAATTAAATTAAAATTTATTCGAATAATACAACAATCAACATTAAGTTCTCAAATTATAGCATTTCACGATATGTTATGTTCCAAATCAATTAATGTTTGTTCAAAATGATGTGAATATAATTTTATGTAATTTTTAATTTTTTATGTACCGTATAATATTTATGTATGAAACATATAGAGTTAAACCCAACCTTATTCAAATGGTTTAATTTTGTTATGTGTCAAAATTGCACCTTTTGTATTTTTAATCAACTACATATAAATGATGTTTAAGAGCTTACCTGTAAATAAAATAGGTTAAACTTTCTCGAATAATATTTTTTGAGGTTTAACTTCAAAGTATTTAAAAGATAACATATAAAATATTTAACTAAAAGTAATATTTAGCTAGTCATAATCAATATTTATATTTGACGTATACATATTTTAATTGAATATAATAAAGAAAAATGTAATATTTTTTCTACTTTTTCATGTCGTTTATAATACTATTTTATTTAATAATCATTACATTTATTTTGATTATTCAAATGCACTCGCGATCACTGCGTACATACATACTCGTACACATACTCGTTATCACACTATTCAAATTTTAAACCTATCAAAATCTCATATTTATTCAATTTTTCACAACATATTTTTTTTCATTCTCACATAAAAAATTATCTCTTAGTAGTTTTCTTTAAGTTATGTTTTTAAGAAATACAATGGCTCTTCCAAATATATTTTTATTAGGATTTAATGGTCTAAATTTTATAACTTTCTCAAAATGTCTTTTTACACAAACATAAAATATTATGAGACACTCACTTTAATCATCTCTACAAATCAAAATATTTCAATAAATATACTGAAAAGTATACTCAATTTAAAGCATTTTTCGCAATGAACATAATATTCACATTTTTGAATTTTTATCAAAATAGTTTTTTAATAAATTTAGTATCAAATTATCGTAATTATTTAATGTAATTTTATAAAAAAATTTATTAAACTATAACTAATATTTTGCTGAGATTTATACATCATTTATTATGTTTATATTTAATGTTCGGCTGTAATTATTACTGTATTTAATGCTGGGTTGACACGTGCCGCATCCTCAGCGCTTCAACCCAGTTATAAGAAAGGTGCAGAACCTTTGTACTAAATGTACATGGGACTTTGGTATGAAAAATTGATGTCGTGTATTGTTAAATGTATACACGTCCGTTAAATGTATAGTCATAATAAAAAAAGCTCGAATAACACAATCAGACTTAAAATCATACATAACTGCATGATGATAAAATTAGCAACCACATGCATGCAGCTATAGTGCTATACCATGTATACGACTAATACGACTAATTGGAAACAGCAAGCAGCTGCGTTGGATTCATTATCCTAACTTCATTCCTGAAAATTGGACACATACTAGTGCTTATTGAAATTAAAATGACATAGATCTACTCCAAACTATATTTATTGTTGTCAGGGATGTAACTACATGAGTCAATCAATATATAATGCACACTATTCTTATGAAAATATAAATGATTTTATAAATTGACCACCATGTAAGGTTCAATATTTGTTTCCCTTTGTAGAACTTTAAGTTCAAAAATTGTGAACCGTTAGATTAATATTGTTGTACCTATGGTACAAAGGTTCTGAACCCGAGGTTCTCATGGTTCTCATGTGAAGGGTGGTTCTCATAGGATCCTAAATCTATCTATCTATCTATCTATCTATCTATCTATCTATCTATCTATCTATCTATCTATCTATCTATCTATCTATCTATCTATCTATCTATCTATCTATATATATATGTATATGTATATATATATATATATATATGTATATATATATATATGTATATATATATATATATATATATATATATATATGTATATATATATATATATATATATATATGTATATATATATATATATGTATATATATATATATATATATATATATCAAGAGAGAGAGAGAGAATTGGGATCCGGTGAGAACCACCAACATAATGAGATCCGTGAGAACTGATTCTTATGGTGAGGTGTGCTCACAAATCTCAACCATAAATTAAAAATAAAGGAACGACTGAGATTGAATCTAAAATAACAAAAAAAAAAATACACAAAGATAACTACACAGCGTCTTGAATATCAAACCAAAATTAATTATAATCCTCTCTCTAAACTCAAAAGCCCAAATCACTAGAAAAAAAAAAGGGTTTTTTGTCAAAAACTACCTTATATTTAGGGGTATTTGTAAAAAAACTACCTTGTATTATTTTTCTTGTTTTAAACTACCTTTGTTTTCTCTTTTCTTTGTCAAAAACTACCTAAGCTCACGATATGGCGAGATTTGATCGATTTAGGGACATAAATCTATCTCACATGACTCTGTTAACATCAAACAACAATGATCAACCGCATAAAAACCATAATTTAACTTCATCTAACCAAGATTTATGTTTTTCACATTTCAATAATAACTATGAGCATCCACTAAAATTAAGCGTAAATACATCATGACTTTCTAAAATCTGGTCTAGGCATGATTTTAAACATTGAAGAGTCGTATGAGATAGTTTAAAGCCGAAAAACTAACCAAATTTGTCTATACTCTTAGCATAGGTAGTTATTAACCAAAAATAAAGAAAATAAAGGTAGTTGTAAACAAAAAAATTAATATAAGGTAGTTTTTTTACAAATACCCCTAAATATAAGGTAGCTTTTGACAAAAAACCCAAAAAAAAAAATACATTTAAAACCTAGAAATTCCCCAAAAAAATACCGTAACATTGATATTGTCTCAATTTCACCAATTTCGTGCTTAATTTCGGTGCTGTAAACTTGATATCATCAAAATTTCCCTAATTTGGCGCTTGATTTCGGCTAGAATTTGAGCTAGATTGTTCGGATTGTATCATTAGAATTTTGTAACACCCGCCATTGTAATAAATCTCATTTATTTGATTTTCATTAAAGAGGTTTATTTTTATTTCCTTTTATACTAATTTTGGTTTAATGTTTTAATTAAAACCATTTTTATCAATTTTAGTCCTATTTTATAAATGGACCAACTTTTAATTATATGTCACATTTTTATAAAGTGGGAAAACGCTTTTGGTTCATCACCTTTTTGGACAGTGTGATAGTAATTTTAATACAAAGCATTTTATACACTTTGTATTTACTAAAACTTTAGTTCTCATTTTAATCTCTTATAAACTCCACCTTTTGTCTAGATTCATTAGGTTTTCGTTCAAAGAATAAAAAAAAAAAAAAAATCAAAACCCTGGTACGTTTTCACGGCTAAATCAAAAGTACGTACGTGCTTTCCTTCTTACTTTTTTATTTCGTAATTTCTACCTACGTGGTTACCTTCTTGCTTCTTTATTTCGACTCATCTACAACTTCAGTTAAACTTCTAGTTTTTCCTAATTTAAATCAAGTTTGGATTCGATCGGAGTTGACCGTTGATTTGGTGCGCAAAATTGAATAGAGGCATGGATTCGGTTGATTCTTGTGTTCCTTATCAAGGTTATCGAGGGGATCCTTATGAAGACGAATCTCTTGTCGACTCGGATAGCGAATAGAGGTAACTTCGACGTTACTCGGTTTTACACGATTTACTTGTTGTAGTTGTATGTATTATAGAGTTTTTAATATTTTATGATGATTTATACTAATATATAATTTTAGAAATTATTGAAACCTGGTTCTATGATGTTTATATATTACTTTTGACTATAAATAATTTTATTTTGTCAAGTGGGAATTTATTTACACTACTACAAATCCCTTACGTTAATGACGCTTCTGCATTGACGCTCTCGTAAACCGTGGACCCATAATTAACCCTCCAATTTTTTTTTTTTGGAATGACCACCATATTCATATGTTAGGCGCAATATTTTAATTTTCTAATTTTCAACTAATAACCCATTATTCCCCCCACATACACTATCAGCTATTCATTCAATTCCCGCAGTCAAACTCGTTCCACGAAAAACCCTAACCTTTCAATTTCTCATTCGATCATCAACAAATATTTCGCCTCTGATTCTTCCATTTATTCCAACTTAACTCCATCAACTTCGTTTCTTCATCTTTTTATGTATCAGTCTGCTCCCTTCTTTTCAATTTTTCTCTCCAAAGGTTTGTTTTTGTTCAGTTTAATTTCATTTCTGCGAGTTTTTGATTCGTTAGTTTAATAGGCTTGCTTATATTTTCATTTTTCTTAGGTGTTTAATCTTGCGATTTATGATTAATTAGGTGTTATGATATTGACTATGATTTGTTTTCTTACTGTAGTAAATTTGTGGATTACAATTAGTCATATGTTGCTCCTTAATCTCATTGTTTTAATCGAATTATGGGCGACGACGATAATTTTGGATCCATGGATAAAATTTATAATTTTTACTTTGGTTTAATATGAATTTGTTTCTTAATTTCATGTAGATGATTGTTTGAATTAATCCATGATTTAATTAATTTATGATTCCAGATTTTGTTGTACATAAGTTTTTGCTTATTTTTTGTTTGGTTCTATGTTCCTTCTACAATTAATCCATGATTTGTATGTGGTTATTATCAACCAAGGATCCAAAAGCAGGGGTTTTGTTATCCTCTGATTCATGAAACTGTACTGTTTTTAGAGAAACTTCGGAGAGGCCGGGAAGCCATAATGTAATGTTCAAGAACCATTGGTAAAAGTTATTGAGTTCTTATATAGCAAAATCAGCAAGATTTTGAACATTCTCGAATTGTTGTGATTGGGTTCACTCTTCATGTCAAATGGGTTTCTTATATTGTGAGCTAGCAGTTAACCGATATAATTTTTATTACGAGTTCTTTGAAAATTACTTCCAATCAGTAAGATGACTAGTGTCTTGTAAATACCTGGAAGTCCGAACTAGTAGCAGATGCAAGCGCTATTCTCAAGTAATAAGTACCATTTGGGTTAGTGTTGTCAAGTTGGAACATAACCTGCCATGTAGTTCGTTCATATGAGTTGTTAACCTTCGTGCAAGATTTTTAAGAATTCGACACAAGTTAAGAGTGTGGTCTTTGCAAGATACTGCATAAACTATGCTTGCTCAAAGAAAATATTGCATCGGTCGACTACTAGTTCACAATATAAGAATCCCATTTGACATGAGCATGTGGACCCGATCACAATAATTCGAGAATGTTTAAAGTTACTGATTTTTTTATATAAGACCTCACTAACTTTTACCAATGGTTCTTGAACTTCACATTATGACTTCCATATCCAAAGTTTCTGGCTATGGCACTGAAAGCAATACAATTTCACATTTTTATTGTGGTATTACATGTTTAAAAACTTAGTTTGGTTCAAATATATGGAGTATAATCTTAGTTTCTTTAGAAAAGTTGATCATTTATTGTAGTATAATCTTAGTTTGGTTCAGATATATGGAGTATAATCTTAGTTTGGTTCAGATATATTCAATGAAAACTTAGCTCGTTCATTTATGGACTATTGAGATAAATTTGCTATTTATTGCAGTTTTTTCAAATTCGTGATGGGCTTACGACAGTTATATTGTTGACTAAGGAGTATAGACTTGGTTTTCTATTTTACCTTATAATTTTGTTTGTTTAATGGTTAAAATTTTCTAGATCGTAAAGTATCAAAAGTGTACCGAAAATAATATAAAGATAAGTTGTCGAATTATAATGTGAAAATCTTAAGTTATTATGTAGCAATGGTTAATTTTTTTTTCTATCCCAAATATAATCAAAATTATTGTCGTAAATAAAATAAAGATAAGTTGTGAATTATAAAATAATAATTTTAAATTAGTATGGATTGTTCATTGAATTGTTGAATGTGCATTTATAATTTGAATTTGTATAAGTTTTACACATTTTTTTGTGACTCCTGTTTTATCTCAAAAATTAAACGCTTATTATTCGCTACCCCAGACTTTTAATCATGGGTTCGCCCATGAGTGCCTGATGGAAATCCTCATACTAGTTGGATTCGTTTGGTTGATTATTGGTATTCCGATAAGGAAAGGTACGCCTCAAATTTAAAACGTAAACAAAGTGTTCTTCTCGCTGCTTAATTTCAAATTTTGTACAACGGGGCCTACTAGCTATCCTAACATACGAGCTGATTTCATATAATTTCCATCTTCTAAACAACTTTTCATGTATATTAAATTGAAGTGTATTATATGCTAAGCCTTTTAATATTGTTGTGTGACCAATAGGAAGAAAAGAACAAAAGAGAAGTAAGTGTTTTGGAGACTTTCGAGCAAACTCATCGTAAGAAAGATAGAACATTTGTAAAACACATGTTGTAATACTCCGTATTTATGAGTCTTGGGGTACTCTATCGAGTAGGCCTTACTCTGTCGAGTAAGGGAGTTTTGCGAAATAAAATAGTTTCTGACCTGTTGGGTACTCGATCGAGTAACTACGATACTCGATCGAGTAGGGGGGTACTCGATCGAGTACCTGGGCTACTCGATCGAGTACCTGGGCTACTCGATCGAGTAACCGGTTTACGGGGGTTGTTTTCTCGGGTTTTGTTAATTATGCGATTAAGGTATATAATCTTTTCGACATTCATTCTAATCACTTTTCTAAAACCTAAATCACTGTGAGAAGAGAAAGCAAACTACGTTCATCACCTTAATCTCATTGTTAACAAATCCCGGAGCTTGGAAGGTCGGATTTCACTTGTCTTTACACCGTTGTAATCCTTGCGTCGAGGGTAAGACCTTTATACCGTTTTTATTGTATTTCGTCAAAGTTAGTTAAACCCTAATATTGGGAATTGGGGATTTTGTTGTGTTATGTGCATAGTAGTAATTATGTGCTTGTATAATTAGGAGGAGGATTCGTAGAGGAAGCTTTTGACTTGTTTGTGAGATCGTCCGACAATTGTGCTTTCCGGTAGGGTTTCCCTACTCGGATTACTTACATGTGGTGTGGTGTTGTCTTTGTAATTAGTATAATTGGTTGATTGAGACGATGTTGTGATTGTGATTGTGATTGTTTGTCTGTGGTTCTCGAGATGCGTTCTCGGCTGAGTGGAGTCACTTGCGGGAGTGGCTTCACGCCCTAGTTTCGCCCTTCGTGGAACCCGCAAACGGAAGGGGATGTGCACATTAATGGGACAGGGTTATCGCTCGGTATGATGAGCGGGGCTTAGGTGGGAATGGCTGCGGTCCCCCACTGGCAGGGCTGGTCCAGTGGACAGTCGGTGACGGAGATGGATTGGAGTGCTTGATCGTGTATGATTGTTTGAGTTGTGTTGGTTACTGTATTGTTGATTATACCTCTTGTGTAAATAATCGACCCGGTGAATGTTTTGAAAACTGCGGTGATCCATTCGGGGATGGTGGCGAGATATTGAGCAGTATGACATGAGTCTTGGGATAGCTGGGATTGCCACGATCGGTGATAGAAGTCTTCCGCTGTAGTTTAGCAGATTTTTCATATACATTTCGATTAGTTCGATAGATGTAGTCTTGAGAACATGTATTAGTATTTGGTTTGGTTTTGGATTGTAACCTTTCGCTAAAGTATTACTATTTAAATATCGTTTCATTATTGTTTATTTGATTATCATTGCCTCGGGTAACCGAGATGGTAACGTCCTTATACCCGAGTGGTCCTGGTAAGGCACTTGGAGTATGGGGGTGTTACAAAATGGTATCAGGCGACGATCCCGAAACTCGTAACCAATGAACCCAATGAATATAGGGAGTCAATTAAAATGAACCGGGGTAAAGGTTGTAGGAGCTAATGCAAAGGCTTGGGAGACGTCCTAAAGTCGCGAACTCGCCCTACAATTTTGAACCGGTCACATGGGGGGATTATCTGTTAAGTCATATGTGTTGTTTGTTTTTGGTGTGTGGATGTGATGAGGTGTGTTGTAAATGTTGGATGTTTGAAGTAGAAGTTGAGAATATGAATGAAATTGAAGAGATATATATATATAGAACTGTGTTTGAATGAGGAGCATGTTGAGTGATTACTATGTGGCATTAATAACATGATATAATTTTTGTTAATCGCATGCAAAGCGATTGAGTAGCGTAGTATGCATAATTAAGAAATGATATCGTGTTTATAAGTTTTTTTACATGTTAGAATATGTTATGGCATGCGGGTAGCATATTCGAGTTAGCATGACTCGATCGAGTGGGGACCGACTTGATCGGGTGGGTTTTGACGTTTTATGACCAGAATCGAGTTTTAGGGTACTCGATCGAGTAACTAGGGTACTCGATCGAGTAGGGGGTCACTCGATCGAGTAGCCTGGCTACTCGGTCGAGTATGTTAGAGGTCGGAAGATCTGTTTGTGTTCGGAGTCGAGGTACTCGATCGAGTATGGGAGGCACTCGATCGAGTAGCCTCTTACTCGATCGAGTAGGTTGGGACACTCGATCGAGTAGCACATGGGTAGCCTGTTTTCGTGTTTTGAGGTTTAGTACATGTGTTTATGTCTACCCTTTCTTATATATAGCTTCAAGATGCCGCCTAAGAGAAACGCTTACTATGCGAGAGCTGAGTCCATGAATACGGATGATATTGTTAAGATGTTGGAGCACCAGGATGCTCTTACGGAGGCCTTAAAGAAAGTGAATAAGGATAAGGAGGTTGATCACTCTAAGATCAGCCTTTACATAGCTAGGTTCAACCCAAAGGAGTACAAAGGGACCGGAGAACCAAACCTTCTTGACAAGCGGCATCGTGAGATGGAGAAATATTTGGACCGGTTCATTGTCCGATGAGATGAGAGTAGAGCAAGTCTGCGTTCTATCCGAGAGAGGCGGTGGTGAGTGGTGGGATAAGGTGAAAGTGAGTGCCGAGAGAGATGTATGCTAACCAAGGCTTACCCGCTATACCTTGGGATGAGTTCCGTAGGGCTATGAGAAAAGAGTTTGTGCGAGAGCATGTGAGAAGCAAGCGAGGGAAGAGTTCGATGGGTTCAAGATGACATCGACATGTCCGTGGCCGAGTACTATAAGCGTTTAATGAGAAGTCTAGGTATCTTTGAGGACATGGGATTGAGTGATGAGAATCGCGCCGAGGTTTGAGAGGGGTTGACCCCTAGGATCATGGATAAGCTACCGTAGGAGTCCTTGCGATGTTAAGGACGCTTATGAGAGAGCTGGGAGGGCTGATAGGTTAGTGGAGATGGCTCAGGAGAGGTCTGGTATTGAGAAAGAAAGGCTGAAAGTGAGGGTGGTGGCCAATCTAGTCATAAGAAAGGCAACCACAATCAAGCTAAGGGGTTTTCTCTTTGGGTCGGGGTTTAGTCTTTGGGGCTTCCTTCGGGCGTGGCCA
Organism: Silene latifolia; assembly: GCF_048544455.1. NCBI lineage: Eukaryota > Viridiplantae > Streptophyta > Magnoliopsida > Caryophyllales > Caryophyllaceae > Silene > Silene latifolia. The sequence goes on from NC_133538.1 coordinate 142,422,925, forward strand.
TGGGGGTAGCGAAGTGATTGGGGTATGACTTGCTTTGGTGTGGCGGTGTTGGCCACAAGAGACATGAGTGCACGAGTGTGCCTGGAGCTTTTCGGGGGGACGGGGGGAAGTTATTCTCGGGGACCGTGTACGAGTTATGCGAGCAAATGGACCAAGTGGGTCATGGTCTAACCGGGGGAGCCAGAGCTATTAGAGTGGAGGTAACCGCAACGGCGGTAATGCTTATCAGAAACCAGCTACGAACAACAACAACAACAACCAGGGGTCGGGTGCTAAGCTTGACCACATCACCAAGATCTTGTCAGGGAGGTAGGGAGAAGACCGATGGAAAGTGTTCATGATGGACAAGAAAGCAGCTGAGGAGGATGCACATGTTATCACAGGTACCTTTCTTGTTAACGGTATTCATACCTTTGTTTTGTTTGATTCAGGGGCTTCCCAGTCGTTTGTATCATCGAGTCATGTTAAAAGGTTGGGTTTGAGAGTTTATGAGTCTGTAAGTGAGAAAGTTTTTATACCTTCGGGAGAGTCTGTATCTTGTGGGAGGTTGTTTAGAGATGTGTCTATGATAGTTGGGCAAGTTGATCTACCTGTAGACTTACTAGAGTTTCCTCTTAATGGTTTTGAGATGATAGTCGGGATGGATTGGCTGGGAAAGTATAAAGCTAAGATAGACTATCATCAAAAGAAAGTGTCTTTGAGAGGGCCTAAGGGTATTAGTGTGTCTTATCGTGGGTTTTTAGTCAAACCCAAAGTTAAGTTGATTGCAGCTATCACGTTGAAGTCTTATGTGAGGAAGGGATGTCCTTTGATCTTGTGCCATGTGAGAGATGACCGGATAGAGAGTCCGACAGTTGACGAGATACCAGTGGTGGGAGAGTTTGCCGATGTTTTTCCTGACGAGATTTAGGGTTGCCACCGAAGAGGGAGATAGATTTCACCGTTGAGTTGAAACCGGGGACGGGGCCAATCTCTAAGGCACCGCACGGATGGGTCCCAAAGAGATGGAGGAGCTCGGGAAGCGTTAGATGATCCGATAGAGAAGGGATACATTAGACCTAGTGTATCGCCGTGGGGAGCACCAGTTCTTTTCGTGAAGAAGAAGGATGGGAGTTTGAGGTTATGCATAGATTACAGAGAGCTGAACCGAGTGACGGTGAAGAACAAGTATCCTTTGCCAAGGATAGATGACCTGTTTGATCAGTTGAGTGGTGCATCAGTCTTTTCCAAGATTGATTTGAGGTCGGGGTACCATCAGGTGAAGATTAGAGAGGTGGACATACCAAAGACGGCTTTCACGTCGAGGTATAGTCACTATGAGTATGTGGTGATGCAGTTTGGGTTATCTATCGCACCGGCCGTGTTTATGGATTTGATGAACAGAATCTTGACGTTTTTGGACAAGTTTGTGGTGGTGTTCATCGATGACATCTTAGTCTACTCTAAGACTAAGGAAGAGCATGAGGAGCATCTGAGGATCGTGTTGCAGACGTTGAGGGACCATGAGTTGTATGCTAAACTGTCCAAGTGTGAGTTCTGGTTGGAGAAAGTTGCTTTTCTGGGGCATGTGATCTCTAAGGAGGGAGTTGTGGATCCCAAGCAAAGATTGAGGCAGTGACAAAGTGGGAAGCACCAAAGAATGTCGCTGAGATTAGGAGTTTCTTGGGTTTAGCTGGATACTACAGACGGTTTATGAAAGATTTCTCCAAGATAGCTAGACCTATGACAGCGTTGATGAGGAAAGAAAACAGGTTTCGTTGGGATGAGAGTTGTGAAAAGGCGTTCCAAACATTAAAGGAGCGTTTGACCACAGCTCCTATCTTAGCATTGCCTGAAGGGATCGAGAACTTTGAGGTTTATACAGATGCCTCAAAGAATGGGTTGGGATGTGTGTTGATGCAGAACGGTAAGGTGATTGCCTATGCTTCTAGGCAATTGAAGCCGTATGAGGAGAACTACCCTACACATGATCTAGAGTTGGGTGCGGTGGTGTTTGCTCTCAAGATTTGGAGACATTACCTTTATGGGGCGATCTTTAAGGTATTTTCTGATCACAAGAGTCTCAAGTACATCTTCACTCAAAAGGAGTTGAACATGAGACAGAGAAGGTGGATGGAGCTGATTGGCGATTATGACATGGATATTATCTACCATGAAGGGAAAGCCAATGTCGTTGCAGATGCTTGAGTAGGAAGAGTGTACACTCCCTGTGTACAGCTCTATCTTTGATGAGGTTGAGAGATGAGGTGGGGAAGTTTGGGATACATATGATTCAGAGAGGAGATGCTGTGGGAGATTTGACAATGCAGCCTGATCTTTATGATGATATTCGAGGTAAACAAGCTTTAGACCCTAAGATGGTTGAGTGGAGAGCTGGAGTAGAGAAAGGGACAGTGTCCCGATTTTCTATTCACACAGATGGTAGTTTGAGGTTTGATGGTAGGTGGTGTGTCCCTAATGATGAGGAGCTGAAAAAGACAATCATGACAGAGGCACATTGTACACCATATTCAGTACATCCAGGTGGAGACAAGCTATACAAGGATTTGAAGAACACGTTTTGGTGGCCTGGGATGAAGAAAGAAACAGCTGAGTTCGTGGCTCGTTGTTTGACATGCCAGAGAGTAAAAGGGGAACAGCGACGACCACAAGGTAAGATTCAGTCTTTGGAGGTACCTGAGTGGAAGTGGGAATCCATTTCTATGGATTTTATCGTGGGTTTACCAAAGAGTCAACAGGGTAATAACATGATATAAGTGATAGTGGATCGACTGACCAAGTCAGCTCACTTTGTTCCAATGAAAGATACATGGACTAAAGCACAATTGGCTATGGCTTATCGAAAGAATGTGCTTAAGTTACATGGAGTCCCTAAGGACATAGTGTCTGACAGATATGCGAGGTTTATATCACGGTCCTGGAAAGAGTTGCAGGAATCTTTGGGTACAACTTTGAAGATGAGTACGGCTTTTCATCCTGCGACGAGACAGTGGGACCGAGAGAACAATCAAAACTCTTGAGGATATGTTACGAGCTTGTGTGATGGACTTTGGTGGTAGCTGGGAACAGAGGTTGGATTTGATAGAGTTTTCTTACAACAACAGCTACCACACTAGTATAGGCATGGCACCGTTTGAGGCGTTATATGGGAGGAGATGCAGGAGTCCGATTTGTTGGGACGGCAGTCTTTGAGGCAAAGTGGTTCTAGGACCAGAGATGGTATATGAGATGGTTGAGCAGATTAAGATGATCGGGAACGCATAAGAGCGAGCTCGGGATCGACAAAAGAGTTATGCGAGATCTACATGGCCGGGATATAGAGTTTCAGGTTGGGGATAAGGTTCTTCTGAAAGTGTCTCCTATGCGTGGTGTTATGAGATTTGGGAAGAAAGGCAAGCTGAGTCAGAAGTTCATCGGTCCTTATGAGATCTTAGAGCGAGTTGGGGAGGTTGCTTACCGTCTGGCTTTACCTGCTGCTTTAGAGAGAGTGCATAATGTGTTTCATGTATCGCATTTTGCGGAAGTATGTGAGTGACCCGTCACATGTGTTAGAAGCAGAGAGCATAGAACTAGATGAGTCTTTATCATATCTTGAGGTACCTAAGCAGATCCTTGACCGGAAGGTTAGGAAGACTAGGAGTGGTGAGACAGTGTTGCTTAAGATCCTTTGGTCTAACCACGAGACAGAGGAAGCTACATGGGAGGCAGAGGAGATCATGAGAGAGCGCTACCCTTTCCTTTTTGATCAGGTATGTTTGGTTACGAGGACGTAACCTTGTTTCTTTTAGGGGGGTAGGAGATGATCGCAAAGAGTTTTAAGAGTTTTTATACCCTTTTTATGTTGTGTCGGTATAGTTGTTGTCGTTGAGTCGGGTTGAGTTTGAGTTAGTAACAAGTTTTTATATTAGTTGTTTCGATTGTTGAGTCGGGAGTGTGGTAGTGTGAGTCTTTTTTTTGTGTTGGTTTGAACTTCGGGGACGAAGTTCTTTTTAAGGAGGGAAGACTGTAATACTCCGTATTTATGAGTCTTGGGGTACTCTATCGAGTAGGCCTTACTCTGTCGAGTAAGGGAGTTTTGCGAAATAAAATAGTTTCTGACCTGTTGGGTACTCGATCGAGTAACTACGATACTCGATCGAGTAGGGGGGTACTCGATCGAGTACCTGGGCTACTCGATCGAGTAGCCGGTTTACGGGGGTTGTTTTCTCAGGTTTTGTTAATTATGCGATTAAGGTATATAATCTTTTCGTCATTCATTCTAATCACTTTTCTAAAACCTAAATCACTGTGAGAAGAGAAAGCAAACTACGCTCATCACCTTAATCGCATTGTTAACAAATCCCGGAGCTTGGAAGGTCGGATTTCACTTGTCTTTACACCGTTGTAATCCTTGCGTCGAGGGTAAGACCTTTATACCATTTTTATTGTATTTCGTCAAAGTTAGTTAAACCCTAATATTGGGAATTGGGGATTTTGTTGTGTTATGTGCATAGTATTAATTATGTGATTGTATAATTAGGAGGAGGATTCGTAGAGGAAGCTTTTTGACTTCAAATTTTGTGAGATTGTCCGACAATTGTGCTTTCCGGTAGGGTTTCCTACTCGTATTACTTACATGTGGTGTGGTGTTGTCTTTGTAATTAGTATAATTGGTTGATTTAGACGATGTTGTGATTGTGATTGTGATTGTTTGTCTGTGGTTCTCGAGATGCGTTCTCGGCTGAGTGGAGTCACTTGCGGGAGTGGCTTCACGCCCTAGTTTCGCCCTTCGTGGAACCCGCCACGGAAGGGGATGTGCACATTAATGGGACAGGGTTATCGCTCGGTATGATGAGCGGGGCTTAGGTGGGAACGGCTGCGGTCCCCCACTGGCAGGGTTGGTCCAGTGGACAGTCGGTGACGGAGATGGAGTGGCGTGCTTGATCGTGTATGATTGTTTGAGTTGTGTTGGTTACTGTATTGTTGATTATACCTCTTGTGTAAATAGTACTGACCCCGGTGAATGTTTTGAAAACTGCGGTGATCCATTCGGGGATGGTGAGCAGATATTGAGCAGGTATGACATGAGTCTTGGGATACCGGGATAGCCACGATCGGTGATAGAAGTCTTCGCTGTAGTTTAGCGAGTTTTCATATACATTTCGATTAGTTCGATGAGAGACAGTAGTCTTGAGAACATGTATTAGTATTTGGTTTGGTTTTTGGATTGTAACCTTTCGCTAAAGTATTACTATTTAAATATCGTTTCATTATTGTTTATTTGATTATCATTGCCTCGGGTAACCGAGATGGTAACATCCTTATACCTGAGTGGTCCTGGTAAGGCACTTGGAGTATGGAGGTGTTACACATGTTGACGGAGGGTTTTTTGGTAAGCAGGTCCTGTTTCCTTGTTTTCTTTTATCCTTTCTACAAAATCAGTAGTATTTTTGTGACTCCAGGAGTATTGTGCTGCACCTGGATTGACGCAAGGCCTCAGAAATTTGTCAGACGACTTTTATATATAGGAAGAAAGGAACAAAGTTTGATTTCCACAAGGTTTGTTAAGGTTTTGATTTATTAAGGTTTTGATTTATTTGATTAAATAAGAGATGATTTGACTCTGTATAATCTTTTGAGGATTTGGGATTTGCTTGATTTATAGGACAAGCTATTGGTTCAAACTACTATGACGCATCCATTTAAGATTACTAAGTAGATTGGCTTGCTTGCTTACTGGAATGACATGTATCGGATTTCGGAGTAACGAATATTGATGCTTATTTTACGTATGATGCGTTGTTCGACTATTTTTTTTATTATTATTATGGTACTGCTGGGATTTGTTCTCTGATAAGAGATTTGTCGAACTAGTGTTATTTTTCGTGGTAATCGATAGTTTTTAAGAAAGTTTATGCTTCATCGGATTCAGTTCTTCTTACTCTCACTTTGTAATTTATAATGTTTTTGTTGGGGTTAATTCTGCTGGTGTCACTCATTCTTGTTTACTTGTGTCATCTATTGCGATTTTCCTGTACGATGTTGGTTTATTAAGCAAGGATTATTTAATAATAGGAACGGGGTTAATTCTGCTGGTTTCTTGCTTCTTGCCGAGTTAATTTGAACACGTGCTATTTTTCTTTAGAGTCTTAAACTTACTCTCTTGTAAGTATTTTGTAATATGCATTATGCATTATGTAATATGCTTCGTCTTGGGTTCTTCACTATTCTCAGGTCTGTGTCTCCTTTTTTATTTCCTATAGCATGACTTCAGGTCAGGTCTGTGTTTTGTTAACTTATAGTGGGTTAGAAGAGGCGGTTGAGGATATTGGATTACTTTATTTACTTTATCTTTTTTTTTGAACTATTATTTTAATAATTTAATGGTGAGTTTAGATAACGGTTAATATAAGGAGCATACTCTATTATTTTTTTTACATAACGCTTACTTAAGACGATGCGCCTTCATGTGTTGATTGAAGATGCGCCTTCATATGTTGATTGAAGTCCCTTTGACATTGTGCCTTCATGTGTTGATTGAAGATGCGCCTTCATATGTTGATTGAAGTCTCTTTGACATTGTGCCTACATGATTTAAGCCCCTACGACATTCAAACTACTAAGTGTCCTTGTCTAGCTAGTTGCGTAGCATTTTTTACGATTTTTTTGGACAACTTTATGTTGTATTTTACTATCGTCCGGATCTCTTTTGATATTATTGATTCTGTTTTTTTTTTGGTAAAAAACAATGATGGCCGTATTTATGATTTGCGGCAGGGTCCTAGAGCCTCGGGATTTTTTAAGTTTGGTGGCAATATAGTGGAGCTGTTGGAGGACATGGATACATCAGATTCTGACCACAATTCTGATGAGGATTTGGGGGATGATGAATGGGTGAACTCTATGTTCTTACTAAGGAAACGGAACTCAAGTATAAATGGCCGGCCAGGGTCTCTGTCATTGGACAATGACAGTGGTGGAAGTTTGAACATGGACGATTTACCCGACACTTCAGCAACAACAAAAGAGAAATCAATAGCCGTCGTGGGTTGCTCGTGCAGCAAACATTCATTTTGCAAGACCATGAAATGTGCATGTCGTGCTTCTGGAGGAAGCTACTCTGCATCCTGTGGCTGTTCTTTGAAGAAATGAGAAGGCGACATAGTTAAAGAGGTTGATGATGCAGACCAGAAGGTTAAAGAGGTTGATGATGCTGACCTTGTTGCTCAAGGCGCTCCCTTGCTTCAAAGTGCACTTGGTGACCAAACTGAAGAGAATGCAAACCGTCGGACGCCTTTGGTAGACATTGGGAATACACATGCAAAATCTAATGCCACCACTCGGAAAAAATGGAGGAAATCTGTGATTCAGCTTGTTCCTGCAGCCCCACCTACTAAACCAGCAGCTGAGGATGCACAAGAAACAACAACACGACCAGAAAATAATAACATTCCATTGAGGTTACCAAGGGCAATGCGGTCAGCAGGCGCAAATATGAATCTTCCGAGAGACAGGAACTCAGAACAAGGAGAAGAATGTGGTGTCCAAAAGGAGTCTGGTGAACCTGCTAGATATTATTGATTCGGTCGTACTATAAAGTATGTACTAGTTTATATTAGTTAAATTGTCAATGCTAGTTTTGCTAGTATTTGTGACGGAGACGATATATGTATCAAACGTATGCTTATTTATAAAAGTACGTGGGTACTTCATTTTATATATATTGCATTATGTTTTTTCACGATATAGGTCTATTTAATTACTCTATGATTTTATCAGGTAATTAAAAAGCCAAAATTATACCGTGATATAAGAAGTGTCAATATATAACTAGTTGATGCCTAATTTTGTCTCATCGAGCGACACATAAAATCATCAATAGTCGCCGAAGACGCTTAAAAGCGTCAAATTTGTCGACAAATAAAAGAGTCAATAATCAATGAAGACGCTTACAAGCGTCAAAATTGTTGACAATTAAAAGTGTCAATAGTCCATGAAGACGTTTAAAAGCGTCAAATTTATTGACAAAAAAAACGTCAATAGTCACTGAAGACGCTTAAAAGCGTCAACTTTGTTAACAATTAAAAGCGTCAATAGTCCATAAAGACACTTAAAAGCGTTATATTTGTTGACCAAAAAAAGCGTCAAAAAATAACGACGCCCCAAAAATTGACGCTTTTTAAAAGCGTCAATGAATAAAACATTGACGCTTTAAAGCGTCAAAAAATGCTCAAAAAAGCGTCATAAATGCAAGGGTTGTGTAGTAGTGATTTGCAATGTCAATTTTACAAGGCAAAATCATTTGGGGGAAAAGCCACAAATTTTTCGACATTTAGGTTTGAAAACCCTGATTTTGTCGATCTAATTTGATCAAATACGGAAGATTAATGCAAGATTAATACACATACCTCGATTAGTCATGGCAAATGCAAGCTTTTGGTCAAATTTTAGCAAGAAATGGTTGGAATTTGAGAGAATATTTGAGGTTTTATTGTTTCGAAATTATGAAGACAATCCCGTGTTTCATCGAGTTTGTACTCAGAAAAGCCACATTCAGAAAAAGACGCAGCGGGTGCTGCGCCTCTTCCAAGAGACGCAGCCCTTGCTGCGCCTCTTCCTCAGTTTCCCTCCAAATGAATTTTTGAAGATTCGTTATAAGTTCGTTATTCGTAAGCCCATCTTTGGTGCGCCTCTTCCTTGATGCCACACATCGTATATTTGGTTCATTTGACATTTGTTCTTCGCCCGGACCCGCATTTCCAAGCCAACTGGTAACTGCCGTAATATTTATCCTTTTACCAAGACTTTTCTTGCCACAACGAGCGAATATTCTTTGACAGGTGTTTCGATATGCCTCTATCCTGTTCCCCCAGCGAGAGTACACGGACAACCAATCGCCCCTCTCGAGACATGGAGATTAGTTCCCAATTATGTTTCCCCGACGAGAGTACACGGACAAACATTTGCCCCTCTCAACACGTGGAGATCAACATCGACCCAAGCAGATTTCTCCTAGCAGTTCCTAACTACATCCTGCTGCCTCTTCCTATATCGCGTTTTATTTCCTCTTGAGGTATGATCTCTTCTCATGGCTGGCGAGCTTCCTTACGTAGTCTAATGGACTTTAAACGATAGGTCCTTGGCTCAGACCCCTTGAGCCGCCTTGCGTCACAATAGTCGTCAGGTTGTAATCTTCGATTGACCTGATGGCTATACTTTGACTTTCGCCTTGTCCAAGCCTCAGTCAAAGTGGGGGCTCTGTAGATACCTCATTTCTGCACCTCCCGCAAACCACCCGGTGATGATTGGGCCGCATGTTTGGTACACGGAATGATTTGTGACAGTTCGTAAGTTTATCATCAAGTGATCGCTCAAACACTTGTGTCTACCTCATAGTCGCCATCTACGCGCCGATACGGTCGTTTTGGTAATAATTAGAGTACATTTGGAGTCCGGGTCAAAAACCGTCTTCATTTTCTAATAACCGTTTAAAATGCCAAGTCAGAATGTTCTGGAACGTTCCGGATATTTCTATTCCATATATTTTCCAATCTTTTGATCATTGGTAACATATATCCTGAGATTATCATATAAAATATTAAGGAAATAGGATTATTCCGCTATTCCATAATAGAAACACGGAAATCTTTCTTCCGCAGGAGGAAACCACTGAGGAAAAGACGCAGCAGGTGTTGCGCCTCTTCCAAGAGACGCAGTGCTTGCTGCGCCTCTTCCTCAGTCCTTTTCGGCGTATTTTTCGTATCTTTTTGAGATTCACATCCAAAGTTTATCCGAAAACCCTAATTTCCTCCGTTTGATTAGTATAAATAGAGACCTTCGGTCTCATATATTTCTCACGCGAGTGTCCGCCCTTCTCTTCTCCCTTTGCAATCTAGACCACGTTCTTACTTTTTGGCGTCTATATGCTTGAACTTTCGACCCCGTAAACTCGGATCTTTCTAAGTACCAGCCTCGTTTTGCATGACCGACCAATTTGACCAACTCCACATCAATCAACTTAATCAGTCTTATTCGTTTTCCTCCTAGAGGGCACTTTCGTCGTACATTCGATTTGAGCATCACTAAACGTTAACTTAGTCAATCTCGTTTCGTCAAACATGTAAGTCTGAGGGTGTAAATCCTTCTTTTAATTATTGTTATTTATTTTTGTAATCATCAATTGTAAGATTTGTGTCGAAAATACACTTAAAACCAATTTGAAAAACCATGGTTTAATACCCTTTTCACGGATTATCAGAAGACAACCGTCGAGAAAGGATGCAGCAACTGATGTGCCTCTTCGAAGGGATGTAGCACCTGCTGCGCCTCTTTGTGAGGCTGCCGCAGTTCCTGCTTCCTTTCTTCTTCCCTCGTCTTTTGTTCGTCCTATTGTTTTTCGCTTTGTTTTCAATTGTTCATTGTTCTTTAGCACGACAACTTGAGTATGATAACTTTAACCTGTAATTCATTAATTTTTTATCACCATTAATTAATTCATCTTTTAAATCCCGACTTAAATCCCACATAATTCATATTTGCGGGTTTTCGTCATTAAAATCAATTCGGGTTTTAGAGGTTTGATTCCTCAATATTGAATCTCTGGAATTCACTTTTGATATATTTCATCTGTTATTTATCGTTGTCATCATTAGTTCATCATTAATAACCTGTTTAACCTAATTAATTCAATTAATTTGTATTTATAATAACCTTATTAATCTTGTATATAATTCGTCATAATTAAATTCATCCATACTTTATCGTCTTTTATGAGCTCATTCACATGTAAATAATCTGCTAATCACTTCTATCCGAGTCAAATATCATTAATCAAGCATTAATCAAGCATTAAAATCACCAATGAATATTAACGATTTGCAATTCCGGCTTCACAGCCAGAACTGAGCTCAGGAACAGACGCAGCAACTGCTGCGCCTCTTCCAAGGGACGCAGCTCTGCTGCACCTGTTCCTGTTCCTGGTTGAGTTATGTCTCCGAACTCCCGTTTCTGCCTTGACCCAGTTTATTAGTTTACGTATTTAATTTACTATTAATCGTATTATCACCTAATTTTTGTTTGTTTATTTATTTATTCTTTCTTTTCCCAAACCATCCGTTTTAAATGTATTTTTGACATAAATCAATTAATCCAATGTAATTATTGTAATTTTCTTTATTGTATTTTTATTGTGATTCTTTTATCATATTGTTTGTTTGCTCTCACATGTAATCAATCAATTTAAATTCCTACTTTGACTCAATTGCATGTTAAATTAGGTGTTCACCGACTTAGTTAATTCTCACATGCTAGGATTAATCTAATGAATGTTGCATTGCATGCATATAAATCGAAAACATATCGAGTATAGATAACTTCCCTAATCATTAGTAGAGGCCGCTATCGAGGCGGGCATGATTAGGTGTTCGATAAAAAGAGCTTCCTAATACGTACCCTCACCCCTTACTCCAGATCTCTGTGAACACCCGTATTCATTGGCATCCACGAGAGTCATTCTAGACATAGAATGCTAAGGGTAACGAGTGCTTAGTGTTCATGTCACTACTTTGTGTCTTGACATGACACGAGGTATTCGAATGGTTTCCAACTTTCCACAATAAATTGGTGGCGACTCCACAAATTGAACAAAGAAAAGCTTGCTCGCTTTTCGCCCCCGTGGGCCCGCGTCCATAACGAGATGGTCGCCAGCTGGTGGGGGCACCTGAGTGCGCTGAGAAATAGGATGGTCGACATCTCATTTGGGCAGCAGAGAGCCACTTGTCTTACAGGACGGCGAGGAGTATGGTAAGTCTTGAACTTGTTATTTCCTCATCATTTTTCCTTATTCATTAGTCGTTTTATTTCCCTTTTGCTTCGAGCTAAAGATAGCTTTACGTCGAATGGATACAGGAGGCCTGGAACATGAGGTCCTTTTCCGACTATACGACGATGATGGAGGCCTACGGAGCTTTGACGGAGGAGGAGAGGGCCATCATCGAGCTGGGAGCCTTCGGAGCTTTGGTGGGAGCGAGGAGGGCGATCAAGGAAAGGAAGCTTCGGGCTAACCTTTGCCTGATTCGTGCCTTCCTTGATCGGTACTGGGATACGACCTCGACCTTTCACATGCCTTTCGTGGTGGTCGGGGTCACTCTGGAGGACTACGACATGATTTCTGGTCTGCCGTGTGGTGAGGAGGCTGTGGTGTGGCCGTCGACGACCATGAAAGTGGACTCGGCCGAGGCCAGGAGGCTGATCGGCTGGAACCTGGCAGAGGGTGCTGTCAGCGTTCCTGGGCTAGTGCCGAGCACTTACGTCAGGGACTACTTTGCGGGTAGGACCCCGACGTTAGTGACGATGGATGGGAGGAAGGTGGCTCCTCCTGCTTATACTGCGGAGCAAAGGGCTCGTATGTGGCTCTGGTGGTTCTTATCTTCACTTTACCTTGGAGATAAGGGGGAGAGGCTGTCGACAAAGCTTCTTCCGTTCCTTTCTGACCTGAGTGACCTAGGTCTTTGGGACTGGGTTACTCCTGGTTTTGCGGTCCTCACTCGCTACATGAGGGCCATAGTTCGTCCCGAGCTGATGGAGAAGGGGACTTTTCCTGCTACTGTCGGTCCTAGACTGCTGTTGGAGGTATGAATCTTTATTGCGTTTCATGAAAGATCATTACTTCTTCTTTGCTATCGAATTGTGACAGACCATTATCGATTATCTTGTTTTGCAGGCGCGAGGGTACTCCTACTTTCCGGGCTTCGCGCCCAAGAGGAAGGAGCCTGAGTCGAGGGCTTACCCAGTTGTGAGGGACTGGGTGGTGTGTCGTAGGAAGAGTCAGCGCTCTTCTTATGATGTTTGCCGACGGGGCGTGAATGCCCTGAAGCTGAGTGACGTAAGTATTTTCAATTACTTTTCCTCATTTGTTATTCATTGTTTCTTAGAAGTGATCAAAAGAATGACCCCTTTCCCGCTTAGAGCCGATCATAGGAATCCTCGTTTGCTTGTCTTAGTGGGTGCCCAGACCTTGGGTGGACTACCCCGATACTCCGGCCTTAGTGGCTGAGGTCTTTCGTTCGAGGAGCTAGAGTCGGTTGCTGTTGAGGACGCCCATGGGTCCAGTGTTGTACCTGGGCGAGCGCTGGACTCGTCAGTGCTCTCGTGACGCTTTCACGGTTCCCATCGATCCTCCCCGTACGATGTTTAGGGAGCCTTCGGATGCTGAGAGAGAGGCTGACTTGGCGGACGTTGGTGGTGACGCTCTTCTCCTTCCTGGTGAGGAGTACTCTCGGTTTGTTCGCCAGAGGCTGGAGCCCCCAGCGTACCCCGAGACCCTTGAGTACACTGACGCGGCGGGGATGAGGACAATCTCCGAGCTCCGCGACTTCGGCGAGGAGGTGACGGATGCTGGCCTGGAGGAGTGGCAGCACCTAGTGAGGAGGGTAAGCCCCCAACTTCGGTTGTCTTTTACTGTCTTTGTTGCATAAGAATGTATTTTGTCCTTATTATTTATTTCTTGAAATGCAGGTGGCGCCGTCACAGCATGTGGCGTTGTGGAGGGTGGCCAACCGGCTACGTGCCACGTAATATACACGTGACTTAAATTGCGCAAAATGAAAAAAAAGTGCCCGTAAATGAGCGAAAATGACCTGAAATGAGAAAATGCCCAGAAATGAGCGAAAATGACAAAAAATGCCAGACAATGACCGGACGGTAGGGAGGGCTACCCCGTAAAAAACGTAAAAAAGAAATGTATAAGTTTGAAATGAAATGTGAAACAAGGAGTGAAATGATTCCCCTAAAAAATAAAATAAAATGAAATGGGTAAGTGTGCTCGTTTGGCGAGAATGTCGATGTTGTCTCGAAAAGCGTGCCCGAAAAATTAGGAAACATAAATTTGGCAATTTGACGGAATTACTAAAATAATACCCTATAGGAATAGGAAATTATAGCCGAAATAAATTAGGAAAGATCCAAGCTGAAAATCGCGGAAATCATTCTTGGGAAGAGGCGCAGTAGGTGCTGCGCCACTTCCCCAGTTGGTCAGTTCTGACGGAGATTAGGAATCAACTTTTTGTATGAATAGAGACGTCGGGGAAGCTTTTATTCACATAATTCCTCCATCTTTCTCCCGTCTATTTCATAAAAGCTCTCCTATTTTCATAGAAAAAAAATCAAAATTATGGATGCCTTTGAAAACCGTCTCAAGAAAAGGACAAATGAGTTTACAAATGTTGAGAAGCATGACATGGTTGCTTTTAATTTGGGATCAATCTTGAGTCTCCAATTGGTGAAGGTTGTGAAACCTTTCTTAGATGCTTGTCTTGAATATTGGGACCCAAATTTCCACGTATTCGCCTTTCCTGGAGGCGATATTTGTCCTTTCCCAGAGAAAATAGCTGCTATTGGGGGATGGGATCCAGAAAATGCACCCGCTATATCTTTTAGCTCTCAAGGGTATAAGGGTAAATTTAGAGACTTGCTGGGACTGACCAAAGCGGAGGTTGACCGTCTTGTGACCTCAAAAGGAGTCCGTATGCTTGATTTCATTGACCGATTCATAAGCAGGGAAGACGCTTTTATTTCCTAGGTTGCTAGGCGCAGAGCGTTCGGGTTTTGCCTACTTCACTGTTATGTCCTTCAAGGGTATGTTGATAAGGAGATGAGAGGGGATCCTTGTTTCCTGAGCTTAGTGGAACAAATAGAACTGCGCAAGAGCCAACTGCAAGCTTTCTTATTTGGGAAGTCCTATCATTTTGCAGGTAAGACCCTGTTTTCTTCTTTTTTTTTGGTACAATGCCAACCGTTTTTGTTTCTTTTTTTTCGCTTGTGGTTGACCATATGGGCATTAATTCCCGTCTTCTTAGTAGGTTTGGCTTATGGAGCGTCTGCGGTTGATCGAGCCCCCAGTTAATGTGCCAAGATACCATGCTCGTTCAATTGCGATGAGAACCAGGCTATATATGGTGGACTTCATGCGGGTTTGTAAATATTGGGAGAACAAGTTGAAGAATGAAGGAGGTCCTTTGATCCGATGGATTGTGCCATGGTGGCATCTCTGGTCAGTGACTGGAGTTTCATCTTTAGATCCTACTCGGTCGGTTCGCATCCCTTGCTTGGAATTCATGATATTTATCTTCCCGGAGAGACTGATGAGGCAAGTGGGCCTTATGCAGAAGATCACTAAACTTGACACTGTTCCTCAGACTGCATTGGCACATACTACAGAGATTCGTCGAGATTGGGCTCTCAAGTGGGCTCAGAGGAACATGTGGTTCATACTTTCTCCTCTTGGCTCCTTATGGGTATCGGACTCATACTTGCAATGGAGGAAGGCTGCTACTTCCGAGGAGCGTGAGAAATTGAGGAAGTGCGAGCCTATTGACTACAAGATTTGTGAGATAGCAAAGGAGAACCAGAAGTACTTGACCGAGGGGGAGGAAGAGGCCGGATTCCGAGTCGTTCATCCGTCGAAGAAACCGAAGACCGCTCCAGCAATAGAGATGGTGGTGGATCGAAATGGTAAGGCTAAACCGCGAGAGAGGCCTTTGGTGATTAGATCAGAGATAGCACAAGAGCGCCCGGTTCATGGTCGAGACAAGATGTATGATAGAAATGACAAAGGAAAAGGAAAGATAGAAGAGTAGCCTTAGTCGTAATATTATATATTATTATTATTATTATTATTATTATTATTATTATTTGTAATAAATGGCGGGGTTTTTAGAATCCTGGCCTAGCATTTATTTTTCAGCATTTTACAAGTTGTATGATAGAAATGACAAAGGCAAAGTAAAGATAGAAGAGTAGCCTTAGTCGTAATATTATATATTATTATTATTATTATTATTATTATTATTTGTAATAAATGGCGGGGATTTTAGAATCCTAGCCTAGCATTTATTTTTCAGCATTTTATATTATGTGGCATATTATTATTATTTATGAAAGAAATGAATAAAAGATTAATTACTTATGAAACTATTGTGATTTTTCTTTTATTATTCTTGGTGAATTTCAAATGCAGATGCAAATGTCCTTCTATTTACATTTAAAATAATGGGTTGTATCCTGTGAAGGATTGCCTACGTATTCATTTAAAAAATGAAATCAAACCCTTGCGCGTAGTTCGAGTAAATGTACAAGAATAATTGTTCTAAGCAAGAGCAAGGTGACATAAGTTTTACTTCAGCGGGCCAAAAGCCGTTTTTATTTCGTGTCGCAAGAGCGGCACGTGGGTGTTACGCGAGGCGCGTGTCTTGTCCTACACTAAGCATAATATCATTTCAGTTGGTCGAGGTTAGTTGGCTTAGCAAATTCATTCCCATCTAGGTCTGTAATCCTAACCGCACCCCCCAAGAGTATGGACTTGACTAAGAACTGTCCGGCCCAGTTGGGTTTAAACTTTCCTCGTGGATCGACAAGTAGTAGAGCTCTAACTGATTTGAGGACCAAGTCTCCTTCTTTGATGTTTCTGGGCTTAACCCGTTTATTGAAGGCTCATTTGATACGTGTCTGATATGTTTGCACAATATGTAATGCGCGCAATCTTCGTTCATCCAAGAGGATGAATTCTTCATATCCATCTCTCTTCCAACCAGCTTCTGGAATTTGACTTTCGAGCAGAATACGTAGGGATGGTATTTCTAGTTCAACTGGTTGTACAGCTTCCATGCCGTAAGTTAAATAGAAAGGAGTAGCCCCAGTGGGCGTCCTAACTGATGTGCGATAACCCCATAATGCGAATGGTATCTTACTGGGCCAATCACGATAATTGTCGATCATTTTCTTGAGGATAGTGATGACATTCTTGTTAGCTGCCTCTACCGCGCCATTAGTTTGGGGTCTATATCGTGAGGAATGGTGGTGTTTGATCTTGTACTTGGCTAGCAATTTTTCAGTCTCAGCCAGGAAATGTGATCCATTGTCACTGATGATCTCATGTGGGCAACCATATCGACAGATGATATTGGTTTGTATGAACTTTGCCACGTTTTTGGCTGTGAGACTAGTGTAGGATGCCGCTTCGACCCATTTAGTAAAATATTCGATAGCCACTAAAATGAAACAGTGGCCTCCTGTTCCGGCTGAAGTGATTTTGCCGATGATTCGATTCCCCAAGCAGAAAATTGCCAAGGAGATGTCATGGTGTAGAGTAGTGAAGGAGGGACATGTTGCACATTCCCGAAGATTTGGCAGTTATGGCAATGTCTGACATACTTGATGCAATCTGATTCCATCGTGGTCCAGTAATATCCCAGACGGGTGATTTTCTTTGCCATCATTAGTCCACTCATGTGAGGGTCATATTCTCCATCATGAACTTATTCCATCACTTTTTGTGCATGTGAACAAATCAAGGTAACGTAAGACTACACAAAGGGGTGTTCTTTTGTACAACTCTCCCTACATGAGGAGGTATTGAGAGGCTAGTAGGCGTATGGTGCGTTGTCCTCTCTTATCCATATCTGGTGGATATGTGCCATTGAGCTTGAAGTTTAGAATGGCTTGAAACCAAGGTTCCCCTGGATTTTCTTCCTCATCTGTAATTTGGTGCACGTAGGCTGGTTCCGATCGTCGTTCGATGCATAAAGGCATTTCTACCATGTCGTCTGGCATATTAATCCGGGATGCAAGTTTTGCAAGAGCGTCTACAAACTGATTGTCTTCTCGAGGTAGGTGTAGATAAGTGACTTGATCGAAGAATTGGGCAACTTGATCTATCCTAGCCTGATAGGGTGCTAGGCTTTCACTTCGAATTTTCCAAGATCCAGTAATTTGGTTGATGATCAAGGATGAGTCTCCGTGAACCCGAAAGTTTTTTATGCCTAAACTTACTGCTGCTTGTAGCCCAATGAGACAAGCTTCATATTCTTCTGCGTTATTTGTCACCTCGAAGTCGAGTTTGACAGAGAGTGGCGTATGCTCACCTTCAGGAGAAGTGAGCAACACTCCTATTCCAAATCCTCTTAGATTCGATGCTCCATCAAAATAAAGGTCCCAAGAGTCTACATTGGTTTGTAGTATATCCTCATCTGGAAATGACCACATGTCTACTGCTTGGGTGTCGTCAATGGGATTATCCGCGAGGAATTCGGCAATGGCGTGCCCCTTTATAACCTTCAGAGGTATATACTTGAGATCGAACTCCGAGAGAATTAAGGTCCATCTTGATAATTGACCATTGAGAATGGGTTTTTCGAAGAGGTATTTGACAGGATCTATATTGGAATATACCTTGACAGAGTAGCTAAGCATGTAGTGGCGTAGTTTCTTTGTTGCCCACATAAGAGCAAGACATGTCTTTTCGAGAGGTGTGTACTTGCACTCATACTCCAAGAACTTCTTACTAAGGTAGTTGATAGCTCGTTCTTCTTTTCCAACAGTTTGTGCTAGCATAGCCTCCATGGCTGTTTCGGTCACTGTGAGATATAAACCAAGATGTTGATCTCGTTGAGGAGGCATGAGCACTGGTGGCTTGGCTTGTATCTCCTTAATTCTGTCAAACGCTTTTTGGCAATCGTCATCTCATATGGTGTGGTCTGTTTTCCTGAGCTTTTTGAAAATGGGTTCGCAGATCATAGTAAGCTTGGATATGAATCGGCTTATATATTGCACCTTGCCTAGGAATCCTCTAACCTCCTTCTCTGTTTGAGGTTGTGGCATTTCAATTAGAGCCTTGATCTTGGATGGATCAATTTCTATTCCTCTTTGTCTGACGACGTATCCCAGGAGTTTACCTGATGTTACCCTGAATGCACATTTCTGAGGATTGAGCCTCATGTTGTACTTTCACAATCTCAGGAAGAACTTATGAAGGTTTTCAATGTGCCCTTCCTATCTTTGGACTTGACAATCATATCGTCGACGTACACTTCTACCTCTTTATGCATCATGTCATGTAGCAATGTGGTCGCAGTGCGTTGATATATAGCTCCAGCATCGATTAGCCCGAATGGCATAACAGTATAGCAATAGGTGCCCCATTGAGTGACGAAGGCAGTCTTATGCATGTCTTCTATGGCCATCTTGATCTGATTATACCCTGCATATCCGTCCATGAAGGACAACAATGCGTGGTCTGCTGTATTGTCTACCAATATGTCGATGTGTGGTAGAGGGAAATCGTCCTTGGCACTTGCTTTGTTTAAGTCTCTGAAATCAACACAAACTCGGATTCGCCCATCCTTTTTGGGTATGGGTACTATGTTAGCCACCCAGTCTGAATACTCGGAAACTTTGATGAACCCAGCTTTGAATTGTTTATCGACTTCTTCTTTGATTTTAAGAGCCCATTCGGTCCTCATTCGACGAAGTTTCTGCTTTACAGGTTTGAAACCTGGTTTGATAAGAATTCTATGTTCTGTAATATCCCTGTCGATCCCTGACATGTCTTTATAGGACCAAGCGAAAACGTCTTTGAACTCATGTAGGAGGTCTATGAAATTGGCCCTATCAGTTGGGTTTAAGGTCGTCCGTATCCTAAGTTCTTGGGGTTCTAATTCGGTTCCTACGTTGATGGGTTCGGTGTTCTCTATAAATGGTGCCCCTTCCCCCTCATGTAATATTTCTTTAGCTATGTAGGGAGGTAAGTCGATTGAGTCTAGGTAAGGATCATCCTCATTATCATCGTAAATAGAATTCCATTCAGAATAACAGAAAGAGTAAGCAGAATCTGATTGATTCATATTAAATTTTGAAAAGAGTTGAAACAAAGTAGCCATCTGTTTAGTAGTCAGTGGCGATAAAGGGACAGTTGCTGGGGCATTTCCCGAGCTACTGTTACTACTCGATGCTATGCTATGAGAAATTAAACAAGGGGATTGGGAGTGACGACAGGAGGAGACTCTCTAAGGACTTCTCTAGACTTAGACTCTGATTCCGATTCCGACTCCGACTCTGACTCGAATTCGTTGTCTTCAGGTTCTCCTTTGAACATCTCTCCTTCTCCAGTGGTGAATTTGAAGAGCTTTTCTTGGTTGTTCGCCCACTTGATTGACTTTCTCCATCCTTTCTGCTGATTCGAACTGGTTTTGGTGATTAACGCTGTAGGGTTGAAGTGGTCACCTTGAAGTATCATGGTAATGATCTCGTCCTATGTAGCTCTAACAAATCAGTCCTCCCCAAACAGAAGACTAACAGCCTGTTCGTCTAAGCAAGGTGCTTGACGAGTTTTGACGGTAAGACCCGTTTCTTATAATGCGTGAATCTCATCCTCGACTGGAGAAATGAGGTGTGAACAATCCAAGGTGGATTCTTCATCTGTAATCATCAGAACTCCAAGAGGATTCTGAGTATTGTTAGGCTTACCTCCGGGAGGCATTGGTAAACGACGATCTTCGATCATGTCCTGAAGGACATGCTTTAGCTTGAAGCATTTCTCTGTATCGTGCCCCTTATCTCTGTGATATTCGCATTATGCATTTTCGTCCCAGAACTTAGAATTCTTTTTTGGGTCAGGTGTAGGTCTTATGGGTTGGAGCTTACCCTGTTTCATTAATCTTTTCAGAGCATTGGAGTATATATCGCCAATGTTTGTGAAATTCCTTTGTGGGTTATTCTTCTTTGATGATTCGAGAAGGTTAACATCATCAGTATTGCTAGTAGAGCCATAGGAACGACTCGTTGAGCCTTGATATCCACGACCTACCGTTTTGGACAAGAGTCCTTTACGGATGTCATCTTTAATTCTCGTCCCTAGTACAGTTAGATCTTTGAAGGTCTTTATGTTTTGGTACCTCAACTGGTTTGCATAAATGGGTCTCAGATTATCCACAAATTTCTCCACAAGGGTAGCTTCATCTGGACGTTCCACTAACTGTGTGCTAGTCTTCCTCCACCTACTCAGGAAATCGGTGGAGACTTCTTTTTAATTTTGGGTTAAGAACCTCTAGAATACGCATGTTGACTTGGATTTCACACTAGCTAGTAGAAAAAATACCTATTGCGTCAAGCAATTTACGTCGGTTGTAAAAAAACTGACGTAAAAAACACTTACTTTTGGCGGGAACACGTTTTGGCCCTATAATCCAGCTTTTTGCGTCGCTTTTTATAAATAACAGACGTATAAAATACGTCGGTTTTATTAAAAACTGACGTATTTGAGAAAATACATCAGTTATTTTATATAACTGACTTATTTGACCTTAAGTTTTTGCGTCAGTTTATTTAAAAACAGATACAAATGATAATTAAAAAAAAAAAACCCCACGATACTTCCCTATTACGTATCATCACCCTTTCCAATTGTTTCAAACCTTAATTCCCAAATTACATCAAACCCTTAATCTTCCTCACATATTCAACCCCCACCACCACCACCGTGTTGTGCAGTCATCGTACCACCACCGCCGCGCTCTTGTCGCACCCCACCAACGCGATTCTGCCGTGCTGTCGGGATTCAATAATTTATTGCCGCGTGCTTCTGCTGTCCCCGCCGTGGTCTGCCATCACCACCCTTCTTCGCTGCCCTTTAATACCAACATCGTGCTGCCCTCTTTCAAGTTTATATCGTTGATAATTGTTCGATCGTCAGTATTAGGGTATGCTCGCTATACTGTTCGTCTTACTGTCTTTTTATTTTGTTGTTCATTGAGTTTATCATTATTGATTGTCTTCTTTATGTGGTAAAAACTAGCTATTATTATCTACATGCTTAAATAAATTGGAATTGGATCCTTAATTGACATCATCAAGCTGTTAGACTGATTACTTGAGTACAAAATCCTTAATCGTGTTTTGAATATGTGACAGTTGTAGGCATTAGGAAGAAAATATTGAGTAGTTTAATTTCTCCAACGTTTTTACTATGATGTTTTCCCAAATTTTGTTGATATCTAGGTAAAAAAAGAGTAGGGCTAGTACTCTCTGGTTTTACAGTCCACACAAAAAAAGAGTAGGGCTAGTAGCACTTTCACTACTACAAATTTAGGCAACTACAACGCCCCTTTAACAACGATTATTCACGAAAATCACAATAGACGTTGTAGAATGTATGGCGCGAATTTTACTAAAATCAATTACAACGGGTATAGTTATAAAAACCGTTGTTATTATTTTTAACAACGGGTCACACATGCGGAACCGTTGTTAATAATTTGGCGCAAAATTGGCGCAAAGTTAGTGAAAAGTAATCACAACGGTTACTTTTGAAACCCGTTGTTAAAACATATTTAACAACGGGTGTTTTTTACAACCGTTGTTAAAACTTATTTCACAACGGTTGTTGTTTAATAACCGTTGTCAATACCTTCCATACTATAAACCACACAAACAGAAGTCTGCTGCAGCCACAAAACACAACCCTTAATACACAAACACAAACACAGCAGACAAACAAACACAAAACACATACACACTCTCTTTCTCTCTTTCTCTATTTCTCTCTTTCTCATCGTCGCTTTATCTTCTCGCCGTCATTGTGATTTCATCGTCTATTACGTTCTGTATTTATCAGGTAAATCTCGCCATCCTTTGTCATCGTCATTATTCTCTTTTTCTATTTATTTCTTTTGCATATATGTGTTTTTATCGACCATTATGTTATTTGTTTAAGTATTGTTCGCATAATTAGTTACTAAAACAATGAAGAAGCAAGATGAAGAAGTAAGATAAACATAATTAATATATATATATATATATATATTTATAAATACATAAATTAAAAAAAAATTACATATGTAAAAATGCAATTCTTATATTTTCATGGAGGATCTTATTGTGCTCTATCGTATCCATCCTCTCCTCCTTGGCTATTTGGAGGTTCCGTTCAGCAGTTGCTATATCGTCATATAGCTGCAATCGCAATCTCTTTGCTCCGTCAAGCCATCTTCTTTGGCGTGCTTGATGCGGATCGAGCTTCCGCAAGGTAGCTCCTGAAACTTTCCTCAATATGGAGGAACCGGCGGATGAAGTTGTTGTTGTTCTCGATCATGGTAAGAGTCTTTAGGATGAAATCATTCATTTTCTTAGAGTTTTTGAGTTTGATTTGAAAGATTAAGTAGAGTTTGTTTTAACAGTTAGAGTTTGGAGATGAATATATGAGATAATGGAAATGTTAGTTGAGATATGCAATGTATTTATACTATGCAATGTGTGGGTTGAGTTAATTGCTTTTTAATTAATATATATGTTAGGAAGTTGTGCCATAATCATCATCATCTCTCTCAATAATGCTGCTTCAAATCCTATTACTAACCCTTCTCATTCCATATTATCCGTTCATATGTACAGTGAATGTCAGTAATAATGCATGCATTGGAATTCTAACAGGCCGTAATTATGCATGCATCTAGTAATATTTAATTTATTTATTTTTTATTTTTTAAGAACAAACAACAACGGTTATTTTAAAACAACCCGTTGTCTTTAGTTATAACAACGGTTTTGTATATTACAACCCGTTGTTATAACTTTCCCCCCAAAATTGAGTCACACTTTCCACAACGGGTTTTTATACATAAAACCGTGGTTAATAGTTTTAACAACGGTTTCCTTAAGTAAACCAACCGTTGTTAAAACCTTCTACAACGGACGCTTTAACAACGTCCGCTTTTTTATATAACAACGGTTTTTGACCGTTGTTATAGCCTGTATCTGTAGTAGTGTTTTGTTTCTTTCCTGAAATGGCAAGACAAATCAGGTCCCTTGAGGCTTATGTTTGGCTTCCTTGATGCTTGTTTCCTGGCTTTATTAGGATTGCTATGACCCCTTAACAGCTTTATTTAGAGACTAGGATCGAATTACATAAAAGGAAGGAGATTAGTTATTGATAGAACAAGAACAATGCTGACAGTTTCTTCATAGCATCCTGGAATCAGGCCTTTCTTGCAGCATTGATAACTCTCTGCTCAAGATGAAATAAAATGCCTCGAAGGTACCAAAATAAAGCTAAAGGAGTTAGCTTTTATGACCAAAAAGAATCACCTGAAAATAAGGCCTAGAACATGAGATATGAAATTTTGAGTGTTATCAGGTCACTAGTGACATGTTTCTTTATATGATTCAAAGCAACTATGGCTTCTTGCAGGAGCCTTATCTTTCTTCTCAGGGTGAAACAAAATGCCTCAAGGGTGCCAAATGAAAGCTAAAGGAGTTAGTTTTCATTTCAAAAAAGAATCATATGAAAATATGGCCTGGAACTTTAGATATTGAACTTTGAGTAAGATCAGGTCAGAATGAGAGTTCTGCGGTTTTCCTGTGCAGCATCAGTAATTTGAAAAATTCATATCTCCCAACTCAGGTTGGCTAAAAATACTCATGATAGCTAAAATGAAACCTAAGAAAGTCAACTTTCACCTCCAAAAAGAATTATCCAAAATTATCCAGTAGATTTTGAGCTATTCAAGTTTGAACACTGATAGATCAATTTTAGAAACTGAATTGCATTCAATCGTGACAGTCTTTGAAGCTTAATTCTGAGAAATCTACACATTAACTTATGTTGATTCCAAATATGAAAGTATACTTCTTCAAGATTTTATCCATATAAAGAACTTAAATTTTAATCAAGTCGAACTCTAGATATGAGGAGTTGAATTCAGAACTGAAATTCTGAAACTGTTGGAGCATTTCAGATTTGCGTAGCTCATTTGGAAATGGCATTTCATTCAAAATAAAATAGCTTTTGGTCCTATTCCAAAGCTCAAAGCTTTTTAACATTTCAGGCTTTCTAAACATATAAATACCATGACATTTGAGCAACCAAAATGGAATATATGCACTCTTGAACACAATCCATATCCTGCTGCCTGCCATATAAGAAACAGTCTGATGTGTGCATTTTACATAGTCTTTATAGGCCATTTATGCACACATTTCTATGCTATTTTAGTAGTAATTTGCTACGAATATGCCTCGAATAGTCTACTTTGGGTTCTCTTGTCATATTTGAAGGTATGAGCCAGAAAGGAGTAAATCAAGCCTAAAACATGTCCCTAGGGATGCATTTAGGAGATGAGTTGAATTGGAGCTTGGGAACTATTGATTTGAGATGAGCGCGGAAGTAAAGAAGCTAGGCGAGCAAAACAAGAACTCCAAATTACGAGTGCTTAATTCAAAGAGCCATATCTCGAGTTCTACAACTGATATTCAGGTGATTCGAATTGGAGATGAAAGCTTATCCTCTTAGCTTTCCAACGCCATAAAAATCGCTTGATTCGGACAAGTAACGAAGAAATGGCAGCCGTTTGAAGTTCAGTGCGCGAAGCAGGAATTACGCGCTGAGAAGTCCTCGATCGAGAGGAATTGTTCTCGATCGAGAGGAATGTTAAGGAATATCACTCGATCGAGAGCCTTAAGTGCTCGATCGAGCAACAATATTTGACGGACTTGGCCTGTTTTGTTATTTAGGTTTAGCAAGTCATTATTTTGTTATAAAATAGGCTTGCACGCCAAACACATGAGATACATCAGACAGGACTGGAGCTCTTCTCCAGTTTCGGCACCTCTTCCTTATTTTGTTCCGGATCTTAAATTCTGCTTCTATTCTTAATCTTTAATCGGTAATTCTATTCCTTTAATTCTTCCCTTATGCTTTATTCATTAATTATGCATTGCTAATTCTCTTGCTAGGATATTAGGGGAACCGTAATTATGTTAGATTAGTAATCGATCTATTATGATAATGCTCATATGATCCATGTTGTTTTCGTTACAATTAATTGTTATAGTCTTTCTGAGTCAACGCAATTAGATTATAAATCGTAGTAAACCTCGACCTAGATCGAAAGATTGGAAAGGGTGAGACTCGTAGCGATACATTAGGGCGTGGTAGTGAGGGCGAAAGCTAAGCTATTTGTGCTTTAGGGCGAATTAAGGACCGAAAGGTGACGTTCGTTACCCCTTAGATCTATTTGCTTGACCTTAAACTTAGATTACTAGACTAATTAATCGCGGTGAACCGATTGTCCTAGCTATCCCTTTCCCTTGCTTTTCTCTCATCCCTTACCTTGCTGTAGTTTAGATTTTAAAATCGAATCAACCCAATTTGTGACATTAATAAACGAACTGTTAAAACATATATCTTGCCTCCCTGTGGATTGACCCTTATTACTACCTTTTAGTAATTTGGTTTTATAAATATTATTTTTGATACTAAAACGACGATATCAAATTTTGGCGCCGTTGTCGGGGAGGCAATTGCCCTATTTGTTTTTTTTTTGTTTTGTTTATTTCCCCTTCGTCTCCGGGAATTTTATTTCCTGAGACAGTTCTTATCTTTCTTGCTAGTGTTGTTTGATAGGTCCTACAAGTCCTATGGCGATGCTTCAGGAGGTATTTTGTGAGAGATGCGGTACTGTGGGACACGATGCAGTTCACTGCCTTGCAGATCGTGACCAAGTTTATGCTTATCGACAGTATAAACAAAGTCACTATGTTTCGTCCCCACCTCGCAGTTATGCACCACCGCATCCATAATATCAACAAGGCTTCCGAGAGCCCTCCTATTCTTTTTCACCACCGCAACAACCAACCCCTCCTGCTCTCAACAACGAAGAGTTTGACGAGTTGAAATCGCTATTAGCGTCACTCACTCTTCAATCGCAACAAATGGAACAATCGAGGAATGCCTCAATTGAAAGTCTTACGCACCAGGTCGCTCAGGTAAAACTCGAGACGGATTTTGATGTGTACAACTCGGACTTCGAGGACGATTACTTTATTGCGACATTTGACAAGGAAATCCCAGCAGAAAATTTGGTCGATCGAGCTGTTACCATTGCTCGATCGAGTGGATTTGGTGAAGAAGAGTCTCGATCGAGTGATTTAGTTGCTCGATCGAGCAGAATAGCTTCGGGCAGCATTGAGTTAGCATCCGACTCTGTCCAGATTGGCGATGAGAAGGTGAAAGAAGACCATACCGCTTCAATGAAAGGTAGTATCACTCCTTTTGTTGACATTAGTACGACTACTTTTCATCCTTCCGTCAATTTATATCGCCTTTGAATTGACGCCTCCGCCCGACTCGGGAGCAATTTGGAGGAAAATCGCTATATTTCTTCTTATGCGAGTCTAACGAGTTGTGACGGGAAAGGGATCGAAAGATTCTATCCCGCCTAGGAAGAAAGCACGACAAAGAGCTGATAGAGTCGTGATGGATGCTATGATAGGCCGCTGCCTTGCTGCTACTATACTATGGAGGACGGTAGTGAAGTTGTCGATGGCTGAAATAACTGATTTCAGTCAAAAGCCTCGAGGAGGGGCGATGTATTTCGTTATTCGTTAAGCCGGGTTTGCAACCCCGTGCAATTTGTAATAAATTATATACTTAAAACCATTTATGTTTTTGGTAGGCATTTCTAAGACAATGTTTTGCGTGAAACATTTATTTGGTATTTGGATATATTTTTGTGTTTAGTTTTGCAGGTGGCTGATAAAGGATTTGGTCGAGTAGTTTACTACTCGATCGAGGGGAAATTGGAAAGTCAAAGCCTCGATCGAAAGGCCATTCTGGTCGATCGAGGAAGCAGACCTTAGTGAAGGCTCGATCGAGTAACTTTGTTACTCGATCGAGAGGATTATGGAGAAAGAACATCTCAATCGAGAAGATAGGGGAGTTTTCGACTTTTCTTATTTCTTTTCACCTTATTTCCTCCTCTTGTTACTTCCCAATTTCGTGCACCCCCTCCCCCTTAATTTTCTATCTGTTTATATTAGCCCAGAAAATACCAAATAGGACTACGAGACCCTGCTTTGTTGCCGTAGCCACCTCTTTCTCGCGTGCTTTTGTCTCATGCGCGCTTTATCGAGTAGTACGCGGCTACTCGTCCCCTTAGTTTGATCTTTGGTTTGGGAAGCCGTCTGTGAGTACCGCCTTCCCTTGTTTTTCCATCTCATTTATTGTATTTTAGGAACATGTATTAGGTTTGCGTACCCCATCTCCCTTTTTGCTGCTGTTGGTTAGCTGTGAAGACAATGAGGACATTGTCTGTTTTGGTTTGGGGAGGGTATATGCATCCTTTTGAGTCTGCATTTGCATTCGTTTTGCATTCATATTTCTTGCATTTCCGTATGCATTGCACTTAATTTCGAAAAATTATTTAACCCATAAAAACTTAAAAATTTCACATAAATTCAAAAAAAAAATCATGTTTAATTTTGCATTTAGGTTGAGTCGGAATGGAACATTTCTATGTTGGAATTGCTTTAGCTTAAGCCTTGCAAATTTCTCACGTCTTTTAGTAATTTTCAAAGCATCTTCTCGAATTTCGTTTTCAAAATATGTTGAACAATTAGACTCGACTTGAAATTTTGGCAAGCTACTTATAATTTCTGAGATATAGAGCCTATAACTGGTGGCATTCATGACTGGTTAATTTAGGAATGAGAGTAGTACTCCCATCATTTCATGTTTTGCATGTGTATGAGTTTTGATTGCTTTTTGCCTATACGCATTGGTTTGTGGTCGGTATTGCATGTTTTGAGAACTATTGCATCTCCCCTTTCTCGTTTTGCCCCATTAACTCCACATTAAGCCATATCTGCCAGTTGCCCTTAACTACATCCCATACTTAGCCTACCATTGTACCGAGCTAGGTAGAGTAGTAGAGGAAATTGTTGTATTTGTACAGTTTATGGCTCGTTTTGTACTGTTGGAGTGAGTATTGATGAGAAATGTTGGAGTACGCTGAAGTTGGTGCTCGATCGAGAGCTTATATGGTCGATCGAGCCATTGATGGTCCTAAAAGTCCTCGATCAACAAGTCCATGTGGTCGATCGAGTGGATTGGAGTTGGAACCTCTCGATCGAGTGGCATCATTCCTCGATCGAGAGGGTTCGTCCTGTGTCAGCCACCAAAAAGGAAAAAAAAATGAATGAAAAAAAAAGAATGAATGAAAAAGAAAAAAAAGAGAGTTAATAAAAATTACTTCTTATCTAATAATTTGGCTGAGATGATATACACCTCATACGCTTATTGTTATGATTTGGAGGTGTCCATTTTGGATTATGTGTTGGGATTTGCCTAAATATTAGAGGCAATGATTTATTTTTCGAGTTAGAAGAACGGGATGCAGTTTCTAATGGTTTGTTAGGTACTAGCTTGGCTTTTTACCCCACATTTCCATACTTGTTTTGCCCCTTCTTTCCCACTTAGCCTCACATATCCATATCTTGCAATAGTTCGGCATGTAATAGTCCTTGATGGTGGTTATGCGTATGTACGGTAGCTAGAATCATTATTCCTGCTAGTTAAGCATACATGAACATGTTGGTCGTAGTCTAGGTGAGCGGCAATATTTTCTTTCTCTCTTACATATAATGCTTACCTTGTGCTTAATCGAGAGAGAGTGACCCGGGAGAGTCCAATTTTGAAAGTCTTGCAAGGTCAAAAGTTCAACTATTTATGAGATATGTATAAATTCGTTTGCTTTGATATTGCGCTATTAGTAGTTGACTCTTTTGCATTAAATCGGTTTGAGTAAACGGTTTTAGCTTGTCCTAGTTTTTGTTCCTTTCCATTTAGCTCATTAGTTAGTTGCATTTAGCTTGCTTGAGGACAAGCAAAGGTTTGGTTTGGGGAAGTTTTATGTGTGCATTTTACATAGTCTTTATAGGCCATTTATGCACACATGTCTATGCTATTTTAGTAGTAATTTGCTACGAATATGCCCCGAATAGTCTACTTTGGGTTCTCTTGTCATATTTGCGGTATGAGCGAGGAAAGGAGTAAATCAAGCCTAAAACATGTCCCTAGGCATGCATTTAGGAGATGAGTTGAATTGGAGCTTGGGAACTATTGATTTGAGATGCGCGCGGAAGTAAAGAAGCTAGGCGAGCAAAACAAGAACTCCAAATTACGAGTGCTTAATTCAAAGAGCCATATCTCGAGTTCTACAACTGATATAGGTGATTCGAATTGGAGATGAAAGCTTATCCTCTTAGCTTTCCAACACCATAAAAATCGCTTGATTCGGACAACTAACGAAGAAATGGCAGCCGTTTGAAGTTCAGTGCGCGAAGCGGAATTCTGGTTGAGAAGTCCTCGATCGAGAGGAATTGTTCTCGATCGAGAGGAATGCTAAGGAATATCACTCGATCGAGAGCCTTAAGTGCTCGATCGAGCAACAATCTTTGACGGGCTTGGCCTGTTTTGTTATTTAGGTTTAGCAAGTCATTATTTTGTTATAAAATAGGCTTGCACGCCAAACACATGAGATACATCAGACGGGACTGGAGCTCTTCTCCAGTTTCGACACCTCTTCCATATTTTGTTCCGGATCTTAAATTCTGCTTCTATTCTTAATCTTTAATCGGTAATTCTATTCCTTTAATTCTTCCCTTATGCTTTATTCATTAATTATGCATTGCTAATTCTCTTGCTAGGATATTAGGGGAACCGTAATTATGTTAGATTAGTAATCGATCTATTATGATAATGCTCATATGATCCATGTTGTTTTCGTTACAATTAATTGTTATAGTCTTTCTGAGTCGACGCAATTAGATTATAAATCGTAGTAAACCTCGACCTAGATCGAAAGATTGGAAAGGGTGAGACTCGTAGCGATACATTAGGGCGTGGTAGTGAGGGCGAAAGCTAAGCTATTTGTGCTTTAGGGCGAATTAAGGACCGAAAGGTGACGTTCGTTACCCCTTAGATCTATTTGCTTGACCTTAAACTTAGATTACTTGACTAATTAATCACGGTGAACCAATTGTCCTAGCTATCCCTTTCCCTTGCTTTTCTCTCATCCCGTACCTTGCTGTAGTTCAGACTTTAAAATCGAATCAACCCAATTTGTGACATTAATAAACGAACTGTTAAAACAGATATATTGCCTCCCTGCGGATCGACCCTTATTACTACCTTTTAGTAATTTGGTTTTATAAATATTATTTTTGATACTAAAACGACGGTATCACAGTCCCCAGAAGAAGTGATCCCCATTATGCTTAATGTTAATTTTTACCCTAATTTAATAATCGGGCCGAGACATAGGGCCGTGTCTATAAAAATTTCAGTTTCGATGTTAATATTTCAGTTTTAATATCGTCACTTGTTAATTACGATTTTGCGTAAAAATTCATAAATGAGCAGCACCAAAAAAAAATGAGTAGCACCAAAAAAAAGTCATTTATGTCCATGAAAGAGTAAAACCCGTCCATGAATGAGTAGCACCAAAAACAATTACTCAAAAAATAATTTGAAAATAAAAACCGTTGAACAAAAATAAAAGGGGAACCGCCAAAAACAATAGTGAAAGAGGAAAAGAGTGGAATAGTTAGTTAAAAACTACTCAAAAGCTTCCAAGGAGTCTTGGCCTGGCCTGGCATGCACACCACTGTAATCCCATATTTTTATCCACTGCACTCAACTACAATCAATTCTCATTGTTTCACGCAAATTATATACATACTTTTTCTCGGTGTTTATTTATAAAAAAAAATTCCAAAACCTGGTCCGCCACGCTGTCTAACCATTATTCTAATCCAAGCTTTTATTCTATTTTTAGTGGTGTGTTATGCTGGGTATGGATCGGAATTGGATGTATGGAAAACGAGATTTCTATTTTCTTCAACGGGTTGATGAATTTATCAGCCATGCTGTTGCACATCAAAAACAACACGGGGATGAGGAGCATCTCATTTTCCGTATAGCGTATGTAAGAACCGGGTAAAGGTAAGCTCTGCAAAGGAAATGAGGCGTCATTTGGTAACGAAGGGGTTTAAACCTGATTATCATGTGTGGATATGACATGGAGAGAAAGAAAATGACATGCAAGGTACCTCAAACGCTGTAAATCAAGGGAACAATTTTGATAATGTGGATGAATTTGAGATGCATGGTTTGGATTTTAATAACATTCCGATTAATGTGGACAATGATAACGATGATAGTCATGATAAGGACAACAACTTAGAGGGTGAGAATATTGATAGAATGATGGATGATTTAGAAAAAGATTTCATAGAATGTCCGGAAATTTTCCAGAGGCTAGTTGATGATTCTAAGAAACCGTTATATCCGGGTTCCAAATTCACCCGTTTATCAGCTGTGTTGAAATTGTATACCTTGAAAGCGGTGAATGGATGGAGTGATAAGAGTTTTACCGCTTTAGTGCAACTTTTATCAGAAATGTTGCCAAAAGGTAATGAGCTTCCAGCTAATACTTATCGATGTAAGAAAGTGTTGTGTCCATTGGCTACGACTTACAAAAAAATTCATGCCTGCCCAAATGACTGCATTTTGTTCTGGAAAGATTATAGTGACTTAGATGAGTGTCCACGATGTAAAGCAGTGAGGTACAAGATCAAAGCAGGAGATAAGAAGAAAGGGAGCCCGATCAAGACCTTATGGTATTTGCCAATTATACCAAGGTTTATGCGGTTTTTCGCAAATCCTAAAGATGCAGAATATATGGTGTGGCATCACGAAGAGAGAAATAAAGATGGTAAACTACGGCATGTAGCCGATGCACCCCAACGGAGAACAATTGATAGAACCTTTCCTGACTTTGGTGGAGAGCCTAGGAATTTAAGATTAGGGCTTTGTACCGATGGAATTAATCCTTTTGGGACTCTTAGTACCCAACATAGCAGCTGGCCAGTAATGCTAATAATTTACAATCTGCCTCCTTGGCTTACAACAAAGAGTAAATACATTTTATTTACACTCCTAATATCGGGTCCTAAACAACCTGGTAATGACATAGACGTTTATTTGGCGCCACTAATAGAAGACTTGAAATTGTTATGGAATGTTGGTGTGCGGGTGTTTGATGCAGCTAGCAGCTCACACTTTCAAATGCGTGCTATGCTATATTGTACAATTAATGATTTTACGGCTTATGGAAACCTTTCTGGTTATAGGCTGAAGACTGACAAGGGGTGCCCCGTATGTGGTGATGACACTGAATCTGAATGGTTAGAGAATTGCGGGAAATATGTATACACAGGTAGTCATCGATTTCTTGAAGAAAATCATCAATATCGTAAGAGGAAGAAGGCATTCTATGGAAAAACTGAGCACCGACCGGCTCCATTATTTTTGAGTGGAAAAGAGTATCACAAACGAGTTATGAACATCACCACAGAATTTAGAAAACCGTACAGACCTCCACCGGACGGGGTGTACCACACAAAGAGGTCCATCTTTTGGGACCTACCATATTGGGAGCACTTGTCAGTTAGGCATTGTATTGATGTCATGCACGTAGAGAAGAATGTGTTTGATAGTATCATTGGAACTTTGTTAAATATGCCTAATAAGACCAAGGATGGGGTCAAAGCTAGATATGACATGGTTGCTAGGGGGCGTTTTGAGGTAAAACCAGTTGAAAAGGGGAAACGTACCTACTTACCCCCGACTTGCACAACTTTATCGAGGAAGGAGAAGATGGCATTGTGTGAGTCTATAAAGGGTATGAAGGTACCACATGGGTATTCTTCTAACATAAGCCGTCTTGTATCACTAAAAGATTTGAAGTTAGTGGGACTGAAATCTCATGATTGTCATGTCCTGTTGACACAGCTCCTCCCTGTGGCTATTCGGTCTGTTTTACCTAAACATGTTAGACAAGTGATCATTAAGCTTTGCAGATTCTTTAGTGCAATTAATGTTAAGGACATTGATCCGGAGTCTTTAGATGAGCTACAAGCTGATATTATTGTGACACTTTGCGAACTTGAAATGTACTTTCCCATCAGCTTTTTCGACATTATGGTTCACTTAATCATTCATTTAGTTAGAGAAATTAAACTTTGTGGCCCGGTGTTCCTCAGAAATATGTGGGCTATGGAGCGAGAGATGGGGACGTATAAGAGGCGTGTGAAGAATCGATATCGACCTGAGACTAACATTGTTGAAGCAACTATTGCTATTGAGACACTTGGATTTTGCCAAGATTACTTGACGAGTGTGCAATCTATCAGACTCCCTACCTCTAGGCATGAGGGACGACTTGAAGGGAAGGGTACTTTGGGAAAAAAGTTTATTACAGTTGACCGTGTTTGTTTTGATAAGGCACATATGTATGTTTTGCAACACATGACCGAAGTTCATCCATATTTAATTGATCATTTTGCCTTAATAAAAAGACTAAATCTACATAAACGTGAAGGTTGGTTGGTAAGTGAACACAATCGGACATTTGTACACTGGTTTAAAGAAAAGGTGATGACAGAGTTGTCAAACAGATCACATGGCCTAAGTGATAACTTAAGATGGTTAGCATATGGTCCCAAGCTAACTATCATATCTTATGAGGGGTATGATATCAATGGGTTATGCTTTTACACAAGTCGTCAGGATGCAAAAAGTACGATGCAAAATAGCGGCCTTACAGTTATGGCATCGTCAGTTGAATATGTAGGAAAGGGTAAACAGCGTGTAGATATAACAAAGCCTTATTATGGGGTAATTGAAGACATATGGGAGCTTGATTATCATGATTTTTCAGTACCCTTATTTCGTTGTAAGTGGGCCGATTGTGATAAGGGAGTTAATGTTGATGATATGGGTTTCACTTTAGTAGATTTCAATTTTCTAGGTCACAAAGACGACATCTATATTCTAGCATCTCAAGGAAAGCAAATTTTCTATATTGAGGATCCTTTAGACAAGAAATGGTCACTTTTTCGTAATGGTAAAAGACGCATTCTTGGCGTAGATGGTGTTGTTGATGAAGAAGAGTAAGATGAAGTTGATGAACTTTCTCCTTTTTCGACCACTTGCCAAAATGTGCAAGTACTACGTGACGAAGTCTATGTGCGAGATGACCATGACGAGGGATTATGGTTTGATAACTCCAAATAATAGATAACATCCTTCGCTGATTTTTGAACTAGTTTGTAGACGATTATGTCATTATGTCATTTGCGCTACAATTATTTGAACTGAGATTTTTTATATGAAGTAATGTTATCAGGTAATTATAGCTAATTATATTTTTTTTTTTTTGGGAAAAGGTAAGCTTATCATTAATATCATAATCTCCAAAACATGCAATTAGAAAGCATAGTCTAGCAGAATTTTGTTGGGAACTCAAAAACATCCCAAGTTCAGGTTTCACTACTGGGAACTCAGATTTTTGTTGGGAACTCAGAACTACTGGGATGCAGGGAAACACATAATCCTTTGACTCTTAATGTTTGGGTAGTCCCAAAGCATGGATTTATCACTTGGCTTGCAGGTCATAATAGGCTTCTTATTCAGGATAGGCTGATGAGTATGAAGGTTATTTGATCTATAAGCTCAGGTTTCACTTACATCTTAATCCACATAATCTCCCTCAAATCCATCTGAACTTGGGAGGTCATAATAGGCTTCTTACTCAGAGGTTGGACTGTCCAAACTTATAGGTTTCACTTTCAAATGATTCTGAATTAACCAACCTCTAATACTTATGTGGGATGCAGCAGGAAACACATAATCACTTGTTTTTTAAGTGTATATACAGTGGGCAATGCTGCAAATTGATAATTGACTGGTGTAATGAGTCTCTGGCAGAAGCAGACTGTATAAATTGGTGATGTAGGAAACGGTACATGAACCTTAGTAAGAAGAAAATTGTAGCTTCTACGGCCAGAAAACCTTGTTCATTTAGTTAAGCAAGATGTACGAAATAGACTTAAGAATTATCAGTTTAGTGTAAGTCTGTTAGTGGTATGAATTGTATGTTTTGGAGAATTAGTTTTCGTTATTCATCGTCTTTTACTAATTGATGACCCGTTTATCTTTATGTTCATTTTTTGAATTTTTTTATTAGGCTGTTATTTGAACCTCCAATGTTACTCCTATTTATATATGAGGTTATTTTTCTTCATTTATTCATACTCATATTTTTCTAATTTGATTCAGGTCCACAATATGGGTAAAAATGGAGATAAAGATTCCCGTCCAAAAAAGAAGACGAGGGGCCCGTCAACGGGAAAAACTTTTGAAGAGATTCTTAGTAACCAGGAGAATGCAGAAGACCAATGGAAAAATGAGAAAAATGAGAAAAAAGAGAAACTGTATATTGATTTTAATGAGCTTGGTCAGCCTTATGGACGGTGGTTGAAGAAATTTAGGTCTGATATGGGAAATTTGGCGCGAAATATCAGGATCATTAAAAGCTGGAAAGATGTAACAAATGGCGAGAAAACTACAATGTGGCGTTGTGCTAAGGTAGTATATGATTAACATTTTGATTATTTGATTTAAAAAATTTATATTAGAACATTAGTAGCATTATCCTTCTTTTTTTTTCCAGAAAACATGGAATCTTGAGGATGACAAAAAGAAATTTATTCTGAGGGTTGTGCGTAATAGATTTAAGGATTGGAAGACGAGGATGACAAGCACCTACATTTTCCCTAAACAAAAGACTGATGATGGAGAAGAAAAGTCTGACGATGGAGAAGAAAAGTCTGACGATGGAGAA
This sequence comes from Silene latifolia, assembly GCF_048544455.1. Taxonomy (NCBI): domain Eukaryota; kingdom Viridiplantae; phylum Streptophyta; class Magnoliopsida; order Caryophyllales; family Caryophyllaceae; genus Silene; species Silene latifolia. The sequence goes on from NC_133538.1 coordinate 142,459,257, forward strand.
GAAAAGTCTGATGATGGAGAAGTCGCTATTAAAAGTCCAGTTGGAAAGTACAAACAACTCACGCAAGAGGATTGGGATGAGTTTGTTAAGCAGCGCATGACTGCTGATTTTCAGGTCAGGTTTTTACAGGATTCAAATGATTTGTTTAGTTAGCGGCTAGCTTCTAATATCGACTAAATTAACATAACCCAAGTCCTCTGGTTTGGCAAACCAACAACTATAACTGTCAGTTGTGTACTCGCAGCAAGTAGCTACCTAACAAATATGCTCAGATTAGAACTTACCAAGCACAATTTTCCATGTCAGAGATATGACTTTTGTTTAGCAGTAATTGTTACATAATAAAACGGGCAACACTTGCTCAAAAGAACAAATTCCATCTTTGTGGTATATGAAACTTAAACTAAATATAAATTCTCACCTGACCAAATGGGCTGAATAGCTGTCTTAGTTCCTTTTCTGTTGCCTCCACAGATTCAAATTCAATAAATCCATAACCCTTCACTTACCATGTTCATTTACTTATGTTATAAATTTTGGTCATATTTTGTTAACTTAATGATATGCTAATTCTCAACCGATGCCCCTGAGTTTATCTGAGTTTATAAGTGTTTACCAAAGTCACTTTTTTTCTTTTTGCTTGAAGTTTCTCTTCATTCTAACACTAGTCTCCTCCGTCCAAGGATGAAGGATATATAGTTAGTTATTTACCAACCGTTTAAGTTTTTTATTAGTCTCTTTTTCCCATCAGAAACTTGATGAAGTAAAATATCATGCTAAGCCTTCCAGACCTGATAGAGTATATTGGATTTATTTGCTAACTGTATGACAGATTATTTCTATGAATGTCCTCCATTGCTCTTATCTTTATTCCCCTATTTAGCAGCTACCATGTTCATTTACTTATGTTATAACATTTTGGTCATATTTTGGATTCGTTTTTTTATAGGAAAAGAGAAAAAAGGCTCAAAATGCTCAGAAGCAAAATGTACATCCACATTATTTGGGAAGAGCTGGGTATGTAGGAAAGCAAGATAAATGGTATGTAGAAGAGCTTACGAAAGAGGCAGAGAATCAACCTAATAAAGATCCCGCTCTTACACAGAAAACGGTAGTGGAACGTCTCAGTGATCGGGGTTATGCTTGGATCAAAGCACATACCCCGCCAACTACTGCTGAGCCTCCAACGAAATTGCAAAAAGTTATTAATGAATATGTAAGTTCATTCTAAACAAATTAATATTTTTTCTTATCAATTCAGTAAATATGTTAGTGTGCTTATTATTATTTCATCGTACCATCTTTCCTTTATAACAGGGGATTTGGAAGGAAAAAGAGGAAAAAGGGGAGTTTGTTCCTTCTAGATTTGAGGATGCGTTGGTGAAAGCATTAGGGAAACCAGAGCACACAGGGAGAACGAGAGGAGTGGGCGGCTGTGTTGGTCTCCAAACTTATTTTGGAAAACCACCGAGTTGCGATAATCGTGGAAAGCGGTATACAGATGATGACATCAAGTTGCTTATTGAGAAGGCGAAGAGTGAAGCTATGGAGCAAATGAATAAACTGATGGAAAAGAAAATAGCCGAAGCTTTGAGTAATGGTGGGAAAGTGTTTATATCTGATGCTACTTTGGAAGATTTGCCAAAGAATCATTCTCCTGATGAACATGATCATAGTAGTTGCCATTCAACTCATCATAGTGACCCATTCATCGAATTAAAGGTAAGTTGTCATAAAAAACTATTTTTAGATAAGACCTTTTATGTAACCTTGAGTTTTAAAGTCTGGAGGTGGCTTGATTGAACCAAATGGAGTCGATATGATAAATTGGCAGTATAAACTATGAAGTTCCCTCCTTTGTTTATCTAACCCAAATTCTCGTTTAAAACGGGCATATCCGTCTTACACAAATTACCACACTTCCCTTCATTTTCATGAAACATGAAGCTTTCCAAATTTGTAAGTATCCCTTTATTAAGTACTTAATTTTGTTGATTTTTGTTTTTGGTTAAAGTGGTTATGATCATTGGTTGATTAGTTAGTTTTGAGTTAGTAAATTCCTAGAAATTTGTCAAAATTTGTCGTTTCGGTATACCCTTTTAGCTGTTTTGTCTCTATTGCTGCCGTAACATGAGAATTTGTTCAAGTTTGATCAAAACATATGAATCAAATTAAGTTTCAGGATTAGATAGGTTTGTGAATGTCATTTCTGTATACCCTTGTCTTTGATCATCTTTGAGCCCTTAGAACATTAGCATTTTCCTATAAATGAAAATGATCCGAGTGTGTCAACAAGTGGTGAACAGCCTACAAATGATAGTTTTACGCCTCTTTACTTCACGAGCAAGGTCTTCGGCACCTGGGGTTCAATAGGGTCTTGAGTATGAGATTTTTGTATATTCAAACAAAATAACCAACTGACAAACTGTCTGGTTATTTTACCTTATCTTTTGATACATATCTTTTGACTTTTAACTGTATTATGAGAATGTCTTAGGAGAGAGTTCCATGTCGACTTGCTGTCATTGAAGATGGAGAAGTGACGGTTGCTGCTCATGGGATGGTTTCACCATGGGTTGAAGGCAAAAAGGTACACAACACACCATTGACCATGCAGAACGCCCAAGTGTCCATCGATGAAGTTATTAAAGCTGGCGCACGACTTTCATGTCCATGGAATGGATTTAGTAAGATTGGAGAAGTGGAAGGGAGTTTTGCGCAATGGCCGAAAACCTTAATTTTGTTAGGCGAAGATGAGGTAACTTGATTTTTAATCTATAGCATTTAGACTAATGTCGTACATATAAGAAACCTCGCATTGCCCTTATCAAATATTATTATTTTTATTAGGCTGATAAAGGAGAAAAGACTCGAAAGAGAAAAGCCAAGTCGAAAGATACTAAAGAATCCGGCAATAAGGTTCAAAAGAAGGTACTTAAGTTCAATTATATTTATTTTATAGGTTCTGTGTTAGAAGATTGTGTTGTAATCCATGAAATTTGTCTTCTAATGGTGCATTTTTGTGAGTGTTTTGTGCTGCTGTTGCGACTGTCTGACCCTACTTTGTTGATTGAATAAGAGCTATTACCTCTCGTACCATTTGTTTACCTTTGATTAAAGCAAAGAATAGAAATGGTAAACAAATAATTAGATGTATTTCCATGTATAAACAAGGCTGGCAATGGGGTTTGGTTTATTTGTTTAAATGAAATTCTTGTAGTATTACTGCTGGTGTACTCTTGCAACTCTTTGCCCTGTATTTCATTCTTGTAGTATTACTGCTTGTGTACTCTTGCAACTCTTTGCCCTGTATTCCTAATCCCAATGTCCTATATTTTTGGTGTTAAATAACCCTAGTGGCGGAGCTAGGGGAAGGGTGCTCACCCCCGCTTAAGGATAGTAATTTTGAATTTTTTCAAGCTTACCTTGTGGTATTACCGTTTGCCCCATGCTAAAAATCGGCACCACCGTTAAGTTCAAATACTCACTTCTCTTCACAAATAAATTTCCCTTCTGAATTCTGTATTTCAATGTTTATGAGTAAACTTAGCAAGTCAAATTGATAGACAGAGATAATTATCCACCTTTATTTATGCAGATTTCATGTTTTGTTCATTTTGGATACCTCTATGATTGTAGACTTGTAAGAGAAAGCTACTACTGTGTTAAACTCTTGCTAAGAAACGCTGCCCTTCGCCTCTCCCCCTCTTCTGCGTTTTTTTTTCTTTTTGCTATTTTGACAAATTTTATTCCATTATTTTAGCACTTTTATATACTTTTTTTATATTATATTAGGCAACATCCGTTGAAATGGACAAGGGGAAACAACACAGAGGTGAAGAAGATGAGAGAGCTCCTCTTAGTGTAGAGGAAGTGAAAGCCTTGAGTTATCACTGTCAGATCATAGAACAGAAGTTGTGCTCCTTGTCGACCACTGCATGCATCAAAATTGTGATTGATGGCTCAACATTTAATTACCAAGAGAATAATAATGATATTGAATGCTATTTGACCGTCGTTGAAATTAGGCAAATGTTCCGATATTTATGGCTAAATGTTGTTATGCTTCTCGCTTGGGAAAGGTATGTATATATGAACCTATTTCATTTATTGGTCTTTTGTTCACTAATAGTTTGATTACTAATTTCCTCACGGTTTTATGATGAAAATTGTAGTTTCTTGTACCAGTGTGCAACTACAATCGAAACTACTAAATTAGTTGCATACTTGTGCCCCGTGAAACTTGTGGAGTATATGCATAATTCAAAACAATGTGAAGCGTATATTGCCCATGCAATGAAAATTCAAAAAGATAAGAAGTATATCATGGGAGCATTTCATGAAGGGTAAGTATTAAAGTCGTAATTGGAGTTAGTTAGTTGTACTTAGTTAGTTGTACTATACTCTAACTGTAGCTGTACAACGGCTCTTGCTTTTTTAAAAACTCATGGAAAAAAGAAAGCCAAACTTATTTTTTGAGAAGATGTGAAGTCGGCCTCTTCTTCTAGGGCCAAACTGAACCAACCAAGCTTCTCATTTTGTTTCACCCCATTAAAAATTAAAAGCTACTTAAGCTGCTATAGTTTAGTGCCTAATTTTTTTTACCGTCATCATCAGATTTTGAAATTGAAATGTAAGTTTAGTTTTGTCATATGCAGATAAGTTCTAATTCTTGATATGTAATGATTTTGTCATATTTTAATCACAGTAATCATTGGATGTTGGTTGTCGTTTGCGTGGGATTGAACACAATGTATATTTTGGACTCGCGAAAAAGGGATCCTAAGAAGATGGACATAAAAAAGGTTCTTGAAGTTGCTTGGGTACTATATTGTGCTTATGGAGGACGACGCAACTATAATAATAAAAGTACTAAAGTATATATCAAAGAGATCCGGGTACGTAATAATTATACCCTTGTCAATTTTTTTCTCTCTTACCCAATTGATTTTTCTGAACTCCCTTCCCTTTATCTCCCTCCGGCAACCCCCTTCATCCCTTTATCTCCCTCCCTCTCTTACCCAATTGATAATTTAGGTAGGATTATGTCTTCATAAACTTAACCGTCTATTTTGACTCTGGGTTTGTTTTGGTTGATGAAATTGGTTGTTGGAGTTGTACTACTCGATCTCATCTTGTATATTTATTGTGGTCTGGTCAAGATGACACTCGAATGCTACCGAATCGCAGTACAAGTTTTTATGTTCTGTACATGTTGGATGCCCGGAGTGGTACCAAAACTCGGTTCTTATTTAACCAAATTTGAAGAATGAGCTATAGTTTAGAAACATGGAATACACTGTAGTAAGTCGTAACTCAGCCACACCTAGCCCGACCTGACACAGTGGCGAGTTTAGGTAGCAGACACATTTTTTGGACCAAGCAGTCAAGTGTCAGAATGTCGTAAGATCAAGAGTGTCGGACATTTGAGACACACTCAAAGTAAAGTGTCGAAGGAACATAGTTATTATATGGTCTTAACATCCAAGTTGCATTATATTATGTTGTTGTAATATGCTCTCTGCCACCTTAACAGTCTATGTCAGCTCTCCCACATTATCGCTTCTTATTATGAGTCGGGTATAATGAAATTCTTATTATGTATCAACTAATACTTATTATTAATTGCATTTTTTTTAAACTTTAGTGTCCACAACAACCTGAGGATTATGAGTGTGGTTATTATGTTATGAAATGGATGTATGACATAACCTTCTACTATTGTAAAGTTTCGGAGATACAATTTGAACAGGTAATTGATTCTTACTTTTAACTTTTCATTGTCAATTTCTTTCTTCATTTACATTTATTACTATCTAATACTGATATTGAAAATGCAGAATATTGCAACTTCACCCATGTCAATGATGGATATGAATGTGGCTAGAGAAGTTTGGGCGAATAAATGTTTAGATAACATACATTTAGTATAGATTACCTTAGTAACTATGACTTTCGTTGGTTATTTATGCATTGGATTGTATTTTGGAACGTTGTTGGTTTGAAACGTTGTTAGGTTGGATTATTGTATTTTGAAACGGCGTTGGTTGGATTGTATTTTGGCACGTTGTTGGTTGGATTGTATCTTGGAACAACGTTGGTTGAATTGAAATGTAATGTCTTTTGGTTGGACATCTTATTGCAGGTTTTAAATTGTTGACATTTTGACTATCAATTTTATGGGGAGGTGCTGCCCAAATTTTGGTAGCATTTTTTTATATTTTTTTTAAAAAAAATATTAATATATTGCGTCAATTTTTACAATAAATGACGCAGAAAGTAAAAAGCAATTGTATCGGTTTTTCAAATAACAGACGCAAAAAGGTAACCAGATTGGCTCTAAAACCAAAAGGCAATAATATCAGTTACGAGAACAACTGACGCAAAAGACAAAAGCAAAAGCATCGATTTCCCAAATAACAGACGCAAATGCTGAATCATTTGCGTCAGTTGTTTGCCCATTTGCGTCTGTTTTTTATCAAGAAATGACGCAATTGTTAAGCATTTACGTCGGTTTTGAAAGCACAACTGACGCAATTGTTAAGCATTTGCGTCAATTTTAAAACTGACGCATATCAAATACGACCCCTCGATATACGTCAGGTCAAAACCGACGCAAAAGGCCATTTACAACTGACGCAATAGGGGTTTTTTCCATTAGTGTCAGCATTATCCGTGTATTATTTAGCGAACTCAATTGCAACATCATCCCAGGTGGCAATCTTCTTGTGCTCCAAAGAGTAGAACCATTGTTTAGGAATGGTGTCGAGAGATGAAGGAAAGATCCTTAAAAACATCTCAGGTTTGATGCCTTTGATAGACATGTAGTCTTTGAAAGCACAAATGTAGTTCAAAGGGTTTTCATGTCCCTTGAACTTCAGGATGTCAGTCATGTTGAAGTTGGTTGGCAATTTAGCATCCGCGACCTCATACTTGCGATTATTCTCCATGTAGATGTCATCTCCCTTGAGGTATAGTTGTTCCTCCAAATATTGGAGTCATTTTTCAGCTTCAGTAAGGCCTATTGGAGGGTTGATTTCTGGTTGTCCAATGAAGGGTGGAAGGTTATCATACACGGCCTCACCAGGAACATCGCTTTCTGCAGGAAGAAGTCTAGTTTCTACAGCAACAATTCGGCCTTCAATAGTTTTGAGGCGATCATAAACTTGGTCTTGGCTTGTTTGGAGACGAGCGAGCGCAGCTAGGTTTTGATCATTACCATTTTGGGGTTGACCACTCTGACTTGTGGTACTTGTTCTAGGCATCTTGGAAACTGGATAAGAGGTTGACGACGAATCAAAACACGATCGACCATTCTAGCACACTTACTCAAAGAAAAGACTCAACTTTGTGATGTGGGAGTGTGCCACGGTGTTAAGTGGGGTTTTGAAAACGATGAAGGTTTGAAATATTTGTCCTAGACAACTGTAGTGTAGTTGTAGGAGTGTTGACTTAAAGTGAGGTTTTGAAATGGGTTTTGAGGCCCGAATTTTGACTGGATATTTGGACAGAGTTTTGACTCATTTTGCGCTAATCTAGGCCATTTTTGAAAATGTTTACATTTTAAAAAGGTTTTTTGATTTTACAAAATTCGTCATGGTTTTGTTTGGAAAATGGTGATCACATATGATACAAGCATTTATACAGCCATTATAACGGTATGCTGAGTGCATTTAGAAGGGTTTTGGCTTAAAAGTGTGGGTTGCCATACCGAGCAATCAAACCCGGGTATGTGGAGAGGTCCGTGCCAAACATGAGTAAGGTCGGTTCCTAGTCCATTTCCTCGAGTAGTGAAATCCCTTGATACAAACATGAGTAAGCATCATGGTATGGTTGACGTCAATCGTTATCCATCCTTAGGCCAAGATAAGAATTTGGACCGTCCAGACGGGAGTTTGGTCGAATGGGTTGGGTTGGGCCTAGGAAGGCGAATAAAACGAGCTAGGAAGGTCGACTAATGAAAACGGACAACTGTCTCATATAAACTATTCCCTAACCTTGTTCAAGTTTCACCCTTGGCAACACCAGGGGCGGACCCAACCATTGGGCTATATGGGTTGTAGCCCAGGGTCTTTTTAAGGATAAAAAAATAAAAAGGTTTAAGAGATCAGTAAAATCAATGAGTCTAGTGGTTAGTATATGATAAACTACCTAAGATTCTCGTGTTCAATTCCAAGTGCTGGTTTTTTTTTCTTCTTTTTCCTTTTTGTTCTTCAACACTACCCTGCAAGTATAGGCTAGTACTCCGTTACTCCTACTATTTATCTTTTCTAGGACATTAAAATTTCATATTCGTTATTTTCTGGTCTATAGATTATTAAACCGTAGTGGTGGTATTAGATCCGTTATTTTATTTAAATTCCACAACTAGGCCCTTCAAACTTTTCTAATGATGAAGTTAGACATTTTAAGTTTCTTAAATGTATGGTAAATTATTCTAACAATCGTAAATTATGAGAAACGGTTTTTTTATACACGATAAGAAACTAATTAGAGAAGTATTCTTAAGAATATATGATCGAAAACTAATGTAGAAACTAATATTTACCATAATTAATGAAAAAAAAACCTTGTAAAAATTGTGATATATTTGTGAAAAATTGGATAATTATAAAGTGACTTTTTGGTTATATATTTGTGAAAAATTAAACAATAGGGTTGGATTTTGTTTTTGATTAAAATTATGTAATAAAACCTAACGAAGCTAAATTTAACTAGGAGAAATTCGTGTGTCCTTCAAAAGGAACGTACTCCTTACACTTAAAGGAAATCTACCAAATGTAATTATTATAATGGCTTAGGTGTAAGAAGTACGGTCCGTCATGGACGACACAAAAAAATTTCTTTAACTAAATAGTTAGTTTTAAAAAAAAAAATTCTAATGACAATCTAGCCCTATATATAATCAGTTTCTGGCTCCGCCCCTGGTCAACACGTAAGTATATTACTCCCCAACGGAGTCGCCAAACTGTGGACACAAGGGGCCCACGAGGGCGCTTGGGAAACAAGCGTTTGCATTTGTGGAGTCGCCACCAATTTTTATGAGAAATTGAAAACCGTTCGAATACTTCGCGCCATGTCAAGACATAAATTAGTGACATGAACACTAAGAACTCATTACCCTTAGCATTCTATGTCTAGAATTTTTCTCGTGGATGCCAATGAACATGGATGTTCACAGAGATCTGAAGTAAGGGGTGAGGGTATGTATTAGGAAGTCCTTTTACTGAACACCTAATCTCACCTGCCTCGATAGCGGCCTCTACTAATGATTAGGGAAATTATTCATACTCGATATGCTGTCGATTATATGCATGCAATGCAACATCCATCATTTTGATCCTAGCATGTGAGAATTAACTAAGTCGGTGAACATGTAATTTAGCACTCATTAATGTCAAAGTTAGGCTTAAAATTAATTACATGTGAAAATAAGTAAATAAATCATACAATAAAATAAATAAATAATGATAATTAAAATTACAATAACTACAATGGTTTAATGATTTACGTCAAAAATATATTTAAGACGGATAATTTGAGAAAAACAAGAGAAAATAAATTAGGACAATACGGACAGATTAGGGTGATATTACGGTTAATAGTCAATTAATACGTAAACTAATGAATTAGGTCAAAGCAAGAACGGAAATTCAGAGACAGAAATCAACCCGGAACAGGCGCAATAATGCTGCGTCTCTTGGAAGAGGCGTAGTGGTCACTGGGTTTGTTCCTGAGGTGAGTTCTGGTTGTGAAGTCAGAACTGCGTGTTGTTAATGTTCGTTGGTGGATTTAATGGTTGATTATTGATATTTAACTCGGATGAAAGTGGTTTAGCATATTATTTACATGTGAATTGGTCATAAAAGTGATAAAAATGAATTAAAACGAATTTAGAACGAATTGAGACTAATTAGAAATTAATTAGGAAGAGAAACAAAAATGCGAAAGTAGAATAAAAAAACCCTGCAAAACAGTGTAATGACGGCTGTTAACCTAGTTCTTCTTCATCAATTTCAGCAATTCAAAAATTAAAAAATCCTAAAAATCAAACTACTAACAATAAATTTGATCTTCTATTTGCTACTAGGGATGAAGAGTTCCCAGCTTTGTCTGAAAAGCATGGACCTTCCAGCTCGGATGTACGTAAGGAAAAAAGTATGGGCTCCATTATGGGTATTCCTCCACTTGAGTTGGAACCACTGGTGGAAGACATAACGGAGGAAGATGACATCACTAAGGCTGTCCCTGTGGTCCTGGATGTTATAGAAGAGGAGCCTACTAGGATGTTGCAATTTACAGATGAAGAAGTCAAAGTCGAGCTTGATTATTGGAAGAATTCTGTATATTGTTTCATCCTTGGAGCTAATCCTCCTTGGGAAATAGTGGATGGATTTATCAGAAGACTGTGGCAGAATCATCAGGTAGACAAAGTTTTATTACTTCCAAATGGTGCTTTTCTAGTTCGTTTTAAGACTAGGGCAGCATGTGAGGCTGTGTTAAAACATGGCTATTTCTTGTTTGATAACAAACCTCTTATTGTGAAACCATGGTCACCAAAAACTGAATTAGTTAAGCATGAGTCATGATAGAGGTATTATTTGGTGCTGATTTACCTGAAAAGGTAAAATTGTTAGATGAACATGGAGAGTTGGTTGAAATTGCAGTTGAGTATGAGTGGAAACCATTAGTGTGTACTGTCTGTAAAGGAGTGGGGTATGCTAATGCTGATTGCAGGAAAGCAAAAAAGGCCCCTCCTAATACAGGTGCACCTACTAAGGCTACCACTAAAGTTTGGAGGCCTAAGGTAGTAGAACCTATCAAAGACACGCAGAAGAAGGGTAAGGAATCAGTGGTACAAACCCCTGCTGTGGTAACTAAACCTGGGCATCAAGTAGAAATTCAGTTTAAAACACCAGTCGTGTGGCTCAATTCAGGCAAGTATACCATGGGACCTGCCCCTGCAAGGCCAGTCATGAGGCTGAGCAGACAGGAGGTCACTGATGGTGCTTATAGTGTCAATACTTTTGGCCAGCATACCTTTTTGGAAGCACTGAACACACTAACACCCAAGGAAGGAATTGGGATAAGTGGTAATGTCCCTCCCCCTGGGGTGGGGGATATATAACCTTGGGTTTTGGAATGTGAGGGGACTTAATAATCCCACCAAGCAGCGACATGTCAAGTGGTTTATGTATATGAACAAGCTAGGGTTGTTTGGTCTCCTTGAGACAAAGGTCAAGGCCTTGTCTCTAAAGAGTTTAGTTGGTATCCTCATGGATGATTGGAGTATTTCTACCAATAACAGATGGCATAAAGGGGGAGGGATCTGGATTCTCTGGAATCCTTCCATTTATCAGGTGGAATTTTGTGATTATTCTGCTCAATGTATTAATATGAGGGTTAGTGAAATAGCTTCCAATAAGATTTTCTGTCTCTCAATGGTATATGCCTTTAATAATTTGACTGAAAGGAAACCATTGTGGGATCAGTTGGAGATGTTTGCTATCACTATTACATATCCTTGGGTTGTGTGTGGAGATTTCAACTGTGTTCTCTCCCATTCTGAAAGACTTGGTGGGACTAGTAGTGATGTAGTGATTGATGATTTACAAGCTTGTTTAACCAGATGTGGTTTAGTTGATTGCCCAGCAGTGGGCTCTTTATTCACCTGGAATAATATGCAAGAACCTGCCACTAGAGTGTATAGCAGGCTGGACAGAGTTCTAATTAATGCTGTCTGGAGTACTTTGATGGCGGATATTGTGGACATGAGCCACGTCTCCGTCTGTGGATTTGGACCACCTACCGATCTGCGGTCACGGGCCACCTGCACGCCAGGCCAATCTGTGGACATGCAGCGGTCTCTTGAAAGCCACGCTCGGTGGCGTAAAAATGCTTTCGACCGGATCGCTTTAGATCGGTCGGTTTCGTCTCGGTAAAGGTCTTGAAACGATGCAGAGATGTTCGGAGTCGCCACCAAGCATTTGTGGGATGCTTGGAACCCGTTCGAAATCTACTTTATACCTCGGTCAAACTAAGCACAAAGCCGTGTTTGACATAGATACTAAAGATAAGGACTCGTCCCCCTTTTAGCATTCTATTCCTAAAAATGGCCCTCGTACGCCCTGGATAAGGCTATCCACTATCCAAAGGTTCTGAGTAAGAGGTAAGGGTACGTATTGGGAAGCCCTTTAATCGGACACCCAATCCCGCCCGCGTTGGCGGCCTCTACTGATCGATCGTGGTTGTTTAAGTGCAAGAGTTGATAAAACGGTGTAAATGTATGAATGCACATCCAAAAGTGTTAACCTAACACGTGAGGTTTCTAAGTCGGTTTGTTAATCCAAATATCAAGCATAAGATGTCAAGTTAGATTTATGTTTGATTTGCATGTGAGAACGGAAATTAAACATCCATTTACCAAATTCGGGTTATGATGCTTAACACGATCCATTTATTGAAAAAGGGTGTCAAATGACAAAGTGTAAAAACACGTAAACTTGTCAATCTGATCCGTCATGTGTTCGGATTAACCGTAAGCGGGATCGTCCTAGACAAGTGCTAAAAACGGGGCAGAACAGCGCCAGGCAGCCCCATTGGGGCGCGAGCCTATTGGCGATGGAAGGGGCTCATCCCTGGTTTTGAAACGTGAAAACAGGCGGTCCCTTGGGGCGTGAGCCATGAGCCGACCCAAGGGGGCGTCTCCTGATTTTTGAAAAGGTTGTTTAAAACCGTATCTATGATGAAAGATTTGCAAATATGATTTCCATGACTCGGAATAATTACTAATATGTTAGTAATATTCGTTGTCGGATTTGCATGTTTGAAAAGCATCGTTTACAAATAAAAATGTAAAATGTTTGATTTGAACTAATTATGTTAAGTTCATTTCTTTGTAATTAGTCAAGTTTGTCATCGTACTCGGATTAAACCGACATGGTATAAAGAACCAAGGATGATTATGACGTATGACTAATATGTTTACAAATGTAAACAAATGAGAAAAATGCTAAATAAAAGAAAAAAGGGTGTTAAAATACCCCTTAAAATGTAATTAACCAAATATATCACCGAGTCACGGAATAAACCGCAATGGTATAAAGAACCAAGGATGATTTTTATAATGGTCAAAATATGTTTATCATAAAAATGAATTAAAATGGTAAATAAAAGAACAAGATTTCTTTTAAAATGTAATTAACCAATTAATATCACCGAGTCACGGATTAAACCGTCATGGTATAAGGAACTAAGGGTGATTATGATTTATGGTTAAAAAGTTTGTCATAAAAATGGTTTGAAACATTCGAAATGGTAAAAACCGTAAAAGGAAAGAAGTAAAAATAAAAGAAAGCGTTGAAGGAAAGACGAACTCTAACACATTTGAGTCTGACCTGGGCACCCCATTGAGGCGCGAGCCACGTTGCACATTAAGGGGCTTCTGCCTCAGGCCAAAACTCGGTTTTGGCTCGTCTAACCTATATTTGAATCGTGTTATGCATTGTTCATTCTTATAGACTCATAAAAACAGTAAATACATGAAATAAAGTGAGTTGTTTACACCCTCAAACTTACGTGTATGATGTTTGCGACATAGACGACTTTAGAGACAAGTTTTCTCGTAGCGACTACTCACGATCAAGAAGTTTAAAAAGAGTGCCTTAAAAAAGGATTTTGTTTTGAAAATGAGTTGAAAATATGTTAATTAAAACATGTTGATTGATGTTGAGTTGGTCGAATGGGTCAGTAGGTCGTAAACACATGTCGATTTTGTGACATAGGAAGTCGAGTATAGAAGTTTAAGGGAGATGTGAGGGGGCGGACTCTTGCGTGAATATTATGGTGCGTGATGGTGGGTATTTATCGAGAAATGTGGGATGGTAGGTCGGTTAAGTTCGCGTGGAGGTTAAGCAGACACCTGCTTTAGGCGCGAGCCACCCCGTGACTCAATGGGGTGTGTTGTCCCTTTCGCAAATTTGGATTTTGCATTTGTTCTAACCAATGTTTTGTTGGTTGTGATTTGTGGTCATTGAGGTTTGCTTAGCCGTGTAAGCTTACTCTTGGGTGATATTTGGGGTAGGTATTTTGTGTCTTTGACTCGGGTTTGACCCGTGTGAGTCGAAATTTGAATTTCGATTCGGTTTTTTGCTCCGTGTCGGTTTAGACTCTAAATAGGGTCATTTTAATAGAAATGACATGATTAAAACATTCATTGCATTATTTTTGACATTCGAGATTTGGGTTGACTCAGGTTGACTCGAGTTACGGGTTTCTGAGTCGGTTTTGGGTCCGAAGACGGTTTTAACTCTAAATAGAGTTATTTTAATGGAAATGACATGATAAAGACATTCATGGCAATATTTTTGACATTCGAGATTTAGGTTGACTCGGGTTGACTCAAGTTGACTCGAGTTGCGGTATTCTGAGTCGGCTTTGGGTCCGAAGACGGTTTTAACTCTAAATAGTGTTATTTTAATGCAAATGAAGTTAGAAAACTTTTGAAATCATTTTTCATATCCGAGTAGTGCATTAAACCGTCTCATGTATAGCCAATCCACGCACGCATATCAAAAACACGTTATAGTCCGATCATCATCGGGTGGTTTTTGGAAGGTGCAGATACTAGGTATCTAGAGAGCTCCCACTTTGACTGAGGCTTGGACAGGGCGAAAGTCAAAGTATGATCTCCAGGTTAATCGAAGATTACTACCTGAAGACCATTGCGACATCGAGGCCACTCAAAAAGTTTTGAGCCAAGGACCTGCCGTCGGAAAGGGCGACGTCGAGTCGACTCGAGGATTCGAGCCAAGGACCTGCCATCGAGAACATTTTAGAGTCTGTCGACTTCCGATTCGGGTCGTTTAAAGTCCATTAGACTACGTATAAAGGCTCGCCAGCCATAAGAAGGAATCATACCTGAGGCATCTTCGGGATACGTCCTTCAATCATTTGCGCGCAAAGGCTCGCCAGCCAGTGTTGAAGGTGGTGCGTTTTGAGGCCCGCCAGCCATAGGAAGGAGTCATACCTGAGGCATCTTCGGGATATGTCCTTGAGTCGTATCTCGTGTGCATGCAAAGGCTCGCCAGCTGTGATAAGGAGTCGTACCCGAGGCATCTTCGGGATACGTCCTTGAGTTGTACCTTGCTTGCGGACAAAGGCTCGCCAGCTTGTGAAAAGGAGTCGTACCTGAGGCATCTTCGGGATACGTTCTTGACTTGTATCTAGTTTGCAGACAAAGGCTCACCAGCTTGTGAAAAGGATTCGTACTCGAGGCATCCTCGGGATACGTCCTTGAGTTGTATCTTGTTTGCGGACAAAGGCTCCCCAGCCATGGTGGTCGAAAGATCGACTGTGGGAAATAGCATGTGTGACATCCATTTGAAAATCGGCACTCGCCGGGGAGTTAGAAACTTCTCAGGACTCGCCGGGGATATGAGTTGCTGCTCGCTGGGAGGTAGCATATCCCATGTAATCGACGGGGTTAAAGCCTTTGGACTTGATGGGTCGCCGTTTGTTGGGAAGAACCCAGTACTCAATTTGGAGTGAGTTTGTCTTCTCAAGATTATCTGCATGGTTAGTGACCACACAAATCCGCAGTCGCATAGACAAGCACGTTGAATGCAAGCATATAAGCACATAAGCACATAAGCATGTAAACATGTGAGCATGTGAGCAGTTAGCATATAAGCAACTATCATGTAAGAATATAAGCATATGATCACATAAGCATGTAAACAATTAACACGTAATATCTCGCGTGAGAGGAGATATGAGTTTTGAAAGTTGTGAAGCTTAAAGACGAGTCTTGTTACTCGTAGATCTGTGATTTAATAGATTGAAGACACGTGGCCGTTGGAACACGGACTCACACAGACGCATACTGACAAACTGACAAACGGGCAGTCGTGAACGTAATGCCAACTCGGTATTGACAAGACACGGGGGTAACTCTGGCAGACTTTGCACATGTAAGTGCAACTCCTAGCCAAGAAAGGGTGTCAACATGCATCAGATCATCGGAGTAGAAGATACGCTTGGCTGGGGAATATGAATTGATTATCTTCGCCAGACACCTTTGCCTTCGTTTGCTTGTTTGAGATCCCTCCTTGAGGCATGATGATTCGGAAAGCGGAGCCAAGACCTTGTTATCGTCCGAACCGAGCACTAGGCTAAAGGTGGTTTATTTTGGACTGTAGTCGAGACTCAAAAGATGTTTGAGGATAAAGGACGGGTGACGTCTCGAAAGAGAAGCCCCCAGAGTGAGAAGGTGGGAATTTGACAAAACAAGGAATGGGCGACATCTTAAGGAAGAAGCCCCCAGTATATAGGTATAAGATTAATATTTGCAGCTGGGTGGGCTACTTTTGAGGATTGATGTTGATGGTTGAGATTGAAAGAGATATGCGGTTGTGTACTTGTTGGGGGACTGCCTACGTATTCGCGTTTTTGCGAAATCAAACCAGATCGTAGTTCCGAGTCGGTTATTGAGGATTGAAAATTGGAAATGTTGTGAAAGGAGCATGCGGCTGTGCCCTTGTAATAGGACTGCCTATGTATTCGCGTGTTTGCGAAATCAAACTTGATCGTAGTTCTGAGCTGTGTGTGCAATGGGTTGCAAATTGAAGGTTTGAAAATTGAATGTGTGTGGGAGTGTGGTTGTGTCCTCGTAATAGTATTGCCTACGTATTCGCGTGTGTTCGAAATCAAACCAGATCATAGTTCAGGGTGTGTGCCTAAGCGAGATGTTAGGACCTTGAAGTGATTTTGAGGTGTATGGTTGTGTCCATGAAGGACTGCCTACGTATTCACGTGAAGTGAAATCAAACCAGATCGTAGTTCTGAATGTGTTTGTGTGCCTAAGCGAGATGTTAGGACCTTTAAGTGTGTGGGTCACGATGGTAAAAGCCGTTTGGTGACTCGAAAAATTGATTTGAGATAATTCCTCCTTGATCATGAATCGAAGAGTTGTAATTTATGAAAATATTCCTTATCATGTGAGCACACTAAAAAGTGGACCCTAAGGGTAGATTGAGTATGTCCCGTTTCTCGGTAGCAAAGTATTCGAGGACTCCGTATCTGGGTCAGGTTGAAAATGGCTTCGACATTATGGAATGTGGAGCTTGGTAATAATGGTTTGTTTGACAGATAAAAATCTGGAGTTGAGCGTCACGACGGAAAATTCCGTTTGGTGACTCGAAGGTTGATTGGAGATAAATACCTCTTGATCATGAATCGAAGAGGTGTAATTTGTGAAAATGTTCCTTATCATTTGAGCACACTAAAAAGTGGACTCTAAGGGTAGATTAGGTATGTCCCGTTCTCGATAGCAAAGCATTCGAGGACTCCGTGGGGATTGTGGTGAAAAATGGCTTCAACATTAGGGAATGTGGAGCTTGGTAATAATAGGTTTGCTTAACAGATAAAAATCTGGAGCAAGAATTTTGTGGTGTTTAGGCCGAAGGGTAACAACTTGTAGTGTGGTGCGGAATGGGGTCTCCAACTTGATGTGGCCTGAGCACGAAATGGTTGGTAAATAACATGGGATCAGATTTCCATGTCTGGACCTTAAAGGTTAAGGTGCAATATCGTGAGCTTGAGGGGAATCCTCAGAAGCCTAGATAGGTCTCCCTGTAGTAGTCTCTGGAAGGACATAGGGGTGAAGCAGTATTGATTATTATCTTGAGGGGAATCCCCAGGATCCTAGATAGGTTTCCTTGTAGTAGTCTGCAGAAGGACTTAGGGGTGCTGGGCTTTGGACCTGTAGGTCCTGGACTTGGTGTTTTGGACTCATGGTTTCTGGGCTTTGGACTTGTTGGTCCTGGACTGGGTGTTTTGGACTCATGGGTCCTGGGCTTTGGACTTGTAGGTCCTGGACTTTATAAGTTGGACTCATGCGTCCTGGGCTTTGGACTTGTTGGTCCTGGACTTTAGATGTTTGTGTGGGACTTGTTGGTCCGTAGTTTGAAAAGTGACGGTTTAATTCCGTTATTTGAAATTGTGGGAAAATAACGAATTTGAATTTCGTTATTTCATTTTTTTGAAAAGTGATGGTTTTGAACTTTGTCAATTGAAATTGTGGGAAAATAGTTAATTTGAATTTCACTATTTCGTTTTTGAATGGGATGGTTTTTAATTCCGTTGTTTGGAATTGTGAAAATAGTTAATTTGAATTTCACTATCTTGTTTTTGATTTGAAATTGACGGTTTTATTTCCGTCGTTTGAAATTTGTGAAAATAGCGAATTTGAATTCCACTATTTTGTTTTTGATTTGGAAATGATGGCTTTAACTTCCGTCATTTGGAATTGAGAGAAAATATCGAATTTGAATTTCGCCATTTCTTTTTTTGGTTGGGAAAAGACGATTTTGATTCCATCGTTTGAAATTTGTGAGAGATAGCGAATTTGAATTTCACTATTCTCTTTTTTTTTTGTGGTTTGAGAATGACGGTGTTTGATTCCGTCGTTTGAAATTCGTGAAAATAGCGATTTTGAAATTCACTATTTTGTGTTTGTGATTTGACTTTAGCCTTGGCTTTTGCTTTGGCTTTGGTTGAATTGTTTTTGGCTTTGGTTTTTGCTTTGGCCTTGAGCTTTGGCTTTGGGTGAATTGTTTATGGCTGAATGGCTTATGGGCTCGGGCTTTTGATGTTGGCCTTTCGCTTTGGTTTTTGAATTATTGGTTCTTTGCCATCCTTCGTTCGAGGCAAGTAAAGGGGCAGACGGGGATGTACCTTTTGGTGAGAGGTTGAAATTTGGCGATGAGATGTTTTTGTGGGGAATGGGCTTGCCTTACATCATTGATCATGAACAAGGAGATGTTCTGGTTTGTTATCTGGATTCGTCGTAGGATCCCCCTGATAGAAGCTCGTTCTAAATTGGGTGTTAATGAAAGGTTTCTATTGCCAGACATGGAATAGGTAAAGAAATTGGACACAGAGTTCGAGTCCTCTGCTTACTCGGTACGGAACGTAACTCGAGTGTCCTCACATTGAATTGGAACATATTGTTCATTTTAAATCAATTCTCAAATAAATTCTCGTTGTCAACGGGAAGTGGTAAAGAGGAGAATATATGATAGTTGAAAATTGTGCTTTTATTTAGATAAATAAGATGTTAGCACAGACTCGATGAATACATGTGACTCATGGGGACAGCCCCCAGTTTGTCACTTAGGAATAAAAGGACAGGCGCTAGGATAGATATGAGAAAGCCTAAGACTCGGACTCGGACTCAGACTTAATCGTAGATACGGACTTCTAATCATCATCTTCTTCCTCGAAGGTCTCCTTCGCAGAATCCAGTGGCTTGAATGTTTGATCTTGAGTATTGACCCACTTGAGCACTTCACTCTCGTTGTTGGGGATTATATGAGGACAATAGTCGATGAGGCTTTTATCTCCTTCCAGAAAGAGATGTTCATTAGGGTTGTCTTCATCACTTGGTTGGCATAGGGATGAAGCTATCAGTTCCTGGTTGTCGATCATATCTTGAATAACATGTTTCAGTTTGAAGCATGTTTCAGTGTCATGACCATTTCCTTGATGATATTGGCAATAGGCATTGCTGTCCCAAAAACGGGATTTCTTGCATTCAGACGGGTCCGGAGTGGGCCCGATTGGTTGTAGCTTCCATTCAGTTATGAGCTTTTGAAGAGCTTCGGCATAGGTTGTGTTGAGGTTGGTGAATGTCCTTTGAGAACGTTTAACCTTGCTGTTTGACTTGAGACATTCAGGAGGATTGTCCTGACTGAGAGGTGCAATTAGGATTTTGCCAGCTTTAATCATATCTTGAATGGTATGCTTGAGTTTGAAACAGGTTTCGGTGTCATGACCATTTCCTCGATGATATTGGCAATAGGCATTGCCATCCCATGAGCGACCTCTTTTGTGTTCAGGTTTGTCCGGAGTCGGACCAATGGGTTGGAGCATTCCTTTTGAAGCAAGTATCTCCAGAGTAGTGTCATATGTTATTCCCAGATCTGTGAATACCCTTTGATGTTTTCCCATGGTTCCCACATTGGTGTTTTTTGGGATGTTTTTGTGAGTTTTATTTTTGTTTTTGTTTTTGTCAATCCTGGGCGGAAGCAGGATTTGGTCATTGTCAATGGGAAGTTCTTGGGAAGTTGTTTTGTATTTTGAAGGGGATTTTGGTGAGGTAATTTCATGTTCTTTGTTGGTAGGTTCGTGGATGTGGGAACCATCGGATGACTCCTCATTTTCAATAGCTGTTGGTTGGTGAACCAAGGGTTGGTTTCCTTGATGGTCAGGTTCATTTTCTGTACTACCAAACCTCTTCTCCAAATTAGCCATTCGGGTGTTCAAGTCATCGATAACAACTTGCAGCTTTGAGAATATGTTGTTGATAGAGACGAAGAGCATCATTATACCGCTTTGTATGCCATCCTCATCAATTGCATAAATTTCCTCATCGTCAGGAGGACTGAGGTGAGAGCAGTCTAGGGAAGATTCCTGACTCTGTCCAATAGGGTTTTTTGGAGGGTTTTTTTTGTTGTTTGTTGAGGGGGGTAGTGGTAATTCTCCCTTTTCAATCATGTCAAGGGTAACGCCTTTTAGGGAAAGACACATTTCCGTATGGTGCCCACGACCTTGGTGATATTTGCAAAACAGTTTTCCGTCCCATCTACGTCCTCGCTTGTTTGGTAGAGGGTCTGGCGTTGGACCAGTTGGTTTGAGCTTTCCTTGGGAGGTTAACCTTTCCAAGGCTGTGGCATAAGGCATACCCAGATCAGGGAAGGACCTATGAAATCGTCTGGTTTTGGTTTGGTCGTTGGCCAGTAGTCGGATTTCAAGGAGCTTAACCCTTTGCTCAATATCGGAAGAGGGAAAATTCCCGGTTATCATTTTGTCCTCAACTTGGGAGAGACGAGTGCTCAAGTTTTCCACGGTAGCTAGGAGTCGAAGGACCACGTTGTTGGTTTCAGCAGAAGTCATGGCGGATGCAGATTGATCGGCTTCTTGAGTTTCTGGTTGACGATTGATGGCACCCAAGGGATTCCTATTGACATAACGATAGGCGTCATAACTTGTCTTGGCAAGAGGTTGCACAAACAAAGGCAAGTGCGACACATATGTAGAAAAGGTAGTTTTGTCGTGAAGACACGGCGGTGTGACCAGGTTATGAGTTCATTAAAGATCGTGAATGACCTCTTGTGTTTGAACTCTTGGTGCATGAAGTTGAACTTAGACTCGAGTGTCGACTTTGGCATAATGATGCCTAGACAGACGTCTTCTGACTCAGTTTGGATGTGCACTTTTGGCGTGATGCCGTTGGAACAGAAATGTACACAACCTGACCTTTGACCCGTGATTTAGGGGAAAGATGGGTTTAATACCCGAGAGGTTTTGACTCTGCTAACGCCATTGAAGATGTCTCGACAATTAGGAGACACGACCTGAAGCAGAGGGTAGGTACTAAATTTGGCGGAGATTCGACGTTATCTAGACGACTTGACTTGAAATCGACTGGACTCTAATCGACTCGAGGCTGAATCGAAAAGGTGGACTGAAATTTTCGAAAATAGAAATTTTCAAAAAGGTTCATTTGTCGTTTTATGGACGGCTTCCGAAGAGTAGAGATCTCCGAAAGTCGATCAGTTGAAGAGTTGTCTTAAGTTTGTTTTCAAAAGATGGTTTGAGTTGAGATTGTGACGGCTCTGAAAACAATGTGTTGTTTTCGAAGGCGATTTTTGAAATTCCGAATCACGGATTAGAAAATCGAGAATTGAAGAATTTGGAATCGTCATCACAATGGCCATGAAAACGGTTAAATTTGTTTTCAACTGGTTTGAAATTGGATTGAAAATTTGAAAACGATTAAATTTGTTTTCAAATGGTTTGAAATTGTATAGAAATTTGAAAACGGTTAGATTTGTTTTCAAATGACTTGAAATTTGATTGAAATCTGAAAACGGTTAAATTTGTTTTCAAAGATTTGAAATTGGATAGAAATTTGAAAACGGTTAGATTTGTTTTCAAATGATTTGAAATTTGATTTTGAAATTTGAAAACGGTTAGATTTGTTTTCAGTGATTTGAAATTTGAATTTGAAATTTAAAAATGGTTAGATTTGTTTTCAAAGACTTGAAATTGAATTTGAAATTTGAAAACGGTTAAATTTGTTTTCAAAGATTTGAAATTGGATTTGGAATCTGAAAACGGTTAAATTCATTTTCAAAGATTTGAAATTGGAAATTGTGAGGATTAAATTCGTCATTACGACGGGTTATAAAATCCTTTTAACCTTTGAAAGACGGTATACAAATCAAAAATTGTGAGAATTGAAATCGTCATTATGACGGCTTAGAAAAGCCAAATTTGATTTCGAAAACGGGATTTGAAATTTGGAAAGTTGCACGGGTTGAAATCTTCATTATGACAGTTTGAAAACCGTTTTTGTTTGAAAGTTGATTCCGTTTGAAAAGTCGAGGATAGAATTTGTCATTATGACGGCATAAAAGGGCACTTTTAGAATGTAACGGTCGGCGAGGGACCGAGGTTTGAAACGGCCATTATGACGACGTAAAAAGGAGATTTTAAAATGGTTTGTGAAAACTCGGGTTTGAAAATCGTCATTACGACGGCATGAAAAGGTGCATTTAAAATGGTTATAAAAAACCGGGTTTTGATATGGCCATTATAACGGCATAAAAAGGTGCTTAGAAACGGTTGTAAAAACCGGGTTTTGAAAATCGTCATTACGACGGCCTAGAAAGGCGTGTTGAAATGATTGTAGAAAACCGGATTTGAAAATCGTCATTACGACGGCCTAGAAAGGCGTGTTGAAATGGTTATAAAACCGGGTTTGAAAATCGTCATTACGACAGCCTAGAAAGGCGTGTTGAAATGGTTATAAAAACAGGGTTTGAAAATTGTCATTATGACGTCCTAGAAAGGCGTGTTGAAATGGTTATAAAAAACCGGGTTTGAAAATTGTCATTATGACGGCCTAGAAAGGCGTGTTGAAATAGTTATAAAAACCGGGTTTGAAAATCGTCATTAAGACGGCCTAGAAAGGCAAGTTGAAATGGTTATAAAAACCGGGTTTGAAAATCGTCATTACGACGGCCTAGAAAGGCGTGCAACAGTCGGCAAAAGACCGAGGTTTGAAATGGCCATTATAACGGCGCAAAAAGGTGTTTTTGAAAGTTTGAAAATGACACGGAAGGACTTATGATCAATTAGCACATAAGCACTCACAGTTTCATTATATTATGCATAATGCTGACATGGGTTTTGGCTTAGAAGGGTGGATTACACACCAAGAAATCAAACCCCGATTTGCGAGAGGGAGACCAATCCAAACAAAATGTGTAAGGAGGGTGCCCTAGCCTCGTGCTCGAAAGTGATGAAAGCTCTTTGACGAAACAGGAATGTGTAACGTCAATGGTATGCTTGACTCAATCAGGATTCGAAACACGGGGATGAGAAAAACTCACGCCGACATGATGAGCTAATTGGTCGAAAAGGGTTAGGTTGAGGGCCCGGACAAGGAACTCGACTTATGACCGTAATATCAATTAATTCACTTTAACCACGACCTCGTTCGAGTTTCACCTCTAAGGATCTCAAAGACACAAGTGTCCTAGTTATCCCCAGCGGAGTCGCCAAAATGTGGACATGGGCCACGTCTCGGTCTGTGGATTTGGGCCACCTACCGATTTGCGGTCACGGGCCACCTGCACGCCAGGCCAATCTGTGGACATGCAGCGGTCTTTTGAAAGCCACGCTCGGTGGCGTAAAAATGATTTCGACCGGATCGCTTTAGATCGGTCGGTTTCGTCTCGGTAAAGGTCTCGAAACGATGCAGAGATGTTCGGAGTCGCCCCCAAGCATTTTTGGGATGCTTGGAACCCGTTCGAAATCCACTTTATACCTCGGTCAAACGAAGCACAAAGCAGTGTTTGACATAGGTATTAAAGATAAGGACTCGTCCCCCTTTTAGCATTCTATGCCTAAAAATGACTCTCGTACGCCCTGGATAAGGCCATCCACTATCCAAAGGTTCTGAGTAAGGGGTGAGGGTACGTATTGAGAAGCCCTTTAATCGGACACCCAATCCCGCCCGCCTTAGCGGCCTCTACTGATCGATCGTGGCTGTTTAAGTGCAAGAGTTGATAAAACGGTGTAAATGCATGAATGCACATCCAAAAGTGTTAACCTAACATGTGAGCTTTCTAAGTCGGTTTGTTAATCCAAATATCAAGCATAAGATGTCAAGTTGGATTTATGTTTGATTTGCATGTGAGAACGGAAATTAAACATCCATTTACCAAATTCGGGTTATGATACTTAACACGATCCATTTATTGAAATGGGTGTCAAATGACAAAGTGTAAAAACACGTAAACTTGTCAATCTGATTCGTCATGTGTTCGGATTAACCGTAATCGGGATCGTCCTAGACAAGTGCTAAAAACGGGGCAGAACAGCGCCAGGCAGCCCCATTGGGGCGCGAGCCTATTGGCGATGGAAGGGGCTCTGTCCTGGTTTTGAAATGTGAAAACAGGCGGTCCCTTGGGGCGCGAGCCATGAGCCGACCCAAGGGGGCGTCTCTTGGTTTTTGAAAAGGTTGTTTAAAACCGTATTTATGATGAAAGATTTGGAATATGATTTCCATGACTCGGAATAATTACTATTATGTTAGTAATATTCGTTGTCGGATTTGCATGTTTGAAAAGCATCGTTGACAAATAAAAATGTAAAATGTTTGATTTAACCTAATTATGTTAAGTTCATTTCTTTGTAATTAGTCAAGTTTGTCATCGTACTCGGATTAAACCGACATGATATAAAGAACCAAGGATGATTATGAATTATGACTAATATGTTTACAAATGTAAACAAATGAGAAAAATGTTAAATAAAAGAAAGAAAGGGTGTTAAAATACCCCTTAAAATGTAATTAACCAAATATATCACCGAGTCACGGAATAAACCGCCATGGTATAAAGAATCAAGGATGATTTTTATAATGGTCAAAATATATTTATCATAAAAATGAATTAAAATGGTAAATAAAATAAAAAGATTTCTTTTAAAATGTAATTAACCAATTAATATCACCGAGTCACGGATTAAACCGTCATGGTATAAGGAACCAAGGGTGATTATGATTTATGGTTAAAAAGTTTGTCATAAAAATGGTTTGAAACATTCGAAATGGTAAAAACCGTAAAAGGAAAGAAGTAAAAATAAAAGAAAGCGTTGAAGGAAAGACGAACTCAAACACATTTGAGTCTGACCTGGGCACCCCATTGAGGCGCGAGCCACCTTGCACATTAAGGGGCTTCTGCCTCAGGCCAAAACTCGGTTTTGGCTCGTCTAACCTATATTTGAATCGTGTTATGCATTGTTCATACTTATAGACTCATAAAAACAGTAAATACATGAAATAAAGTGAGTTTTTTACACCCTAAAACTTACGTGTATGATTTTTGCGACATAGACGACTTTGGAGACAAGTTTTCTCGTAGCGACTACTCACGATCAAGAAGTTTAAAAAGAGTGCCTTAAAAAAGGATTTTGTTTTGAAAATGAGTTGAAAATACGTTAATTAAAACATGTTGATTGATGTTGATTTAGTCGAATGGGTCGGTCGAATGCACGGCGACGGTACCAAACAATATGTGTAAGGCTTGTGTTTACGATCGGTAGGTCGTAAACACGTGTCGATTTTGTGACTTAAGAAGTCGAGTATAAAAGTTTAAGGGATATGTGAGGGGGCGGACTCTCGTGTGAATATTATGGTCTGTGATGGTGGATATTTATAGAGAAATGTGGGATGGTAGGTCGGTTAAGTTCGCGTGGAGGCTAAGCAGACACCTGCTTTAGGCGCGAGCCACCCCGTGACTCAATGGGGTGTGTTGTCCCTTTCGCAAATTTGGATTTTGCATTTGTTCTAACCAATGTTTTTTTGGTTGTGATTTGTGGTCATTGAGGTTTTCTTAGCCGTGTAAGCTTACTCTTGGGTGATATTTGGGGTAGGTATTTTGTGTCTTTGACTCGGGTTTGACCCGTGTGAGTCGGGATTTGAATTTCGATTCGATTTTTGGCTCGATGTCGGTTTAGACTCTAAATAGGGTCATTTAATGGAAATGACATGATGAAAACATTCATGGCATTATTTTTGACATTCGAGATTTGGGTTGACTCACGTTGACTCGAGTTACGGGTTTCTGAGTCGGTTTTGGGTCCGAAAACGGTTTTAACTCTAAATAGAGTTATTTTAATGGAAATGACATGATAAAGACATTCATGGCATTATTTTTGACATTCGAGATTTGGGTTTACTCGGGTTGACTCAGGTTGACTCGAGTTGCGGGTTTCTGAGTCGGCTTTGGGTCCGAAGACGGTTTTAACTCAAAATAGTGTTATTTTAATGCAAATGAAGTTAGAAAACTTTTGAAATCATTTTTCATATCCAAGTAGTGAATTAAACCGTCTCATGTATAGCCATTCCACGCACGCATATCAAAATCACGTTATAGTCCGATCATCATCGGGTGGTTTTTGGAAGGTGCAGATACTGGGTATCTACAGATATGTATGCGCATTTCCTTCCTGAAGGTGCTTTTGATCATACACCTTTTATACTGAAATGCAGGGGATAGGTTACTACTCATAAAAAGTCTTTCAAGTACTTTAATATGTGAGGGAAAGCTCCTCAGTTTCTTCCATCTCTCAGTATCTGGTGGGATAAGAAGCATCATGGTACCAGAATGTTTTGCTTGGTTAAGAAGCTTAAGTCTCTAAAATTGCATCTCAGGAATTACAATAAAGAGTTCTTTTGTGATATTGAAAATTCTGCTGTAATGGCTTTACAGAACCTTGAATATATTCAAGGCCAAATTGCCCATAATCCTGGAGATGTAGACTGGATAGCAAAGGAGGTTGCTGCTGCTCAAGAGTACAAAGATATGCAATCTGCTTGTCAACAGTTTTTGAGTCAAAAGACTAAAGCAGCATGGATAAAAGATGGTGCTTGTAATACCAAAATTTTTCATGGTGTCATCAAGAGTAAATTCATAAGGAATCAGGTTTTGTCTATTAAGAATATAAATGGTATTGAGCATGATGATCCTCATGGTATTCAAGAGGCCTTCCTTGCTTACTATAATAAGTTGCTGGGAACTGAAAATGCAATTACTCCTGTGAATAAGTTAATTGTCAGGAAGGGCAATATATGCAATGCTACTCACTGGGACATTTTACTCAAACCTGTAACAAAGAATGAAATTAAGGAAGCCATATTCTCCCTTCCTGATAACCAAGCACCGGGTCCTGATGGGTTCTCCAGTGCTTTTTTAAGGACTCTTGGAGTATCACAGGAGAGGAAGTATGTGCTGCAATTCTGGATGTGTTTAAATCTGGTAAGATCCTGAAGCAAATCAATGCAATTGTTCTAACTCTGATACCAAAGTGTAAAATGCCAACTCAAGTAACTCAATTTAGGCCAATTGCCTGTTGCAATGTCATTTACAAGTATGTATCTAAGCTCTTATACAATAGGTTTGCTGGGGTCTTACCTGATCTGATTAGTTTGAATCAAGATGGTTTCATCAAGGGGAGGAGTATCATAGAGAATATCATGGTGTGCCAGGATTTAGTAAGATTGTATAATAGACAGTCTTGCTCTCCAAGGTGTATGTTTAAGATGGACCTGATCTTCAGCCTTCTCTGCTGCCTCTGGATTACAAATGAATGCACAAAAATCCTGTGCTTATTTTAATGGAGTTAAAAATAACTTAAAGAAGGATATTCTGGCAATTTTAGGATTCTCAGAAGGAAATTTGCCTTTTAAGTACCATGGAGTTCCAATTACAGCAGGGAGACTGAAGAAACAAGATTGTGCTATGTTGATTGATAAGATTGTTGAAAGAATCAGGTCTGTTGGTGCTAAGAAGCTCTCTTATGCTGGACGTTTGATTTTGGTTAACTCTGTGCTGTCTTCTATGTATAATTACTGGGCTGTAATGTTTGTTCTGCCTAAAGGAGTAATGACCAGGGTGGATGCCATTTGCAGGTCCTTCCTCTGGGAGGGCAGTTCAGAGTATAATAGGGTACCTCTGGTTAGGTGGCATCAGGTGTGTGTGTGCCAAAAAAGGAAGGAGGCTTGGCGATTAAACAAAGCCAGGTTTTATTGCCTATGTTAGAAAATTGGTATGGTGGTTAGCAGCAAAAACAGATAAATTGTGGGTGCAATGGGTGCATCATGTGTATATGAAAAACTATGTATGGTTTGATTATCAACCTTCTGCTGAATCAAGCTGGCACTGGAGGAAAATCTGCAATGTGAGAGATTTAATTATGGAAGGTTTTATTGATGGCCAATGGAGTATAGGTTCTGGTGACTACACTGTTAAAAGCTGCTATGAATGGATTCGTGACAAAAAATCTCAGGTTGAGTGGTATAGGTCTATCTGGTGTCCTATGGCTTAACCCAAGCACTCTTTCATCTCTTGGTTGGTATCTCATCATGCCTTGATGTTGAAAGATAAGCTGATGTAGTTTCAGGTTGCTGCAGATGATCTGTGTTGCATCTCTCAGCTCTCTCCTGAGACTCATATTCATTTGATGGACACTTGCCATTTCAGTCAGTCTGTTTTGCAGTTGATTGGTGACTGGCTAGGGACTTATCTACTGCACACTAATATTCTGAATGTTATAGCCTGCAGAAGATGGAGCAGACTCAGGAAACAAATCTGCACTGCTGCCATCTTGGCTTGTTGGTATATGATCTGGATGCAAATGAATGAAGCACGAATCTATGGAAGAGTCATTAGGCCTGTGAGGGTTGCTCTAACTATTCAATGGATGCTTAAAAATAGATTTATTGAATATAAACCACGAGTTATCAGTACTAAGGATAGCCTATGGTTGTGTAGGATGCAATTTATTTAAATATGAGCATGAAAAATTGTAATGTATAAAATACATGTTGACATGTAATTGCGGTTTTATAATGAGAAGCTTACATTTTAGCAAAAAAAAAAAAAGAAATTAATTAGGGCTGTTTAGGTTAAACTATTAAGACAGAAACAATATGAAAGTCGTGATAAACAGATGAAAACATATACAAAAGTCGAATTCCAGAGATTTGATATGAACGAATCGAGTCTCCAAAATCCGGGTTTGATTTGATGACGAAAACCCGCAAATATTGATTATAAGGTATTTAAGTCGGATTTAAAGCGATAAATTATTATGAATATGTGTTATAAATATTATATACGAATGAAAGAGAAGAAAATAAGAAAAAGAAACAAAAGAAGACGGATTGACAGAGAGGTGCGGAAGAAGAAGAAAAGCAGGAACTGCGGCAGCCTCTGGAAGAGGCGCAGCAGATGCTGCGTTTCTTCTCGACGTCTGCCTATAGTTAATCCGTGAAAACAATTTGATAAAAGGATTTTAGAAATCGTTCTTAAGCATATTTTTGACGTAAACCTTACATTAATTGGTAAAATAATAAAATACAATAACAAAAGATGGGATTTACACCCTCAGACTTACATGTTTGACGAAACGAGATTAACTAAGTTAACGTTTAGTGATTGCTCGACTCGAATGTATGATGAAAGTGCCCTCGTAAGAGGATTTAGATTAAATTGATTGATTAATTGAGTGTAGTTGGTCAAATTGGTCGGTTATGCAACGTGACTGGTACTCAGAAGGATCCGTGTAACACCCTGGCCCAAACCGGGTCGGGAGCGGTTACTTATGATAGCTCACCAGGCTGTGTACATGGCCCACAGATCAACACGGGTCCTTTACAGCGCATTTTGTCCTCACTCATGCGCATCCCGGAAACCTTCCCAGGAGGTCACCCATCCTAAGACTACTCCCAGTCAAGCACGCTTAACTTTGGAGTTCTTTCACATGGATGACCATAAAAGAAAGTGCACTTTGTTGATATGAGTAGTACTTCCAATCCCTTTAAGCACTAGTCATTTAAGCCTATCACTGGACCTCTTCAATTACCGTGGGGTGTTACAATCCGAGCTTACGTGGTCGATTGATCAAGCACGTAGACGTCAATAAGCTTAGAGCAAGGTCTTAGAATGCAAAGGGAGAAGAGAAGGGCGGACACTCGCGTGAGAAATATGAGGAACGAAGGTCCCTATTTATACTAATCACACGGAGTAATTATGGAATGACTGAAACTTTGGAAACAAATCTCGAAAAGATCTGAAAATACGCAGAAAAGGGCTGGGGAAGAGGCGCAGCAGGTGCTGCGTCCTTTCCTCTTAGGTTTCCTCCTGTAGAAGAAAGAATTTCGCGTTTCTTTTATGGAATTGCGATAGATCTCAGCTTCCTTATCCTTTAAAATATGATTTTCGGGATATATTTACCAAAAAAACAGAAAATTAAATTATGGAATAAGAAAATCCAGAATATTCTAGAACATTCCGACTCGGCATTTTAAACGGTTTATTAGAAAATGAAGCGGTTTTTTACCCGGACTCCAAATGAACTCTAATTACTGTCAAAACGACTGTAATGGCGCGTAGATGACAACCAAGGAGTAGACACAAGTATTTGAGCTGTTACTTGATGATAAAGTTACGAATTGTCATAAATCGTTTCGTGTACCAAACATGCGGCCCAATCATCACCGGGTGGCTTGCGGGAGGTGCAGAAATGAGGTATCTACATACTCTACCCTCACTCCCAAGCTGAAACTGGTAAGAAACATCAATAAACAAAACAACCGTCTATCTGTCCAAACTGTAACTCGCAGGAAACAACAGTAAACAAAAAAATAATCTATGTATAACTGGTATGTACTTACGAAAACTTGTGTCGTAATCGTCCCGCCTACACACCACAACCTATGAGGCATCGCAACACCGTCACCAATAGCCGCACCGCAGCGCAAAAATACCCGCATCACAACATGAAGTAACGTGCCCAGATGACCACCCGAGGCACAACAACCACATCGATAGTCATAGCAACCTACACAATTCCCATAAATATTGACTCAGAATAACTTTCCGGACATGAAAACTACTCAAAAACACTTTACTAGATCACAACGCAACATATTACACGGAATACACAGATAAGAACCTCATGAATATCATCCATACCTTTTCACGGAATAAACATATATCATGAATACACATACAAGTATAACTAGCCATGCCAGATTATCCAAACTATCATTTTTGAATATCATTCTATTAGTTAACCGTACCCAACATTGTGGGAAATAATCTGTATACTTCCCTTATTATTAAGGATTATAACGAATTTATAAAGATGATTACGAGTCATAAAATAAATTGCATAAACAAAAGTAGAGAATGAAGAAACAACCTTGGGTCCTAGCAAAATCGGCCTAAGAACAATATCGCAATGATATTCACCTATTAGTTGCACCCAAGATGATATGAGATATGCCCTTTTCTTCTTGCTAGAATCGATCCCCAATTTTCTGTAAATTGTTAAGGTTTTGTGTTTTTCTTTGATGAGAAGAGGCTAGGTCAAATTAGGTTAAAGAAAAATAAGTCCCCTTACTCCCTCTTAAACCGTGAAAGAGGAAGAGAAATAGGGTAGATTTTTTCTTCCTATTTTTCGGCCCATATACCGAAATAATAAGAGGAATATCCTCCTTATTTCGGTTTTTCTACCTACCCAAAATGGTAAGATTAAATCTACTTATTTTGGTAGTATACAATATGTATATAAAGTGTATAATTATATTGTCATTTATTTATTCCGTATTAATCAGTCTACACACAACAGCTTGCAGTCAACTTATTATTACCGGTCCGTAATAGTTTATTATGACAATATCGTATAATATATACTTTAATTATAAATATCGCATATTTATAATTAGCTAATTAAATATAACCGATTACATTTAATTACGAATTAACATATTAATTCGTCCAAGTTTAACATTATATACATTAATTAAATATAACATATTATATTCAATTTACGAATTGACAGTTAATTCGTCTCAGCTAATATTATTTAATCGTCATTAAATAATCGTCTCATCAACACGTTGACTAACTGTTTAGTCATATAAGGCATCAATGTGATTACATTTACATAACCACATCTCTCAAACACATCCTTTAGGTGTGACTTTAAGGGACCAGTTGATCACCGCCATCTGTATGATAATAACGTCAAACTTTCTAGCAAGCCAACCGTTATTAGGTAATTGTTAATCAATTGATAAAATACGAAGTATACCCTTGTGAACCTATAAGAGATTTATAAATGTTATCACACTAATTTGTGGAGGACACAAGCTCCAACAAACTCCCACTTGTCCTCACAAGTGTATGTGCGATAACCGATTCTCATATCCTAAAATTTCTCCCACTCAATGTAAAACAATTTGCAAAGTCCGTATTCACAAAGGTCGTATTTTACAAGCGATCATTATCAAGAGTGGTTTCCCCGACTAGAGAGTAACTTAACTGATAAAAGAATCTTCATTCGAGCATGGCCATGCATTTCAGTTACTACTCCTCGAGTGGCCCTGAGAAATAACTATACCTGATAAAGGTTGGATATTTTCCTCAACTCGAATCCTTCAGATATAAGCACAGTATGAAATGACCCAGAAAAAATCTACTTAGTCTCCAGTTACGGCAGACCATGAGAAAGAAATAAAAGTCACCCAAAAACTGCCTTAATCTCAAGAGACACTCGATAGTCAAAAGAATCGACTCTAGGAACACAATGGATGTCTTATCCACGACCTGGCACCAAATGTTTTTAAACATTAAGGACTCCATTACGTTGTCACAAAAATAATTGTCCTACGAGGTATCGTTATAACCCGTATTTGTGATCGATCAGCCAACTGATTGACTTATGGCTCGTTGAACCCACCATCAATCGACTGGACAATATAATAGCCAGAGTTATCAGCTCATTAAGGCGATTACGGACCAAAACAAATATAATGTAATTCAGTTCACTTTGTGGCGTTCAATGTTGTCGGTACAGTCCACATGAAAAACAAAATATTATATTAAAACGATGAAGTTATAAATAGTATATGAAAAAGATAATGTATCAAATTCATAATCAACTACTACAATTCAGGAACACGTTTAATTCCCATGGAAATAACGTGCCCTTCATGCTTATCAAAATTCAATGGTT
This sequence comes from Silene latifolia, assembly GCF_048544455.1. Classification (NCBI taxonomy): domain Eukaryota; kingdom Viridiplantae; phylum Streptophyta; class Magnoliopsida; order Caryophyllales; family Caryophyllaceae; genus Silene; species Silene latifolia. The sequence goes on from NC_133538.1 coordinate 142,492,416, forward strand.
TAGTGAGAGGGTCCGCGATGTTATCATCCGAAGCTATCTTGTCAATCACTATCTCTTCTTGCTCCACGTAATCACGGATCAGGTGAGCTTTCCGATGTACATTTCTAGATTTGTTGCTAGACTTTGGTTCCTTAGCCTGGAAGATGGCACCTCTATTGTCACAATAGATGGTGATCGGGTCATTTGAACTAGGAACTATCGTAAGTCCTTGTAAGAATTGACGCATCCATATCGCTTCCTTTAGCCGCCTTGAGCGGCATAGTACTTCGGATTCAATGGTAGAATTTGCTACAACATTCTTTGGAACTCTTCCGGTGACTGCGCAAACACCATTAAGAGTGAAGACGAACCCGGACTGAGATTTTGAATCATCTCGATCCGTTTGGAAGCTAGCATCTGCGTAACCGATTGCGCATAGCTTAGTATCGCCTCCATAACTCAATACCCTATCCTTAGTCCTCCGTAGGTACTTGTGGATATTTTTAACAGCTATCCAGTGTGTTCTGGATTCTTTTGGTACCGACTCGTCATACTCAATGCATATGCCACGTCTGGACGTGTGCATATCATGGCATACATGATTGATCCTATTACAGATGCATAAGGAACACGACTCATGTGCTCAATACATTCAGGCGTCGTGGGTGACTGAGACTTGCTCAACTGCATCCCAGACGTCATTGGAAGGTTCCCCTTCTTGGAGTTGGTCATGCTGAACCTCTCAAGAATCTTATCCAAATAAGACTCCTGACTAAGTGATAACGTCCGTCGTGATCTATCTTGGTAGATACGGATTCCCAAAATGCGTTGTGCCTCACCCAGATCTTTCATCTGGAAATGGTTCTTCAACCATTATTTAACCGAAGATAGGAGAGGAATGTCATTCTCAATCAAGAGTATGTCATCGACATACAATATCAAGAAAACAATCTTGCTCCCACTCGACTTGATATATAAGCATTGTTCCTCGACCGATCGAGTGAAACCATACTCTTTTATCACCTGGTCGAAACGATGATTCCAACTCCGAGAAGCTTGCTTAAGTCCATAAATGGAACGCTTAAGCTTGCATACTTTCTTAGGATGTTCAGGATCTATGAAACCTTCGGGTTGCACCATGTACAACCCTTCCTCCAAATAACCGTTTAAGAAGGCAGTTTTCACATCCATTTGCCAAATTTCATAGTCATGAAATGCGGCAATCGCTAAGATTATCCGAATGGAACGTAGCATGACTACAGGTGCAAAAATCTCATCGTAATGCAATCCGTGCACTTGAGTGAAACCTTTTGCCACTAGTCGTGCCTTATAGGTATCTGGTTGCGCGTCTACAGAACGCTTTATTTTGTAAAGCCATTTGCACTGTAGAGGTTTTACCTTATTAGGTAAATCAACAAGATCCCATACATCATTCTCATACATGGAGTCCATCTCGAATTGCATGGCTTCGAGCCATAGCTTTGAGTCGGAACAGGCCATAGCACCTTTATAGGTAGCGGGTTCATTACTCTCTAGGAGCAAAACGTCATTCTCCTCGACCATACCAATGTATCTGTCCGGAGGATTAGAGACTCTACCTGACCTCCTAGGTTCCTCAGAAATATCAGTTGGAGGAACAACTTCCTCCATCTGTTCCTCGGTTGTTGGTTCTGGAATCTCCGACAGCTCGAAGGTTCTATTACTTGTCTTGTTCTCGAGAAATTCTTTCTCTAAGAACGTCGCACTAGCCGCAACAAAAACTCGATGTTCGGTAAGCGAATAGAAGTAATGACCAAACGTTCCTTTTGGATAACCAATAAAGTATGTCTTGACCGATCGCGGGCCGAGCTTATCCTCGTGTCTCCACTTGACATAAGCCTTGCAGCCCCAAACCCGAATAAAGGACAAGTTGGGGACCGTTCCCTTCCACATTTTATATGCAGTCTTGTCGACAGCTTTAGTCGGACTTCGGTTAAGTATGAGAGCAGCTGACAAAAGAGCAAAACCCCATAATGAATCAGGTACTACCGTGTGACTCATCATGGATCTAACCATATCAAGTAAGATTCGATTTCTCCGTTCGGACACACCATTTAATTGAGGTGTTCCAGGTGGAGTTAACTATAAAACGATTCCACAGTCTTTAAGGTGTTGATCAAACTCATTTGAAAGATATTCGCCACCCCGATCTGAACGGAATGCTTTAACCTTTCTACCCATTTGGTTCTCAACCCTGTTATGGTATTCCTTGAATTTCTCAAAGGACTCACTTTTATGCTTCATTAAGTAGACATATCCGTATCTACTCAAATCGTCCGTGAAAGTGCTAAAATATCTATAGCCATCTCTAGCGGTAATTGACATAGGTCCACAAACATCAGTATGTATGAGTCCTAATAGGTCACTAGCGCGCATTCCAACACCTTTGAAGGAAATTCGAGTCATTTTGCTAATGAGACATGATTCACACGTGCCATATGTAGAAAAATCGAATGCGGGAATAGTCCCATTATCGATGAGTTTCTTTACATGTTTCTCATTTATGTGTCCCATTCGGCAATGCCATAGATAGGTTTGATCTTTGTCACCAACCTTTAATTTCTTATTATTCACGTGTAATATTTCCGTGGTTTAATCTAAGATGTAAATTCCATTCATGGAAGCTGCTTTGTCTTAAATCATTTCATTGAAAGAGAAAATACAGCTATTATCCTTTATTAAAAATGAAAAACCGTCCTTATCAAGTACGGAAACTGAAATAATGTTCTTAGACAAACTGGGTACATAGTAACATTTATTTAAAAATAACTCAAAACCACTAGGGAGTTGGATTACATATGTTCCCTTCGAGACAGCAGCAACTCTAGCTCCATTCCCGACTCGCAGGTCCACATCACCCTTTCCGAGCGGTGTGATGTTTCTTAGGCCCCGCAAATGATTACCTGAGATGAGAACCACAACCAGTATCAAGTACCCAAGTTCCGAAACTTGCATGGTTAATCTCAATCATATGAATATAAGATGACATACCAACAGGAGTGACGCGGCCTGCTTTTATGTCCTCACGGTACACGGGACAGTTCCTCCTCCAATGTCCAGTCTTGTGACAATGGTGGCACTCAATGTCACCGCCCTTGCTCTTTGCCTTGCCCTATGAGCCACTAGTCTCACCAGGCCCACTCTTACCGTTTCCTGGCTTTTTAAACTTTGGCTTACCTACAGTTAGGTCGCCTGGAGCTTTGCCCTTACCTTTATTCTTGTTGGAAATCGTGAGAACATCCTGCTTCATGCTCCCACTCAATTTCATATCCTTCTCGGTCTGTACGAGAAGTGAGTGTAGCTCATGAGGACTTTTCTTTAAGTCATTCATGTAGTAGTTCGCCCTGAAAAGGGCAAAACCATCATGGCCTAAGGGTCGAACCACAGAGAGACAAGATCAATTCTATTTGCTATTTTTAATCTATTAAAGTAACAATTATTGGGGGCGGGGGGGCGGGTTGGTTGATTTATTCTAAACTAACTACTGAAATATGAATGAAGTTTAAAATAGATAATTAAAAAGCAGCTAGGAACTTCAGTTCACCATGGCTTAAGGGCCAGTCAAGCAAAGTCAAAGTCTGTCCAATACTGTCTCAGGATGTCAAATAGGTCATCTAAGTCCCTATTCGAATTAAGCCTCTCGGTCTTTTTCCACTCTAGAAAGAAACTAAAATGCTTTCGCTCCACTAGTCTTTCCAATTACTTGTAAGAAATTTAACTCCGCTAATCTCTCAATCTAGCAAAGGGGTAAAGTCTCACAAAGATAAAAAAAAAAAGACCGGTACGGGTTCAACCTAGACTTAGTAAAATCGACTCATGACGCCATGGATTCCCTAATTCCTAGCATAGGAATTTAGGTACGCATGCTTAAGAATATGACAATTGCAAAATTAAAGACATAGAATAAAATCGACATGATTGACTTGGAATTAAAACTAAAGGATTGAACTTAAATTGCTTAAACATAAATTGGTAGAAACTAGAATCAAAATAAACAAGAATAAGTGAAGATTGAAATTGAATTAAATCTTACTAAGGGATTTGATGAACAAAACAATTGATTGAAATTTGTAGCTTCCACTTCTTCGTTCCCAAAACTAGATCTAAAACTGCAGTTGTTGAATCATAAAAAGCATAACCTAAATTATTATTGCGTACTACTGATAAACGTTATACCCATAAGATAAATTACAAGTGGGCTTTCAAAAGACTAAAACGTAAAAGAAATCACAGCTTCGAGACCTGGTCGATCGACCAGCCAGTACAGTGCGGGCTACACTGTCTCCTCTTCTGAAATCCACGGTCGATAGACTGGGGTCTCTGGTCGATAGACCAGAGACGCTGCAGCAGATTCCAGCCTCAAATCTTCATGCACGCATCCCAAGATGATCTAGTTCCGAGCTTCTACTTCATAGTTTCCATAAAATGCCCCCGGGAACGGATAAAGGCTCGATTTAGCTTACTTCCGGTCATTCCTGCAATAATGACATAGGAAATACAAAGTAAACCATTTCGTGAGAAATAATAGCTTAAAGCTAACAATTATGCATAGAAATACGTGCCAAAACCGTTAACAAAGTGTATAGAATATGCACGTATCAAATCTCCCCAAACCAAACCTTGCTTGTCCCCAAGCAAGCACTAAGACTCAATCTAAACACCTATTGGAACGAATTTCTTTCTCAAAACAAGAACATATTATCATGCCCAACCAATTTAATGCAACAAATAATATCAAAGTATTTTGTCAAGCGCAAACGAGTTGAACATGTTCAAGAATTTACCAAACTTTCGACCTTGCAAGACTCGTGTATATCAGACTCTCACGGGTCGCTCATTCACTCAATTTAAGAATAGGGTGAGAATTTAATTGTGCAAGATAGAATAATGAACGAAACAAGTCTCTCACCTAACTACGACCCATAAAAACATGCCTACAACCGTACATATGCATTCCAACCATTTAATGACCATGACATATGCCGAGGCGATTTTGGAATTGTGAGGCTACGGGTAAGAAGGGGCTAAAATAAATTTGGATAAGAGGAGATAAAGCCGAGCAAGAAACTTCTAAAACCAAATTTCTGAACATTTCCCAACTTCATACTCGAGAGAAAAAAAAAATCAAAACGGTGCTACTTGTAAGCACAAATCTCACAAACTCCCAAGAATAATAACAGTTCCCCAAATAATATGAATAGCAACATGGGAATTAAAAATCACCATCCGAAAAATCGTTCTAATCATGTGATTTCTTTTTTTTTCTTTCATTTTCTTTCTTTTTCTTTTCTGACTTACACTTCTTCTTTTTTCAAAACCTGGATTGGCAGTCGATCGACAAGGTGGTGCAGTCGATCGACCACCCCTGCTGAGCTGAACCTCTCTGCCCAGTTCAGTTTCTTCTTCTCTTTTTTTTTTCAATTCAAACTTCCCTTCATTTCCCAACAAATCATCCAAAACTGATGCATATCTCACACGAGATAATAAAAACCAAATCGCAAGATAATATTCCCGAATAACTACCTTTACTAGCTCGGCTAGGGTGGCTAAATTTGGAATGTAGTTTATGGGACAAAAGGGCAAATTTGGTTTTTGTAGAGCTTATGGGCAAAATGAAATAAGGGAACCTCTTCCATATGTGTCAGCAAACCGCAAAACTAAATGCATACAGGTATTAAGCAGATAAAATTTATGTTTATGCAAATTTATGTGACATGCCTTGCGAGGAGTAACTACTCTCATTCCTACATGAAACTGGTCATAAATGACACCAGTTTAAATAAGCTCTAACCTCATAAATTTTTAGTAGTTTGCCAATTTTGAGTCAAGTCTATTTGTTTAGTAAAATTCCAACAAAAACTCGTAGACTATGCAAGTGACATACTCAACGACATTACAAGTGTAAGGAAGGGCAATGAGACAATACGCAAAGCAATTTTATCACTGAAATCCATCCATTCCGACTCGACCTACAGGCTAAAGTAAACGTGATATTTTTGAATTTTTTTTAAATTTTTCAATTTTTTTTTTTGAGTGAAAACAAATGCAAGTTGAAATGCAATAAACGTGGAACAGAAATGCAATAAATAACAAATGCAAATGCAATAGACATATGCATATACCCTCCCCAAACCAAAACGCACAATGCCCTCATTGTGCTCAACAGCAAACATAAACAGCAGCAACAACAAAATCGGGGAGAATATAAACATCTACAAAGGAAATGGAAACTAATGAAAAAGAAACGGAAACTCACTAAAACGGCCTCCCCAAACCAGCCGTCAAAAAAGGGAGGCAGAAAGCTGCTACCGGTCGTCCTATGGCTCGTACTCGGAACCACTCGCCTCATCGGACCCTGAGTCGTCCTCCTCTTCCTTTTCAGCAGCAGCGGCAGCAGGAGTAGACGTCGTAGCAGGCAGAGGATATCCGCCCACTGGGGAACAAAGAAGGACGGGTGAGTCCAGGGACCCCGTGGGAGCATCCCTGTCCGAGCAAACTCCTCGTAAACTGGGTACATGACAAGAGCCATGTCCATCCTGTGCTGATCAAAACTCCTGCACAAGTCACCCAACACACGTGAAACCGCCCTTTGGTCTATGACCGCAGGGATAACTATAGGTGTAGGGGGACGAAAAGTAGCCGGGAAACCCGTGGGAGCAGGAGTGGAGGAGGAGGGGGCCTGTGAAGAGGGCGCGAGCTCCTCTCGAGGTGGAAGCAGTGGTGGTGCCCGCCCTAATAGGGAGCCTGTAGCTAGGCAAGGGCTGGCGAGTCGCCCCCAAAACAGTAGTAAGGGGCAGAATGGGAGGGAGGCCAAGGATAGGGATGGGGTCGCAAATGAAAGAATCAATCTTCCACCGTCCCCGAGTATCGACCCACTTCACAGACTTGACGTAGTCAAGGTCCATGAAGCATGCCAGAGGGTCGAGAGGAGCCTCCTCTCAAGGGAAAACAAGAACCAGACGGTAGGCTATACGAGTCACCAGCCCTATACGAGTCACCAGCCCACCATAAACAATAGTGGCCAAAGAGGTACCCTCACTTATAGTGTTAAAGTGAGAGGCAGTCAAATAAGCTATGTTATAAATACGGGCTACCCGACTCTCGATGTTCAGGTAGCCTGCCAAGATAGACAATTCAATTGTATTAACATTATTTGACTCTTTGCGGCCGAAGATGGTGTTGCCCATCAGCCGGAAGAAGTAACGAAAAGGGGGTAAGTGGACGGAGGTGCCCTTCCTCTTAGGGGCATCCAGGTCGGAGATACACGACCACATTACCCTGTGCACATCATAAGATTCCGAGGTGTTACCCTCGAAACAAAGACCCAAATAACCAGCAAACTCAGCTAATGTCAAGGATTAGGTGACATTAAACAGCCGAAAAGATATACAAGAGCTACTCTTATTAGCTTCAAAAGTAGCCTGGTCAAAAGCAAAAGACGAGAAAAACTCGAGGGTTAAAGTATGGAAAGTGAACTCAGCCATGTCCACCAATCCCGACTTCCCTATCCCATTTAGCAGAGACACAACAGATTCAAGACACCCTAATTTCTCTAAAGTTGGCTTATGAATAAAACGGGTTGCCTGAACTTTCGTTTTTTCAACCAAGGTAATAAATTTAGCTCTCGGAGTAGAAGTAGAGAAAATCACCTGCGGATAGCCAGGTAGACTATCCGTAGTTGCCTCGATCATTAGCGGCGGAACCCGCGACCGTTTAGATGCTCCTTGACTGCTTGTCTGCCCACGGTCCACTGCCTTCCCTTTCGTGATTTATGATTCCTACAAAACTTAGCAAGTATAATTTGATTTCCCCAAACCCGAACATTAAAACACGTAAACCCAAAATTCAGACGGAAAAATTAGGGTTTATAAAAATTGGGGAAAACAAAATTTACTCCTCCTAGTTGCTAAGATGGCTCGAAAATCAAGGGAAAAGGATAGCAAAATGCAATTAAAGCACAAATTCGAAAAGAGATTAGCCCTAAATTGATTTTCCCCAAATCAATTTTTTTTCGAAACAAGGTAAGATTGCTCAGATTTGGGCATAAAAAATCAGCGAAATTCGAATTTAAAGGACGAAAAGAGGATTAGAAACATACCTTTGATGAAAACTTGGAAATTTGAGCAAGAAAAATCGAAATTAAAGGGGAGAATTGAGTTGAAAAATCACAAATTAGGAAGAACTAGGGTTTTTATTCTCTTTTATTTTCGTGCAAATGAATATGTGAATGAATAAATGAAAGTATGAATTAGAACTTCCCTATTTGTTTTTCCCTACGATTTTTATTTGTGGTCGATCGACTAATGAGACCCGGTCGATCGACCAGTCTTCCTCTTAACAGCTCTCTGACTTTTTCTCTTCAGTCGATCGACTGATGCACTTGGTCAATCGACTGCAAGTACTGGCAATTAAGCTCAATTACGTTAAAATTGCTTTTTCCAACTTCAATTTCGCGTCTTTCTCTCATCGAAATCCAGCAAAACGCCCTACGCACTTTACATAAAATAATTACCTGCAAACATTCTCAAAGGCGCGCGTCTTTCCATAAATAAAATTGCTAATTAAAATGAAATAAGCTAAAGCTCCTAATGCAAATTAATTAAATAAAACTGTAAAGTTCCTAATTACATAAAATTTACAAGCCGGGTTGCCTACTGGTTAGCGCTGGTTTAAGAGGTCCCGCACGACCTTCTTACCTCAATTTGCAGCTTATAAAAGTGGGTTAAAGTATAGTACTTCGACCTGCCCAACAAATTCGTCTGCACCGTGATAGTGTTTCACGTATTGACCGTTCACTTTGAATCGGTCTCCAGATGAGGTTTCCAATTCAACTAATCCGAATTTTGTAACTACTGTGATCGTATAAGGGCCACTCCACCTGGATTTCAGCTTACTAGGAAATAAACGGATACGAGCATTAAAAAGGAGTACCTTATCACCGACATTGAACTCGCGCTTGATGATCGTCTTGTTATGCCATTGCTTTGTCTTCTCCTTGTAGATCCTAGCATTATCATAGGCCATCGGCCTAAATTCCTCTAACTCATTCAACTGTGACATACATTTCTCATGAGAGAGGTTAGGATCTAAATTCAAATCACAAATAGCCCACCAATATTTACGTTCCAATTCAACAGGCAAATGACATGTTTTACCATAAATCAATCGAAATGGTGACATCCCAATTGGCGTTTTAAACGCAGTCCTATAAGCCCACAAGACATCATCCAATTTAAGACTCCAATCTTTCTGTGATTTAGAAACAACTTTAGCTAACATTTCTTTCAATTCTCGGTTAGAAATCTCAACTTGACCACTAGTTTGGGGATGATACCCCTAAACCTCTACGATGTTGGACACCGAATTTAGTCAACATAGCACAAAGTTGTTTTTCCTTAAAATGCATACCTCAGTCGCTAATGACAACCCTAGGGACACCAAAATGAGGGAAGATTATCTTTTTAAACAGCTTAATCACGGCTTTTGCATCGCAATGAGGGGTAGCAACAGCTTCTACCCATTTGGACACATAATCTACAACTACGAGGATATATTTATTACCTTGACTGCTCGGAAAGGGTCCTTGATAATCAATGCCCCAGACATCAAAAATCTCAACCTCTAGAATGCCTACCTGTGGCATCTCATGTCTCTTTGAAATATTCCCCGATCTTTGACAAGCATCGCACTTAGCAACAAAATTCCGACTATCTGCATGCAAAGTTGGCCAATAGAAACCGGATTGGAGTACCTTAGCCCACGATCGGGACGGACCATGGTGACCACCATAGGCAGAAGAGTGGCAAGCTTCTAGGATATCCTTGACCTCCCATTGAGGCACACATCTCCGGATAAGACCGTCCGCACATTCCTTGAAAACAAATGGATCATCCCAAAAGTATTGTCTAGCATCATAAGCGAACTGCTTCTTCTGCTGCCATGAAAGCTCGGGTGGTATTTTACCTGTCAGTGCAAAATTAGCAAAATCAGCAAACCACGGAGGTGGATAAGACCCCAAATTAGTAATAGCTAACAGACTCTCATCAGGAAAAGAATCATTAATGGGTAACGAATCCTCCCTTTCTGTCAGCTGCAGACGAGATAAATGGTCAGCCACCACATTCTCTGCACCTTTCTTATCTTTGATCTCCAAATCAAACTCCTGCAAAAGGAGTATCCACCTCAAAAGCCTCGGCTTCGCATCCTTCTTAAGAAAGAGAGTCTTCAGCGCTGCATGGTCAGTATAAACAATAACCTTAGAACCCAACAAATAAGACCGAAATTTATCTAAGGCAAAAACTACAGCTAGAAACTCCTTCTCAGTAGTCTAATAGTTAACTTGAGCCTCATCCAAAGTTCGGCTCGACATAATATATGGCATTCAAAACTTTATTTTTCCATTTGTCCTAAAGCGCACCAATCGCATAATCATTTGGCATCACACATAATCTCGAATGGGAGGTCCCAATCGGTGAATGATTGGCGCAGAAACTAGAGCCTCCTTTAACCTGTTAAAAGCTAAAAGGCACTCATCAGTAAACTCAAAAACAGCATCTTTAAGAAGAAATTGTGTAAGCGGTTTAGCAATTTTCGAAAAATCCTTAATGAACCGCCGATAAAAACCAGCATGGCCAAGGAAACTCCTCACTCCTTTAACATTCATAAGAGGAGGCAGTTGCTCAATCACCTACACTTTTGCTTTATCAACATGTATGCCCTTATCAGAAATCAAATGTCCAAACACAACTCCCTCATTGACCATGAACTGACATTTTTCCCAGTTTAAAACAAGATTAACATCAATACAACGCTGCATGACTTTATCAAGGTTAGCTAAACAATGATCAAAGTCATTACCATAAACTGAGAAATCATCCATAAATACCTCCATGATATTTTCTATATAATCAGAAAAAATCCCCATCATGCACCTCTGAAAGGTAGCTGGGGCGTTACACAATCCGAAAGGCATCCTGCGGTATGCGAAAACACCCTGTGGACAGGTAAAAGTGGTCTTACTCTGATCATCCGGATGAATAGGGATCTGAAAGAACCCTGAATATCCGTCTAAGAAACTGAAAAATTTATTAGAGGCTAGTCTTTCAGTCATCTGGTCAACAAAGGGGAGGGGGAAATGGTCTTTCTTTGTGGCGGCATTTAAGCATCGTAGTCGGTGCACATCCGCCAACTGTTACAACTCGAGTTGGTATTAATTCATTTTTCTCATTTTGTACCACAGTGGTCCCTCCTTTCTTCGGGACTACCTGAACTGGGCTAACCCACTTGGAGTTGCCAACTGTATAAATAATACCTGCATCGATTAATTTCATCACCTCAGCCATGTCAACCTTCTGCTCTCCGGATTCAGCTTTCGCTGACCCTGTCTGTAGGGCTTGTGACCCTCCTCCAGCTCAATTCTGTGCATACAAATGTCAGGGATGATGCCCTTAATATGATCCAGAGAGTAACCTAAAGCTTTCCTGTTTTTCTTAAGTACACACATCAAAGCAGAAAGCTGGTTATCGTCAAGCTTAGCACTAACAATAGCAGGAAGTGGCTTACGCTCTGGCACCTTTACCTCAACAGCATAGGCAGAATCAGCTTCAATGGTATAGCAAGTGTTTACCAAATTCTCGTTGGCTAGGATTATGATCATCTCATCTTCTTCCTCTGTGAGCTCGTAGTCTTCCATTACTGCTTCCAAAACATCAAGCTCATCAGCATTCTCCGCTGGATAAACTGCACACTCACCTAAACAGGTTAAATCAGCTAAGGGATCCTTGGCTAAGGATTCCCTCCGATTTACAATTAACAGCCACATCAACAATATCAACGGAATAACACGTATCATCATCGGCGAGGTTCGATCGCGATGCGAGAAAGACTGAACTCAATTGTGTCATCCCCTACCTCCAAGGTCAAGACTCCGCGTTTGACATCTATCACGGCCCCAGCCATATGTAAAAATAGTCTACCTAAGATAATAGGTATCTGACTATCCTCAGCAATGTCTAAAACGACGAAATCGACAGGAATAAAGAACTTACCCACTCGAACTGGTACATCTTCTAAAATTCCTAAGGGTCTCGAATCGATCTATACGCCATCGAAGGGTCATATTGGTCACCTTAAGGTTACCTATATTCAACTTTTCACACACAGAGTATGGCATAACACTGACACTGGCCCCTAGATCACAAAGGGCTTTCCCAAATTCATGGATAACTATAATACATGGAATTGAAAAACTACCCGGGTCTTTTAATTTAGGTGGTACGTTGTTTCTTGAAAGAACATTACACTCCTCCGTGAAAGCTATAGTACCAACATCATTAAAAATTTTCTTACGATTCAAAATATCCTTCATAAACTTAGTGTAAGAGGGTAGCTGGGTAATTAAGTCAGTGAAAGGGATGGTTACCTCGAGATTCTTGATGATCTCCAAAAACTTACCGAACTTATGCTCTAACTTTGTATTCTTTAAATGCTCCGGATATGGGACTGCAACACTTGTCGTAGGGTCGACAATTTTTGTCTTCCGAATGTTTAAAATCTCCGTCAAATCGTCACTGGCTGAGGTATGTTGCAATTCAATTAACGGATTTTCGTTCAGCACTAGAGACCCAGTCGACCGACCATTGGGCTTGGTCGATCGACCAAATACACTGGGTTCGAACAGTTTCTGGTCAGAAACTTTTTCGTCAGGAACTTTGGTCGATCGACCACTGGCGCTGGGTTCAAATAGTTCCTGGTCAGAAGCTTTTTCGTCAGAGATTCTGGTCGATCGACTGATGTTGTTGGTCGATCGACCATTGGTCTTGTGATAGAGTTCGTTTCGCACTGAATTTAAATCTGACTTTTCATCATTTTCCGAGTCTTTTCTTGGCTTATCAGGATCGTCATATGAGAGACCACTGCGGAGGTGAATTGCATTAAGTGTCTCGATAGGAACCTCACGATTTCTTGAAGAATTTGCGATTTAGTTAGCCGCTAAAATCTCCAACTGCTTCTCAAAATTCCTTGCAGATTCAATCCCAGCTTCTTCTATTTTCGTGACTTGAACCAAAAGAGCTCGGATTATTTCTCTCAATTCCGCGGTCTCATCTGAGTTATGAACAGGAATTTTAATTTTCTTCTCGGAAGCTTTAGAAGTCTCGAGCTTTTCGAGCCGGGCAGTAATAGAAGCTATGAGTGTCGCAACGACACTCATTTCATCACTTGGCTTTCGCGAATTTCCACACGAACTCCCATATTCAGCTCTATGAACTGCCATCTCCTAAATGGTGTTCCAACCTTTATTAGACTCCACATTGTTTTGGAACCTACCATTTGCAGCCGCATCAAGGATGACTCTGTAGTCATCGTACAAGGCATTATAAAATTGGTTGCAAAGGTACCACTGCTGAAAACCGTGGTGAGGAACGGATCGAACTAGTTTCTTGAAACGGACCCATGCTTCATGTAATTCCTCTTCGGGTCCTTGCTGGAAATTTGTGATTTGACTTCTCAAAGCATTAGTTTTCACAGGCGGATAATATCTTTTGTAGAAAGCCAAAGCTAGAGATGTCCAGTTTGTAACTCCAGCTGCCATCTTATCAAGGTAGCGGTACCACTCACGCGCAGAATCTTTCAAGGAGTATAGAAATAATGTCTCCATTACTTCATCTTGAGTCACTGCAGCCGGTACAGGTATGGAATAGCAGTAATCCATGAAGATCTCTATATGCTTCCCACGGTCTTCATCTGGTAATCCCCCAAATAGATTCCGCTCCACTAAAGAGATGTGAGAGGGGCGGATGTCAAAAGTCCCATGTGTAGGAACAGGGAGGCTAAATCCCTGAGGAATATCTTGTACCTTTGGCTGAGAATGATCACATATGCTTGGCATGATTGTAGCAAAATCAGGAGTACTCAAGTCTTCCTCTCGAAATCTTATTCTAACTGTGCACAAGCAAAACTAGAAGGAAAAGATAAGCAACGGCCTCAAGGAACCAAAGTTACTTGAGACAAGAAAAATAAACTAAAAATAAAGCAAATAGAATTACACCGTCTCCCCGGCAACGACGCCAAAATTTGATACCGTCGTTTTGTATCAAAATTAAATTTAGAAACCAAACAAAAACTATAGCTAGTGATAATAAGGGTCGAACCACAGAGAGACAAGATCAATTCTATTTGCTATTTTTAATCTATTGAAGTAGCAATTAATGGGGGGGGGGGGGGGTTTGGTTGATTGATTCTAAACTAACTACTGAAATCTGAATGAAGTTTAAAATAGATAATTAAAAAGCAGCTAGGAACTTCGGTTCACCATGGCCTAAGGGTCAGTCAAGCAAAGTCAAAGTCTGTCCAATACTGTCTCAGGATCTCAAATAGGTCATCTAAGACCCTATTCGAATTAAGCCTCTCGGTCTTTTTCCACCCTAGAAAGAAACTAAAATGCTTTCGCTCCACTAGTCTTTCCAATTACTTGTAAGAAATTTAACTCCGCTAATCTCTCAATCTAGCAAAGGGGTAAAGTCTCACAGCAGTAAAAAAAAGACCGGTATGGGTTCAACCTAGACTTAGTAAAATCGACTCATGACGCCATGGATTCCCTAATTCCTAGCATAGGAATTTAGCTACGCATGCTTAAGAATATGACAATTGCAAAATTAAAGACATAGAATAAAATTGACATGATTGACTTGGAATTAAAACTAAAGGATTGAACTTAAATTGCTTAAACATAAATTGGTAAAAACTAGAATCAAAATAAACAAGAATAAGTGAAGATTGAAATTGAATTAAAGCTTACTAAAGGATTTGATGATCAAAACAATTGATTGAAATCCGTAGCTTCCACTTCTTCGTTCCCAAAACTAGATCTAAAACTTCAGTTGTTGAATCATAAAAAGCATAACCTAAATTATTGTTGCGTACTACTGATAAACGTTCTACCCATAAGATAAATTACAAGTGGGCTTTCAAAAGACTAAAACGTAAAAGAAATCACAGCTTCGAGACCTGGTCGATCGACCAAGTGGCACGGTCGATCGACCAGCCAGTTCAGTGTGGGCTACAATGTCTCCTCTTCTGAACTCCATGGTCGATAGACTGGGGTCTCTGGTTGATAGACCAGAGATGCTGCAACAGATTCCAGCCTCAAATCTTCATGCACGCATCCCAAGATGATCTAGTTCCGAGCTTCTACTTCATAGTTTCAATAAAATGCCCCCGAGAACGGATAAAGGCTCGATTTAGCTTACTTCCGGTCATTCCTGCAATAATGACATAGGAAATACAAAGTAAACCATTTCGGGAGAAATAATAGCTTAAAGCTAATTATTATGTATAGAAATACATGCCAAAACCGCTAACAAAGTGTATAGAATATGCACGTATCAAATGTGTGGGCTAACCGGTTGGCCCTTTTGGAGTTTCGCATCAAAGAAGCGACATGTATGCTCATAAGTAACGATTCTCGGTGCTTTTGAGAACTCGTTAGTGAGCGTGGTGAAAATCTTGTTTGCACCCTGGGCAATGAAGCGTCTCTGCAAATTGGTTTCCATTGCAAAGATGAGTACGTTCTTTATCGCACCCGCTTCCATGATGAAATCACTATAAGCAAGTGACTCGTTAACTCCTGCATTGGGGGCTGGTTTGACCGGTATTGGCTCAGTTAAGTACTTGAGCTTACCGTCAGCAACGGCAGCATTCCGTAGTGCTGCCTCCCAGTCCGCAAAGTTAGACCCATCATTCCTCAGTCGTGTGAACTGATTCATGTTGTCCATAAAAACTTTCAGCCAGGACTCGCGTCCAAGTGTGGCACTTGGCATTGGGATTTCGTTATTTCCAGCCATTTCTTGTAAACAGTATTATCAAAATAAACGTATTCTACACTGCGAAAAGAAGAATAAAAATAATAAGCATATGTATCGTTTTAATTTTAAGTCTTAATGCAAAAACTGTTATAAGCGAAGACTCAAGCATTTATACAATTGATCTCCCTCAAGAATTATATAAATGATCCAAGACTCAGTTATCTGTAAATTGATAAGCCAACCTTTTGGCTAATTCTACTGTTAGAATTCTTGGTCGATAAATTTCTGTAAATTCTATCTTTAGTCCATCATAATCACGAGAAACTCTTCGGACTATAATGTTGAGATAAACTAAGTCAACACAAACTACTTACCCAACGTAGAAGGGGTCATATTATGCCTACCGACGAAGAAGGCATTCATAGTTGTTTGCCCTTATAAAGACTAATCTCAATTTCCGTTTTAGAGGAAGATCCCATCAACTTTATTTTAATTCATTTTAGTGAACTAATATCTAGCATGCGTGAATGAATAAACTAAGGTGATGGCTTAAACTGAGTGACATCTGTATGTCTATGAAAACTAACATACAACCTATATGTGTCAATTTTCATGCATTTTAGTAGGTGGTTTGGTTTTAGGCGGAAAAATGATGCACTAACTAGCATGTGAATGAAAAGCAATAAGAACGGTAAAACGTAAAACAAAATGAAGTCCTAGTAATGGCCTATCCTATCAAAATGAACATAAATACAACTTTGGAATCCATCCATGGACCCGAGAAGCTTGTCTTGATGTTCCATCTTGATCCATGTAGCGGGAGTGAGCTCCAATCTCCATCTTTAGTCTTCTCAAAAATTACAATTTAAAATTACATAATAAACCTATTTACATTCTAATTTCAAAATCGTAATAAATAAAGAAAACCAAACAGAGATACGAGATCTCAAATTACATTAAAAATTATGCTTCCATCTTTACGAAAACATAATTTGACTAAGACCACACTAGGTATTACAAATTACAACCGATTGCAAAAATACGTAAATAAATTTATTCAACGATTCATTCAACAAAATAAAATGCATCAACTAAAAAAATTAAACATGCAAGACATAATTCTTTAATTATGTAGATTAATTTTACCCAAACCACATATTTAAATGATCAAATTAAGTGACAATTCCTCAATTAATCACATTAATTTTAATCTTAATTCACATTAAACTTGTAATATGAATTTAATCCAATCATTATTTTAAACCTCTTTAAAATAATTAGGTATCTATGAATTATGAACCGCTTCACAATAATTTATCTACATTGTAAATTTAATGTATAATCATTCTAGGCCAAAACAAACCAAACTAAACCGAAAAAAATTTCCTTTTTTTTTCTTTTGGTCTCGGCAAAATGCAAGAATAAAAACAGCCCTCCTTTTTTTTTTTTTTTGCTCGCGGCTTAGGCCAAAAAAAACAAAAAATTTTTTTTTTTTTTATTTCGGCAACAAACAGCAAAACCGAAAAATAACAGAAAATTTTTTTCTCTTTTTGGCTCGGCAAACCCTAAAAACTAGAAACTTTTTTTTTCTTTTTGCGGCTGGAAAAAAAATTAAAACAGCCCTATTTTTTTTTTTATCGGCAAAATGCCCTAACAACAACAAAAAAGTTTTTTTTTTTATTGTACTAAATTTGAATCATGAACAAAAACGACCAAAAAAATTTAAGATGAACAAAATCGTTTATAGTTGCTATTAGAACAAGATTAGCATATTAATTAATGAAACATGATTAACCGTATATGCCAAAAACTATATAGCAAAAACAATTTTAACATCAACATAACGATTTCCATTTACATTACAATTTATTCCTCATTAAATCAAACATCTACAAATTCATCATATGATTATTTTAACTGATTAAAACAATAATATGAAAAATCAAAATGGAAACAAATCATCAAACAAAGAAAAAAACGGCTGGAAAAAAATTCTTCTCGGCCAAAAAAAAAAAATTCAGCCGAACCCCTTATTTTTTTCGAAACCCTAATTTTGTTTACATCCAATTTTATGAAAATCATCAAAATAAATTTCGTGGCCTTGGCTCTGATACCACTTGTGGGAAATAATCTGTATACTTCCCTTATTATTAAGGGTTATAACGAATTTATAAAGATGATTACGAGTCATAAAATAAATTGTATAAACAAAAATAGAGAATGAAGAAACAACCTTCGGTCATAGCAAAATCGGCCTAAGAACAATATCGCAATGATATTCACCTATTAGTTGCACCCAAGATGATATGAGATATGCCCTTTTCTTCTTGCTAGAATCGATCCCCAATTTTCTGTAAATTGTTAAGGTTTTTGTGTTTTTCTTTGATGAGAAGAGGCTAGGTCAAATTAGGTTAAAGAAAAATAAGTCCCCTTACTCCCTCTTAAACCGTGAAAGAGGAAGAGAAATAGGGTAGATTTTTTCTTCCTATTTTTCGGCCCATATACCGAAATAATAAGAGGAATATCCTCCTTATTTCGGTTTTTCTACCTACCCAAAATGGTAAGATTAAATCTACTTATTTTAGTAGTATACAATATGTATATAAAGTGTATAATTATATTGTCATTTATTTATTCCGTATTAATCAGTCTACACACAACAGCTTGCAGTCAACTTATTAATGCCGGTCCGTAATAGTTTATTATGACAATATCGTATAATATATACTTTAATTATAAATATCGCATATTTATAATTAGCTAATTAAATATAACCGATTACATTTAATTACGAATTAACATATTAGTTCGTCCAAGTTTAACATTATATACATTAATTAAATATAACATATTATATTCAATTTACGAATTGACAGTTAATTCGTCTCAGCTAATATTATTTAATCGTCATTAAATAATCGTCTCATCAACACGTTGACTAACTGTTTAGTCATATAAGGCATCAATGTGATTACATTTCCATAACCACATCTCTCAAACACATCCTTTAGGTGTGACTTTTAGGGACCAGTTGATCACCGCCATCTGTATGATAATAACGTCAAACTTTCTAGCAAGCCAACCGTTATTAGGTAATCGTTAATCAACTGATAAAATAAGAAGTATACCCTTGTGAACCTATAAGATATTTATAAATGTTATCACACTAATTTGTGGAGGACACAAGCTCCAACAAACATATATTATAGAACATTCAGATAACAACTTTATAATTATCACACCATACCACTTCTCGTGAGGTCAGAACCTCACACAAACATTTATACACATCATAGACCCGTAATCACATCCAACTAGTCAATCCTGATCACGTAAGTTACCACCTGATAAAGGTTACCTCTCGCACGAGTTTAACTCGTATGCCCCTCATAACACATTCTCCCATTCGCATAACCATCAACTCTTGCTAAGTATAACCATACTGCTAAAACTCAACTACTAGCAACCACCTCCTATAACCACGTCTTATACTTCCTCACAACCATACATATCAATCCGGTCTCCACAAAATCAGCCTCTTTAAAATGGCTACCTTTCCTATTTATCGTCACCCTTAACGACTAATGACAACACCTCAACACTACCAATGTTCATATGTCAAACCTCTTACACTCATCTCTAAATATCACGGTTTCTTTGTTGGATTATGTGTCCTCGACAATAATGCGATCACATGTTTAAATCTCATAATAAGAATACATGAGGGAATGTAATATTTTATTGTCAACTGATCCACATTAATCAGTAATGGTTGGCTGACTAGAGTTTGACATTACTGTCGTATGACGGTGGTGATCAGTTGATCCCTTAAGGTCATACCTCTAGGGTAACACTCTTAATTGATCAATTAATTAATTGTATAATGATACAAGTTAATTAATCCTTTGAAATCGAAAATGTGTTTTATTATTGTTTATGAAACAATTATAATTAGAATGAATAATGTATTATAATTACAAGATGTTGTGAATTATAATTAAATGGTCCATTTTAAGTATATGTAATCATGTATTGCTATTTGTGTATTTGTACGTGATTTATTTTGTATGTAATGATTTTTAATAAGTTAAAAATGCATTACATTGTCACATGTCTAGTAACATGTCACATATGTCACAAAATTACAATTGACAAAATACAAACTTAAAATGGAATCCCATTTTAAATGAGGGAATCGGTTTTTCCCTTAAGTGGCGGACAATTGTGCTTTTGATTTAAATGCTTGAGACAACCCTATTAAGCATGGTTTTAGGTAATGGTCACTTTAGTTTTCTTGTGAAGAACAATTGAGTGAAAACATAAGCAAGGGTTGGCCTTGCTTCCCTAACCTACCCGGCCCCCTTCTCCACTCTTTACCATAAGAATTGTTTTTCTTATGCTAACTTCATTCTAATGCTATTCTCATTTTTAACTCTCTAAAATTGTTTTGAGATAGAAAATAAAACACCATTGAAATACTAATATTAAAATCAAATTACTAGTAGTAGTAATATAATTATATTAGTTATTTTAAAGGAACATTTACTAATTTCTAGTAACAAAATTAGTTTATGTATTAAGAGGGATTACCTTGGTACAATCCCTTAAGGAGTAGATCCTACCATTGGATCTAGGCTTTTTCTATTGGAGCATTTGGGTATTACTTAAGAAGACTAATTTGGAAGGAGTCCAATTAGTATACCCATTTCGGCCACCAATGTAAGAATAATTGATTTCTTCTCTTTTATTCATTTGTTATGCATGCATAAGTTCTAGATTAGTTTATGACTAAACTAATTTTTATTAAGTTATTAATAATGTCTAATAAGAGGTTAATGAATCTTTGAATGGGTATCAGAGCAATGGTTGTTGCATGCATAATCGGTCATTGTTTTTCCGAGTTAATATGTTAACATATAAAACTAGAAATTTATGATTTATGAGGATAAATGCCACGAAATTTTTGCATGAATAACATTCTGATCCTAAATTGATTTTAGGTCATTTTTGATGATTTATGGTATTTTATAGCTCTTTAATATGTTTTTAGTATTTTTATTACATTTTATTGAATAAAATGTCACTTAAATTACTAAAATTAGTTAGACTTCGTCTCTGCCCATAAAATTTTACTATGTTATCACATGCAATATTTACACACTCTATGTAAATTTTGAAATAAAACTGTTTTATTTGGCATGATTTATGATCTTTAGATATAAAAATCACATAAATAGTAACTATTTTAGCATATATTAGCTAAAATGAATTTTATGGCATGAAAATTTTTCCCACAGTTGTATATATGATATGAACATCAGATCTAAAGTTGCATGTCAAATTTCGTTTGATTTGGATATTTATTGATTTTTATATTGTAAAATTGATAAATAGCAACTTTAAATAGTCATAATTGTAAATTCGATTTTTGGACCTAAAAATTTTTCTTTTCCAGGTTATAGAAACTTATTTGGAATATATTCAAAATTTTAATTTTGATTTATTACATAATTTTATGTTTAATTTAGAATTAAAGAGTTAAAATTATGTATGTTGCGATTTATTTGTGAATTAAATTAAAATATTCTATAAGCAAATTTTATTAAAATTTTGGAATGTTGGGAATTTTCCAGAATATACAAAATTATGATTTTGAAATTTTTCCGAATTTTTATGACTTTTTGGGAATTATTCCTTATTATTATGAATAATAGTGTTTAAAGAGCAATAATAAAATATCAAGTTGAATTATTGTCAAATATTTAGTGAAGACTAAATTTTGAGTCCTAAGTAGGTTAGGTTAATTAAATTGGACGTAGATTTGATTTATGTAATATTGTGTAATTTTAATAAGTTAATAGTCACAATTATCCATAAAACCGGACCGAATATACGATATTAGCTTAAATAGGGCGATTTGGCACATCATATGGCATGTTTCATACATATTTTAATGCTGCATTTTTATTATGATTGTCATATTTAATTTTATATAATTTTGAATTATGTAATTTGTACTTAGTATGGCCTTAGTTTTTTAATTGATATTTCCCAAAATGAATGGGGATATCGATTCGGTTGTAATTAATGTGATCTCGTATCACTTTTATTTTATTATATTTTTGTTTTTATTTTTATAATGTATAAAGTAGAAAAGCTATGTAATTTATTTATTCAGGGGTTCCTTGAAGACGGTGCCATTCGGGAAGGCGTTCCGACAAAGATGGTGTTGCCTTGAAGTGCGTGCCAAATGAAGTTCAAGGGACCAAAGGAGTTGGTTTCCGATTTTGTAAATAGTTTATTAGATTTACTATTTTAGGAAGGCCATACTAGGATTTTATCTTTTTGCTTAGCATTTATTTTATATGTTTGCATGCATAGCCAAATCGCCATAACTACACATGCATATTATTTTATCGAGTCATCGACCGTGTCAATTATAATTATCATAGTTCACTTAAAACGTGATAGATAACAAATTGACAAGACCTCTCACTAATAATAATTGAGAATTAGCCTTACCAAATAGTAGAACCATGAATCCCAATTTCATAAGGAAGTAGGCTCGGCTCACCGGGGTACTAAACTTGTTACGTTGGGTAAGTGGGTAGTAAATTGTTATTACATCGAAATTTCGATTGAGCTCAACAGAAGTATTCGTGACCGTAGTCGCATGTGTTCCGGGCTAAAGATAAATATTAAAGTAATTTTATCGACCGAGAGTTCTAGAAGTAGAATCGATTAAAGAGTTAATCCACGGAGTTAAATTAATTAGGGATGAATCGGCTCACCGTGCCCGAGTTAATATGAATTTGGATCTCGGGATTATTTACAATAGTTGGGTAGAGGTCACTATATAAATGCTATAAAACTTGTTTAAAACGTTTGCAATTATGATTAAAATGACAAATGTTAATATTTCTTTTATCTCCATTTTGTAGTTTTTTCAATGGATCCTATCAATCCGACAACACCTATTACCATTGAGTCTTGTCATAACTTATTTGACGATATTTGCTCCAACAACAACCTCGATACAACTAGAGAGCTTCATTTTGGGATTGGTTCCGACGGAAACCTTAATTTCAGTACTTCCTCCATACCTCCTACTATGACTAGATCTTTTGTAAATGTGTCTCGGGAAGACCATCTCGCTAAATCTATGGGATCCTTATCTTTAGAAGAAAGGAATACTGAAACTAGTGGGAGTCCTAGCAAACAAGCTCTTGCAACTAAAGGGAAATGGTTCAAAAGGAAGGGGAAGAAAGGTAGAAAGTTCAACAATGGGAACAAGATGGCTAGTGGGACTACCAAAGGAGCCCAAGTTGATGATGAATGCCATTATTGTCATGGCATGGGACATTGGATGAGGAATTGCCCCATATATTTGGGAAATATTAGGGATGGACTTGTTATTCCACTCGGTAAAATTCCTTCCGAAATTTATGTTATTGATGTAAATTTTACTTCTACCACAACGTGGGTATTAGATACCGGTTGCGGTTCTCATCTTTGTAATCATTTACAGGGGCTAAGAAACGTGGAAAAGCTGAGCAAGGGCGATGTTGATCTCCGACTTGGGAATGCAGCTAGAGTAGCGGCCACATCCAAGGGAACTTATGTACTTGTTTTGGCCAATGGATTTGAGTTGTATTTGCATAATTGTTTTTATGTACCTTCTCTTTCTAAGAACATTATTTCAATTGCAATGTTAGACATAGAGGGCTTTAATTTTGCCATTAAAAACAATTGTTGTATTATTTCTAGAAATGACTTGGTCATAGGCCGAGGCTCTTCTATAAATGGCATTTATGTTCTAGAGACTTCAAATCCACGTAAAGACATCTATAACATACAATCCAAGAGACTCAAATCAAGTGATCCAAATGAATCGTACATTTGGCATTGTCGATTAGGTCATATTAACGAGAATCGCATTAAAAGATTAGTTTCAACTAATATTATTAAACCATTTGATTTTCAATCATATGGTATATTTGAATCTTGCTTCCTAGGAAAAATGACTCGTATTCCTTTTAGTGGTAAAGGGACTCGAGCTAGTGAACTATTGGGCCTTATACATACCGATGTATGTGGACCAATGACCATCACCGCTAGGGGTAATTATGACTACTTCATTACCTTCACCGATGATTTAAGTAGATATGGGTATATCTACTTAATGAAATATAAGAGTGAGGCCTTTAAGAAATTTAAAGAATTTCAAAATGAAGTAGAAAACCAATTGAACAAGAAGATAAAGGCACTACGATCCGATCGTGGTGGACAGTATCTTAGTAATGAATTTGATTCACACTTGAAAGGTTGTGGCATTGTGTCACAACTCACTCCACCCGGTATACCACAACTTAATGGTGTTGCCGAAAGGAGAAATTGAACCCTAATAGATATGGTTCGATCTATGATGAGTCAAACCGAGTTACCCAACTCGTTTTGGGGATTTGCAATCCAAACCGCAATCAACTCATTAAACAATAGTCCGACAAAAGCAACCGAAAAGACTTCATATGAGATGTGGAAAGGAAGGGTTCCTAATATATCCTATATGAAGATTTGGGGATGTGATGCTTACGTCAAGGTAAAGACAGACAACAAGCTAGCCCCACGATCCAAAAAGTGCATCTTTGTAGGTTACCCCAATACCTCCCGAGGCTACTACTTCTACAAACCTCATGAAAACAAAGTGTTTGTGTCTAGTGAGGCTGTCTTTCTAGAAAATGAGTTTATTTCTAAAAGACAGAGTGGGAGAAATTTTGAACTTGATGAAGTTCAAGAGCCACTAACCGAAGTAGAGGCGCAAGAAGACGTTCCTTCATCGTCTAATTCGGTTGTTATTCCTCAACCTAGGAGGTCGGATCGAGTTTCTCGCCATCCTGATAGATATGTTGGACTTATCCAAGAGGATGGGAGTCTTGATGTTTTACTTCTAGAAAGTGACGAACCCGCCACCTACAAAGCTGCAATCTCTAGTCCCAATTCAGCTTTATGGCTTGAAGCCATGAAATCCGAAATGAGTTCTATGCATGAAAATCAAGTTTGGAGCTTGGTGGATTTGCCTGAAGGAGCAAGACGTCTTCAATGCAAATGGATCTTTAAGGTAAATAATGGCATAGAAGGACATGATGATGTCTACAAGGCTAGGCTAGTGGCAAAAGGTTTTACCCAAGTTCATGGTCTTCACTATGACGAAACCTTTGCCCCTGTAGCCATGCTGAGATCTATTCGGATACTTTTAGCAATCGCCGCATTTCATGACTATGAAATATAACAAATGGATGTCAAGACCGCCTTTCTAAATGGGCATTTAGAAGAGGAGGTGTATATGATGCAACCTGAAGGTTTTGTAGATCCTAAAAATCCTAACAAAGTATGCAAGCTTAAGAGATCCATTTATGGTCTTAAGCAAGCATCAAGAAGTTGGAACCATCGATTTAATCATGTTATAAAAGAAAATGGTTTTACTCGAAATGTTGAGGAACCATGTTTATACATAAAGTTCAGTGGGAGCAATGTTGTGTTCCTAATATTGTATGTGGATGACATACTACTTATTGGAAATGACATTCCTATGTTGTCCTCCGTCAAAGAGTGGCTGGAAAATCATTTCCAAATGAAAGATTTATGAGAAGCACAATGCATATTAGGTATCCGGATCTATAGAGATAGACCCAAAAGGATATTGGCATTAAGTCAAGAATCTTATATTGACAAGGTTCTTTGACGCTTCAACATGGACCGGTCTAAGAGAGGCTTAACTCCCATGGGGAGTGGGATAATTTTGAGCAAGTCTCAATCACCCACCGAGCCCAAAGATGTTGAACGCATGAAGTTGATTCCCTATGCTTCCGTTGTGGGATCAATCATGTATGCCATGATATGCACTCGTCCAGATGTCTCATATGCTTTAAGCATGACAAGTAGATATCAAGAAAATCCAGGTGAGAGTCACTGGATAACTGTGAAGAACATCCTTAAGTACTTGCGAAGGACTAAGGATTCTATCTTAGTGTTTGGAGGAGACTCTTAGCTATGTGTTAAGGGTTACACACACTCGAGCTTTTAAACAGATAGAGATGACATGAAATCACAAGGTGGATTTGTATACATGCTCAATGGTGGTGTCGTAAGCTGGAGAAGATTCAAGGAAGCTGTGATTACGGATTCTACTACGGAGGCTGAGTATGTTGCAGCATCAGAAACTGCCAAGGAAGCTGTGTTGATTAGGTAATTCATGGAAGGGCTAAAGGTAGTTCCTACTGCCAAAGATCCCATTACTCTCTATTGTGACAACAATGGGACAATCTTCCAAGCTAAAGAGCCAAAGTCTAGTAATAGATCAAGACATGTACTCAGAAAATTTCATATTATTATAGATTTAATTGAAAGAAAGGAAATTGCGATTTGTAAGGTTGGGACGGATGATAACATAGCTGATCCGCTCACCAAGCCTTTATCGCAGGCTAAACACGATGGATATGTTGTTTCCATGGGGCTTAAACGTATGCCAAGTTTGTACTAGACTATTTGATATGAAATAAAATGTTATTTTATTTGTTCATATATGATAATCGCATTTGTATTTTAAATTTTTATTACTTTGTCATATCCAAATGGGTTGTTCAGACAATATTGAACCCCATTACAGTGAACTATATTGACATAGTAATTGCCCATAGTTACTTACATGAGGTGACATCTCGAAGTAACTAGAGTGTGATGCGATTGATGACAAGTTCAAGTGCCATAGAGTCATGAGAGATGACTAGTCGATCATATAGGCAGACTGTATGGGACACTCTATCGGGCTTATGACCGCTTATAGAGTTCTGGAAATTTTTATAGCATGGTCGTGGCGAGAGCTACTTTAGTATTCTTATGAGTCGATTCTTTGACTAAAGACTATTCGCCTAAGATGGCACAATTTCAAACTGACTTTGATTTGTGTTCAATGACCTTCGTAATTGGGGTCAAATGGGCACATTTTGGGTTATAATGAGCTGTGGCTATGCGAAGGGAAAAGTGCCATAGGAATTGTCCACCCCTAGTGAGGGTTATCTTATATCTCAAGGTCACTCGATGAGTAATGAACTAGAAATGCATGGCCACACTCGGAAGGTATCTACGGTAGATAATTCCGGTCAGACAGTTATGCTCCAGATCGAGGAAACCACCCATGATATGATCAAGTGCAAGCACGACCTGCAAGACACCTTGCATTGAGTGGAAGATAGTAATAGGACAAGAGAATTGGTGACGCACACTTGTCTCGGACAAGTGGAAGATTGTTGGATTATGTGTCCTCGACAATAATGTGATCACATGTTTAAATCTCATAATAAGAATACATGAGGGAATATAATATTTTATTGTCAACTGATCCACATTAATCAGTAATGGTTGGCTGACTAGAGTTTCACATTACTGTCGTATGACGGTGGTGATCAGTTGATCCCTTAAGGCCATACCTCTAGGGTAACACTCTTAATTGATCAATTAATTAATTGTATAATGATACAAGTTAATTAATCCTTTGAAATCGAAAATGTGTTTTATTATTGTTTATGAAACAATTACAATTAGAATGAATAATGTATTATAATTACAAGATGTTGTGAATTATAATTAAATGGTCCATTTTAAGTATATGTAATCATGTATTGCTATTTGTGTCGTTGTACGTAATTTATTTTGTATGTAATGATTTAAGTTAAAAATGCATTACATTGTCACATGTCTAGTAACATGTCACATATGTCACAAAATTACAATTGACAAAATACAAACTTAAAATGGAATCCCATTTTAAATGAGGGAACCAGTTTTTCCCTTAAATGGGGGACAATTGTGCTTTTGGTTTAAATGCTTGAGACAACCCTATTAAGCATGGTTTTTGGGAATGGTCACTTTAGTTTTCTTGTGAAGAACAATTGAGTGAAAACATAAGCAAGGATTGGCCTTGTTTCCCTAACCTACCCGGCCCCCTTCTCCGCTCTTTACCATAAGAATTGTTTTTCTTATGGTAAATTCATTCTAATGCTATTCTCATTTTTAGCTTTCTAAAATTGTTTTGAGATAGAAAATAAAACTCCATCGAAATACTAATATTAAAATCAAATTACTAGTAGTAGTAATATAATTATATTAGTTATTTTAAAGGAACATTTACTAATTTTTAGTAACAAAATTAGTTTATGTGTTAAGAGGGATTAGCTTGGTACAATCCCTTAAGGAGTAGATTCTACCATTGGATCTAGGCTTTTTCTCTTGGAGCATTTGGGTTTTACTTAAGAAGACTTATTTGTTAGGAGTCCAATTAGTATATCCATTTCGGCCACCAATGTAAGAATAATTGATTTCTTCTCTTTTATTCATTTGTTATGCATGCATAAGTTCTAGATTAGTTTATGACTAAATTAATTTTTATTAAGTTATTAGTAATGTCTAATAAGAGGTTAATGAATCATTCATTCTTTCCCATCTTCGGTTAACATCCAAAATGACGAACATCAAACCCATCAGCAAAATTTACCTGAACATTCATCCCCATCCTGTCTTTAATTACATCGCCACCTGACTCACCACCAAAATCTCATATCGTGCAAATACTCTACCAACTTTTACTCCCCTTAATTCCTCGAAACTCATGGCTAACATGTTGTCCTGAAACTCCTATATAACCATTAACTCACATCCTCTCATGATGCTATCACACATTTCTATGATTCCTTACTTTCATGTTCCTTAACTCTAGTCGACGTTTTCTCAACTTACTTTCATCCTTCTCTTCCCTTTACACTCAACAATACCAATTATTAGTTCATCTCCTCACTCCTTGTACCTAACTCTCTGGTAATTCGGTCACCTTTTCGTTGCTCCAAAACTCAAATTTCATTATTTCATATCGGTACCTTCTCACTCTTTCTTACCATGGGTCCTCTCTCATCATTCTACTCACTCACACTTGCCACTAATCAATCCACAAAATCAACGTTTACTGTTCAACGACTTTTTTTTTTTTTTTGAGAAACCAAAACTCATTTCATACAATTAATTGCTCAAGGAAATCACACCCTAGTTTCACCTCTTAATAAACCAAATTCCCCAAACTCACTCACTATCTACAAATCCACGTCACGACATGCATGTCTCCATCTAAGTTTATTATATACCACTCTTCTCCATCCCTCTACAACGACCTTTCATTACATATATTCTTAACAAACACAATCCTAACCATCTCCTTCCATAATTCCTTACACGTCTCAAATTGCTACTATCCACATCCTTCCTTTCAATCTTTTCATTCTCACATTCCATAAACTTACATCACCCCTTACCCGTATACACTTACCTTTACATTACTCTAACTCGCGATTATATCACTCACCACATCTCACAAAACATGCTCCTTGCCTCGATAAACTCACCAATCTTCACTTTCCTTTTCCACTATCCCTCGCAACCACATATAACTCATGTCCTCCCCACCAAACTCATACCCACCATAAGGTGCTACTCTTACATCATAAGATTGGGTAACTTACGCATCAAGACCAACACATATATAAAACAATGCATAAAGAAGCAAAAGAACACCTTTGAATTAAACATGATATGCGACGAAGTCAAAAGATAAGCATATGACCCAAAACAGGGGTCACTAGATCGAGTACAGCCTACTTGATCGAGTAGGTGAAAGTCAGAAGCACGTATAACAAATTACCAGGGTTACTCGATCGAGTAACAAGAGGTGCACTCGATCGAGTAAGGGCCACTCGATCGAGTATCCAAAGACATAGAAAATCGTAGTATTACAGAGTTCGCGACTTTAGGACGTCTCCCAAGCCTTTGCATTAGCTCCTAACAACTCCCACCCAGGTTCATTTTAATTTGACTCTCTACATTCATTGGGTTAATTAGTTACAGGTTCCAAAATTGTCACTCTGATACCACTTTGTAACACCTTCATACACCAAGGTGCCTTACCAAGACCACCCTAGCACAAGGAGATGCTACCATCTCGGTTACCCGAGGCATAGTAATCAAAAGTGACTCTCAAGAAATATATTTAAGTAATTAAGTTTAAATGTGCGTACATCAAAACCAACTGAAAAGTAAGATACAAAGTCTTAAAACTAAAATCCAACTAAAGTAAAAGTATTATGACAAAAACAGCGGAAGACTACGACTCAGACTCGTGGTGACTCCATCCCCAGCTAGATCTCGCGCTTATCCAAGATATACCTGCTAAACAACTGCTCACCATCCCCGAATAGATCACCACAGTTTTCAAAACATTCAACGGGGTCAATTACTGGATAAACAATATAAGGCAATACAACAGACAGTTACACAATCACAATCCTCCAACTCCGTCACATCACCAAACATTTGACTACACATTACGTGTGTAGCCCTGCCAGAATATCTATCGCAACAGGTATTCCACACCGCCAGTGGGGGACCGCGGCCTTTCTCACCCACGCCCCGCTCATCTCCATCGAGCGAATAACCCATGTCCATTAATGTGCACATCCCCCTTGTGACGGGAACCATAAGGGGTGAATCAAGGACATGAAGCCACTCCCGCAAGTGACTTCACCCAGCGGAGGGCGCACCTCGTGAACCACGGACAAACAACAACCAACCACAATACCAATGTAAACAATGCAAATACCAATTAATGATACAATAACATCCAATCAATCAAGCAAACATCTTATAATATTTACACAATAACTGAGTAAGGAAACCCTACCTGAGATGAAATCACCAATAATCAACCACAAGCGACGGATCAAAAAATTTCTTCTACGAAATCACCTCCTATAATCAATTAATCACATAATTATAATCTATAACATCAACAATCCCAATTGTAATACTACGGTTTTCTAAGTCTGTTACTCGGTCGATTATGGCTTACTCGGCCGAGTAAGTGCGTCGTGTGTTTCTGGTCAGACTACTGTCCATGAATACTCGGCCGAGTATTGGAATACTCGACCGAATAGAGGATACTCAGCAGAGTATACTCTGTACTCGACCAAGTATCTGGTCTGACGGTGTTTATTTCCGCGGTTTGAATTAGAGAGGATTTGAGTTATATAAACGAGATTTACAGTTTCTTAATCATTTTTACCAAAACCTAAATTTGCAACGTAACTCTAATCATCTCCAAATCTCTCTCAAGTTCGTGGATCTTTGGTGAGTCTTGCTCATCCTTCTTTTACATCAATTGTGTCGGCAAGCCTCTAGTTCTATGAGTTTTTATCAAATTGTCTTTTAGGGTTTGCCCTAGTTTGTGATTTGGGGGAAAGGGAATTTTGGCATGTTTGTAATTGAAATTATATGAATATTGTTAGGTGAAGGATTTGTAGAGGAGCCGTTTTAACCTATTTGATTGTCTCATTTCAGTTTTTGCTAAGGTAGGGTTTCCCTACTCGGTTTACTGTTTAATTGATTTAAGATATGTGTTGTAATTGTTTGTACGATTGATATTGTGATTGTTTGCTATTGTTGGATTGGATTTTGGTATTGGTGTTGAGATGGTTGATGATGTTCGCGCGGTGCATCCTCGGCTGAGTGGAGTCCCTTGCGGGAGTGGCTTCACGCCCTAGTTTCGCCCTCTGTGGAACCCGCCACAGGAGGGGTGTGCGCATTAATGAACAGGGTTATCGCTCGTTGATAAGCGGGGGCTTAGGTGGGCAAGGATGCGGTCCCCCACTTGCAGGGCTATACACTTTAGTATGTAGTTTGTTACAAGATGTGATTGGGAGTTGGAGGTGGATTGTGAACAGTTGTTTATCTTATCGTACTTTGTCTTATTTTGATTATGCAGTGAACTGACCCCGTTGTTGTTTTGTAAAATCTGTGGTGATCCATTCGGGGATGGTGAGTAGATTATGATAGGTGATGATGATCTTTAGCTTTGGGGACGAGATGGGAGTCATCACTTCGAGTCTAGCTTCCGCTGTCATGAGATTTACTGTTTTAGTTTCAGTTGTTGAGTACTAGCGAACATTTGTTTTGGATTTGGTTTTGGAACATGTAATCATTAACTCTTTATACTTTAATAAATGTTGTTTTAGAATGGTAACTTTGATATACTAGCCTCGGCAAACCGAGATGGTGACAATCTCTCATGCTCGGGTGGTCCTGGTAAGGCACCTTGGTATGTGGGGTTGTTACAAAGTGGTATCAGAACAACGATTCTGGAATCTAAAACTAATGAACCTAATGAACGTAGGGAGTCTAAATAAAATGAACCCGGGGAGAGTTGTTTGGAGCTAACACAAAGGCTTGGGAGACGTCCCGAAGTCGCATTAAGGCCCTTACGATCTCGACCCGGTCACATAGGGCAGTCTTGGGAACCGTTGTGTGTGTGGTACTTGTAGCTTGTGAATCTTGTGAAGTTGTTGGATGAAATGATAAGAGAATTGCGTAAATTAAACATGCTGATATATGAAAAGTGAATTGCGTAGTTGAACATGATAGACTTTGAGTATGATATGTGTTTATTACTTGGCTTTTGAAATGTTAGTGAAGCATAGTATATATATATATATATATATATATATATATATATATATATATATATATATATAGAGAGAGAGAGAGAGAGAGAGAGAGAGAGAGAGAAATTCATGTTTAAGTATGTTAAAATCATTTTGTAGCTCGTTTTTTGCATGACTCGGTCGAGCAGGGCGGGGACTCGACCGAGTAGGGGATACTCAACTGAGTAACCAGGCACTCGACCGAGTGTTGGTTGGTGTTTACGTAGAATTAGGTACTGGCTGTGATCACTCGGGTGACTAATATTCATACTCGACCGAATAGTATACATACTCGACCGAGTATGTTCTATGTGTTTTTGACATTGGCTACTGGAGTGGAACACTCACCCGGGTAGTAACAGTACTCGACCGAGTAGTCCATACTCGACCAAGTATTTAACCGTACTCGGCCGAGCACTTCTTTGGCAGAGAGTCTTGTTTATTTTGAGTCGTAGGCTATGTGCTTACCTTTCCTTGCTTCTATCACCTCAAAATGCCGCGAAAGAAGTCAGCATCATACATCCAAGCCACTGAGATGATTGTGGATGAGGTCGCGTGTATGATTGAGCAGCAGGATGCACTCCTGGAGGCTCTTAAGAACGTGGGAAAGGGAAGTAAGAAACCGGTGGACGCAACCCATCTAAGCACCATTATTGCACGCTTCAACCCTTCAACTTATAAGGGCACCGGAGAGCCTAAGTTGTTCGATAACTGGCACTGCGAGATGGAGAGTCTCCTTGAGGTTGTGAAGTGTCCGACGGAGTTGGCCGTCAGACAGGTAGTGTACTACCTAAGAGGTGAGGCTACGGTTTGGTGGCACAACGTGAACGAGGACGCCAGGGCATACTAAAGGGATGAGGGACTCGATGTTATACCGTGGGCAGGTCTAAAGAGTGCTATGAGGGAGCAATTTGTGCCGGAGCACATCCGTCACAAGCTGAGGGCCGAGTTCGATTCTTTCACCATGACTGATGATATGACTGTCACGGAGTACTATCACCGATTCCTAGAGTTATCACATTACGCAGAGGATATGCAGCTAGGCCAACGTGGTTGTGCTCTTCATTTCGAAAAGGGGTTAGCTCCTAAGATCATGGATAGATTACCAGCTGGAGTACTTACCGATCTGAAAGAGGTATATGCGCGAGCTGGGCATGCTGAGAGGTTGGTGGACTTGGCCAAGGAGGCTAAGGAAAGGAACACTGAAAAGAGGAAGGCAGAGAGTAAGAGTGGCAACCAGTCAGGCCACAAGAAGAGCAATCATGGTCAGTCTAGGGCTTTTTCAAGAGGGTCTGGTTTTTCAGGGGGATCTCGAGCATGGGGAAGAGGTGGTGGTCGGAGTGCTAGTGACAACTCCAACCTTACCTGCTTCAACTGTGGCGGAGTGGTCACAAGAGGCACGACTGTACCAGTGCCAGAGTTGGAGGCGTTTCAGAAGCTTACCAGGGGAGTTTCTCTTAGGCTCCGAGCCAGAGTTTTGGTAGCAACAGGCCATCTGGGTCATGGGGCAACCGTGGAGGGCAGAACAACAACAATGGCGGTTTCAACCGCAATAGTGGAGGATCCTATCAGCGCCTGAACAACAGTGTGACTCAGAACTCGACAGCTAAGCCGACTACTTCGAACACCTCGGTCCAGGGTGGAGGTCAGAAAAGCAGTGGGAAACTCTTCATGATGGGCAAACCGGAGGCAGAGAACGATGGTCATGTGGTTACCGGTACCTTTCTTGTTTATAATATACCGTCTTTCATTTTGTTTGACTCAGGGGCAACCCATTCTTTTGTGTCTAGAGGTCATGCCTTAGTTATGGGTTTAGGAGAGTATGAACTTGTAATAGATAGTGTGTTTATACCTTCGGGAGAGTCGGTATCTTGTGTTAAGCTGTATAGATATGTGTCCATGTTGGTGGGGGAGGTAGATTTATTAGTCAACTTGTTAGAGTTCCCTATGGATGGGTTTGAGGACATCGTCGGGATGGACTGGTTAGGTAAGTATGATCCTAAGATAGATTGCAGACAAAAGAACGTGTCCTTAAAGGGTCCCAAGGGTGTCATAGTGTCATATAAGGGGTTTGTTGTGAGACCAAAGTATAAGTTCATCGCTGTAATGACTTTAAAGTCATGTCTAAGAAAGAAGTGTCCCTTGATTCTTTGCCAAGTAAGAGATAGGCGTGCAGAGACGCTGATGGGATCCGATATACATGTGGTTGGGGAGTTTGGGGATGTCTTTCCAAATTAGTGTTAGGTTTCTTTACCCATTATTAGACTCTTCTAATAGTAAACTAATTAACTTCCAAATCTAGTGCATGCATAACAAAATAAGGGGGTGTTTGGTTGGTATCATTGGAATGGATTGGAATGGATTTGATCCATTCCAATGTTTGGTTGGAGCATTTTGGAATGGAGTTAGATACCCAATGGATTCTAACTCCATTCCAACCCCTTGGAATCCCATACCCACGTCCTTCCTATGGATTCAAACTCCATATCTTCATGTTTATTTTTTCAATGAACCAAACAAGTTAAGAAAGGTATGGAGTTGAAACCCCATACTTCTATGGTTTCTCATTCCAATCCATTCCATTCCTAAGCAGCGAACCAAACGACCCCTAAGAGATTAAAAAGGAAAAACAATGTGTCTTACATTGTATTATGGCTCGAAATAGGGCACAAATAAGGTCACCTTCCTTATTTGTTCTTAAGCTAAAATATAATGGATGATCCTCCAAAATCCCAATGTAGAGATCCTCCTTTGATTGCACTTAAGACTAATCCCTTAAACTAGTATATTAAATAACTAGATTAATATAGTAGTGCCCTTAAAATTAATTCTAATATTATCACTATTACTACACTAGTAATCTTAGATTTTTATGATATTAGATGAACAACTTCATGCTTCTAAAAACTTGTTTTAGAGAGTTTGAGAGAAATAGAGAGTATTTTTGCATGTGAAGTAAATGGTGAAGTGAATGGTTGAAAATAAGAGAACAAAAATCTCTTAAAGAAGAGGAGGGAAAACCGGTTGGGTCAAGGGAGTAGTGCCAAAAATAAGCATCTCATTTTTTCTTTTTCTCTTCTCAACATAATAGGTATGTAAGAAATAGGTAGTGTAGGCTTGATTAATATATTCTTATCACATAAAATAATATTATCACAACCCACTACTACTCCCTCCAATTCGGTTCATTCACATAAAATGGACTACCATTTTATTTTGTCAATTTATCATTTGTCACACAATATGTCACATGTAGTATGTTACATGTTATTAATTAATTTAATGCATATTTATCAAATAAATATCATTTTACAAATTAATTAAATTACATATAACAAATTGACTAGTGATACTTGATCACATAAATAAAATGGGTCATATAATTATAATTCACAATATATTGTAATTATAATTAACCATTCATTCTTATCTCAATTGTTTCACAAACAATAATAAATTTTAGTAATAAAGTATTTAAATTACTAAAATAAATCTTATTTAATCCCATTACAATAAGATATAACATATTTTCTCTAACAATTGAATTGTTCAATTTTAAGGAATTGATTAACCTATATCGTCATACAATTAATCAATTTGTCTATTAAGGGAATGGTCCTTTAGGTGTGACCTTAAGGGATCAACTGATCACCACCGTTAAATGACAGTAATGTCAAACTCTAGTTAGCCAATCATTACCAATTAATGATGATCAGTTGAGTATATAAATGAATCATCCCTTACGTATTCTTAACATGAGATTTAATCGTGATATTAAATCATGTGATCGCACTATTGTTGAGGACACATATTCCAACAATCTCTCACTTGTCCGAGACAAGTGTGCGTCACCAATTCGCTTGTCTTGTTACAATATCCTACTCAATGTAAGGTGTCTCGTAGGTCGTACTTGCATTTGATCATATCTTGAGGGGTTTCCTCGATCTGGAGCGTAACTGTCTGACCGAAATTATCTACCATAGATACTTTCCGAGGGTAGCCACGCATTTTCAGTTCATTACTTCTCGAGTGGCCGTGAGATTTCAAATAACCCTGACAAGGGGGTGGACAATTCCTATCGCACTATTCCCTTTGTTTAGCCACAATTCGTATAACCCAAAATATACTCATTTGACCTCAGTTACGACAGTCATAGAGCATAAATCAAAGCCAATCAGAAATTTGTGCCAACTTGGGCAAATAGTCTCTAGTCAAAAGAATTGACTCATAAGAATACTGTAGCAGCTCTTGCCACGACTAGGCTTTATGAATTACCAGAACTCTATAATTGGTCACGGTCGACAGAGTGTCCCATACAGTCTGCCTATGTGATCGACTAGTCATCCCATATGACTCTATGGCACTTGAGCTTGCCATCAATCGCATCACACTCTAGTCACTTCGAGACGCCACCTCCTTTAAGCAACTAGGGGTCAATACTATGTCAATCCAGTTCAATTTAATGGGGTTCAATTTGTCTCTACAACCCATTTGGATTTAACAAAGTAACGGGTGAGTTTAATAAAACTCAAACGATAAATGCGATTATCATATATGAATAGTCAATACTCTATTACTACTTCATATCTTATAATCTATAGTGTACCTTTTACACTTGTTGAAATGCAATAAAAGCTTAGCAAGTGGATATACCATGTATCCATATAATCCAACTTTATGAATTGCTATTTCCTTCCATTCAATGTTATTTCTAATAACTTGAATTTATCTCTAAGTATTTCTCCAGTCTTCTTACTAGACTTAGGCTCTTTAACTTGAAAGATGCTCCCACTGTTATCACATAACTTGTGATAAAGTCTTTGGTAGAGGAATCTACTCTCATTCCTTACGTTGACCATTTTATCACAACTTTCTTAGATTCTTTTTGTAGAATTTGCAATGTACGAAACTAAAACACTTTTCTAGTCTCTTACTCTTAAGTCAATAAAAACAGCCTAGGATTTCAACAAATCCTTATCGGTTTGGAAACTAAAGATTGTGCAACCCTTCAACACATAACTTAGTATGTCATCCAAACATGTGAACGAACCCTTAATTCTTCTCAAGAATCTCAAAGATGTTCTTTAAGTCTTTCACAAGACCATCTTATGAATTAACTTATTATTGATTTATCATGCTCTAAGCATATGTTACATCATGGCATGTGCATCTGTTGGCATACATGATCGTTCTAATGGCGGAAACATTAGCTATCGATTTCATGTAATCAACAACTTAATAGGTTTAGTGAACGACTATGACTCCATCATAGTAATTCCACTCTCATCATCATGAATAACCTATTCAACCTTGTTGATGTTAAACAGATATGAAAGATCTTATCATCATAAGACTCTCAACTCTATGCCAATATTCTCTCATATAGATTCGGTAATCTAAAATATATATCACCTTTTTCTAGTCTCCCAATCACTCTTGACAGAAGAGAACATTGGTACATTATTCTCAATAAGTAATATGTCTTCAACATATAAGACATGGGAAAAATAATTCTAGCTCCCACTTAACTTCATGTATAATCTTGATTCTTCAATCATGTAAATAAAACCATTCTCTATTATCACATGAACGAAAAATATAATCCTTTGATGCTTTCTTAAGACCATTCTAGGATCACTTAAGAAAGCTACGCATAATATGTTATGATTCTTAGATCTTCATCTAAGGTTTTGTGTTCTAAACACATCCTTCTCTAAATTTCCATTTTAGAAAAGCGAATTTTTAATATCATTTGCCATTCCTCATCAAAATGAAGTTTGGCGATTCCTAACATAATTTATCTTGATCAACATCTTCATGTCAATCTATGCATTTAAGTACTCTAAAGCTCTATTTACTTTAAAGAGACCCTTGCCTTAAAGTAAATCTACTCTTGAGTGACAATCTTTGGATTGTAATGCTATGGCTCGTATGCAACAAGGTCGATTTAGGACAAGGTCATAATACCATTACTTTTGAAAAGAAACATTTTAACAATAAGATATGTGTGCTATACTCCCACTCTATCTTTATAGATTATAGTTCCATTACTTTCACACAGTAACACAATAACTATAAGACATATTTATTAGTTACAATCTACTCCCACTCTATCTCTTAGAAATACACCTATATTTTTAAGAGATAGCTTTGTGAGTAACAAAAATATATGGTGAAGTAATTGGAAGTTCGTCTAAACTGACGAATTTGCACATAAAAGACCAGCTCTATCATGGCAGATTGATTCATGTCATATGCCAGTCTGATCCATGTCATATGTTAAATAGACTCTCTATTTCAGGTATCTAAACGCATGGTCAACCACCTAATTACTTGTCCGTTTTGGATTGCAAATTCCCAAAATTGAGTTCAATAACTAAAACCGACTCATATTAGTTTGATCTTATGGGTGGTGACACTAGGTCATGATCCATATTTTAATAAATCAAATTCATTACTTAGATCTTTGCCACTACGATCGGATCGTAATGCTTTAGCACTTTGTTCAATTGGTTCTTTATGTTATTTAGAAATTCCTTTAAATTTCTCAAATGTTTCACTTTATATTTGATTAAGTAAATATGCCCATATCTACTTAAATCATCGGTAAAAGTGACGAAGTAGTCATAAATTCCCTCGCGGTGATGCTCATTAGAACACATACATCGGCATGTATTAGTCCCAACAAATCACTTGCTTGTGTCCTTTTACCACTAAAGGAAGTACAAATCATTTTGCGAAGGAGACAAGATTCGCATATTCCATATGATTGAAAATCAAATGGTTCATTAAATCTAATCGACACTAGCTTTCAATGCGTTTCTCATTTATGTAACCTAATCGAAAAATCCAAATGTAAAAATCATTTGGATCACTAGTTATGAGTCTTTTGGTTTGTATGTTATAGATATCTTTAGTTGAGTTGGAAGTGTCTAAAACATGAATACCATTAAGAGAATTGACTTGGCTCCCAGCCATGTCAATTTTCAAACAAAATATAACGATTGTTTTTTATGGCGAAATATGAATCCTTCAATTCCATGTCTAACATGAAATAATGTTTTAGATAAAATGGGTACATAATCACCATTATGTAGATTACAACTCAAAGCTATTAGCTAAAACAAGTACACAAGTCCCTCTCGAAGTGGCGGCTACCCTAGCTCTATTTCCTTGTCGGATATTTATATCACTTTTGTTTAGCTTTTCCACATTTCCAAGCCCCTATATACAATTACAAAGGTGAAAACCACAAACGGTATCCCATACCCACGTTGAGGTGGATGTATAATTTATATCAATAACAATGATTTCGGAAAAAATAGTACCAAGTGGAGTGACAAGTCCAACTTTGATATCTCCCAAATACTTGGGGCAATTTCGCTTCCAATGGCCCATGACATTACAATAATGACATTCTTCGTAAGATTGGGCACCCTTCTTGGTCTTGGTTGTGGTAGTCTCACTATCCATTTCCAATTCATTATCAGGTTTGGGTTCCTGACCCATCTTTGCCTTCCCTTTAATTATACCATTACTCCTTTCAGTTGCAAGGACACTCTTGCTAGAACTCCCACTTAATTTAATATTTCTCCTTGTTACTACAAACAAGAATGCCTTAGGTTTAGTAAGATTTTCTTCACAAGATTTTCTTACTAAAGAGGTAGGCATAAATATCGAAGTGGGTGGTGTGGAAGTGGTAAAGTAGCAAAGATTTCCATCCTGACAATTGCCAATGCGTAATTCTCTAATCGTATCATTGTCATACTCGGAGCACTTTTCATCGAATGATTGGAGCCATGAATTAATAGTGATTGGTGTAAGAGTATTAGATGAATCCATTGCGAATAAATAACTACAAAAACGGAAATGAAGGAAATAATAAACATCTATCGTTTTAATAATACTTGTAAACACTTTAAACAAGTTTTAGCATTTATATAGTGACCTCTACCCAACTATTATAAATGATCCCGAGATCCAAATTCATATTAATTCGGGCACGGTGAGCCGATTCATCCCTTATTAATATAACTCGGTGGATTAACTCTTTAATCGATTCTACTTCTAGAACTCTAGGTCGATAAAAATTACTTTAATATTTATCTTTAGCCCAGAACACATGCAACTACGGTCACGAATACTTCCGTTGAGCTCAATCCAAATTTCGATGTAATAACTTT
This sequence comes from Silene latifolia, assembly GCF_048544455.1. Classification (NCBI taxonomy): domain Eukaryota; kingdom Viridiplantae; phylum Streptophyta; class Magnoliopsida; order Caryophyllales; family Caryophyllaceae; genus Silene; species Silene latifolia. The sequence goes on from NC_133538.1 coordinate 142,532,994, forward strand.
TTATTACCCACTTACCCAACGTAACAAGTTTAGCAACCCGGTGAGCCGAGCCTACTTCCTCATAAAATTAGGACTCATGGTTTCTACTATTTTGTAAGGCTAATTCTCAATTATTATTTAGTGAGAGATCTTGTCAATTTACTATCTATCACGTTTTAAGTGAACTAAAGCGGTGAACTACGATAATTATAATTGACACGGTCGATGACTCGATATGAAAGTGTTGTTATGGAGATTTGGCAATGCATGCAGCATATTAAAAGAAATGCAAAGCAATAAAAATTCCTAGTATGGCCTTCCTAAAATAGAAAATCAAATAATCTATTACATATTCGGAAACCAACTCCTTTGATCCCTTGAATCTTCAAGTGGCAGGCCTCTCAAGAACACCATCTTTGTTGAAACGCCTTTCCGAATGGCATCGTCTTGAAGAAACTCCATGATTACAAATAATAATAAAAATACAAAGCTATTCCTATTATACATTTGTAATATGAAAAACTAGTAAAAATAAAAGTGATACGAGATCATATTAAATTACAACCGAATCAATATTTCCTTTCATTACGGGCAATATCGATTAAAACTAAGGCCATACTAAGATAAAAATATGTAATTCAAAATTATATAAATAAAAAACATTCAACAATTGAAATATGCAAAATTATAAAATGTATCTATCATGCCAAATTAAGTGCCAAGTCGCCCTATTTACCTTATATCGATTATATAACCCGGTTTTATGGAAATGCGTGATAATAACTTCTTAAAATCACAAATTAACACTTAAATCACATTTAAGTTCAAGTTAATTATCCTAACACTCTTAGGACTGAAAAATTAGTCATCACTCAATTTTTGACAATAAGTCAACTTGATTTAATTTTATGCTCATTTTTTACCTTAAAATCATAACATTTATGAAATAAATCCAAATTAAATTACAATAATTTTAAATTTTAAATTTTAAATTTTTGAACATTCTGGAATAATTCCATGACACTCATAATGTTAAAAATCATGGTTAAAATTTTCGAATTAATTTTGAGAAAATACAGTTGTAATTTATCGGTTTTATCTCATAAAATATCTAAAGTATCTAAAAAATAATCCAATCAATTTTACTGATACTGTCGTAGAGTACCAAAGATAAATTTATAATCCAAACTACTACTATAGATAGCGGCAGTCAGGGTCGAACCACAAGGAGGCGATGCAATTAATAGTTGTCTAATTTTAGTCTAAAGTAACAAATGTGTGGGGGTTTGTTTTGAATAGTTCTATAACTAAAGCCAATCAAATTAAAACTAAACTGAGGCAAATAAACGAATGATAAAAGAACTAGATGAAATCAAATATTAAAAGGATGCTAAGATGGTCGGTTCACTGTAATTTCGGCGGCGGTATCCTAGGTAAGTCTGAGTCAATCACGCGAGACGGGAAAATAAAAAGTCCTCTCGGTCCATTCTTAACAGGTAGCATCTTTCGATCTAGCTACGGGTCCCTAATATCACTAATACTAACTCTCGTCCTGAAAAGTGATTTAAAAGTCTACATTAACTTATCTCTCGATCTTATTAATTTAGTCGTCTTAATTAAGTAGTCTATCTTCCTCCCCTATCTTTCAATCTTATCGGATCGGTCAATTCCTAAGCATTCAACTAGTCGCGTGCACTCGATTCGTCAAATATAGCAATTAATTTAATTAAAACGAAGTTAATCTCACGGGAGCCAGTCGATTGACCAGGTAGGCCAGTCGATCGACCATGGCGCGATTTCAGGTCTACCAATTTACACTGCCTACACTACAGATTTCCTACATCTTAGCACGAATTATTTAGCTACTTATGATTATGATAAAAACAACAATAAAATTAACGAACAAAGCTACTAAATTCATGATAGAAATAACTAAATATTTAACTAACATAAAACGATAACTCGGCTTTGGGATCTTATCTAGCAATTCTGAATTACGGAAGAATTAAAGAAATGAAATTGAATAATAGAACAGAAGAATACCGTAAGAAGAATTACAGAGGAAAGAACCAAAGCTTAATGCGAAAGGTAAATTTTATTGACGAAAACTAAACTAAACTAATGAATATTAAATTGTATCTTAAGAACTCAATGATAAAACTGGATGATAGATGCTGAGGAGGAGTTACGTTATATAGAAACTATCACGTGACCTAATCCTCATAACCTAATTACAATGGGCTTCTAACTTCTCGTCTTTTAATTCCCGTCAGATTAACGGTTTGGTCGATCGACCACTGGAACCGTCAATCGGCGAAATGTCTTGAAAAAAGTAGCTTCGTAAGTCGTGCTCGTCGATCGATGAAAACACCAGTCTATCGACTGCTTCATCAGGTAGTTGCTCCAAAAGCTTCGTAAATTCGTCTCTCGAGCCTCGATACGCGCACCAAGTTTGCTTCCCGAGTCTTTACTCCATGTCAAATGCAATGCTAAGTACTCGGGGCGGATTGAAACTTGATTTCATTTGAATTCTTCACATTTCTGCAATATTACACAAAAACACAAAAGTAGACGGAAATAGGGAAAATAGTAGCTTAAACTACACAAATGAGCTCTGAAATGCGTGTAAAATAGGGTGTAAAACAACATATTTAGGACACGCATCAAACTTCCCCAAACCAAACCCTTACTTGTCCCCAAGCAAGAACAAGACTCGATCCTAAAACCTAATGGAACGAGTTCAATCTCAGAGCGAAATGCAAACCGAATAGCCTAAACCAATTTAATGCAACAACTAACAATCAATTAGCAACATGAATCATGCAAACGAGTTATGTAGTCGTCAAAAATTGCTGAACCGTCAACTATAGAGACTTATCATCATGGACTCTCACGGGTCGCTCATATCACACATAAGCACAGGTGAAAATATGTAAAAGATAGAAAGAATTCATTTTGTAGTGACACTCACCTCACTACGACCTATAAGAACATGCCTGCAATCTAATATGAAAATAATCTCTACAACCATACATATGCATTCCAACCAAACAAATGACCATGACACATGCCGAGGTAAATATGGATATGTGAGGCTATGGGCAGGAAGGGCTAAGATAAATTTGGATAAAAACAGAGTTAAAAGCCAAGCTAATAATTAAGGGAACCAAATTATAACAACATCCAACTTCTTGCTCAAGATCAATCGAAACGGTGCTAATGATTAGCACAAATCTCACAATCTCCATAATTAATCAACTCCCCATAAAATACAAATATAACATGGGAGCAAAAATCATCAACCCATTATCTTTCACTTTACCGCATATGATTTTTTTCCTTCTCGAATTTTTCACGGGGTTCAGTCGATCAACCATTGTTTCCAGTCGATCGACTGCCCTTCTACAGTACAGCACGAATTTCTTTTTTCCTTTTTTTTTCTTTTTCTTTCTTTTTATTCTTTCTTTCCCTTCAATCATTTCACCAAGTCCTCAAAAAGAGCAATAGCTACAAAAAAACGAAATAACAATCCCAAGAACATAAACTACTAGCTTGACGAGGGCAGGCTAAATGTAGGATGTAGTAACGGGACAAAAAGGATATTTTTGGCAGTGTGAAGCTTATGGACAAAATGAATAAAAGGGGTGACCTGTTCCATATGTGTCAACAAACCACAAACCCGAATGCATACAGGTATTAAGCAGATCAAGTTCATATTTATGCAAATTGATGTACCATGTCTTACAAGGAGTAACTACTCACAATCCTAGATAAACTGGCCATGAATGACGCCAGTTATAAGCTCTAAACCTCATAATTATAAGTAGTTTGCCATAAATCTGAGTCAAGTCTCAGGATTCAGCAAGATATTTAACGAAAACTCGTAGACTATGCATATATGATTCTACTAATAACATGTCAATTTAGCACGGCTTAGGCATAAACAGATTGAAAATGCAATGTCATCATTAAAATACTACCGTTCCGACTCAACCAATATGCTAAAATAAACGTGCAATTTTTTTTGAAATTTTTCAATTTTTTTGAATTTTCTGTATATATATAGGAAAATAAACAACGAATGCAAACTGAAATGCAATAAACGTGAAACAGAATTGCAATAAAACATGTGAATGCAACGCAAAACCCTTCCCCAAACCAAATCACACAATGTCCCCATTGTGCAAAATCATGTAATGAAATAAAAGGGAAACGGGAATTTGCGTTAAATAATAACTAAATAAGACATGAAGTTTAAACTCGAAAACTCACAAGACTTTAAGCGCAGTAAAAGGAAACCTCCCCAAACCAGCGTGAGCTAGGAGGTTTCAGTAGCCAGCAGTGCTACCATAGGTACCTGAAAGGACACAAAAGTACCGCGCATAATTCCGAAAAAACAATTTATGAAACGTAAAATTATGTGCAAAATAAGGAAACGGAAGAAAACAGAAATGAATCGGAGAATAAAGTGGAGAAAAGACTCCCTCAACTCCACAAATCGACCAAACACAGTAGGGGAATGATCGAAAACAGGTACAGCAGCGAACATGGTCGATCGACCATAGCTTTCAGTCGATCGACTAGGATGACATGAATAGAAGCTCCTGTAGCTGTAGCAGTCAGTCGATCGACCACTCAGGCTAGTCGATCGACTGAGAAACCTGCTGTAAGTTTCTGATTTCGTCTAATTAGCTCAATAAATTGAGCTAATATGGTCTATGAACCTGCAAATGCACATAATAACGCGCCCAAAATTGCGCAAAACCCAAAGTAACAGTCTAAAGTCCTTAAAAGTCTTAAGCAAACTTATTAAAGCGAAGTCTCGCGCAAACCAAAATAATAAAAAGTTCAACAAAAGCAATGAAACGTCTTTAGAAAAGTCTTAATCAACTAATAGTTGATCAAGAATGGCCACGGAATGGCCAACTTGCTCGGCTTCTGGCTACAAGAAGTAGCCTCTACAGTGCTCATCTCCTCAGCTGCACTCTTATCAATTCCAATATCCGCAGAACTCAACGGATCAGCATCTCCAACATCTTCCCAATCAATAACCTTGCCTGGCTCATCAAAATCCAAATCGGAATCCGTCACCTTGACTGGCTCCTCATCAGGCTCCTCATCAGTGTCATAGCTAAGACATTCTAACCCGCCTCTTTGAACGATTGGCTCCTTCACAGCTGGAGCAACATGCGGCTCTTCCTTCCCCAAACCATTTCCTGCAATATCTAAAACAGAAGAATCTTCCTCCAATTTGCTCCCACACTGGGGCGGAGGTGTTATGGCAGTAATAGGCATAGGGGCAGGCATGTCAGAAATCACAAAATAAGATTTCTTCTCAGAAATCGTATTACAAGTGACTGGCCACATAGGATCTTTCTTCTTAGCGGTCTGGGCAAAAATAAGAGACTGTTTCCCTACTTTAAAGGTCAATGTCCCTGAGCCAGCATCTATAAATGCACCAGCAGTGTACAGAAATGGTCTACCCAAAATGATAGGAATATGAGCATCCTCGGGTATATCTAGTACAACGAAGTCAACTGGGAAAAAGAACCTTCCTATTTGCACAGGAATATCCTCTATGACTCCTATAGGCTGGACCGCAGAATGATCAGCCATCTGTATTGTCATGTTACTGACTGCAAACCTAGTCAATTTCAATTTCTTAGCAAGACTCAAAGGCATAACACTAATACTGGCCCCTAGGTCACACAAGGCCTTCTCAATAGAAAAGGTGCCAATATTACATGGGACTGAAAAACTACCTGGGTCTGCTAGCTTATGAGGTGTAGTATGAGTCAAATAGGAACATGACTCCTCAGTTAGCGCGACAGATTGTACAGTATCAAGTGACTTCTTTTTAGACAAAAGTTGCTTCATAAATTTCGTGTAAGCAGGCACTTGATTAATTAATTCAAGGAAAGGAACTTGCACATTTAAACTACGAATAACATTTTCAAACTTGTTAAACGATACATGTTCCTTTGTCGGCACCAATCTCTCTAGATAAGGGGCTGTAAGAAGCAACTTAGCCCTCTCCTCTAGGTCTCTCATACCGGCATCAGTGGACTTAGGCTGAAAATCCACTACCTTGTCCTTGTTGTAGCTCGAACCTTCTTCAGACCGTCTCAAGAAAGAACCATTAATCGTCATTGGGTCATACTTTGGAACCAGAACAGACCCATCAGCATTTGGATCTTGCCTTAATAATTTCGGAGTCGTCGTACCCCGAAATAAGTGGTCCCTCATGTTATCTGGCATTGGAGGACGAAAAGGTTCACGATCAGCAGCATCCTCAGTCGATCGACCATGTTGGTCAGTCGATCGACTGACCTTCTCGAAACCGAGAAGTTGTCTTGTTTGCTGGATCGGTCGATCGGCCAAGGGTATGTCGATTGATCGGCGATATACTGTGATCGTCTTTTTCTTGCTACTATTCATCACGGACTTTTTCCTGCTTGTTCCCGCCTCATCTTTTTCAGTGACATCTTCGACCATAGCGGGGCCATCAAGGGTAGACCCACTCCTCAAAGTGATTGCATTTAGGGTCTTTTTTTGATCCGGCTGCGACGGTAATTGCCCCGGATCTCTAGTCGCACTCTTGCTTGTCAGTTGGGCAATTTGACTCTCCAACATTTTTGTAGAAGTCTCTCTAGCTTGAGACTCCTTTTGCAGCAAACCCGACAAGTTCTGAACCATGTTTTTCAACTCAGAAATGTCAGAACTTTGAAATTGTTGCTGCTGAGGCACATAGGGAGGCTTTTGAAACTGTTGTTGCTTATGAGGGGACACATAGCTTTGCTGCTGCTGCTGTGGACTGGAATTAAGGACATTCTGGTTAGTCCACCTCAAATTGGGGTGGACATTGGAGGGATCGGGATAAGTACCAGTCTGCCTATAATGTTGAAAGGCAACACATGTTTCATTCAAACTAGGACAGAACTCCGAAACATGTCCCTCTGCTCCTTATCTTTTGCATGTAAAGGGACCGTCTGAAACTGCATTAACTTTATAAATCCCTCCTTTTTGGGATCCCCCAAAATCTATTTTGTCGAATCTCGCAGTAAGGGCTTCTATTTCAGCTACAGCAGGAGATTCAGCCGATCTTCTCTGATTTCCTCTAGAATTCCCATGCTCAGCTTTATGGATGGCTATGTCATCAATGATTTTCCACCCCTTTGTCTCGCCACTATTTTCTTGAAATCTCCCATTAGCTGCAGCATCTAGAACAGCTATTTGATTGTCATAAAGACCATTGTAGAATTGGTTGCACAGAAACCATTTCTCAAACCCATGGTGCGGAATGTTTCGCACTAGTCTCTTAAAACGGACCCATGCCTCATGAAAATCTTCATCAGGACCCTGTTTAAAGCTCGTGATCTGAGCCCTAATCGCATTGGTCTTCGAGGAAGAGAAATATTTCTTGTAAAATGCTAGGGCCAGCGAATTCCAATCAATAATCCCGTTAGCAGCTCGATCCAAATCTCGGTACCATTCCCTTGCAGCATCACGAAGCGAGAATATGAACATCGTCTCCTTCACCTGGTCCTGAGTCACACCTGCTGGTGGGGGTATGGAACAGTAGTAGTCAATAAATGTCTCCATATGTTTAGCTGCATCTTCATTTGCAGCTCCCCCGAATTGGTTTCTCTCAACCAAGTTCATATAAGACCGTTTTGGCTCGAATTTCCTTTCCGTCCCGGCTGGCAATGCGAATCCCTTATAGAGATTCTCATCTTTTGGCTCGGAGTGACTGGCTATACTTGCTTCTTCAGCCATATCTGGAGATATAACGGTCTCAGTTGAGGAAGTAGAAACAGGAGATGAAGGTGGATCCTCCTCAAATAGCTCGTTCTCGTAGTAACTGGACAGCGTACTCAGCTCTTCCTCTGTCGGCAATACTCAAGATGATCGTCTCAACTCGCGCAAAGTCCTTTCGATCTCAGGATCTAACGGTCTCAATTCACCAGCCTGTGATCTGCGCATAAGAGGAAACTACAAGTAGAATATGAGAAAAGTTTAAGGAACAGATGTCCCTTAAACTAAGAAAAAGACTAAAATAAAAAACAAATAAAAATTAAACAATTGCCTCCCCGGCAACGGCGCCAAAATTTGATACCGTCGTAGAGTACCAAAGATAAATTTATAATCCAAACTACTACTATAGATAGCGGCAGTCAGGGTCGAACGACAAGGAGGCGATTCAATTAATAGTTGTCTAATTTTAGTCTAAAGTAACAAATGTGTGGGGGTTTGTTTTGAATAGTTCTATAACTAAAGGCAATCAAATTAAACCTAAACTTAGGCAAATAAATGAATGATAAAAGAACTAGATGAAATCAAATTTTAAAAGGATGCTAAGATGGTCGGTTCACTGTAATTTCGGCGGCGGTATCCTAGGTAAGTCTGAGTCAATCACGTGAGACGGGAAAATAAGAAGTCCTCTCGGTCCATTCTTAACAGGTAGCATCTTTCGATCTAGCTACGGGTCCCTAATATCACTAATACTAACTCTCGTCCTGAAAAGTGATTTAAAAGTCTAAATTAACTTATCTCTCGATCTTATTAATTTAGTCGTCTTAATTAAGTAGTCTATCTTCCTCCCCTATCTTTCGATCTTATCGGGTCGGTCAATTCCTAAGCATTCAACTAGTCGCGTGCACTCGATTCGTCAAATATAGCAATTAATTTAATTAAAACGAAGTTAATCTCACGGGAGCCAGTCGATCGACCAGGTAGGCCAGTCGATCGACCATGGTGTGATTTCAGGTCTACCAATTTACACTGCCTACACTACAGATTCCCTACATCTTAGCACGAACGATTTAGCTACTCATGATTATGATAAAAACAACAATAAAATTAACGAACAAAGCTACTGAATTCATGATAGAAATAACTAAATATTTAACTAACATAAAACGATAACTCGGCTTTGGGATCCTATCTAGCAATTCTGAACTACGGAAGAATTAAAGCAATGAAATTAAATAATAGAACAGAAGAATACCGTAAGAAGAATTGCAGAGGAAAGAACCAAAACTTAATGCGAAAGGTAAATTTTATTGACGAAAACTAAACTAAACTAATGAATATTGAATTGTATGTTAAGAACTCAATGATAAAACTGGATGATAGATGCTGAGGAGGAGTTACGTTATATAGAAACTATCACGTAACCTAATCCTCATAACCTAATTACAATGGGCTTCTAACTTCTCGTCTTTTAATTCCCGTCAGATTAACGGTTTGGTCGATAGACCACTGGAACCGGTCGATCGACTGAAATGTACTGAACAGTAGCTTCTGTAAGTCGTGCTCTGGTCGATCGACTGAAAACACCAGTCTATCGACTGCTTCATCAGGTAGTTGCTCCAAAAGCTTCGTAAATTCGTCTCTCGAGCCTCGATACGCGCACCAAGTTTGCTTCCCGAGTCTTTACTCCATGTCAAATGCAATGCTAAGTACTCGGGGGCGGATTCGGCTTGATTTACGCTGAATTCTTCACATTTCTGCAATATTACACAAAAAACACAAAAGTAGACGGAAATAGGGAAAATAGTAGCTTAAACTACACAAATGAGCTCTGAAATGCGTGTAAAATAGGGTGTAAAACAACATATTTAGGACACGCATCATTTACAACTTTACATTTGATAAGTGGGATATTTATTCAACCTAAAATATTTTCTCATGACATGTAATTCGTTTTAGCTATTTATGTTAAAATAGTCACTGTTTATGCCATTTTTACACTAAAAATTCATAAATCATGCAAAATGAAATCATTTCATCTCAAAATTTACATACAGTGTGTAAATCATGCATGTGACAACATATTAAAGTTTCATAGCCTGATTCACAGTTTAACTATTTTTAACCATTTTACCTCTTTTAATCCATTTTTATCTCATAAAAATCATAAATCATGCAATATTAATCACACTAACAGGATATTTTACACACAATTTGTAAAATATGTATGTGAGATCATATAAAATTTTCAAGGTCAGAAACTAAGTTTAACATATTTTAGTCATTTAACCTCCATTTATGCCGTTTTTATCTCATAAAAATCATAAATCATGAAATATTAATCACATTAATATAAATTTTACATACAATACATAAAATATTTATGTGAGGTCATACTAAAAAATCACGGCAATTAGTGAAGGTTAACTTATTTTAGTGAATAAAAGTTCATTTTACTCATAAAAATGTAATTATTTCACTAAAAATCATTAAAATGAGCAATAAATTACCATAAACCATAAAAATGACCTAAAAATATTTTAGGACCAGAATATATAACATGCATCATGATTTTGTGACTTACTCTTATAAATTACAAATTTTTAGTTTTAATTAAGTTACATTTAACTAGGAAAAACCAACCCGATTATGCATGCAACATCTTATGATCTGATACCACTTGTTAGGTTTCTTTATCCATTATTAGACTCTTCTAATAGTGAACTAATTAACTTCTTAATTTATGTTCTTTAGATCTAGTGCATGCATAACAAAATAAGAGATTAATAAAGAAATTAAAAACAATATCCCTTACATTGTATTATTGCTCGAAATAGGGCACAAATAAGGTCACCTTCCTTATTTGTTCTTGAGCTAAAATATAATGGATGATCCTCAAAAATCTCAATGTAGAGATCCTCCTTGATTGCATGGAAATGCGTGATAATAACTTCTTAAAATCACAAATTAACACTTAAATAACATTTTAGTTCAAGTTAATTATCCTAACACTCTTAGGACTCAAAAATTAGTCATCACTCAATTTTTGACAATAAGTCAACTTGATTTAATTTTATGCTCATTTTTTACCTTAAAATCATAACATTTATGAAATAAATCCAAATTAAATTACAATAATTTCAAATTTTGAATTTTAATTTTTTTAACATTCTGGAATAATTTCATGACACTCATAATGTCAAAAATCATGGTTAAAATTTTCGAATTAATTTTGAGAAAATATAGTTGTAATTTATCGGTTTTATCTCATAAAATATCTAAAGTATCTAAAAATTAATCCAATCAATTTTATAACTTTAGATTTGATAATTGGGATATTTATTCAACCTAAAATAATTTTCTCATGCCATGTAATTCGTTTTAGCTATTTATGCTAAAATAGTCACTATTTATGCCATTTTTACACTAAAAATTCATAAATCATGCAAAATGAAATCATTTCATCTAAAAATTTACATACAATGTTTAAATCATGCATTTGACAACATATTAAATTTTCATAGCCTGGTTTGCAGTTTAACTATTTGTAACCATTTTACCTCTTTTAATCCATTTTTATCTCATAAAAATCATAAATCATGCAATATTAATCACATTAACACGAGATTTTACACACAATTTTTAAAATATGTATGTGAGGTCATATAAAAGTTTCAAGGTCAGAAACTAAGTTTAACCTATTTTAGTCATTTAACCTCCATTTATGCCATTTTTATCTCATAAAAATCATAAATCATGAAATATTAATCACATTAATATAAAATATTACATAAAATACATAAAATATTCATGTGAGGTCATACTAAAAAATCACGGCCAGTAGTGAAGGTTAACTTAGTTTAGTGAATAAAAGTTCATTTTACTCATAAAAATGTAATTATTTCACTAAAAATCATTAAAATGATCAATAAATTACCATAAATCATATAAATGACCTAAAAATATTTTAGGACCAGAATATATAACATGCATCATGATTTCGTGATTTACTCTTATAAATCATAAATTTTTAGTTTTAATTAAGTTACATTTAACTCGGAAAAAACAAACCGATTATGCATGCAATATCCTATGCTCTGATACCACTTGTTAGGTTTCTTTATCCATTATTAGATTCTTCTAATAGTGAACTAATTAACTTCTTAATTTGTGTTCTTTAGATCTAGTGCATGCATAACAAAATAAGAGATTAATAAGGAAAAACAATATCCCTTACATTGTATTATGGCTCAAAATAGAGCACAAATAAGGTCACCTTCCTTATTTGTTCTTGAGCTAAAATATAATGGATGATCCTCTAAAATCCCAATGTAGAGATCCTCCTTTGATTGCACCCAAGACTAATCCCTTAAACTAGTATATTAATTAACTAGATTAATATAGTAGTGCCCTTAAAATTAATTCTAATATTATCACTATTACTACACTAATAATCTTAGATTTTTAAGATATTAGATGAACAACTTCATGCTTCTAAAAACTGTTTTTAGAGAGTTTGAAAGAAACATAGAGTATTTTTGCATGTGAAGTGAATGGTTGAAAATAAGAGAACAAAAATCTCTTAAAGAGGAGGAGGGGAAACCGGTTGGGTCAAGGGAGTAGTGCTAAAAATTAGCATCTCACTTTTTCTTTTTCTCTTCTCAACATAATAGGTATGTAAGAAATAGCTAGTGTAGGCTTGATTAATATATTCTTATCACATAAAATAATATAATCACAACCCACTACTACTCCCTCCAATTCGGTTCATTCACATAAAATGGACTACCATTTTATTTTGTCAATTTATCATTTGTCACACAATATGTCACATGTAGTATGTTACATGTTATTAATTAATTTAATGCATATTTATCAAATAAATATCATTTTACAAATTAATTAAATTACATATAACAAATTGACTAGTGATACTTGATCACATAAATAAAATGGGTCATATAATTATAATTCACAACATATTGTAATTATAATTAACCATTCATTCTTATCTCAATTGTTTCACAAACAATAATCAATTTTAGTAATAAAGTATTTCAATTACTAAAATAAATCTTATTTAATCCCATTACAATAAGATATAAAATATTCTCTCTCACAATTGAATTGTTCAATTTTAAAGAATTGATTAACTTGTATCGTCATACAATTAATCAATTTGTTTATTAAGGGAATTGTCCTTTAGGTGTGACCTTAAGGGTTCAACTGATCACCACCGTCAAATGACAGTAATGTCAAACTCTAGTTAGCCAATCATTACCGATTAATGATGATCAGTTGACTATATAAATGAATCATCCCTTACGTGTTCTTAACATGAGATTTAATTTTGATATTAAATCATGTGATCGCACTATTGTTGAGGACACATATTCCAACAATTAGATACCAGGGTTACCACCTAAGAGAGATATCGACTTTAATGTTGAGCTCAAACTGGGGACAGGTCCTATATCTAAAGCACCGTACCGTATGGCACCTAAAGAATTGGAAGATTGAAGAAACGGTTGCATGATCTGTTAGACAAAGGGTATATCCAGCCTAGTGTGTCACCGTGGGGAGCACCAATATTGTTTGTGAAAAGAAAGATGGGAGCATGAGGCTATGCATCTATTATAGAGAGCTGAATCATGTTACGGTGAAGAACAGGTATCCGTTGCAAAGGATCGATGACCTTTTTTATCAGCTGAGTGGCGCATGAGTGTTTTTAAAGATTGATTTGAGGTCAGGTTATAATCAGTTGAGGATAGCAGATGAAGATATTCCTAAGACAGCTTTCCGGTCATGTTATGGTCACTATGAGTACGTGGTGATGCCTTTTGGGTTGACGAATGCACTAGCAGTTTTCATGGATCTTATGAACCGAATTTTCAGCCCGTTCTTGGATAGGTTTGTGGTCGTCTTCATTGATGACATCTTGGTCTACTCTAGGACTAAGGAGAAGCATGAGGAGCATCTAAGGTTAGTTTTGGAGACCTTGGGAGATAATCAGTTGTATGCCAAGTTATCCAAGTGCGAGTTTTGGCTAAAGAAGGTGGCTTTTCTGGGTCACGTGATATCTAAAGAAGGTGTGTCGGTGGATCCTAGCAAGATTGAGGCGGTGACCAAGTGGAAATCACCGAAGAATGTCGCTTAGATTCGGAGTTTCTTGGGTTTAGTTGGCTACTACAGGAGGTTCGTGAAAGACTTTTCTACAATCGTGAGGCCTATAACAGCTTTGATGAGAAAAGAGACCAAATTTCGTTGGGATGAGAGTTGTGAGACGGTGTTCCAAACCTTAAAGGAGCGTTTGACCATAGCTCCTATCCTAGCTTTACCTGAGGGAAGTGAGAACTTTGAAGTATACATTGATGCTTCAAAGAATGGGTTGGGTTGTGTTTTGATGCAGAATGGGAAAGTTATAGCTTATGCGTCGAGGCAGCTGGAGCCATATGAGGAGAACTATCCTACTCATGATTTGGAGCTGGGTGCAATTGTTTTTGCTCTTAAGATTTTGAGGCACTATCTTTATGGGGTAACTTTTAAGGTGTTTTCAGATCATAAGAGTCTGAAGTATATCTACACTCAAAAAGAGTTTAACATGCGACAAAGGAGATGGATGGAACTGATTGGGGACTATGACATGGAGATCATCTATCACGAGGGTAAGGCCACTGTCGTGGCAGATGCTTTGAGTAGGAAGAGTGTCCATTCATTGTGTACAGCTATGTCTTTGCTGAAGCTGAGGGATGAGATATCCAAGATGGGGATTCATATGATTCGGAAAAGGGATACCATCAAGGACTTGACGATCGAGCCAGACTTCTATGATAACATAAAGAGGAAACAAGAGCTTGATCCAAAGATTTAAGAATGGAAGTCAAGGGTAGAGAGTGGAACGGTTTCAAGGTTTTCTATCCACACAGACGGGAGTGTTCATTTTGATGGGAGATGGTAATCATGACAGAGGCTAATTGCACCCCTTATTCAGTTCACTCAGGTGGTGACAAGCTTTATAAGGACCTCAAGAAAACGTTTTGGTGTCCTAATATAAAGAGGGATGTGGCCGAGTTCGTGGCTAAGTGTCTAACATGCCAGAGAGTAAAGGGGGAGAAACGAAGACTGCAAGGTAAGATTCAGTCACTTGAGGTACCCGAGTGGAAGTGGGAGTCGATCTCTATGGATTTTATAGTGGGGTTACCAAGGACGCAGCAAGGTAACAATATGATTTTGGTGATCGTCGATCGTCTAACAAAGTCAGCTCACTTCATTCCGATGAAGGATACTTGGACCAAGATACAGCTAGTTTTGGGTTATAGGAAGCATGTGGTTCAGTTATATGGTGTGCCAAAGGATATAGAGTCGGATCGAGATGTGAGGTTTATAACACGGTTCTGGCAAGAGTTGTAGAATTTGACGGGAATGACCTTAAAGATGAGTACAGCTTTTCATCCGGCGGCAGATGGTCAGACTGAGAGGACTATCAAGACTTTGGAGGATATGTTAACAGCTTGTGCCATGGAGTTCGGTGGGAGTTGGGAAGATAGGCTGGACTTGATTGAGTTTTCTTACAACAACAACTATTACACCAGCATATGAATGGCACCGTTCGAGGCTTTGTATGGAAGAGGCGGTGGTTTAAGGACCACAGATGGTGCAAGATATGATTGAGCAAGTTCGTCTGATTCGTTAAAATATGAAAATAGCTCAAGATTGCCAAAAGTTTTATGCAGATTTGCACCAGAGGGACATCGAGTTCGCAGTGGGTGACAAGGTCCGTTTGAAAGTATCACCGATGCGAGGGGTGATGAGGTTTGGCAAGAAAGGGAAGTTGAGCCAGAAGTTTATCGGCCCGTATGAGATCTTAGATCGTGTAGGAGAAGTAGCCTACCGACTAGCCTAACCACCAGCGTTGGATCGAGTCCACAACGTATTTCATGTTTTGCAGCTCCGGAAGTATGTGAGTGATCCATCACATGTGCTTGAGGTTGAGAACATAGAGCTTGATGAGTCTCTGAATTATGCGGAGGTTCCTAAGGAGATCTTAGACCGCAAAGTGCGCAAGACAAGGAATGGTGAGACCTTCTTACTAAAGGTCCTTTGGTCTAATCACAATGTGGAAGAGGCCAGATGGGAACCGGAGGAGTTGATGAGAGAGCGTTTCCCTCACCTTTTTTATCAAGTATGTTTGGTTACGGGGACGTAACCGTTGTCTTTTAAGGGAGTAGGAGATGGTCACATGCTTGTTTTGGGTTAGTTTGAGTTAGCTTAGCTATGTTTTTGTAATCTTTTTAGTTTGAGTTGTTTGGTTCTGGAGTAGTTATTGAGGAGTTGTGTTGTAGTGCTTGGTTTTATTTTGTCTGTATAGTGTGAACTTCAGGGACGAAGTTCTTTTTAAAGAGGGAAGACTGTAATACTACGATTTTCTAAGTCTGTTACTCGGCCGAATATGGCTTACTCGGTCGAGTAAGTGCGTCGTGTGTTTTTAGTCAGGCTACTGTCCAGTAATACTCGGTCGAGTATACTCTATACTCGACTGAGTATCCGGTCTGACGCTGTTTATTTTCGCGGTTTTATTTAGAGAGGATTAGAGTTATATAAACGAGATTTACAGTTTCTTAATCATTTTTACTAAAACATAAACTTGCAACGTAACTCTAATCATCTCCAAATCTCTCTCAAGTTCGTGGATCTTTTGTGAGTCTTGTTCATCCTTCTTTCGCATCAATTGTGTCGGTAAGCCTCTAGTTCTATGAGTTTCTATCAAATTGTCTTTTAGGGTTTGCCCTAATTTGTGATTTGGGGGAAGGGGATTTTGACATGTTTGTAATTGAAATTGTATGATTATTGTTAGGTGAAGATTTCGTAGAGGAGCCGTTTTAGCCTGCTTGATTGTCTCATTTCAGTTTGTGCTAAGGTAAGGTTTCCCTACTCGGTTTACTGTTTAATTGATTTAAGATATGTGTTGTAATTGTTTGTACGATTGATACTGTGATTGTTTGCTGTTGTTGGATTGGATTTTGGTGTTGGTGTTGGTGTTGAGATGGTTGATGATGTTCGCGAGGTGCATCCTCGGCTGAGTGGAGTCACTTGCAGGAGTGGCTTCAAGCCTTGATTTCTAGGGTGGTGACAGTCTCTCATGCTAGGGTGGTCGCGGTAAGGCACCTTGGTATGTGGGGATGTTACACTAATAACCCCTAAATCACCCAATTAGGGTTTTAAACAACATTAACCAAATGACATAAAAACAGTACAAAGATGTTACCCATAATACGACGATCACAAAGGTATAAAGAACTCCGAAAACCGACAATCCTAGCTCTTGATTTGACAGCAGTGAGAGAAGAGAAACTGACGTAGCTTTATTTTTATTTTTTTTTTGTAGAAAGGTTTAGAAATAAGTAAAGGTAAAAAGGAACATACGAAAACTCTTTATATAACTCCTCACGCGTTACTATCAAACTCGGCCGAAAACTCGTAAAACCCGACATACTCGATCGAGTAACTATGGTACTCGATCGAGTACCGCCTACTCGATCGAGTTGCACTTACTCGATCGAGTACCCATCAGGCAGAACGTACTCCAGAATGCAAAACTAACTTACTCGACAGAGTAAGTCCTACTTGATAGTGTAACACCCCCATTTATTTAGGAGCCTTTAGCTAGATATTCCCAAATAAATAGGACCGTTACCATCTCGGTTTCCCGAGGTAGTGAATAACAATGACCAACTCACCAAAGTACTTTAAATTAAAAACTTTAATGATTACATGTTTATTACAAATTAACCAACTAAAACTTAATATAAGATATTCACAACTCGCATCGGAAAATAAATAAGTGATATAACTATATATGTGATCTAGACTTCATCTAAGGTTTCAAGTTTGGCTCTCATCCCAATGCTCCCAAGCCAGCTAATCTTTGGTACCTGTCAAATCTGCTCCCCATAAAACGGTTCACCGCAGGTGTTCACGAATACACAGTCAATCACGAGGTTGAGTAGGAATAACCAACAACAAGTCAAAGTGAAATGATATGATATATAATGCAAACACAATTGTGCTCATCACCCGAAACATGCTCATCACCCGAAACACCCGTTCATCCCGCCAATCCCTGGCCCGGGGTATTCAACATTCCAACCGAAGTTGAAGTATTCACCATCCCAACCGAAGTTGAGGTATTCATCATCCCAACCGAAGTTGAGGTATTCACCATCCCAACCGAAGTTGAGGTATCTAATTATACACCATGCCAGTTATAAAAACCATCTCAGACACGAGCTGAGGTATCCAATGCAAACGAAATTCCAATATAAATAATCAATAATAAACAATCCAACGATATATAATCCACATCCATTAATCCATCCAATTTCACAATACTTTTATAAATTCCACAAACCAACAAAGACAAGACGAGTTGAGTAGTTATCCTACCTTTTCGCAAATCTTCGAGTCACGTGAGTCACACAAGCAATCAAAATTGATTCTTTACCAATTCATAACCTACATAACATAATTATGTACAATTACTTTATAACCAATAATCAACCAACTAATCATGCACTTATCCTATTCCCATCACGTCCTAATACTTTTGACAACTTCAAAGCTAAATCTCTAATTCTACCGTTTTACAGCACGGTTCAGTCTCGCTATAAAATTCATAATTAATTCATCAAAAATCAAAACGATGCAAGACCAGTGAGGTTGGAACCCTAAGACACATATCTACAATTCTTGTGAAATAGACTTTCTTCAAATTCCAGACTTATCAGGGTTTTCTTGAAGGAATCATAAATACTGACGAATTCCGTCGCTTAAAAAGTATTGACCTCTAAAATAAGTTTAACAAATCCTTTTCAAGTGAAACAAAAGCCTAACATCATCTAGACTCTCCAATTTTAATGTTTGCAAAAGACTCAACTCAATTTCAATTTATAAATCAGGTTTTCAAAATAAACTTTAGACCACTAGTGCATTCGCGGATTCTCAGTCGACATGTTCATAACGAATTTATTCTGGAAAATCTACACGTTCAATTGCTACGGAATTTTATAGGCATCAACAAGACTTGAAAATAAACTAAGTCTATTCTTTACGTTTTTGAAGACAACGATTTTAAGATAGTCTGGTAGTTCGTTTAAGACAACTTACAGATTTATTACATTGCTGTAACTTTATACTAAACATTGAAAGATTAAAGATGAACTTACAAAATAAAAGATGATGAACTTCTTTTTTTCCCTTTAATTCTCTCTCTCTCTCTCTCTCTCTCTCTTTTATGTGATATTATGAGTTTTTATGTGGAAAAAGGATTTATGGTTAGGTTAGCCTTGCTTATATACTACTCCCTCCGTACCAGACCAAAGGTAACACTTACTATAAACGGACGTACCACACCAAAGGTAACATTCCTTATTTGGCCCACAATATTACCAAATTATCCTTACACTCATTTGATATTTACACAAAATGTCATTACATACCCCACCTACTAACCCACAATTAAACCAACAATTACATACCCCACCTATGTTTTCCCTCTTTACCCTTACTTTTTCCACATTTTCTTAAATACTCCACTTTTCTCTACGTTACCTTTGGTGTGGTACGGAGGGAGTAGTAAGGTAGTATTATTTTAGGAAACTTTCTCTCTTTATTATTATTATACTAGTCTTACCATAAGTAGGATTACCATACATCTCTTTTACTAATTTACTTATTAAGATATTAATATAATTATTATTACTTTCCCATATTATTATTATTTCCATATTATTTATTATTAATTCCCGATATAAAAACCCGATCACACCCATACTATACTAATAAATTTCGGTCCATATAATAATGGCACACGGCCCAAAGCACAAATATAAGCTAAGCCCAATTCCCGACTTGGATGCTTAATTTATTATTTAATTAACGTCTTACCTATACTTATTATTAGAAATGTCTTTAATCAATTATTAATGTACATAAATTATTCTCATAAATTCTTATCAAAATACGCGGTATTACAGATAGAGTACCCAACAGCTCATAAATCTGAGGTATTACAATATTCATGTACTCGGTCGAGTATTGCCTCTACTCGGCCGAGTGGTCATATTCCAGTAGCTACTGCCAAATGCACAAATGCCCTCACTCGGTCGAGTGCCATGTTACTCGGTCGAGTACCCTATACTGGGTCAAGTACCTGCCACACTCGGCCAAATCATGCTAAAAACGATTCCCCCAAACACACACCCAACAAGTATAAGTACATAAATACGAACCAATAGCATATTCTCATGTTTCTATAAACATGTACGACAAAACGTAAACAACCAATCATACATCATGCCTTTCTATATCACCTCAGTTACTCCACAACATATGCATCCAATTCATGTCATATTATCTCGAACCACAACATGCACATCGACTCTATTCATACACAGATATAAACACAAACATACACCTATTCCCCAAAACAAGCTCCGTAGTGACCGGCTCGAATTTGTGTGGGCAACATTGCGGTTTCGAGACGTCTCTCAAACCTTTGCGGTAGCTTCAAACAATTCCTACCTGTGTTCATTTTAATTAGACACCTTATGTTCATTTGGTTAATTGGTTTTAGGTTCCAAAATCGTCGCTCTGATACCACTTTGTAACACCTCCATCTACCAAAGTGCCTTACCAAGGCCTACCTTAGAAAATGGATGCGCTACCATCTCGGTTGGCCGAGGTAAAATATATCAAATGGAACATAATAGAACGCCTATTAAAAGTACAAACTGTTTAACCAAACTCAAACTGAAAACCAAACCAAAACTGTTTACAACTCCGAAAAGAAACCAAAGAAAAGGCTAATGTTTAAGACAACAGCGGAAGCTAGCTAAAGGACATGTGATGATTCTACCCCGTCCATATCCAGCGAGCTACATCCACATCCAATACCTGCTAAACCAACAGCTCACTATCCTCGAATGGATCACTACAGTTTTGAAAACAATAAACGGGGTCAGTCAACTATATAACCAAAATAAGAAATCACAGATACACAATCCAATACACAATCCAATCCAACTGTAGTAACCATCCTACAAACTCCAATAGTAACCAGTAACCGACTACACACCGAAATGTGTAGCCCTGTCGGGTTCTCATCGCAAGAGGAAACCCACACCGCCAGTGGGGGGCCGCAACCTTGCCTACCTAATCCCCGCTCATCGCAATGAACGAACCCAGATCATTAATGTGCACATCCCCCTTATGACGGGAGCCACAAGAGGCGAACATGGGGTTGGAACCATCTCCCAAAAATGGTCCCATAACAATAACCAATCAGGAGTACAATCTCAATCACAATGATAACAATACCAAACAATCAACCATAATCACATCTTATAATTAATTATACAACCAGCTGAGTAGGAAAACCCTACCTTTTCGCAATCCGTTGCCCTGTAGCCAATCATACAAATGTACAACGAGTACCACATCGTCGCCTACAACAATGGTAATCAAACAATACTAATCACAACCAACACAATCAATCACTACCCCCAATACAACCAAAATTAGGGTTTGCATCATTTCTAAATAACAACCATAAACTGAAATAAGAAATACTAGAGACTTACCCACGCTATCGACACGAAAACTAGATGCAAGAACCCACAATTGATCAATCTAGGTTAGGAGATGATGAGGATGATTAGAGAAGGATGAAACTTAGTTTAGGTTTGTAAAAAAATGATTTTAGAAACTAATTACACGATATTTATACTTCTCTAATCACCTTAACTAAAACCGCTGAAAATAACGTAACTGAATCGGGCACTCGGTCGAGTACCTGACATTCTCGACCGAGTACCAACAAGCTCGATCGAGTGCTAACACTCAGAAGCCAAACTCAAATCATCTGATGACCCACTCGGTCGACTATCCCCCACTCGACCGAGTTCCCTATACCCATAAACTTGTGGTATTACATGATAAATGAATCATCTCAACCAAAACCTTAAGTTAATGGTTGATACCCAACTATTATATTTATAACCTATTACATTTTTCTTAGTTTTTGTAGGTAAAGACGGGCAAAGCTCAAAATAGGGATGTTTATTCACCCAACATCCGATAAGAGCCTAATCCACTCGATCCTATATGACGGATCGATCGGAGTATCTCTCTTTTTAAAAACACATCTAAAATACATATAAAGATATTCAACTTTTCTAATTTTTGTAATTTCAAAATACTTATTGGTTAACGTACACACTAAATACTTCAAATAAAAGAAAGTATGTAACTGTAATGGATGATGGATGGATGAATGACGGATGATAGTTTAACAAATGACGAATGGGCTTAAATGAGGTTAAAGCGATGAACGGATAGAAAATCACCCGACTCCAAATCCGATTATCCGAGCCATTAACATCCGTAGTTCGAAGTGAGGTAGATGAAGAATGTTGGTTCAAGATAGCCTATGACCAGTGGTGGAGGGAACTTGCCCCGACTGGCGGTTGGAAATTTCAAAAATTTTATTTAAAATTTTCGAATTTTTTCATCCCTAAGACCATCCCCAAGCAAAGGTCGCGCTAATTAGGTCACGACCCTGTTTTACTCTTAATCCTACTTTATTTATCTTGACCTACTTTCACTCTCTCAAGCAGAAGGTCACGACCTAAGTCATCAATCTAATCATTTTTCACTTTCCAACCAATTACATCTCTCCACATTATATCACCTTTTCATATATATATTTTTTTATTAATTATTAATATTGTCAACCAATCACATATCGCCGCATATAGGTCATGAATTGGGTCAATTTGCTCCACCAAAGGTCACAAATTTACCACCAAAGGTCACAAATTGACCTCTTCTCTCCAAAGGTCACCATAATTTTTTTGTTAATTGATGATTAGTGTGACACCAAGCAAGATCATGACCTAGCAATTGACCTTACTTGGGGATGGTCTAACTTAAAATCTTGGCTCGGTCTTATGACATACGGTGACACTGTGACAGTTCCTGGAAAGTATCAGAGGCAGCTGAAAAATAGTTGACACGTCACCGAATGCGTCACTACCTGGTGACTAAAACTGTTGAGGTCAAAGGTTGACAGCCATCCGCTTATTATTACTTTCAAGTTTCTACTATTCGCGAGTGAGTAATGATTACTGATTAGTGACCCGCTTCAATGTTCTTTGATCCTCATAATTTGACTAAAAGATTACTAGTTTTAAACCCGTGCAAAATTGTACGGGTATGTATTTAGGTCAGTATAAATATTTTTTTAATGAATATTTTAATTTGCATTTCTATTATAATTATAATAGTTGTAAATCCGTGATCTACATGATTAATGTTTACACATCTTTCAAAGACGTGTTGAAATGCAATGATTTAAGCTGAAAAACGTAATATACCATTGTAAATACAATTTGCAAATATAAAAAACTTTACAACCCGAATAAAGGAAAAGAATTTGAGAATCTACTTATAACATACGCAAATTATTCTAAAATTTGGACATTGATAAAAAAAATTTGAAAATCTACATTAGTAGTCGTATTAGATGTACGCATATCTGAATCACAAATTAGATTTTTCAAGCCTTCTTTTTTTTTGACCCTGGAAAGTGTCACATAAAGCTGACCATGAGTAAACACCGGTCTTGAAAGATAGATGTTGACCTGAGATAAAGACTGACCTTGACTCTTGTTTATCGTCCTCGCAAAACAAACTGTACTTTTTTTTTCCCAATTTTACTACTACTATCTTCTCTAAAGTGGCTAAAGGTCAATTTTGACCATTAATTAAGTAAATGGTGTAGTCATCGAGTTTAGTCCCATATCTTTAGTTAATATATAATGAGTTAGGATATTAGTTTTTGTATGAGAGGTTTACTATATTATGAGAAAGTTTGATCAAGTTTAAAAAAAAATCATTTATTAGCACAATAAATAAATACTTCCTCCGTTCTTATATGATCTACCCATTTTATTAAAATACTACACTCATATATTTAACAAATGGGTAGATCATATGAGAACGGAGGAAGTAATATTCTTATATAAATGGACCATCTTAAAATGTAATGCCGTCTTAATCTATAACTTGTATAGAAAAGTTTGAGAATTACAGCGAGGGAAGGCTAGGAAGTTTGGCCAGGCGGTGTCAATGTGTCATTGGTTGTAATGATATCCCGGTCTTTTAATTTCAACTGATTACATATTCTTGAGTCTTGACAGTTTAATTATGTAATTTTAGTTTCATAATCCATTATTTTTTTGTTAGTGTTATAGCAGTTCCAAAATAGCAATTCTCTTTCTCAAAAAATACTCTCTTGGCAATTATCCACTGCTATAGACATAGAAAATAATGAGTCTCTCTTGTGACGGGTTTATCCGTTATAAGCTTGTGACGGGTCAACAATTACTCATATGAGTAGAGAAGACAAAAATTAAAGCGCCTAGGAAATCACAAATGATTTATCTTATTTATTTATATGAGTTTTACTTAACCCGTTACAAGCTTGTGACGGATATCAACCTTCTTATAAATGAGAGTGTGCGCATAGAAAATTGGTGGTGGGGTACTTTTCATGAATTGGTTACGTCAGTTTTACACAATTTTTTACTTTTTGTATTTTTTCAATTTGTAAATAGGAAAATTTGTAGGTGACGTGGTTGATTCTCATGCTTCTATTTGCTTTTGTATTAATAGAAGGTAGATTTCGCATCAAACTCAATAACTACTCAACTTGGTGCACTTAAAACAATCTAACATCCACAGTTATTTGATCATTTAACTTTTGGTTCTTCATTATCTTAATTACTCCCTCCAAATTACTATCTTTGCCCCATTTTATTTGGGCACAAAAATTAAGGTAAGTAATAAACAATGAAAAAGTAATGAAAAGAAAGCAAGTGGATGTTTGTTAAGCTAAAAATTTTGAGTAGTATTATGGGAATGGTTAAGTTAATTAGAGGTTAATAAGTGATTACAAACTTATTGGGAGATGTAATAAAGCAAGTATTTTTCCCCCCAAAATACAAAATGGAGGGGGATTTAAACACTCATAAATATTCCCCCCCCTCTCCCCCCCCTCTTCTCCCACCAAAAACTACATCAGTTGCTTACTTTACATAAATATCTAGATTACACAACCAAATTTCTTCACATATTTTCT